>NC_143199.1:14588430-15232468 GCF_051530095.1 Phoenix dactylifera
CTTGCGCAAGGATGTCCACCGAATCATCAAACATTGCCGAACTTGTCAACTAGCCAAGGGAACAAAATCCAATGCCGGCCTCTACTCTCCATTGCCATTGCCGAGCTCACCATGGGAGGACCTCAGCATGGACTTCGTGCTTGGGTTGCCCAAGACGATACGAGGACATGATTCTATTTTTGTCATTGTTGACAGGTTTTCAAAGATGTCGCACTTTGTGCCCTGTGCGAAGACTTATGATGCATCACGAGTTGCTGATATGTTCTTGAAAGAAGTGGTTCGTCTACATGGGCTCCCGAAGACTATTGTATCTGATCGTGATGTCAAGTTCGTTAGCTATTTTTGGAAGACACTTTGGGCGAAGCTTGGCACCCGTCTTTCCTTCTCCAGCGCCTATCACCCCCAAACTGATGGGCAGACCGAGGTGGTCAACCGCAGTCTTGGGAACCTTCTTCGATGCTTAGTCCGGGATCATATGAAGTCATGGGATCTGATTTTATCCCATGCCGAGTTTGCCTACAACAGCAGTGTCAACCGTACCACAGGATTGTCACCTTTTGAGATTGTTCTCGGGTTGAAGCCGCGGCGGCCTATTGATCTTGTACCACTTTCCATCAACACAAGGACCAGCGAAGGTGGTGAAGACTTCACTAGGCACATACAAGACATCCATGCTGAAGTTCGACGTTGTTTGGTCACCAACACCGAGATTTACAAGCAGCAGGCAGACTTGAAGCGACGTCCCCTGGAATTCAAAGAAGGAGACCTTGTGATGACGCGGTTGAGTGCTGAACGCTTCCCTCGCAGAAATTTTTAGAAGCTACGTCCTCGTCGTGCCGGCCCCTTCAAGGTACTGAAATGAATGGGACCTAATGCATATGTGCTTGATTTGCCTGAAGACTTGCAGGTTAGCCCAATTTTCAATGTTGAAGACCTGCAGCTCTACGAAGGTCACTTTGCTGAAGATGAAGACCCTCCAGCCGTACCCCCATCATTACCACGTCGATCAGCCCCTAAAGACACCATTGAAGACATCTTGGATGATCAGATTGTGTCCACATGTCGAGGGGGATATTAGAAATTTTTGGTTAAATGGAAGGGCAGACCAATTTCAGATTGCTCTTGGTTGAAGACGGAAGAAGTCCAACGGCTGAACCCGGATCTCTACGAGCTCTATCAGTCACAGAACTCGACAGAGTCAAGTCTTTTTCCAGCCGGGGAGAGTTGACGTAGGAGCACCACCCTCATTCTAATGGCATGGGACATTGGGTGAGGGGTGAAGAAAATTTGAGTCCAAGAACAGTTGAGTCCAAGCTGAAATTAGATTGAGTCCCTGCAATAAGTGATTTGATTCACAATGGGTTAGCCTCTTCAGTATCAATTAGATTGAGTCCAAGGCATGAATGGATCCATGGCTAATTAGAAGTGGTCACATGTCAAAATAAAGAGAAGTTCAACCATGAAGACCTCTCACATGTGGAAGAAATTCAGAGTTCAGATCCAGTTGAAATCCATGATAGATTGAACACCATATGGTATTTTGAATATTTCGAAAGCTACAGAAGTCTGATTAAGTTGATTCAAATTTTGTTGGAAAGTAGACATCCGTAGCTTTCCAATGACTATAAGAACATAAAATTTGGATATCAGATGACATTTGAGGAGTCTCCCGAACTTCATGCTGATGTTGGTACCCGAGAAGGAGTTCCGCCTAGATAAATATTCATGGCATGCGGCTGAATTCCTTTTGATGGGTTTCAATCCACACGCCATAGATATGGATCTTAGGTGTCTAGGCTTAGGTGTCAAGGCCTTTGATTGGTCAATTAGAAAATTTAAATTTTGAATTGAGTCCACATGTAATTAGGAGTCCAATTTAAAATTCTGTGTAGTCCTTATCCTTATTCTTTGCCAACCTTTCCTTCTATATAAAGGAGGGTATGATGAATGAAGTTAGTTTTTTTTGGATTTCGAAATTATGATTTGTTTGCGTGAAGAGAGGCTACTCCTCTTGCTGGTGCGATGCCAAAGTAGGGCTGGAAGTGGGCCGGGCCGGGTCGGGCCAAACCCCTACCCAAGCCCGGCCCGACTTTTTTTTCCGGGCTTCGGGCCGGGCCGGGGCCCGAAAAATTTTTAAGGAACAATGCCCGAGCCCGGCCCGAGCCCGGCCCGAGCCCATTTGGGCCGGCCCAGTTGGGCCCTAACCTGGGCCGGCCCGTTTGGGCCAGCTCGTTTGGGCCAGCCCGATCCCTAGCCCGGCCCAAAAAGGAAAACAAGTCTTTGAACAAGCAAAACAACCTATAATATAAGAAAAAGAAGGCATGCCTACAAGGCTACAATGCTGCATCAAAAAGGATAAATCAGGGCCATAAATGATAATGATAAGAGGAAAGAAGCTTCAGGAGCAACTATATGAAATCTATTTACATAAAATAAATAGCAGAGGAAGAAATCATCACTCAGCAAAAGCCCAACATAATAACTCATGATCCGGCTCACGACAGCAATCTCTTTATGCGGTAAAGTCGCACATTTCAATCTATTGAACTTCTGACACTGAGGCATCCAACCTTTGCTCTTTCTGATTCCCAATATCCTTAGTGTGCTGCAACTCTTTTGACAACCAGAAGACTTGCATCAAGCCACCATTCCCAATATGAGAAAAAAATACCCGCCTTGGAATTTCCAAGCATAACGAGATAAGCTTAATGAGCACAAAAAACAATCCAATGCCCACGAGAAGCTTAAAAGAGTCATCCTGTCCGACAGCCAGTAAAAGCAATGTAAGTTTGTCGACTAAGAATAAAATGCAGTGATAGATTGCAAGTAAGCAACAAGTTAACCTTTATACTTCTCTGAAAATAGTCGTGAAAGAACTCCTTTAAGAAATCTGTCAGTGCAACACCTATGAATAAACCGAGTGGAATCATCAGCTCTCTATATTGATAAACCTTCCGGAAAGGAGTCAGCAGTACAAGAACTCACAGCTATGACAAGAATATATATATCGGCAAAGCATTTCAATAAAAATCACAGGAAAAGCTTAAATCTTAATGAGGAAAGAGACAGAAAAACAGCTCGATTTCATCATATCAACATGCAAGGACTGGTAGAGTGAAAGTGATGGAATGTTGCATGTGCACGCCGGATTGTGTCGGGGCTGGCTTCTGATAGCCCGATGTACTTCACTTTGCCCTCTTCCACCAACTTCTTCAGCTCCCCCCATCTATCAAACACCAAAACAGATGTTGGTTCCATTGACGCAAAGAACACACACAAAAAAAATCAACTCGGACAAGCCATAACTTGAATTTAAAAGGTTAGTGCTTACAGTATCCTCAATTGGCACCGTCTTTCACCAGGTATAACTTCTTCACTCTGGGGATCATTAAGTATACATTGACTTTCACCATGTGCACATAAAGCAGAGAGACAGAAGCACAATAAAGCATAGAAGATGAACCTTATTCAACAAAAATATTGCATATGCTGCTCTTGTAAACATACAAGCAAAAATGTCGACAAGCAAACAACCTATTCAACTTAAATCAAATATAAGATGGACCAAGTAGGCAATCAGACAGATCATTAACAAAATAGCATCTGATGGTTTGAAGATAACTTGCAAAAAAATTCATTCCATGCAACCAAGTGCAACGATACAACTGAAACCAAACAAAAGGATTCCATAAAAAACAGGAGGATAAAAAAAATCATCGGCCTGAAGTCGTTGTTCCCTGCACAATAAGTTAATAACGAGATCTGATGAGGGTATCGTCATTCAGTTCTCCGAAATTGCCCACTCCAGGAGTCCAGGGTGTCGTCATCTACATTCAACGTTATAGAACTCGAGCAATTTGCAACTGTTAACACAAATCAATCATAAATGTTTAAATTATAAGTACAATAAGCAAATAAAAAATATTAGATAAATTTAAAAGATTTATATACCTTCATCATATTGTTCACGAAGCCAATCTTGGGTACACACTAAGGCTTCTACGGTAGAAGGGCTCAAAGAGCTTCGATACTGATCCACAACTCTACCACTAGTGCTGAATGCCGACTCAGATGAAACAGTGGAGACTGGAATAGCTAGAACATCTCGAGCCATTCTTGATAGTATAGGATAGACTGCTGCATTGCTCTTCCACCAAGCCAAGATGTCAAACTCTTTATTCTCCAAATCAGGAAGTACATCATCATCCAAATAACTATCCAACTCGGATCTCTTAGGGCGTTTTGAAGAACTCTGACTTCTAAATTGAGCAAAGTCCATACCAAATTTTTTTTTGGAAGAAACTGAACTTATATCACCTTGTCCACCAAAATTAGATGTTCGCTCACTTGAACTCATAGAGGGATGCATTCTTGTTGCATCTACATACTCATTATACAATTGAAAAAGACAAGCACGAATATCATCAATCTTTTTCTTGCACTCCTCCAACTCAAATGCCTTTTGATAACAAAATTCTACAAATATCAACTTTGATCTGGAATCCAAAATAGAAGCAATTACCAACAAATTATTGCACTGAGACCAATATTTGTTAAACTTCTTTAGCATCTCATTTGTTAATTGCTTTACTGTTTCATCAGTATCGATACTTTCATCCATCAACAAAGCCCTAATTCCCCAAACTTCTTTTAGGTATAAATTGGATGTGGGATACTTACAACCAGAAAATACTTTAGTGGCATCAAGAAAGGCTTCTAAAAATTTAAGAATTATAGAAGCCTTTTTCCATTCATCATTGGTGGGGCATACACATGAATGCTCAGTTGCATATCTAATAAGAGCATCTTTATAACCAAGTGCATCATGCAACATTTCATAAGTAGAATTCCATCTTGTAGGAACATCCAAAGTGAGTCCTTTTCTAGCAGGAAGTCTCATATGCTGTAGAATTTCATTAAATGCTTGCATTCGAGATGGGGATGCAGAGACATATCTAACAATTTCTCTTATACATTCAATAGCTTCATGAATGATTTTCATTCCATCCTGAACCATAATATTTAATATATGTGCACAACATCTAATATGACTGTACTCCCCACTAAACAACATTGAAGCACAAAAGTGATCTCGGAGCCTTCTCATTACAGCATCATTTGTGCTGCAATTATCCAAAGTAATAGCACATATTTTATAATCCAATTCCCATTCAACAAGACATTTTTTTACAGCATCTTCAATTGCAAAGCCGGTGTGAGGGTATGGAAGTTTCTTGAAACTAATAATCTTCTTATGCAGAGTAAAGTCAGAATCAATATAATGTGCTGTGAAAGAAATGTAACCGATTTTCTGATTTGATGTCCAAATATCAGTAGTGA
Organism: Phoenix dactylifera; assembly: GCF_051530095.1. NCBI lineage: Eukaryota > Viridiplantae > Streptophyta > Magnoliopsida > Arecales > Arecaceae > Phoenix > Phoenix dactylifera. The sequence goes on from NC_143199.1 coordinate 14,593,771, forward strand.
AACTAACTCGAGAACTTAGGTTCTTGAATACATCATGCAATTTTTTCCTCTCTTCTTGATACAAAGCCATACAATCATGTTTTACAGTCTTACGTCCCATAATTTTGAATAATGGCTGAAGAGATCTCATAAAATCCAGAAAAACAGTGTGCTCAACAATACGAAATGGAAGCTCAGCACATATGATAAATTTTGCAAGAATTTTTCTACTCTCTTCTTGATTGAATTTGAAACACTTTATCGGATCTTTTGAACTTGGTAGTAAGAGCAACTGATTAGTCGGATTCTTTTGATACTTCTTGCAAACATTTTCAAGATGGCGTTTTAGATGACTCGTTCCTCCTTTAGTGCTCCCACTTAAAACTTTTTTACAATATTTGCACTTAGCTATTGACCCTTCAGAATTTTTTTTCTCGATAAAGTGATTCCATACCCAAGATCTTTTTCTAGAAGAATTGTCACAAACATTTTCAGAAGTATCTTCATTTATATCATCCTCATTCCTTAAATCTTCAACAGTCTCATTTTCACCCACTTTAGAATGAGACATTAGTAAAAATAATCTGCCCAAATAAAAAAATAAACATCACAAATTTAACCTATAACAAAAAAAATATCATTTAATCTATAGCAATAGGAATACCAAAACTAATAAAGATAATGGAATACCAAAACTATAGCAATAGAAATACCAAAACCAATAGAAATGATTCATGTAAAGCAAGATTAATTACTAACCATTGACAATTTATTTATCACAATGTAGCTTCATCATGCCTCAAACAAGAAGTTACAGTCTTACAGACATTTATAAGTAGATACAATATGACCTGTCACTCTGTCAGATACTAAAATTTACAGGTGCACAACATTGCAGTTAACTCAAAGATTAAAAATATTCTAATAAGAGTTACATACTTACATGTCAACCTCAATGACAAGTGCACTATGTAGCCTGAAGATGTAGAATGTTATACCGTATACAGTAACCGTTAAAATGCAACAGAAATACAAAACAATTTGCACCATATCCAGAAAATATTGCAAGGAAAAGAACCAAAAATTTAACATAGGCATACATCCATGGGCTTGCCATTTGTTTATAGGCTAATTTGAGAATCTTTCCCATTGTTTTCATGTCAGCAATAGCCACTAACAATGTATAATATCCAGAGTAAACAATTTTCAGTGAAGTTTCTCGGTGATGCTAGCTTGGAAGTACCGAAGGTCCAAACTACCAAAACCAAAAGGCAAAAACTGACATTCAAAGAATCAAAATTGATAGAAATTCAAGTGAAGCTTGCATGAGCGGACTAAATGCCAAATCCCAAAACAAATAAAGATAACGGAAGATTGTGATGGACGGTCGAAGAGCCCTCAGATCTAGGGTTTCCCCGCTTCGCCGAGCTTGGACGGTCGACGACGATGGCTGGCGACCGGCGACGAGCTGACAAGAAAAAGCGAAGAAACCCTAGCTCCACGCCTTCGCCGCTCGTCCACTCTGCGCTTCTGCAAATCCTAACCAAAACGAAGGTAATCGTACCTCAAAACCTAGCTTCGCCGATGATAGGGTGGTCGGGACTCCTCTTCACCACGACGGACCGTCGAAGAGATGAAGATCTTGGACGGTCGACGACCGATGACGCCGATGATAGGGTGCTCGTCGCCTCGTCGCCTCCACCGGCCACTGCTCGTTCGCTCAGACCGAAGAAAGTAGAAACCCTCGTCGCCTCGTCGCCTTCAGTCGCCTCGTCGCCTCCACCGGCCACTGCTCGTTCGCTCAGACCGAAGAAAGTAGAAACCCTAGCTTCAGTGCTGCCCGCGATGTCGATTCAGGATTTAGGGGATTCGGGTTTGGGCCGGGCGGCAGACGGGCCCGCGATTCGGGCTGGAGGTGGGCTCTGACTTGGACGGGCCCGGGCCGGGCCCATGGTATATCCGAGCCCGGCCCGAAATACATATGGGCTAAATCATTCAGCCCGAGCCCGGCCCGAACTGTATTGAGCCTAGCCCATAGCCCGGCCCGCGGGCGGCCCGGCCCGATGGGCTTCGGGCCGGCCCGAGCCCACTTCCAGCCCTATGCCAAAGGGGCTGAGGGAAGGTGGGACGCCTCCCCTTCACGCCATTTGAAATTGGGTTGGTTTTGGATGAGATTTCCCTAACTAACTCAACCTTATCCTTATCCATTCTCTTTCTCCTCACGCCTCCACCCTTTGTGTGCGCCATCCTTGCTTGCCACCTCATCCACCAGCAATTTCCTCACGCCCATTACCCTCTCACGTCCTCCCCTTGGGTCCAAGGCAATTCAAAGTCTAATTAAACCCATTTCAGCCTACATGCAAATGAACCAACCAATTTCAGCTGCCCACTAAACTTGGTGCCTAATTTTGGTCCATTGGCTGACCCTCCTTGAACCTAATCTCGCCATCCAGCAACCCATCTTCTTCTTCCTTCCTTCCACCACAAAGAACCCTAGCCTCCATTGCCATTGCTTAGAGGAAAAAAAAAAAAATTCAGCCATCATCAAAGAAGAAAAATTCTGCAGCCCACCCCGATTGCGTCACTTGGGTTGTCACCTTGGGCAACAGCTGTAATTCTAGGATTATAGTAAAAATCTCAAGTGAAACTTGGGGAGTGGATGTAGGAGTAAGGGTAGATCCGAACCACTATAAATCTTATGTCTTTGTGCTTTTCTTTCCATTGTCTCATTGTCTTCATCCCACCAACAATCTAGACTAATACTTTAGTTTAATCACAACTTAAAATTCCACATTTTTAATTAAGCCCCCAATTCACCCCCCCTCTTGGGCTACCTACTGGGCAACAAGTGGTATCAGAGCAGGTGCTCTTTAGAAGTGACAGTGTCTAAGTCCCTTCTAAAGCAAAAGATTTAATGGCAACCCAATTTGGATTAATCTCAAGTGAAGGACAGTCAACCAATAGGCCACCCTTGTTTAATGGAACAAACTACACCTATTGGAAGGCAAGAATGAGAATATTCATTCAAGCCCAAGACTATGATATTTGGAGTATTATTATTAATGGGCCTCACATTCCTACACACATTGTTGATAACACAATAATTTCCAAACTCGAAGAGGACTAGGATGAAAATGATAGGAAAAAGGCACAACTAAATGCCAAGGCTATGAATGTGCTTTATTGTGCCTAAGATACAAATGAATTCAATCGAGTATCAACATGTAACTCTGCTAAGGAGATTTGGGATAGACTTGAAATCACTCATGAAGGCACAAATCAAGTTAAGGAGTCAAAAATTAACATGCTAGTGCATAAATACGAATTGTTTAAAATGGAACTATCTGAAAATATTACTTCCATGTTTACTAGATTTACTGATATCATTAATGGACTGAAGAGTCTTGAAAAAGTATACTCTAACAGTGATCTTGTCAGAAAGATTCTTCGCTCACTACCACGTTCTTGGGAAGCCAAAGTGACGGCAATACAAGAAGCCAAGAACCTCAGCATCCTTCCTCTAGAAGAGCTTTTCGGATCATTGATGACTTATGAACTCACCATGATCCAACACCTTGAGGATGAAGATCAGAAGAGAAAAGGAATAGCACTGAAGGCTTCTACCCATAAGGAATGTAATGAGAGTAGTGATGAAGGAGAAGATGAGAATGAGGATGATGATATTGCCCTCCTCGCAAAAAAAATCAGTAAGTTCATGAGGAGAAGGAAGATGAACCTGAAAAGGTATCCTATAACAAGAGGTGAGGTAGAAAAGGATAAGAAGAAAGGGAAAGACCCCTTAGTGTGCTATGAATGTAAGAGACCCGAACATTTTAGGCTAGACTATCCGCTTTTGAAGAAACCACTGAAGAAAAAGAAGAAGACATTTGTTGCAATGTGGGGAGATAGCGACGAATCCTCATCAGAAGAAGAACCCCAAGAAGTAGCCAACATTTGCCTTATGGTTCAAGATAATGAGGTAAGTTCTAATGCATCACCTAGTTTCACTTTCGATGAATTATATGATACCTTCAATGAGTTAGTTAGTGATTATAAGAAACTTGATATGAAAAATAAAGAGTTAAGAATTGAAAACAACACTTTAAAAGAATTATCTGAAAAATACAATGGAGAAAAACAATCCTTAACCGATGAAGTACAAATGCTGAAATCTGAAAAACAGAAGAAAATCAAACAAAATGAAGAGCTGCTTAATGAGATATGATTCTAAATAGTCAGAGAGTTGTTTTTAACAAATCGGGCGAGGATTTAGGCCTAAAAAGGAATAAAAAACTTTTAAAGAACTTTTTTGTCAAAGCAACAAAGGCTGAATCTAATGAACCTACATGCTTCTGTTGCGGTAAACCTGGACACAAATCTTATATGTGCAACTATAGACAAATATCAAAGAAAAGCAACATAAAAAGAATTTGGGTTCCAAAAGGATCCACTCACACTAACCATGAAGGACCCAAGAAGACTTGGTACTTAAAGTCTTTTGATTCTCATACAGGTATGTCTTACGGCTAACCAAGCTAAAAGAAATTGGTACCTCGATAGTGGCTGCTCAAGATACATGACCGGGGATAAAGATCAATTCGTTACCCTCAAGTCAAAAGGAGGAGTAGTAACCTTCGGTGATAATAGCCAAGGTCAAATCATTGGTATTGGTAAAATTCAGATCTCTCCTTCTATATTTATAGATAATGTGTTGTATGTAAATGGATTAAAGCACAATCTTATAAGCATTAGTCAATTGTGCGATAAAAGTTTCAAAGTCACCTTTGAAGCCTTATTATGCACTGTATCTGATTCAACAAACAACAACATTATCTTTGTAGGACACAGGCATGGTATGTCTACATGATAAACTTAGATGATCTTGTAAGAAGTAGTCAATGCCTAATAGTCACAAACGCAAAAGATAATGAAATTAGTTGGTCATGGCATCGCAAGCTAGGGCATGCAAGTATAGACTTAATCTCCAAATTGATTAATAAGGAACTAGTTAAGGGGATACCTAAGATGAACTTTGAGAGAGATAGAGTATGTAGGGCTTGTCAACTAGGAAAACAAAACAAGAAGTTCCTTCAAGTCTAAAAATGATGTGTCAACATATAGGCCCTTAGAATTTCTTCATATGGATCTTTTCGGACCAACTAGGACCACTAGCTTAGAAGGAAAGAAGTATGGTTTTGTAATAGTGGTGACTTCACTAGGTACACACGGGTAATGTTTCTAGCACATAAAGATGAAACCTTTCCAATCTTTCTAAAATTCTATAAAAAAGTCTTAAATGAAAAGGAAACAACTATTATCTCAATAAGAAGCGATCATGGGACTGAATTCGAAAATCGCCTTTTTGAGGAATTTTGTGATGAAAATGGAGTTAACCACACCTTCTCGGCACCTAAGACACCTCAACAAAATGGGGTAGTAGAAAGAAAAAAATAGAACTCTAGTAGATATGGCCCGTACCATGCTATGTGAGAAAAATCTTCCAAGATACTTACGGGCTGAAGCAGTAAATACAACATGCTATATTCTAAATAGAGTTTCCATCAGACCAATTCTTAAGAAAACTTTCTATGAGCTGTGGAAAGGCAAAAGACCAAACATTAGTCACTTTCATGAGTTTGGTTGTATATGCTACATACACAATAATGATAAAAACAATCTAGAAAAGTTTGATACACAATCAGATGATGGAATATTTCTAGGATACTCATCAACTAGCAAAGCCTATAGGATATTTAATAAAAGAACGCTTGTTGTTGAGGAATCAGTACATGTAGTTTTTGATGAGAATTCTAGTCATTCACTTAGGATGGATGAACCTGAAGATGACATAGAAATTCTGGAAAATGAGATTGAAAGAATAACTTTTGAAGATTCATCAAATTCCAACAATAAAGAAGATGTTGAACAAGTTGAGAATGAAGTAGTTGAAGAACTAGATCATAATCTACCTAAGGAGTGGAGATACGCAGCTAGCCATCCTAAAGAACTAATTATAGGTGATCCAGCACATCAAATTAAGACAAGGGCATCTCTTAGAAATGCAAATAACTACTTAGCCTTTGTCTCTTAAATTGAACCAAAGACCCTAGAAGAAGCAGAAGAAGATGCAAATTGGGTTAATGCAATGCAAGATGAACTAAACCAATTTACAAGAAATAATGTTTGGAACTAATTGAAAGACCTAAAAATTATCCCGTAATAGGTACAAAATGGGTCTTCAGAAATAAGTTAGATGAAAAAGGAGTTGTTATAAGAAACAAGGCTAGGCTCGTAGCAAAGGGGTATAACCAAGAAGAAGGAATAGACTTTGATGAAACCTTTGCTCCAGTAGCCAGATTAGAGGCCATCAGATTGTTGCTTGCCTTTGCCACTTCTATGGACTTCAAATTATATCAAATGGATGTCAAAAGTGCCTTTCTAAATGGATATATAACTGAAGAAGTATATGTAAAACAACCTTCAGAATTTGAAGATCACATGTACTCTAATCATGTGTTTAAACTTAATAAGGAACTCTATGGTCTAAAACAGGCACCGAGAGCATGGTACGATAGATTAAGTAAATTCTTATTGGAAAACAAATTCACTAGAGAACATGTTGATACTACTTTATTTCTGAAAAGAAAAAATAAGGACATGTTGATAGTGCAAATTTATGTAGATGACATTATATTTGGAGCCACTAACAACAATTTGTGTCAAGAATTAGCAGAATTAATGCAAAGTAAATTTGAAATGAGTATGATGGGTGAACTGAATTTCTTCCTTGGATTACAAATCAAACAACTAAAGGATGGAATATTTATTAATCAAGCCAAATATATCAAAGAAATGTTAAGAAAATTTGGGTTGGAAATCAATAAGTCCATAGGCACACCCATGAGTTCGTCATGCAAATTAGACAAAGATGAAGCAGGCAAGAGTGTAGATCCAAAACTCTATAGGGGTATGATTGGATCCTTTTTTTATCTTACCACAAGTAGGCCAGATATTATGTTCAGTGTATGCATGTGTGAATCAAATCTAAAAGAGTCACACCTACTTGTAGTTAAAAGGATTTTTAAATATCTAGTTGGAACTCAGCATATAGGGTTATGGTACTCAAAAGACTTTAGTTTGAAATTAATAGAATACACAAATGCTGACTTTGCAGGATGTAAATTAGATAGAAAAAGCACCAGCGGCACATGTCAACTTCTAGGTGAAAATTTGATTTTATGGTTTAGTAAGAAGCAAAATTCGGTTGCATTATCAACAGTGGAAGCCGAATATATTGCAGCCGGAAGTTGTTGTGCTCAAATCTTATGGATTAAATAATAATTAGAAGAATATGGGATTAAGCAAACAAAAATATCCATTAACTGTGATAATACTAGTGCTATAAATTTATCTAAGAATCCAATTCAACACTCAAGAACTAAACACATTGAAATACGACATCACTTCTTAAGAGATCATGTCTCAAATGGAGACATATCACTTGATTTTGTGTGCACCGATGATCAATTAGCTGATATTCTTACGAAACCCTTAAGTGAATATAGGTTTAGTACTCTTCGAAGAAAATTGGAAGTAATTGACCCCTTTCAATGATCATGCTTTCACTTCCCTCAATTCATTCTTTCATGACCTGACTTTCAATCAAATTGCGCCTTCATGACTATTTTGCAAAGGTAAAAGTCAATCAAACTAATTCTTAAACCTTTTGGACTAACCATTACAACTGGTTTGAAGAAAAGCAGATCTGTAGCCGACTCGAGAAGAATCCGAGTCGACTCTCATGCGAGTCGTCTCTAGCTATTGCGTGAGACGTCTCGAGGTCGAACTCATAGTGCCCTATCTTTGCCGAGTCATCTCGAACTCTTGCGCGAGACATCTTGAAGAAAAGTTGACGTTGTCGAGTCGTCTCGAGCATGGGCGGACGATTTTTTTTTGGAAAAAAGCTGTACTCATTAAAGCTTGAGTTGACTCACCAATAGGACACCTACTTGAACAACAAGCAAACTGTCCGTCTTCCAAAAACTCCCTCAACCCCTCTCCCTTCGTGCCCTAGCTCTCCACCGTCTCTCTTCGATTCTAAGGATAAACCTCAAGATCTTCCATGTTTTCACCAAATCTTCGCACCAATGGCACCTAGGAAGAAGCTCGCATTCCGAAGGAAGAGATCTGCAGAATTGGTTCAAGAGATAGGAAAATCCACACGACGAAGAACCGGTTCGCCAGAAGCCACAGTTCCGATCTTGCCTCCGCCTTCGGTCGAGAGAGTTGTAATCAAAGGTAGGAGGATTGACTTCGAGTTTCTAGCAAGAGAAAGATTTACAATAGGAGAAAAAATGAAAGCCTTGGGTGGGGACTACATGTGCTCGTTGAACTTAGCCATCTACCCTAACCTTGTTAGAGATTTTTACCGATCCTTGAAGGCCGATACCTAGACAGGAACTCTGACTTGCTCTGTTAGAGGAACCGAAATCATAGTAACTAAACAACTAGTTGCTCGAGTTTTGAAAATGCTGAATGAAGGACTTCCCCTTACAGGACATGGTGATAAAAAGAGTGCACTCAAAGCTATTTTGGGAAAGGATGGCATAGGTCCCTTAGAAAGTATTACAGCAATCCAACTGCCTGTAGAAATGAGGCTACTCCACAGTATCTTAGCAAGAATTATGTTTCCTAAGATGGAACATTTTGAGAGGCTGACTGAGAGAGACATTGCAGTTATGTATTCTGTGTTAAAGGGCATTCAGTTGAACTTACCAAGAATGATGATGATCTATATGAGAGAGGCAGCCAAAAAAACCAGGCTAAGTCTGCCCTATGGAATGGCTCTCACTTTACTGTTTAGAGTTTTTGAAATTGTCGTCCCTGAAAAGGAGCCACAGATAGTACTCCATAATGCTGATGTATATAATGAAAAATCCTTGTACATAATGGGGTTCAGAAAATTAAAAAGAAAATGGCAACGAAAAGGATCTAGACGCTTGGAAGAAGGTGAGTCTAGCCGGGCACGAGCACAGGCTGCACCTAACTCACCTTTATCACTTGACTCTCCTTATAGCTCATCTTCTGAATCATCTGGATAGCCAGCAAAATCTCCTATGGGATTGGATGATGATCAAATGAAGAAAATGGCAAAAATGATTGCAGATGAAGTGAATACCAAACTAACCGACAAGATAGAACAGGGAATCCAGAAGATTGAGGCCATAGAAGCTAGACTCCAGCGCCTTGAGACAGAAGTAGAAAGGATTGCCAATGGTCTAGGGAGACAGCCAGCAACATCATCTTCCAGAGGTCGTGCTTCTAGAGGGAGAGCTGGCAGGCATTCTAGACCTCCACAGCATACATAGATTGCCTCCCGTACTAGATATCTTAGGCATTTTCCTAGAGGTCCTCCTTCTAGGGATAGTAGTCCTGAAAACATTACCTCAGATGATGAATAGGATTACTGATGTGCCTACTGCTTTAACTACTAACTCATGTCAGATCTTTTTCTACACAAGTGATGTACTTTTTGACCCTACTCCAACATCAATCATGTATACACCCTTTTGATGAAATGAAATGATCAATTTTTTTTCTCATCTTCTCTGTACCTTATGATCACTGCACTCCTCTAATATATTTTGCTGATGACAAAAAGGGGGAGAAGCGTTATGAAGAGAAGTATAAAGGAAGAACTAAGTACAAATGGTAAAGACAGTATAAATGCACTAATTTAGGGGGAGCTAAATGAACGATGTTTACAAAAATGCTCAAATTAAGGGGGAGAAAAAGCTTCATCATGGATGAAAAGACTCACAATGGCTAAACAATAAAATTCACATAACTACACAATTCCAAGAGAAAGGGGGAACATTATAATATTGAAGTTTGTTGCTCACACCTTTCATATCTCGGATAAATTAAAAAAAAAGAGCATACATTCTTGATTGAATTTACTTATGTAATTTATACTTGGTTGAAAACACTCAATGTTTTGTCTTCATCAAAAAGGGGGAGATTGCTCAGTAATTGATTGATCCCCTACATGGCTTTAATGTGCCAAAATATTTTAAGTGCATTCCTTGTTGGATTAATAGTTTTAAACAAAAATCTTCGAGGTAACAATGCTACAACTTCAAAAGAATATCTTAGAAATGGTTCATGGATCTTAGACTCAAGTTTTGGAACCACTCAAGCATTTTCCAGAGCTCAAGTCAACTCCCAGGAAGTACGAGTCGACTCCGGCACAAGCATGGGATACTGGCAAACCCTCGAGCCGCCTCCACAAAGCACGAGTCGACTCTCTCAGATAGACAGAAAGAGGTATTTTCGGTCGTAAAGCACGAGTCGACTCGAGTCAAGCGCGAGCCGTCTCCCATCCTTCGAATAAAGCACGAGACGACTCCCGGCTGTTACAAGATGACTCTCTCAGGCAGACAGAAAGTGTATTTCGAGTCGCAAAGCACGAGTCGACTCGAGTCAAGCGCAAGTCATCTCCTATCTTTCGGATGAAGCGCGAGTCGCCTCCTCACTGGTACAAGACGTCTCTCTCAGACAAAGGCAGAGAATTCTTTTTCGGCGGACCAAGATGCGAGACGACTCCCGAACTGCACAAGCCAACTCCAACGAGAATCGACTGATAACCTGTCAGAAGGATTCCGAGCCAGAGTCGACTCCCGAATCACGCGAGATGTCTCCCACTTTAGTCGAGCCAACTTCTGGACAGGTGAGACGACTCCAGTTTCAACGAACACTTTGTCAGAAGTGCCAGACGCGACAGAACAGCTATTCTTTTGTGTCTAATAGCTAGTTTTTCAAAATGGAGTTATAAGAAGACCTGTTCTGAGTGAAACAGAAATAAGAACGAGAAATCCAAACAAAGAAGCAAAGCAAATCATTTTGAAACAAGAGCTCAACACTTAAAAGAAAAATTGGGAGAAAGCTACTCTTCATCGAGAATCTATCCTTTTTCCGCACCAGAGCCGAAATAGAAGGATCCTCCAATGCTGTTTGACTTGGGAAAGGATCCAGAAGAAAAGAAGCAGCATCTTTGTTGCCGAAGGAGACAACCCAAGAGGGAGGGGGGGTGAATTGGGTTTTAATTAATTATGACCAATTAGAAACTATGATAAGTAATTAACTAAATCTATTGCAAGCAAATTAGATAATTTACTAGATAAAGTGAGTGTAGAGAGAAAAGGAGATAGCAACCAATACAAACACCAACAAGTTTATAGTGGTTCGGAGCCAACTCTTGCTCCTACGTCCACTCCCCAAGTCGTACTTGGGTTTTCACTATAATCCCTAGGATTACAGCCAGTTGTTTTACAAGCTCACAACCTAACTTGTTGTTTTTCCGAGATTACAACGAACTCGGTTGGTTTTCACAGGCTCACCGACTAGAACCATCCAATTGTTTTTCCGGATTCACAATCAAAACCAGTTGGTTTTTCCCGGTTCACCAACCAAAACCTTACACCGTTGGTTTTATATTTGGCTCACCAACAAACCTTACAACCCTTGATTCAATCCTCTGATAAAATCAAGTAAGAAAAATAGAGTTTGGGATTTCATAGAGAAAGCTTCTAAACAAGTAGATGTGAAAACAATAAATGCGAAGTAAAGTTAGAAGCCCTCAAATAGATTTCGGAAGAGGAAGAAAGGGCTTCTCGAACTCTGAGTCTCCTCTTTGAGTGCACTGAAGATTTGATGTCAGAAGAAGAGCCTTGAATGCGAAGGAAAAACTTCTAGAAATGAATTGAATGCGTTTCTTCCTTCTTCTGCTTGTCTTTTCTCTTAATGGACTCTTGGTAGTTGGAAATGCCTTAAGGCACAGATGGAGTAACTCACTTGTTGTCTACTACTGTTTACTCTGGCTATTTAAACAGTCCCTTTTGAAAAATAGCCGTTAGACACTGATTTGTAGCCGTTCTGCACAGTCTGCACCTCCTGACAATGTATCCATTGGGGTTGGAGTCGACTCGCTCGATCTGGAGTCGACTTGGCTGTTGCTGGAGTCGACTCATGCTTTACTGGAGATGACTCGTCCACTGTTCAGGATTTGAATTAAAGTGCCGTCCCAACCTGGAGTCGACTCGGTCCAAGCCTGGAGTCGACTCGCCAAGATCTGGAGATGACTCGGCATTTTGGAGACGGCTCGTTCTCAGGATTCCAAAGATCTATTTTTCTGCATTTCTCTCTCGAGTCGACTCGGATCCTCTTGAAGTCGACTCGCCTCTCAGAGCCCGAAAAAACGATCCTCTGTCTGTTGATCTGAGCTGCCTCGGAGTTGACTCGCACTTTGTTGGGGTCGACTCGGCTGACTTGGGGTCAACTCTCGAATTCTCGGAGTCGACTCGTTCACAGGATCACTGAGTTTGGTTTTCTGCCTTTCAGTCTGCTTTCCTCTGAGAGTCGACTCTGGCATAATTAGGAGTCGACTCGCCAAACGTTGGAGTCGACTCGCATCCTTCTGGAGTCGACGTGGTCACAGGGTCTAGAAAACACCTCTCTGTCTTTCTGTCTGTTACTCCTTGGAGTCGACTCGGAATCGTCGGAAGTCGACTCGGCAAGCATCGGGTCGACTCAAAATCTTCGGAGTCGACTCGGTGACAGGGTCTGAAATTCATCTTTCTGTCCTTCTGTCTGTTCTCAGTCAGAGTTGACTCGTAGTGTACCGGAGTCGACTCGATCTTGTGCCAGACCCTCTGAAACACTTGGAGTCGACTCGCAATCTTCCGGAGTCAACTCGAGCTTCAGACTTTGGCTCAATTGAGTTCAACACTTAGCCAAATTACTTTGAACCAAGGTTCGATGCTCTTAAAGATAAATTCACATATATTCGCCTGAAATACTAGATTGAATTCATTAGTACAACATGAAATATACTCAAATATTTTGAGCTCATCAAAATCAAATAGGGGTATAATCAATCACTCCACAATCTCCCCCTTTTTGATGATGACAAAATATTGAGTATTTGTAAGGTGAATTGCTCAACCAAGAGGTGATTTATAGTAAAGTTTTGAAATGAATTCAAATATCTAGTCATTTAATTTATCCAAAATTGAAAGGTATGAATCAGTAAATCCTGAAATTAAAGCTCCTCCTTTCATTTGGAATCATATAAGCCTTCAAATCATGCAATCAATTGTTCGACTTATATGTGTTCAATGAATTTGCTTTCTTAAGATTTCAGATTCTCCTTCTCAACATGTGCATTCAATTTTGTTTAAGTTTTCTGAATTTTCTTTTAATGTTTTGAAACTTTTGAGCTTAAATTCTTACTTTCAGAGAAAAAATCTGACAATTTGTTCTTGAGTATGATTTAACTAATCTCCGAATATTCCTTGAATAGATTCTGGAGATTACTCCTTGAGGAGCCCCAACAGAGAGATAATGAGCCTCGAGGGTATCAAATCCACTAAGAACAAATTACATTTTGCTTTAAGGATTTTCTTTTGTTTAGTGATTCCCTTTACATTTCAATTCTTCATACTTTCTCCCCCTTTTTGTCATCATAGCAAAAAGGTACATAACACAGAAAGAGATAACAAGTCAAATTGCACAGTTTTTTTTGAAAGAAAATTTCTATTCATTGTATTAAAGTCAAGATTGAGTACAAAAGTGAATACATATCAGAAAAGTCCTCATGGGACTGTACATCATAAAGTCAAAAATACACTAGGATCGTTTAGTAGTGGATGATGTGGCTCCTGTACTCAGTCTAGTATGTCGCATGAGCAAGCTTATCCCCTCAGATACATTCCCTAGTTGTGCGATGATCTCAGAGGTGGCCCTGGATTGTATCTCAGTTAGCTGGGTCACAGTCTCTTGAATAGTGTCAAGCTTGAGAATTAAGGCATTTGCAAGCCTTTCCGCACCTTGACTCTGGCTTCCCATCTCTTCTCTGATGCTGTCTCGCATCTTCCTCGTGTCTTCCTTTATGTCGCTAAGGCTCCAGTATTGATCCTAGACTAGGCTCCTTATGTTGGACATTTCCTCCTTAAGGTTTGCTATCATCATGGATACCGCTGCCGTAGAGGGAATGACGTCAGTGGAGGGTGCACTGTGTGAACCTCTCAGCTCCCTCACTATGTCACCTCTCAGCTCCCTCACTATCTCATCTCTCAGCTCCCAGAGCTGCTCAGTGCTGATCCTGACCTCTAGGGGCTGTTGAGGTGGTGGAGTTGTAGATGGTCTAGCTGAAGTGTTTGGTTCAGTTGGGAATGAGGGACCAGAAGTGGATGGAAAAGTGGAAGGAGCTGTGTAGTGGTCCTGGTCATGGTCAGGGCTAGGTGAATGGTGAGTAATGGGGTCAGATGGTGTGGATGAAGATGTTTTCCTTGTTGGGAACCCGCCCATGCCGCAGAAAAATTTCAAAAATTAAAGATGCAGCGGAAGAGGCATGCGCGGGATCAACCGTTCATCGCATGAACGTTGTTTAAAAACCGTTTGTAGATAGATAAGGATTAAAAACTTTTAAATAACATTAGAAGATCAGATCTTCACCTTGTGCGGGTAGATGATCACCGCAAACTGATGATCGTGGTTTTGGATGAAGGTTCGCTTGAAGCCGTTCAAGTGCCCGGCCTCTACGGGTATCCACACGAAGCAGAAAACCGATCCAAGCTTTCTATCTCCCCGGGGTGCTAGCTCCCTTGCAGAGATAACTTTGATGGCTAATCTCCTCTCTTTCTTTCAACTCTTGAATGTGCTTGAGAGGAGGAAGAAGAAGGATGAAGAATAGTAAAGGAACAAAACCCCTGCAGCCTTCTTTCTTTTCCTTGCGTTGGAAGGAGGAAGGGAGGATGAAGAGGCCACCTTTCTTTTTCTTCCTTTGCTTGCGGCTGAACCAAGGAAAGAGGAGGAGAGGGGGCCACGAATTGGAGAGGGAGAGGGCTTCAATGATGCCCTAGGTCAGCCCCCACGCCTCCTCTTAAATAGCATGTGGAGCTCCTACTTTGTAGGAGCTCCTTGATAAACTTCCAAGAGGGGCGCCGGCCCCTCTTCTTTGCCGCACCAAGCAAGGAAAAGGAGGAGGGGCGTGTGCCCCTCCTTCATGGTTAACCTAATCCTCCTTTAAGGAGGATTAGGAAGGTCACTCATGGTTAGGTCCTAATCTAATTAGGCTTGGACCAAGGGTGAACCAATTTGGGTTTAATCTAGGTAAGTCCTAATCCAATTAGAACTTAATGAACCATGACTCAATTGAACCCTTCATTCCTAATCCAATTAGGAGTCTTGTTGATTCATTAGATTAATAATTAATTAGGACTTAAGAAATTCTAATCCAATTAGGACTTATTTAATTTTGGTCCTAATCCAATTAGGACTCTAATTTGAATCCGAAGTCCTAATCCGATTAGGACTCTAGGAATCCTACTCCAAGTAGGAATCCAAATTTAATTCAAAACTCCTAATCCAATTAGGATTGTAGGAATCCTACTCCAAGTAGGAATCCTAGTCCTACTCCAAATAGAATTCCCAGTCCAAGTAGGAATCCCAGTCCAAGTAGGAATCCTAGTCCTAATCCAATTAGGACTCTAGGAATCCTACTCCAAGTAGGACTCTTGTTTTAAGTCCAATTAATTAATTCTCTTTGTTCCTTCTTCAACTTATTATCAATCGAATTGATTACTTGTGATTCCTAATCACGATTCAACCATCGGATCGGTCAATGCTTCTAGTGTGTGTGGCCCCATAGGTTCTATTCTGACTGGTAGTGAGATATATTGCGATCTCTATCACAATATCATTGAAGACTCCTTTCAATGAGTTGGAATGATTCCAACTCTACTCATCAGGATTTATCGATCATCGAGATAATCTCTGTGAGTCTCACCATCCACCGGTGACACCTAGCAGCATGTAGTGGCTACCCAGTAGAATAGAATGATGAACCTCTAGGTGCAGTTATCGTGTGATACAGTCCTTCTATCGTGGATCCCTACAAGACGGAGGTCATGGATAACTCGTCAAACCCCTTCATCTGTCATATGTCAAGATTTATTCGACTTAAGTTCGAGAGCGGGAAACTCTTTCTCCACTGTGCAATCTGCCCCGGCCGAGGTCTTACGAACTCAGTCTTATAAATCACATAGGATCTCTCCTTATCTATCAAGGTCGATCGATTCCTTATAGGTGCATACCCTACTCCTACAGTGAACCTACTGCAGCCAATCTACACTGCATGGACCCATATGGCTAGAGACCATGTATATGTGCAGTCAAAGTACAATAACCTCACTGTGAGTAGCCGAAGCATCGCAGGTCAAAGGACCAGTCACACTACTGCGACATCAAGCAAGTCACTGACGAGTGGATAGACATCCAAGTGACTTCTTGTCTTGGTCACGCTCAGTACCCTTGTTCTTAGCAAGCACCTGCACTATTACTTCAATGTCGCCATACTGTGGACTCGAGTCTCGTCCATCCATAAGGAAAGCAATGTGTGCACTGATCGGATCGATCACCGTCCTTGTGATGATCCATTGATCGGGAGCATTCAGAAATTAATCAATGATGCATGGCTCAAATTCTTAACTCTTAAGAATACGCATTATCATCTTATTAATTCTTGGACGATTCATAGACATATAAACAATATGAATAAAAAGATGCCTTTTATTTATTTAATAATAAATAGTCAAGTACAAAATTATGTCCCTAGAATTAACAATGTGTCAGCCAGACTGGCTTCTAGGGCATACATCTAACAATCTCCCACTTGCACTAAAGCCAATCAGTCATATATCTTAGTCCCATCTTCTCAAGGTGGGCTTCAGTCTTTTGTTGACTTAGCTGCTTAGTGAATGGGTCTGCCACGTTGTCCGCGGAGTCTACTCTCTGCACCTCGACATACTTCTTCTCAAGGTAGTCGCGTATGAGGTGGAAGCGCCGCTCTATATGCTTGGACTTCTGATGAGACCTTGGCTCCTTAGCAAGAGCTATGGCGCCATTATTATCGCAGTAGAGTGTTATGGCATCTGATGACATTACATCCAACTCTGCAATGAATTTCTTGAACCAGAAGCCTTTTTTAGCAGCTTCAGAGGCGGCGATGTATTCAGCTTCCATAGTAGAATCAGTAATGATCGGTTGTTTAGAAATTTTCCAATTCACCGTACCACCATTGCACAGGAACACATATCCAGATGTTGACTTTCTATCATCGACATCAGTCATAAAGTCTGAATCTGTGTACCCTTCTATCTTTAACTCTGATGATCCTCCAAAAACCAAGAATAAATCTTTAGTTCTTCTCAAGTACTTAAGAATATTCTTCACAACTGTCCAATGTTCTTCACCTGGATTCGACTGATATCTGCTTGTGGCCCGCGCCCAGGCCACGACCGCGATCAATGGATCTTCAACTCTTGAATTGGTTCCAAGCCTCCTTGATTCGATCCTTGATCAACTCTTGATCCAATCGCCATCAACCGCTTAGATCGCCGTTCATCTCATGCCTTGTCTTCAACTTGATCGTTGACATACATCACATTACAGAAATACAACCAGATGTAAAATAAAAATAATAATAAATTACATCCCCTTTTAGGAGGCACGCAGGCCTCTCAAAACATCAAATAAGATGCATGCAAGCATCTAAAAGATTACATAACATTACAGATCACATCGCAGATCATTACATTAGATACCAAAAAGGTTTGAATCCTATGATCATCACCACATGCAGCAATTATAATTTTCAGATCTGAAATCTAATTGATTATCTCATGACATAGGTTGCTGATCATGCTAATCATGATTCTAAACTTTGTAATCCCATTAACAATACAATTAGAATCATCTTTTTATCACATAAAAATCAGCATGCAAAAATCAGCACCCTAGAAAAATCTGCATGCAGAAAATTTTCAGAATGCATAATCATTCAAATTTCAGATCTAATAAGCCTATTAATAATTAATCCTTACCTTAATCTACAATGCCTAGGCTCTGATACCACTGTTGGGAACCTGCCCATGCCGCAGAAAAATTTCAAAAATTAAAGATGCAGAGGAAGAGGCATGCGCGGGATCAACCGTTCATCGCATGAACGTTGTTTAAAAACCGTTCGTAGATAGATAAGGATTAAAAACTTTTAAATAACATTAGAAGATCAGATCTTCACCTTGTGTGGGTAGATGATCACCGCAAACTGATGATCGTGGTTTTGGATGAAGGTTCGCTTGAAGCCGTTCAAGTGCCCGGCCTCTACGGGTATCCACACGAAGCAGAAAACCGATCCAAGCTTTCTATCTCCCCGGGGTGCTAGCTCCCTTGCAGAGATAAGTTTGATGGCTGATCTCCTCTCTTTCTTTCAACTCTTGAATGTGCTTGAGAGGAGGAAGAAGAAGGATGAAGAATAGTAAAGGAACAAAACCCCTGCAGCCTTCTTTCTTTTCCTTGTGTTGGAAGGAGGAAGGGAGGATGAAGAGGCCACCTTTCTTTTTCTTCCTTTGCTTGCGGCTGAACCAAGGAAAGGGGAGGAGAGGGGGCCACGAATTGGAGAGGGAGAGGGCTTCAATGATGCCCTAGGTCAGCCCCCACGCCTCCTCTTAAATAGCATGTGGAGCTCCTAATTCGTAGAGCTCCTTGATAAACTTCCAAGAGGGGCGTCGGCCCCTCTTCTTTGCCGCACCAAGCAAGGAAAAGGAGGAGGGGCGTGTGCCCCTCCTTCATGGTTAACCTAATCCTCCTTTAAGGAGGATTAGAAAGGTCACTCATGGTTAGGTCCTAATCTAATTAGGCTTGGACCAAGGGTGAACCAATTTGGGTTTAATCTAGGTAAGTCCTAATCCAATTAGAACTTAATGAACCATGACTCAATTGAACCCTTCAATCCTAATCCAATTAAGAGTCTTGTTGATTCATTAGATTAATAATTAATTAGGACTTAAGAAATTCTAATCCAATTAGGACTTATTTAATTTTGGTCCTAATCCAATTAGGACTCTAATTTGAATCCGAAGTCCTAATCCGATTAGGACTCTAGAAATCCTACTCCAAGTAGGAATCCAAATTTAATTCAAAACTCCTAATCCAATTAGGATTGTAGGAATCCTACTCCAAGTAGGAATCCTAGTCCTACTCCAAATAGGATTCCCAGTCCAAGTAGGAATCCCAGTCCAAGTAGGAAACCTAGTCCTAATCCAATTAGGACTCTAGGAATCCTACTCCAAGTAGGACTCTTGTTTTAAGTCCAATTAATTAATTCTCTTTGTTCCTTCTTCAACTTATTATCAATCGAATTGATTACTTGTGATTCCTAATCACGATTCAACCATCGAATCGGTCAATGCCTCTAGTGTGTGTGACCCCATAAGTTCTATTCTGACTGGTAGTGAGATATATTGCGATCTCTATCACAATATCATTGAAGACTCCTTTCAATGGGTTGGAACGATTCCAACTCTACTCATCAGGGTTTATCGATCATCGAGATAATCTCTGTGAGTCTCACCATCCACCAGTGACACCTAGCAGCATGTAGTGGCTACCTAGTAGAATAGAATGATGAACCTCTAGGTGCAGTTATCATGTGATACAGTCCTTCTATCGTGGATCCCTACAAGATGGAGGTCATGAATAACTCGTCAAACCCCTTCGTCTGTCATATGTCAAGATTTATTCGACTTAAGTTCGAGAGTGGAGAACTCTTTCTCCACTATGCAATCTGCCCCGGCCGAGGTCTTAGGAACTCAGTCTTATAAATCACATAGGATCTCTCCTTATCTATCAAGGTCGATCGATTCCTTATAGGTGCATACCCTACTCCTACAGTGAACCTACTGCAGCCAATCTACACTGCATGGACCCATATGGCTAGAGACCATGTATATGTGCAGTCAAACTACAATAACGTCACTGTGAGTAGCCGAAGCATCGCAGGTCAAAGGACCAGTCACACTACTGCAACATCAAGCAAGTCACTGACCAGTGGATAGACATTCAAGTGACTTCTTGTCTTGGTCACGCTCAGTACCCTTGTTCTTAACAAGCACCTGCACTATTACTTCAATGTCGCCATACTGTGGACTCGAGTCTCGTCCATCCATAAGGAAAGCAATGTGTGCACTGATCGGATCGATCACCGTCCTTGTGATGATCCATTGATCAGGAGCATTCAGAAATTAATCAATCATGCATGGCTCAAATTCTTAACTCTTAAGAATACGCATCATCATCTTATTAATTCTTGGACGATTCATAGACACATAAACAATATGAATAAAAAGATACCTTTTATTTATTCAATAATAAATAGTCAAGTATAAAATTATGTCCCTAGAATTAACAATGTGTCAGCCAGATTGGCTTCTAGGGCATACATCTAACATTCCTAACCCAGACACCCTCTACTTTATGGAAGCCCATTCTGTGAAGAGTCCCCTCACCCATATGATCAGTGTACCTGAGGGAGCGTGCGGGTTCTCTCTCAAGGATAGGGACCTCTAATTCCCTAAAGATAAGTGTAAAGAGCATACCGTAGGAAAGACTTAGCCTAGGCTTATCTAAGGGTTCACAGAGATACCTATAGATTAGCTTTGGAAAGTTTAGGGGCATGTCATGTAGAATGTAGAACATCAATGCTAGGTCCTTTTTT
Source organism: Phoenix dactylifera (assembly GCF_051530095.1). NCBI lineage: Eukaryota > Viridiplantae > Streptophyta > Magnoliopsida > Arecales > Arecaceae > Phoenix > Phoenix dactylifera. The sequence goes on from NC_143199.1 coordinate 14,614,364, forward strand.
GAGACAAAGTCAAACCGACCAGTCTTAGAAAAAATGGTCCTAGATATGATGCTCAGGAGGAGTCGCATTTCAGCGGAAAACTGATTTGCAGACACCTCTTCTATGGGGGATTGGGGTGGTTTCCCTAAAATGGCCGTAAGGGCCTCTGTCCTGTCTGTGGGATGTGTGGGAGCAATCCCATCGCGAGACAAGTGGAGGACCCTAGCAATGATATCTTCTGAAATGAGAATGGGGACATTGGCTACTACCCCTTGGACACCACCGCCACCCCTTGTGACGGTCCCATAAAATTTTCTAACTAACCCTAGATAGGTAGGGAGATCAAGAGAGCAAAAATATTCTAAGTTTTGGGCTCTAAGGTGATGCCCTAGGTTGAACCCTTCCCGGAAGAGAAAGTCAAAGTTGACTCGTCTCCCGGTAGAGACAACCCTCCCGGCGCACGGTTGCAAGGGAATTGTCCTCGGCGGAGAAGGAACCGGAGTTGGTGGCCTCACGGGTTCGTTTCTCGCCTTGGACTGTCTCTCGACGCCGCTCGCGGAGAAAGGTCTCTTCCGGCTTGGGACAACTGCTTTCCTAGGCATTTTCGACCTAATACGGAAGGATGGACTCAAAGGACGGAAGAAAACAAGGAAGAAATGATGGAAAAAAGGATCGGAGATGATGTAGGAGACGACTCTAGGTTTTTGAACAGTGGCGGCCGAGAATAGAAGTGGAGAAAAGGATATTTTACTTAGGGTTAAAAGTCGAATTTCCGACCTCGAGTCGACTCCGGTAAGTCGCGAGTCGACTCGACCTCGAGTCGACTCCTAAATATGCGAGAGTTGACTCCTCCACGAGCCGACTCTAAAATCTATTCGAGTCGACTTAAACTCTGGCACATAACCAAAAACTCAGTTAATTCCGTGCCAAAGGAGAGAGATATGGAAATCTTTAGAACTTAATGAATGATTTGATGACCATAGATGAGAAATCCTATATCCAACATAAGCTAATCATCAAAATCAATAATTTATAGGCGAGTATCACAAGAATGGATCAATCACTCCTAACCCTCTTCTAAAAATACAAAATCGATCTTCACTCAAGGATTTTGTGAAGATATCAGCAAGTTGATCATCAGTGCAAACAAATTCAAGCATCACATCACCATTTAACACATGATCTCTTATGAAGTGATGTCTTATCTCAATATGTTTAGTTCTTGAGTGTTGAATTGGATTTTTAGTTAGATTTATGGCACTTGTATTATCACAATTTATGGAAATCTTATCTTGTTTAATGCCATAATCTTCAAGTTGTTGCTTGATCCATAAAATTTGAGCACAACAACTCCCGGCGGCAACATATTCGGCTTCAGCCGTAGATAGTGCAACTGAGTTTTGTTTCTTGCTAAACCATAAAATTAAGTTCTCTCCTAAAAATTGACAAGACACGCTAGTGCTTTTTTATCAAGTTTACAACCAGCGAAGTCTGAATCAGTGTACCCTATTAAGTTTATGCTTGATTCTTTAGAGTACCATAGACCTATATTTTTTGTTCCTATTAGATATTTAAAAATTCTTTTAAATTGTAATTAGGTGTGATTCCTTAGGATTAGATTGATATAAATTGTAATTAGGTGTGATTCCTTAGGATTAGATTGATATCTAGCACACATGCATACACTAAACATGATATCAGGTCTACTTGCTGTAAGATATAATAAAAATCCTATCATACCTCTATACAGCTTTTGATCTACTGATTTACCTGATTCATCTTTGTCTAGTTTGCATGATGAGCCCATGGGAGTGCCAATTGACTTGTTTCCATCTATATCAAACTTCTTTAGCATTTTTTTGATGTATTAGCTTGATTGATGAAAATCCCTTCCTTGGATTGTTTGATTTGAAGTTCGAGAAAATAGTTCAATTCTCCCATCATGCTCATCTCAAATTCACTCTGCATTAATTCAGCAAACTCTTTGCAAAGACGATTATTAGTAGCACCGAAAATAATATCATCTACATAAATCTGCACTACTAACATATTTTTGTTTTCCTTTTTCAAAAATAGGATTGTATCAACATTTCCTCTAGAAAATTCATGGTCTAATAGAAATTTGCTAAGTCTTTCATACCATGCTCTGGGGGCTTGTTTTAGACCATAAAGTGCTTTATTTAGTTTATAAACATGATTGGGGTATTGATGATTTTCAAAACCAGGAGATTATTCTACATAAACCTCCTCATTAATATACCCATTTAGGAAGGTACTTTGTACATCCATTTGAAATAATTTGAAATCTTTGAAGCATGCATATGCTAGTAACAGTCTAATTGCTTCAAGTCTAGCCACAGGAGCAAAGGTCTCATCAAAATCTATACCTTCTTCTTGATTATAATCCTTTGCTACTAGTCTAGCCTTGTTCCTAACCACAACTCCATTTTCATCAAGTTTATTTTTGTATATCCATTTAGTTTTAATTATTGAATATTCGGTGGGTCTCTCTACTAAGTTCCATACTTTGTTTCTTGTAAATTAGTTTAGTTCCTCTTGCATAGCATTAATCCAATTTACATCATTTTCAACTTCTTCAATGTTTTTAGGTTCTAAATATGAAACAAATGCTAGATGATTATTTAAGTTTCTAAAAGAGGCTCTAGTTCTAATAGGTTGAGATGGATCATCTAAGATTAACTCTTTAGGGTGACCGTGAGCATACCTCCAAGCCATTGTAAGCCCATGTTCAGCAATTACCTCTTAGCATGTTGAAGTCTCTTCAATTTGCTTCGGTTCATCCTCTTGTAAGGTCATGTCATCCATTTTTTCCTCAAGTATCCCTGTTTCATCATCGAAGGCTACTCTCTTGCTAGAAGAAGCATTATTAGTCTCATCAAAAACAACATGAATAGATTCTTCAATTACAAGAGTTCTTTTATTGAAGACTCTATATGCCCTACTTGATGTAGAGTATCCCAAAAAAATACCCTCATCAGATTTGGAATTAAATTTTTATAAGTTATCTTTGTCATTATTATGAACAAAACACCTACAACCAAAAACATGAAAGTAGTTTACTTTGGGCTTTCTATCTCTCCAAAGTTCATAAGGTGTTTTCTTAATAATTGGTCTCAATAAAACTCTATTTAATATATAACATGATGTGTTAATAGCTTCACCCCAAAAATACTTTGGGAGATCACTTTCACATAACATGGTCCTAGCCATTTTCTCTAGGGTTCTATTCTTTCTTTCCACCACTCCATTTTATTGTAGAATCCTAGGTGCAGAAAAATTATGAGTTATCCCTTTTTTACTACAAAATTTTTCAAATAGATGATTTTCAAATTTCGTTCCATGATCACTCCTAATAGCTATAACTGAAGCATTTCTTGAGTTAGTTACTTCCTTATGAAATTTCTTAAATACTGAAAATGCTTCATTTTTATGAGCTAAAAATATGACCCATGTGTATCTAGAAAAATTATCTACAATGATAAGGCCATACTTGTTTCCACCAAGGCTTGTGGTTCTAGTTGGTCCAAAAAGATTCATGTGAAGTAGTTTTAGGGGTCTAGTAGTAGAGACACAATTTATGGATTTAAAGAAACTACTAGATTGTTTGCCATATTGACATGCTTCACAAATTTTATTTTTCTCAAGTTTTAGCTTTGGCAAACCAATCACAGAATCTCTTTTAACTAATTTTGATATTGTATCCATACTTGCATGACCTAATTTACGGTGCCATAACCAACTTGCATCATTGACTTTAGAATCACTAGCTACTAAGCAACGGCTATTTTTGGCGAGATCTTTAAGATCTACTACATAAACATTGCCACGTCTTATTCCTTTGAATATTAAGCTATTGTCAATTGAGTTGGTTATGATGCATAAAGATGTCTTAAACAGAACATCAAAATCTCTATCACATAATTGACTAATGCTAAGTAAGTTATGCTTAAGACCATTTACAAACCGTATATTATCAACGAAGGTTGAAGGGGTGATTTGTATTTTACCTATACCAATGATGTGACCTTGGTTGTTGTCTCCAAAAGTCACCGCACCTTCTTTTTTAGGCTCTAGGATGAAGAATTGCTCCTTGTCATCTGTCATGTGTCTTAAGCAGCCACTATCCAAGTACCAACAGTGTTTGTTGACCTTGGCTGCAAGACACTCCTCATTTTCATTCGCCATAAAACAGAAGTTGGCCTTTTCCTCTTGTTCATCTTCCGATGATGATGATGATTTATCGGTGTCAGTCTAGGTGGTGACAGGAGATTTCTTCTTCTTGTATTTGTTGCTCTTTTTCAGTAAGGGACAGTTAGCTCTGAAATGGTCCAGCTTCTTGCATTCATAACATCCGATTCCCTCTCCTTCCCTTTCCTTACCTTTATCCTTGTTAAAGAAATTCGAGGGAACTCTTTTCCTATGGAGAGGCTTCTTCCTGTTGATGAATCTTCTGAATTTTCTCACAAGAAGGGCTTCTTCATCATCTTCCTCATTGTCTTCTTCTTCTTCACTGCTGCTACTGCAAGAGGGATCCTTGTTAGAAGAAGTAGACTTAAGGGCAATTATCTTTTTCTTGTGGAAGGACTCTTCTTCACTGTGTTGCTTCATTGTGAGCTCATGTGTCATCAAAGATCCAAGGAGCTCCTTGAGTAGCAGCTTGTTCAAGTCTTTAGCTTCTTGGATCGCCGTTATCTTGGCTTTCCATGACCTTAGTAAAGATCGAAGAATTTTTCCGACAAGGTCACTGTTAGTATAACTTTTGCCAAGGCTTTTTAAGTCGTTGACAATATCAGTAAATCTAGTGAACATGCAAGTGATGGTTTCATTAGATTCCATTTTAAACAGTTTATACTTATGAACTAGCATGTTTATTTTAGATTCCTTGACTTGATTTATGCCCTCGTGGGTCACTTCAAGTCTATCCCATATCTCTTTTGCAGAATTGCAAGTAGAGATTCTATTGAATTCATTATGGTCTAAGGCATAATAAAGTACATTCATTGCTTTGGCATTTAGTTGTGCCTTCCTTCTATCACTATCATCCCAATCTTTTTCAAGCTTGGGTATAGCAATGTTATCTACATAGATAGAAGGAATATATGGTCCATTAACTATGATGCTCCAAACATCATAGTCTTGGGCTTGGATAAATATCTTCATTCTAGCCTTCCAATAGGTGTAGTTAGTTCCATTGAAGAATGGAGGCCTATTGGTGGATTGCCCCTCACTAAGAGAAGATTCAAAAGGGGTTGTCATTTTAATCTTTTACTTTTTTAATATAATAGCTCCTGCTCTGATACAACTTGTTGCCCAAGGAGACAACCCAAGAGGGGGGGTGAATTGGATTTTAATTAATTATGACCAATTAAAAACTATGATAAGTAACTAACTAAATCTATTGCAAGCAAATTAGATAATTTACTAGATGAAGTGAGTGTAGAGAAAAAAGGAGACAGCAGCCAATACAAACACCAACAAGTTTATAGTGGTTCGGAGCCAACTCTTGCTCCTACGTCCACTCCCCAAGCCGTGCTTGGGTTTTCACTATAATTCCTAGGATTACAGCCAGTTGTTTTACAAGCTCACAACCTAACTTGTTATTTTTCCGAGATTACAATGAACTCGGTCGGTTTTCACAGGCTCACCGACAAGAACCGCTCAATTGTTTTTCTGGGTTCACAATCAAATCCAGTTGGTTTTTTCCGGTTCACCAACCAAAACCTTACACCGTTGGTTTTATATTTGGCTCACCAACAAACCATACAACCCTTGATTCAATCCCCTGATTGAATCAAATAAGAAAAATAGAGTTTGGGATTTCACAGAAAAAGCTTCTAAACAAGCAGATGTGAAAATAATAAATGCGAAGTAAAATTAGAAGCCCTCAAACAGATTTTCGAAGAGGAAGAAAGGGCTTATCGAACTCTGAGTCTCCTCTTTGAGTGCACTGAAGATTTGATGTCAGAAGAAGAGCCTTGAATACGAAAAAAAACTTCTAGGAATGAATTGAATGCGTTTCTTCCTTCTTTTGCTTGTCTTTTCTCTCAATGGACTCTTGGTAGTTGGAAATGCCTTAATGCACAGATGGAGTAACTCACTTATTGTCTACTACTGTTTACTCTGGCTATTTAAACAGTCCCTTTTGAAAAATAGCCGTTAGACACTGATTTGTAGCCGTTCTGCACAGTCTGCACCTCCTGACAATGTATCCGTTGGGGTTGGAGTCGACTCGCTCGATCTGGAGTCGACTCGGCTGTTGCTGGAGTCGACTCATGCTTTACTGGAGACGACTCGCCCACTGTTCAGAATTTGAATTAAAGTGTCGTCCCAACCTGGAGTCGACTCGGTCCAAGCCTGGAGTCGACTCGCCAAGATCTGGAGATGACTCGGCATTTTGGAGATGGCTCGTTCTCAGAATTTCAGAGATCTATTTTTCTGCATTTCTCTCTCGAGTCGACTCGGATCCTCTTGGAGTCGACTCGCCTCTCAGAGCCCGAAAAACCGATCCTCTATCTATTGATCTGAGCTGCCTCGGAGTCGACTCGCACTTTGTTGGGGTCGACTCAGCTGACTTGGGGTCGACTCTCGAATTCTCGGAGTCGACTCGTTCACAGGGTCACTGAGTTTGGTTTTCTGTCTTTCAGTCCGCTTTCCTCTGAGAGTCGACTCTGGCATGATTGGGAGTCGACTCGCCAAACGTTGGAGTCAACTCGCATCCTTCTGGAGTCGACTCGATTACAGGGTCTAGTAAACACCTCTCTGTCTTTCTGTCTGTTACTCCTTGGAGTCGACTTGGAACCATCGGGAGTCGACTCGGCAAGCATTGGAGTCGACTCGAAATCTTCGGAGTCGACTCGGTGACAGGGTCTGAAATTCATCTTTCTGTCCTTCTGTCTGTTCTCAGTCGGAGTCGACTCGTAGTGTACCGGAGTCGACTCGAGCTTGTGCCAGACCCTCTGAAATACTTGGAGTCGACTCGCAATCTTCCGGAGTCGACTCGAGCTTCAGACTTTGGCTCAATTGAGTTCAACACTTAGCCAAATTACTTTAAACCAAGGCTCGATGCTCTTAAAGATAAATTCACATATATTCGCCTGAAACACTAAAATGAATTCATTAGTACAACATGAAATATACTCAAATGCTTTGAGCTCATCAAAATCAAATAGGGGTATAATCAATCACTCCACAATCTTGATCGGCTAAAATCATCTGAGAAGCTTCTTTTTCCTGTTTTCATTAAAACTGTTTTATCTGCTTTCTTAGAAGCTTGTATTCATACATTCATTCTCATACTTGGGTGCTTGATTCAATCAAGGGATTGAATCAGGAGGGTTGAGGTTGTAGTTGGTAATCTTTTGTAAAAACCAACCGGATTGTTTGTGAGCCCGAGTAAAACAAACGAGGTAGTTTGTTGTGAGCTGGTAAAACAACAAGTTTGGTTGTGAGCTTGTAAAACAACCATGCTGTAATTCTAGGATTATAGTGAAAATCTCAAGTGAAACTTGGGGAGTGGACGTAGGAGCAAGGATAGCTCCGAACTACTATAAATCTTGTGTCTTTGTGCTTTGCTTTCCATTGTCTCATTGTCTTCATCACACCAACAATCCAAACTAATACTTTAGATTAATCAAAAGTTAAAATTCCACATTTTTAATTAAGGCCCCAATTCACCCTCCCTCTTGGGCTGCCTACTGGGCAACAAGGTCAGCCGCAATGATTACAGATAGGGTATCTTCTGGCCCTAGAAAAGCATACTTAAGGGTTACCGGAAGTGGCTTTAACTCAAGTTTGGGAGGGAAATTGATGGAGGGGCACAGTGGTGCACTAGAAAGGGTAGGAAAAGGTTCATATCAGGTTCTCCAAGGATGGAAATTTGTGAGAGGCGGATTGTCGAGCAGGATATTAACTTCTTCTATCGCCTTGTCTAGATCAAAGTTATCAATATCAAAATGGGCTAAGCATGCTTCCAGAGGGTCATCGATCAGAATATAAAGAAGGGCTTCTTCTACAAGATCGTCCATTTTGTCTCCTAGAAAGCACTCATCTTTCCTTGCGGGTCGATCAGAGACGTGAAATACATTTAGTTTGACCTTCATGTTCCCGAAAGATATATCCATCACCCTAGTTCTACAATTAATATATGCATTGGCTGTAGCTAAGAAGGGATGACCAAGAATCATAGGGATCTATTTTTTAAGGTTAGGCATAGGTTCCATATCAAGGACGATAAATCGACTAAAAAATAAAATTTGTCCACCTTGACTAGGACGTCTTCAATTGTCCCTCGTGGTATTTTTACAGATCTACCAGCCAGTTGCAGAGACACCGAAGTAGGCTTCAATTCACCTAATCTGAATTTTTCATAGACTGAGAAAGAAAGAAGATTTACACTTGCCCCTAAATCTAATAGTGCTCGATCAATAGAATTGTCTCCTACTACACAAGAGATGGTAGGCGCACCAGGATCCTTGAACTTAGGAGGAGTTTTATGCTGGAGGATGGAGCTCACTTGTTCAGTTAGGAAGACCTTTTTGGGCACATGTGTCCTAGATTTTTATTTTTGGGTACACAAATCTTTGAGAAATTTGGCATAGGACGAAACTTGTTTCATGGCATCAATGAGAGGGAGGTTGATTTTGACTTATTTGAAAACCTCAATTATTTCTTCTAACAAAGTTCCTTTCATGCCAAAGGGAGAAGGTGCATTCAGACATTGAGGAAAAGGAGCCTTCGGTGTAAAAGGTGTGGTCGATAATAGACTAGATGGCAACAAAGAAGAGTTTGGATTCCCTTTAGGCACAGTTATACTCCTGTTGTCACTTTTCTTATGCTCTTGTTCTCTAACCTTATTGTCTACTACACGTCCACTTCTTAAGGTAGTCATGACGTTATCTTGTTCATGGTGAACATCATTCGGGTAAGTCTCTTGAGCCATGTACTGCCCCCTCGGGTTATTGATTGGTTGGCACGGAAGCTTGCCTTCCTCTCTCCTATTTAGTGCACTCACTAGCTGCCGTAGCTGGATTTCTAATTTGGCAATAGATTGAGTATGTGAGTGCAACAATTGTGTATTGGCTTCTAGTCCTTGAATGGCAGTCAATACTTTTTGCTCAAAAGCCATATCTCTTTGGGGTGGTGGAGGAGAGACATGTTGAAATTATGAATAGTGAGTAGAAGGACGGTTTGGATGAACATTCTGGAAGGGTTGAAAATTTTGGGAATAAGGTTGGGAGGTATTGGGAGTCTGCTGCTTCCAAGAGAAGTTTGGATGGTTGCGCCATCCCGGGTTATAAGTGGTGGAATATTGATCATTACCCGGTCGAGACTATGTTTTGGCAGCATTAACTTGTTTTTGCACAAATTCAGATAATTGAGCTGCCGAAGGGCACTCATAAACAGGGTGAGATGGGCTAGAACAGAGGGCACACACTTGTGCTTGGGGAAAGTTTGGAAACTGTTTTCTAGACATTAATTGGTCCAACTTGTGGGATAGTGCATCTACTTTGCCAGATAGACCTATAGACTGGCTAACTTCATATATGGTCCCTTTTCTTTGGGAACTCGGGGGTGCTTGATGAGCAGAGGAGTCATAGTGGAGAGAATTTTCATTAAGATTTTCAAACAAATGCCATGCCTCATGTTCACTTTTAAGCATGAAAGTTCCTCCACAAGAAGCATCAACCATCTGACGGCTTCGTTCAGACAACCCGTCATAAAAGCATTGCACTAATTGCCATTTGGGTATTTGATGATGCAGGCATTTTCAGAGTAAATCTCTAAACTTTTTCTAGGTTTCATGAAATTCTTCCCCATCAGATTGGGAGAAGCCTGTAATAGCACGTCTAAATTGGTTCATTCTTCCTATAGAAAAGTATTTTTTTAGAAATTCATGTTGCATTTGGGCCCATGAAAGAATAGAATTGGCTTCTAATGAATGGAGCCACTACTTAGCTCTATCCTTAAGGGAGAAAGGAAACAATCTAAGTTTCAGAGCATCATCAGTAAAGTTCTGAATTTTGACAGTAGTACATATCTCAAGAAATTCATCTAGATGTTTGTATGGGTCTTCATTGCTGAGCCCATAAAAAGAGGGAAGCATTTGGATGACACTAGACTTGATTTCAAATTGTATAGCAGTAGTGATATCAGGTAGCCGAATACAAGATGGGGAGGTATAAATGGAAGGAGTGAAATACTCCTTTAGCAGCTTGGGTTGTTCTTCAGCCATCTCGATAGGTGGAGCAGATCCTAAGGTTCTATTCGTGTGGATTTCGGCTCGAAGAGCCCTAATAGAGCGCTTTATTTCAGGGTCAAAAGGCAATAATTCAGAAAATTTGGAACAACACCCTAGCATACATTAAAACTCTTCTGATCAGTCAAGTGCAGTCAAGCATGCAATAAAAATACATCAAATCTTTGTGTTTGCCCTAATATCACTAGACAGCTCCTAACTGGTTTGAAGAGGGCACCTAAGCCTCCAATCCGGTCTTATGAACTTAGTTGACCAGGTAAGCTCCCAGGTAAGTGGAGGGATCACGATGCGTTTGCAAAGGTCCCACTTAAAAACCACTTTTCTCGAACAGATGAACTGTCTCCCTTAGAGGGTTAAAGCTTGCCTAGACATCAACTGAGCCACAGAGCAAAATTGGTGCAACTTTCTGTGATCTTCGTCCTATTGAGCTCGAATGTCCCTAGGGGCCAACGTCTAATTAATTTTAATTAATGTAATAGCTATGTGAGAATTGGTTCACCTAATTTAGGCAAGAATCTGGTGATGAAATTCAGTTCTTATCTTGTTGGGATGATTGCCCTTACTATGTACATGATATATTAAGTGGTGTGTTAAGCAGTAATACACGCCTTACTCAAATTAAATCAAACAATCACAATAAGAATTCAAATACATGAGCAACCTAAATAATATCTATTCGAGCACTCGTAATATAAAGGGGGCGACAGACTAGACACACATATGTCGAGACATATGTGCCGACCTTCCCCACTACGTTCGCAAGCTGATGCATGAAAAATAAAGTCAAGAGAGGTTTAGAGGTTACCAAGCAAAAATTTCAGCAAGCTAATTGATCAAACCTCTTCAGTACGTGTCCTCTAGTCGTCCAAAATTCTTTTCTTCTTTCTTTTCCTTTTTTTTTGATGATCCCAACAAAACAAATAATGATTAGTACATCTCAAAAATATAGCAATATAAGAAAATAGATGTATCCAATCGCTAAAAAGAAACAAATAAAAATAAATAAACAAAAAGAAAACAACCGTGGTAGCAATCCTCGGCAACGACGCCAAGAATTGATAGTCAATTTTTAAAGACCATGCAATAGCACGTATCTGATAGGATAGTGATTACGGGTATTGATCCACAGGGATTGGGATACGATTGTTTTCGTAAAAATATGTGAAAAGGAGAGTTTGTGAAGACTATTGAACTAAGCAATTTAATAAGAAATGCAACTAAAAAAGATATGAATAAAAGAACCTAGGGCAAGAAATTCATCACTAACATAGGAACAAAGATTAATTATATTTTAATTCGTTCTTGGATTAAAATGCAAATTAGCTACAAGCTTTATAAGCATTCAATTACAAGTTTACAAAAGTAATTTTAAAAAAATCCATCTTCAGTTGGCATGAGATGTCTACCCTAAACTAATGTGGCAGGATACTGCATCTTTCCTGAGCATGGATTATCTCATACTTTCTTAGTAATCATGATGTATAAACATCATATTTAAAATTATAGAAATTAAATATGAGATGAAAGGGAATATTCATTGAGCGCAAACAAAATTTATACAACTTCAAGAATAAAAATAAAAAATACAAAAAAAAATCTTGTCCTTTTGTTAGGGCTGCATCTAGCCCTAGTGAAGAAATCAGCCTTCCATGGGATTATGGACGACAGCAACAGTGGAGAAAGCTTCTATTCAGACCGGTTTTCTGTCTTCCTCATCTCCTATCGTCTGTGACTTCTGTCGGACTCTCAAAACAAGCTACCCCCCTCCTAGGGGAGCTTCCTCCTTTTATAGCCCTCTGACCCTTGTTATCATGCGGGGGATATGATCTTATCCGTGGAGGATAAGGATGAAAGGAAGCGGGATGCGGTTGAAGCTGGGATTACTCTGGGAGTCGGAGAGTATCCTATTGACGTGAATCCAGAGGATGAGAGGAAGGAACCGATCTTCTTCAACGCGTGGGATAAGATCTTGGACGCGGCTGGGACACGGAGCAGAGAATTTGAGCTTATCCGTGGATATTGGAAGCTGAATGGAAGGAAGCTTGGGGTACGCGCGGGGAAGACACATGATCTGTGTTGACTCTCATCCGGATACGCGGAGCAGGGGAGGAGGGCATACGGTTGGGATCACTCGAGCGGGAGACGTTGGGATCAATTCAAAAGAAGAGGACGCAGAGGAGACGCGACAGAGGAGCTTGGACATGGCCGGGACGCGTTGAACAGTTGCGCATACAAAGGAAGGGGAGGGAGAGAGCTCTTCCGTGATACTTGGGGAGGAGTTGCTCAGGTTGTTCACCGGCTGGCCACGAGATTGGGGATGTATCGCGGGAGATGAAGATGCTAGATGGCTGTGTGGGATGTGCGAAAGAAATGGGATGATGTGGGGTGAAGATGATCTGGCCTTTGTTCTGAAGCAGGGGAAGGCTGTGAACTCATCCGTGGATAGGGATGGGATAGTTGGGATTCTGGCGGAAGAAAAGGATGTTGCACGGGATGGAGTTGTTCAGGATGCTCATCCGGCTCGCCACGAGATAGGGGTGGATCACGGAATACCTAGACGTGGGAGGAGATGGGACCTGGATCCATGCAGACAGTGGGACGTTGAGAGGATTGTGGCTTTGTTCCGAAACAGGGGAAGAAAACGTGTGAACTCATCCATGGATAAGAGAGGGATGGCTGGACTCTGTTGAGGACGTGATTCGTGGAAGCTTTGGAGATGAAGACACGGAATGGGATGCTTGATTCACGAATGGGATTGGCTGCGGATGTTTGGGAGATGATCCGACATGGGCTGATGTTGCTTCAACACGGTGGAGATGAAGATGTTGAGAGGATCTCGGCTGGCCGCGGAAGGTAATCGGGACGTGAGAATGAGCTGGAATGTTGGGAGAAATCTGGAACAAATTCGGATGAAGAGGAGGATCGGTGGGCTTGTTCTTTAGATGCAGAAGGGAAGAATGACGTGGAGAGTATCTCAGCTCTGTTTTGTGAACGCGGGAGTGAAGGAGGGAGCTTTAAGTTTTTGTAATTAATCACATGTAATCAGATTTAATTCATGTTTAAGTCATTATGTTTTATGTTCATACATCACATATACATAACAACATGAATTAATACAAACAACATACATCTTATATTTGTTTTTTTACTTTTATTTTCAGATCTGATTTGTTCATTAAAATCAGAGATCAAATGAATCATAAACTTTATTTAGATCTAATCTAAACAATATTATGATTTTAGATTTATTCATGTTACTAATCCTAACACAAACATGCATCATATGCATCCAAAATTTCAGATCTACTTAATCATGCATAATCAGCAATTAAATCAATCATAAAAAGCACTTTAGATCTAATCTAAACATGTTAATGATTTCAGATTTAATTGCAAGAATTAAAACATAAAAGTTTAAACATAAATCTGGCTCTGATACCACTGAAAGTTATTCCTAGGTTCTTCGGTGTTTAGCATGCTGAATTTTTTTTTTTTTTTAAAAAATCATGGCTGAACCTGATCGGGTTGCCTACGTACCCCTTCACAAGAAGAATCAAGCCACACGTAGTTCTTTTAAAGTTTCAAAGATACAGCAGAAAAATGAATCAAACAACAAACAATGTCGCCATGTGTCAAGCAATGGGTCCATGCGCCATGCAATAATTTTGATTTATTTAAAATTCATGAAATCCAATTCCATGTCACCACTAGGAGAAAATGGGATTCTCTCCTAATGGACTCCTCCTGGTACACCACAATATAATGGTATGTCAGAAATGAGAAATTGAACTCTGTTAGACATGGTTCGATCCATGATGGGTTTGCTAATCTGCCCATATCCTTTTGGGGATATATTCTTGAGTCAGCCTGCTATATTCTAAATAAGGTTCCAAGTAAGTCTGTAAATAAAACACCACATGAGATGTGGACTGGACGCAAGCCGTGAATTCAAGTTTAAGAATTCCTAAAGCTAGAACTGGAACTAGTCTTCCATCTCCAACATTCAGAAACCTTTCTCCTTCTTCAAACCTCTTACTGACTTGTAGCCCCTGCAACGAATTGCAAATATTAAAAGGACTACCGGTATCCAATACCCAGGTCGAATTATCACAAATAGAAAAATTGCAAGTTGTTATCATATAAGTACCTTGATTGGCAACTGATTGCCCACTTTTCTTAGGCCGGTTCGGATCGAATGATGGCATGTGCTGAGAAATGAAATTGGGGTCGACTCTAATTTGTTGGGAGGATGGCTCTGTTTTGAGGGCCCAACTCTATTCATGGACCCGAACGGCATGCACATGGGATGCGAGCGAATTGTTCTAATGGGTGAATGCGTGAAGAGATTGAATGCGAGTGGCTGAGATATGAAGCAAATGTGGACATGGGATGGACTCGAAAAGGCGTGAACAGGGGAGGCTTGTTGAGCCGACTGTTGAGAAAGAAATAGGAGAGTTGGGATGAATGGCTGAATCAGAATCTAAGAGGATCTGATTCACAGGGTGCATGTGATTTGGGTTCAGAAATCCTTCCAAATGAGTTCGACTTGACCTGCATACATTAGACTGGATCAAAAAAAAAAAATCAATCAAGCTCGAATTGCTTTTAATAATTTATTAAAATGCAATGATGTAGGAAAACACATTTTCTTATGTTTAAATCTAAAGTATGTGCATAATTTATACATTATTTAGCACTTATCAGGGAGTCTTGAAAGGTTCAAGGGGTACAGTTCTCGCTGCTGAGCTAGCTTCTACTTCTATGAGAAAGTCTATTGGGAAGAAGAAGAAGCCTGCGAAGAAGCAGAAGACCGAGAAAAAGCCGAAGAAGGAAGTTCCTAAGAAGAAGGCCGAACCCAAAGGAAAATGTTTCCATTGCAATGAAGATGGCCATTGAAAGAGGAACTGTCCTATCTACATGGGAAGCATAAAGAGCAAGAAGGGTAACACGCCTTCTGAAGGTATGTGTAATATGCTCATTATTGAAACTAGTCTAACGATTTTTTCTATTTCCAGTTGGGTTATAGACTCTGGTTCTAGTGTTCATTTGTGCACTACCATGTAGGATCTAAAGAAAAGTAGAAGGCTTACGGAAGGTGCCGTAATCCTACGGGTTGGCAATAGAGCAAGAGTTGCTGCTGTTGCTGTGGGCATATTTTCTTTGCATTTACCGTCAGAATTTAGTTTGATACTTAGAGATTGTTATTTTGTGCCTAGTGCTAGCAGAAATCTGATTTTTGTATCTTGTCTAGCATAGAAATATTATGAATTCAATTTCAATAAAGACTACGTTTCCATTTATTTGCAAAATAAATTGTTTGGACATGGTTTTATGATTGATGGTCTCTATCACTTACATATGGATGTATCTGTGAAAGTATCTGAGCATACAGTGAGTACCATAAAATCTAAAAGATCTAGAGATAAGATAAATCAAAAGTATTTATGGCATCTCAGACTTGGCCATATAGGAGAAGACAGAATTAACAAATTGGAGAAACATGGGCTTTTGAGCTCATTGACTTCTAAGATATATCTGATTTGTGAATCCTGCCTTCAAGAAAGATGGCCAAATTATCCTTTATGGGATACGGGGAGAGGTCCACTGAAATACTTGTCCTAGTACACACAGATGTGTGTGGCCCGTTCGATGTACAAGCTAGGGGTCAATTTTTCTACTTTATTACTTTTACCGATGATTACTTACGGTATGGTTATGTCTATCTTATGAGACATAAATCTGAACCATTTGAAAAGTTCAAAGAATTCAGATATGAGGTAGAAAAACAAACAAGAAAACTCATTCAGGTTCTTCGATCAGATCAAGAAGGTAAATACCTTAGTGGAGAGTTCCATGATTCTCTCAAACAAAATAGTATAGTTTCACAATGGACACCTCCTATAACACCTCAACTCAACTGAGTATCAGAAAGGAGGAATCAGATCCTATTAGATATGGTCAGGTCCATGATGAGCTTCACTGACTTACCCTTATTTCTGTGGGGAGATGCCCTACTTATAGCTATCTACATATTGAATAGAGTTTCCTCTAAATCAGTTCCTACCATACCGTATGAGATATGGCATGGTAAGAAACCAATTCTTGGTTATCTCAAGATTTGGGGATGTCTAGCCCAAGTCAAGCGACAACAGGCAGACAAGTTAGAGGCTAGGACAATTGGTGCTCGTTTCATTGGATATCATAAAGAGTCGTTAGGATATAATTTTTACATCCTAGAGGATCACAAAGTGTTTGTGAGCCAGCATGTCATCTTCTTGGAAAAACAGTTTATCCTTGATAGAGGCAGTGGGAGAAAAATTGAGCTCGAAGAGAAAGTCTCTGAAGAGCAACGAGCAATTGAGCCTAGTGAACCTATTCACATTGAGCCAATATATGAAGAACCTCATCCACTTCATAGATCCAGTAGGATCTTCCATCCTCCTGAAAGATACTTAGGTACGCTTACAGAGAAAATGGAGGAAGAGTTCCTTATGAAAGAAAGAGATAATAGTAATGATCCCAAGACCTACAATGAAGCGATGTTAGACATCGACTCCGAAAAATAGATGGATGCGATGAAGTCAGAGATAGACTCCATGCATTCCAACCAAGTATGGACCTTAGTAGATCCACCTGAAGGTATAGTACCTATTGGGTGTAAATGGATCTACAAAAGAAAAATAGGTTCGGATGGCAAGATAGAGACCTACAAGGCAAGGTTGGTGGCAACAGGTTATAGTCAGCGCGAAGGCATTGACTATTACGATACCTTTTCACCGGTAGCCATGCTAAAGTCCATTCGAACGTTGCTTGCCATTGCAGCTTATCATAATTATGAGATATAGCAGATGGATGTGAAAACTGCATTCCTTAATAGATATCTTGAGAAGATATCTATATGGAGCAGCCTCAGTGTTTCACTTCCAGTGATGGTGATCACAAGGTCTGCAAGATGCAAAGATCTATTTATGGACTAAAGCAAGCATCTCGGAGTTGGAATACTCGTTTCAATAATATGATCAAATCATCTGATTTCATCAAGAACGAAGAGGAACCATGTGTGTACAAAAAGGTCAGTGGAAGAGCTATAGTATTCCTCGTATTGTATGTGGATGATATACTCCTGATTGGGAATGATATTTCCATACTCACATCGGTCAAGTTATGGTTGTCTAAAGAGTTCTCCATGAAAGACATAGGGGAAGCATCCTATATTTTGGGGATTAAGGTCTATAGAGATAGATCTAAGAGTTAAACGTGCAGAGAGTAGACTCCATTGACAATACGATTTAAGGGGAAGCATCCTAAATTTTGGGGGAGGGACTGAGTTAAAGGTAGAAGGATATACTGATTCAGACTTTATGACTGACTATGATGATAAAAAGTCTACATCATGATATGTATTCTTATGCAATGGAGTATCGGTAAATTGGAAGAGTTCTAAACAACCGATTATTGTAGATTCTACCATAGAAGCAAAATACATTGCCGCATCGGATGCTGCAAAGGAAGCGTTCTGATACAAAAATTTGTCGAAGAGCTAGAAGTCATGTCATCAAATACCATAATCCTTTTCTGCGACAACAACGGCGCCGTAGCACTGGCTAAGGAGCCGAGGTCTCACCAAAAGTCCAAGCACATAGAGTGGCGATTTCATTTAATTCACGACTACCTTGAGAAGAATTATGTAGAGGTGCAGAGAGTAGACTCCATTGACAATGTGGCGGACCCATTCACTAAGCAACTGAGTCAGAAGAAATTAGAAGTCCATCTTGAGAAAATGGGACTTAGATACATGTCTGATTGGCTTTAGTGCAAGTGAAAGATTATTAGAAGTATGCCCTAAAAGCCAATGTGGCTGATGCATATTTGTAATCTGGGGCACAAATTTGTAATTTGACTCTTATCAATAAATAAGATTGGGCAATTTATTTTTCATTCATGTTTGTATGTGTCCATGAATCGTCCAAGAAATTAATAGATGATAACACATATTCTCAAGGAGTTGAGAATTTGAGGCATGTATCATTAGAAATTAATTTTTAAATGCTCCTGATTGATGGATCCATCACGAGAGACGGTGATCGATCCGCTGAGATTAGTGCACAGATCACTTAGTCAGATGGATGAGTCTCGAGTCCACAGTGCAGAGACACTGGAGTGATTATGCGAGTACTTGTTAGAGAACAAGGTACTGAGCATGACCAAAGAAAGTAGTCACATGGATGTCTATCCACTCCTCAGTGACTACTTATGCTGCAATTGTATGACTGGTCCCTTGACCTGCAATGCCTCAGCAATTCATTGTGAGGTTGCTATAGTTTGACGAACATGTGACTTGGGCCCTAGCCATTTGGATCCTTGTAGTGCGGATTGGCTGCAGTAGGTTCATTTTGAAATAGGATTGCATCTAGATGGGATCTATCGACTTTGATAGATTAGGAGTGATCCTATGTGATTTATGAGACTGAGTTCGATAAATTTCTGATCAGGTATTTTGGAAAATGAGTTTTTCATATCTCAAACTGGAAGTCAAATAAATTCGACATATGACGGACGATGGGGTTTGACGAGATATCCATAACCTCCGTCACGTCGGGATCCATGATAGAGGGACTGTATCATATGCTAACTACACCAAAAGGTTCAGATATTCCATTCTGCTGGGTTACCACCACATACTGCTAGGTGTCACTAGTGGATTGTGAGACTCAAAAGCATTCACTTGGTGATCAATGAACCCTAAGAGTAGAACTGAAATTTTTTCAGTCCACTGAAAGGAGTTTCAGTGATATTGGGATGGAGATCTCAATATGTCTCACTACCAGTCAAAATAGAACCTACGGGATCACACACATAGAGGATTTAATTAGTCAGACTATCATAATTGTGATTTGGAATCACAATATAAATCAATCATCAATATGATTGGTGATTGAATTAACCCACTAAGTGTTAGTGAGTTAATGGAAGAAAAATTAAGTGGAATTGATTGCAATTGGATTGCAATTGGGCTGTTTAAATGAGCCAAATTAAATTGGGTTCGACCCAAATTGATTTGGGTTCATGATTGGGTCAATTGGATTAAACCAGGATTTGTGCGGATTTTAAAGTCCACATGTCGTCATAGGATGAATATGACTTAAGTCATGTTCACACTATGCAGACTTTAAAGTTCACATGGCGTTGTTGGATGCATGCTCCCAATTAATTATCCTAATGTGATTAGGAGTTAGCCTAAGTTCTAATTTGATTAAGAATTAGGCTTATCTAGAAAATTGATCAAGACCTAATGTGATTAGGACTTGATCATGGCGCCATGAATGGGTTCAAGCCTAATTGGATTAGGCTCTAATCTCTAGATCCAATGACACTTGTCATGCATTGATTTGATGGCATCTTGCGCACATGGATTGGATACTTGGCATTAATCTAAGGATGGGTTATTTTGAGAAGTTTGTCTCCTACTCCTGATAGACTTTGGAAAAAGGCCCAAAACCCAATCTATTTAAAGAACCCATGGAGGCGTATGAGGCATAGAATTCTCCTCTTCCCTCCATGCCTCCTCCCTCTTCCCTTCTTCCTTTCTCATGGCAGCAAGGTGAAAGGGTTCTTCTTCCTCCAAGCGTTGGAAAGAAAAGAAGAAGAAGAAGCAAAGGAAGAGATCAAATCACGCCAAGGAAGAAGGTGTTCTTCCTCACGTCAGCCCCTTCTTCCTCTTCTCCTTCTCCACGACAGCAAGGGGTGTTCTTCATCTTCTTCTTCCATGGTTGCAAGGTGAGGAAGATCCACGAGCAAATCTACCTCCTTCTCTTCCTTAATTGTAAGCAAGGTTGAAGAAAAAAGCGTTCTCCTTCAAAGAGGTATGTTGCAGATTTTCTTCCAATATTTTGATAGTCATGAGAGGTCTTTGTAAGGAGCTAGCACTCCGGTAAGACCCTATCTCAGATGATTAGATCCTCGTGTGGATACATGTAGAGGCCAGACACGTGTGCGGCTTAACCAGGAACCTAGAAAGATCATCAGGCTGCGGTGTTCTACACCTGTAGAATTTTTGAAGATGAGATATTCAAATCTATAACTTCTGATTTTTGTTTCAGTTTTATGAATCTTAATCAATCTTCCTCAGATCCTAATCTTTCCTCTCTAATGAGTTCAAAGATTTTCTGGATTTGGATCCAGAAATTTTTTTTGAATTCTACGATTCGAGGCACGTTTATATGATGAACGACGTTCTGTTCGAATTCCGCTGCGAACGTTGCATCGAACGGAGCGTATCTCAGTAGGTACGGGCTATTTCTTCTAATGTTCTATTCTTCCTTTCTACCATCCCATTTTGCTAAGGGATCGTAGGTGCAGAAAAATTATGATCTATTCCATTTTTACTACAAAAAACTTTCAAAATATTGATTTTCAAATTCAGTACCATGGTCACTTCTAATTGAAATAACAGTAGTATTTTTCTTATTTAAAATATTTTTATAGAATTTCTAAATAGGGAGAAAGCTTCATCTTTATGTGCCAAAAATAATACTCATGTGAACCTAGAAAAATCATCTACTATCACAAGGCCATATTTTTTTTCTCCTAGACTTGTGGTTCTGATAGGTCCGAAGAGATCCATGTGAAGTAGTTCTAGTGGCCTAGTAGTTGAAACCAAGTTTTTAGATTTGAAAGAATTTCTGGTTTGTTTTCCAAGTTGGCATGCATCACAAATTTTACCTTTTTCAAAATTCAGTTTTGGCAATCCTTTTACTAAATCTCTTTTGATTAATTTAGATAAAAGATCCATGCTAGCATAACCTAATCTACGGTGCCATAGCCAACTCGCCTCATTAAATTTAGCATCGGTGACTACTAAGTAGTGGCTACTCTTAGAAAAATCATCTAGATCTATCATGTAAACATTACCATGTCTTACTCTATTAAATACAATGCTATTGTCAATAGGGTTAGTTACCATACAAAGTGACGATTTAAAAGAAACATTGTAACCCTCATTACATAATTGACTAATGCTAATAAGATTATGCTTTAAACCACTAACATACAATACATTATCTATAAAAGTAGGAGTAATTTGAATATTTCCAATACCGATTATACGACCTTGGCCATTATTACCAAAAGTCACTACTCCTCCTTTCTTTGCTTCAAGGGTGAAGAATTGATCTTTGTCACCCGTGATGTGCATTGAGCAGCCACTATTACGATACCAGCTTCTTTTAGTTTTCTTGGCCGCAAGACACACTTACAAACATAAATGAAGTGGATTTAGTTACCCAAGTCTTCTTGGGTCCTTTTAGGTTAGTTAAGATGGTTCCTTTTGGTACCCAAACCTTTTTTATTTTCTTATTTTTAAGAGTTTTTCTGAAGTTGCAAGTATATGATTTGTGTTCAGATTTTTCACCACAAAACATGTTACTTCTTCAGATTTAGTTTCAGTTGCTTTAACAAAAAAGTTTTTAAGAAACTTCTGTTTGTTATTTGTCCTATAACCTATACCAGCTTTGTTAAAAATAGTTCTTTGATTACTTAAAATCATTTCAAGTTTTTCTAATCTATAAGTAAACTTTTCTACAATAGGTTTATATTTTTCTACTTCTTTCTTAAGCTTCTGGTTTTCGTTAAACAATGAATCTTTGTCTTTAATCAAACCTTCTTCCTGATTTTCTAAAGTTTGATTGACTATTTTTAGTTCAGAAACTTTGCTAATTATGCTCTCTTTTTCCTTTATTAAGTTTTTAGTTTGATGCATAAGAAATTGATTAGATGTTTTTAGCTCTTTGTTCTTTAAGCCTAGCTTTCTATAGTCCTTCATCAATTCACTGAAGGCATCATAAAGTTCATCAAAAGTAAAACTTAATAGAATTTTAGAGGATACCTCACTATCATCTGCCATAAGGCAAATGTTGGAGATTCCTCTGATAAAGATTCCTCGATGTCGCTCCATGTTGCGACAAACGCCTTCTTCTCCTTCTTTTCGAATTTCTTCAATTGAGGGCAATTGTTCCTGAAATGACCGGGCTTTTTACATTCAAATCACTGCCTCTCTTTCTTTCTCTTTTTCTTTTTCTTTATCCTTCTCAGTTTCTTTGGGAGTGGGCCTCTTCTTGATGTATGGCTTCTTCTTTCTTATAAACTTCTTGAATTTCCTTACAAGAAGGGTCACATCTTCATCTTCTTCTTCTTCTTCTTCTTCACTGTTGTCTTCATAGTCCTTGTGTGCAGTGGCTTTTAATGCAATCACTTTATTTCTTTGTGTTTCTTTTCCGTTGTGCTGCTTCACGGTATGCCCATATGTCATCAATGATCTAAGAAGCTCTTCGAGTGGAAGCGCGCTGAGGTCTTTGGCTTCTTGAATCGCGGTCACTTTGGCTTCCCATGACCGAGGTAGAAACCGAAGAATTTTTCTGACAAGTTCAGTGTTAGCATAAGATTTTTTCAAATTTTTTAAACCATTGATTATGTCAGTGAATCTAGTAAACATGGCATTGGTGGATTTAGTTGGTTGAATCTTAAACAATTCATATTTGTGTACAAGAATGTTTATTTTTGATTCTTTTACTTGGTTGGTACCCTCATGGGTAACCTCAAGTCTATCCCATATTTTTTTGGTAGAAATATAGTTAGAAATCCTATTAAATTCATTAACATCTATAGCACAATATAAAACATTCATAGCCTTAGCATTAAGTTGGGCTAATTTTATATCATTGTCATCCCAATCTCTTTCTAATTTGGGGACAACAACGTTATCTATTATGTGTGTGGAGATGTGTGGTCCATTAATGATTATGCTCCAAATATGATAATCTTGTGCTTAAATGAAAATTCTTATTCTTGCCTTCCAATAGGTATAATTTGTTCTATTGAACAAAGGGGGGCTATTGGTGGATTGGCCTTCAGCTAGAGAAGATCCAAAAGGGGTTGCCATCTGATCTTTGGCTTTTGATGGTTAGGTCAATAATTAATATTAGAGCACCTGCTCTGATACCACTTATTGCCCAGAAGATAACCCAAGAAAGAGGGGAGGAGGGGTGAATTGGGTCCTTAAAAAAAAATAAGCTACTCAAATTTTACTAAGGAAAGCTTTCTTGATTTTAAGCAGAAGCAACTAAAGCAGTTATAAAAAAGCTGTAAAAAAAGGAAGAGTAATAAACCACAACACAAACACACAAGATTTATAGTGGTTCGGAGCTAACATTTACTCCTGCTTTACTCTCCAAACTCATATGGGAGTTCACTATAATCCTCAGATTACAGCCTGGTTGTTTTACGAGTTCACAACCTAACTCGTTATTTTTTTGGGGGATCACAACGAACCCAGTTAGTTTTTCCTAGATTACCAACTAGAACCAAACCCCAAGCAAACTTGGTAGAACACAGTCTAATTCACAGGCTTGGACAATGCCTTAACCCCTTGATTCCATCTCCTGATCGAATCAAGTTACAAGATATGAAAAGATTATTTTAAACAAGTACAAGCTTCTTTATATAAGCAGATATAACAATCTAAATAACAGGAGTAAAGGAAAGAAGTCCTGTAAACAAGGATCGCTGTTGGAAGAACTTTGGCTTCTTCTTTACTTGACTCTCTTCTGATTGCATAGAAAGTTGAGGATCACTGAGGCAGCATTAACTGGAGAAGAAGCTTTGGAATTCACTCAAGATTCTTTTCTTCTCTTTCTTTTGCTTTGAATGGCTCTTGAATGCTCTTTTAAGGTGTTTCTCTTAAATGCTCTTTATGATCACTAAGTTTTTTTTTTTGAAAAACTGTTAAACACCCCTTCTTATAGTCTTCTACCAAAGAAATAGCCGTTAGGAGGTAAAATATAGCCGTTCTGCCACTTCTGAAAGTTCTGACAAATTAGCCGTTGGAGTGCTAGCAGATTTGGAGATGTCTCGACCATTCTGTGAGTCGGCTCGTCTTAGATTGGCGACGTCTCGAGTCAGTCTGGAGTTGACTCGAGATCGGGCTCTTTAGAAGTGAATTTCTATTAATCCTACGGGAGACGGCTTGCGTAAGTCGGGAGTCAGCTCGTGCACAGCTTCTTCAAATTTGAACTTTTGTTCTTTCGGAAGACGGCTCGCAACAGTCTAGAGTTAGCTCGCACTCTGCCTCATTAAAATTGAGTCTCTGCTTTCATTTGTAGGAGATGGCTCGCGCTCTGTAGGAGTCGGCTCATGCACAGCTTGCAAAATATACTCTTCTATCTTTTCTTTAAAGAAGATGGCTTGCGCTCTGAAGGAGGCATCTCGCATTCTGACCGGAGAAAAGAGCTAAACTGTTCTTCACTGTGAGAGACGGCCGCGCTTTGCTGGAGACGTCTCGCACAATGGCATATTGAGACAGTCTTATGTCTTTTTGCAGGAGTCGACTCTTCTTAGTCATGAGTCAGCTTGAGGGTGTGCCAGACCATTTTCCAAGTGCCAGAGACGTCTCATCCATTGTAGGAGATGTCTCGTGGACTGTCCAAATGCAAATAGGGTTCAAACTAAATGTTTAACTCATCTTAATTCCTTTGAACCTTCTTCTAATCGATTTTTCTTAAGTTTTTATGTATTTCCTCATGAATCACTCACTTAAATTCATTAGTACAATAATAAATATACTCATGTGTTTTTGGTTCATCAAAATCAAATAGAGGGTCAATAGTAATTGACAATGTAAATATAATCATATTTGACAATATAAATATTTTCTATTTCTTTTGATATTACATGTGTTATTATATAACATATGTTATGTATGTGTTTGGTATATATATTTGTATACAGAGTTTTAAATTTTTTTAAATATATATTTTTTTAAAAATTAACTCTTACGATGCTTTAAAGCATCCTTAGAATATACATTAGTGATGTTTATTTGCATCGTTAATTAGAGATATAAATAAATGTTGCTAATATAAGATGCTTTATCGCCGACACTTTTAAAAAGCATCGGCGATGAGCTACGCTTATAAGAGTCAATGTTTATTATAACTCATGACGCGAAGTAAAAGCATCGTAAAGTTGGTTTTCGATAGTAGCATAGCCAACACTTTGACACTTTAGATAACATCAGGAATAAAACTACCGACGTGTTTTTGCGTCGGTATATACATTAAAAAATGTCGGCATTGCACTTCCAATCGAGAGTAAAGTTTTCATTTGCAATCATCCAAAATCACATCACTACAGGAAAAGTCGGTTTTACCGACGCTTTTTTGCCGACGCTTTTTTGCCGACGTCGGCAATTTTCGGTCTAGCATCAAAATTTGCCGACGCTTGTAAAAAGCGTGGGCAAAAGACGACGCTAATAAGCGTCGGTGTAGTCTCCGGCCTAAGACGACGCTAAAAAGCGTCGTCGGAAGCCAACGCACCAGGTTAAATCCCAACCCTCTTCTGACCACCCCCGTTGGAAGCTTTCCTCACACACCAGTCTCTCTCTCTCTACCCTCGAGCCTCATCTCTCTCATCCCTCCTCCCTCCTCTCTCCGGGTTTCCGTTTTCCCGGCCACCGCCCTCCTCTCTCTATTTAACCACGAAGGTCACGAAGGCCGAGATGAAGGCCATGGCGCTGTGGCAGTTGGCCAAGAACAACCCTTCCATCTGCAAGAGCATCACCGAGTCCCGCGCCCTCCTCTGCTTCGCCGTCCTCCTCGAGAAGGGCTCCGGCGACGTGCGCTACTACTCTGCCATGTCCATCATGGAGATCGCCCGTGTCGCCGAGCACAACCCCGACCTCCGCCACTCCGCCTTCAAGCCCACATCGCCTGCCGCCAAGGCGGTCGTCGACCAGCTCCTCCGGATCACTGACAAGGGCGTCTTCGACGATCTTCTGATTCCCAGCATCATCGCTCTCGGCTGCCTGTCGAAGACCTTCCGGGCGACGGAGATGTGGATCATCGGGCCTCTGGTGCGGCTGCTGGACGAGAGGGAAGCCATCGTGTCGAGGGAGGCGGTGATTGCCCTGACCAAGTTCGTGTGCATGGAGAATTTCTTTCGCGTCGAGCATTCCAAGGCCATCATCGAAGCCGGAGGGGCCAAGCACCTCGTCCAGCTGGTGTATTTTGGGGAGCAGCTCCAGACCGAGGCGTTGATTCTCTTGTGTTACATCTCCCTCAACGTGCCAGAGAGGGAGGATCTCGCACAGGCAGGGGTCCCTGCGGTCCTCGCCTGGGCTTCGAAGCAGGGGCACTTGGTGCAGGACTCCAGGGTGGACTCCTCCTTGCCGGAGGCCAGAGGTCGGATGGAGCTCTACCAGTCAAGAGGATCTCGATGATCGACGACATTGAGATCATCCTCCTCCTCCATCAGCTCTCCTTCCAGGCCGGCGAGCGCCATGCCCTGGTTCCCCTCTTTCTTTTTTAATTTTTTTTTTAAAAAACAGGTTGGCGTCGGCGTTGAGTATTTTCGCGACGCTTTTATTAGCGTCGGGAAAGTCCTGTTTTTGCCGACGCTTTCTCTTAGCGTCGGAAAAACCGGACCCACGCCCACCTGCCCGACGTCTGACCCACGCTTTGCGGTGCGTAGGCTGGAAATTCGCCGACGCTTAAAAGCGTCGGTAGAGACCAAAAAAACCGTCGGGAGATATCCTTTCTTTTGTAGTGCATCTACCTAGATCCTTCAGCAAATTGTAGTCAAAGCATCTTAGACCGTACTTGATCATTGAGCATGTGAGGGAAATGTATATGTGCTTGAACTTCCAAGAAATATCTATTTTAGCCTAGTCTTCAATATTATTGACTCGACACCATACTTTGAAGGACAGGAAATGATTGATGAAGTATATAATCTAGAGATGCCACCACTCCATAATTAAAAGAAACAACATATCAAGGCCATACTTGATAATGGGACCATACTAACCTAGATTAGAGTGTATCAAAAGTTTATAATCAAGTGGAGAGGCAAGCCCGAATCTAATAGATCAGGGATAACCTACAAAAACTAGTGATGTCTAAATCAGAACTTTATGAAAATTATCAGGCATGTAGTTTGTTGAAGCCAATATCGCACAAGCTGGAGGCACTACAACAAAAATGAGTTTTTCCAACTCTTAACTGCCGACGTAAGAAAGAAGTGTCGGCAATTTGGCCACCGTGCCAAAATTTGCAAACACTTTTTAGTAGCGTTAGAAGAAATCTAGATTTGACGATGCTTATAAGCGTTGTCGGGATCCTACGACGCTTAAAAGCGTCGTCGGAAGCCATCCCTGTATTTTTTATCCAAGACGACATTTTAGAAAGCTTCGTTGGAAGCATTAGTGCACTACTGCGATGTTTTAGAAAGCATTGTCGGAGGTCTAATCATCTTTCGCCTAATTTTTCTTCGAAATGATACTTTAGAAAGCATCGCCGGAGGCTTAGCAAATGAAGAGGATGCTTTACAAAGCATCTTTGGAGAACCAGCCGAATACTTAATGATGCCCCCTCTCCTCGATTCCAACCCCTTTCTCTCTCTCTCTATCTCCCCCTCTCTCTCTCAGAGAAAATCCCTAACCTCTTCCGCCATCATCCCAGCCCCCTCACCCGACCCCTTCCTCCTCGATCCCAAGCCCCCCTATTCCCCGATCCCAGCCTCTGTTCCTTCCCGATCCCAACCCCTTCCTCCCCGATCTCTCTCTCTCTCACACACACACAGAGAAGAATCCCTAACTCTTTCTATAGGAGAAGGCTAGGGTTTTCGTGGGGGAGAAGGCGAAGCGGTCGCAGGAGCTAACAATTGGGGCCACCAAGTTCTCCCAGGAGTTCGTCTCCGAGACCGCCAAGAAGTCTAAGGAGCTCGCTGTCGAGGCCACCAAGAAGGTCGACCTCATCTGCTCTGAGGCCCTCCGCGCTGCCAACAAGATCAAGACCCTCACCGTCGACATCCCTAGCCTTCCTATCTCCCCCGGGCAGATCCGTCGTGCCGGACTTGGCCTGGGATCTCGAGTGGTTGGGCATCACCGATGAGCTCAGGAAGTTCGTCAAGGGCATCACCCTCAGCACCTTCCGTGATTTCCCCATGGAAGGTACATCTCTTGAATGAATCTTTTTTAGAATGTAATAGATCTATGAGATACGTTCATTTTGCTTGGATTTATGTGATTAATTTTGCATAATTTTTGGGTTATTTGAAGTTTTGTCACAATGACAATCTTATAAGAAAGAAGATGAAGACCAAGATGAAGATGAAGACTGCGGTCTCGAAGATTGCAAAGAAGCTACTACAGTCGAGGAATGCTTTCATTTTTACTGTAATTTTTAAATATATAATTTGTAAAAAAAGCAACAATAAATTGGGCATTTGTTATTGTTTCTATGTTATTTCTTTTTTTAATTTTATTTTTTTTATTTATCTTATGCTATTAGAAGAAGCAAAATCAGACGGAACCAGTAATGAAGAATGAAAATTGGACTTTTTTCTTTAAATTAAGTTTGTTAATCTTGTTGGAAAAATTAATTGGTGCGCGGCCCGAGATGCGTATCTCGGGCGTGCGCCTGCACTCTCTTGCGGGCGCACTGGCGCCAGCGCGAGCGAATGCACGCTGGCGCCCACTGGTGCCAACGTCCGTTGGTTGGCCATGTTTGCGGAAGGCACGGATGCGTGCTAGCACCCACTGGCCCTCTGCAGGGTGATCGCGGACACGTCCTCAAAGGCACGGACGCATCCGCAAAAGTCTCAAAAGTCTCAAAATGCCCCTGCTTCTTTTTTTTGGGCCAACAAGATGTTGGCCCAAGAACCTATAAATATCCCTCTTTTTCCTTCTATGTTGGATACCAAATAATAAAGAAAAATTCTGAAAAAATTATGGAAAAAGGTTCTTCATCCTCTTAGCCACTTTTTGATTTTTATTTTTGTGCCTTTATTCAGCAAAGTTCTTTTCTTTTTTATATTTTCTTTCTTTGCTGGATCTGCAAGTCCGATCGAATTTGTTTTGGCTTTTTCCGAGACGTACCGAAGAAGAAGTTTTAGAGTCATTGTATCTCTGAGGATGAATGCCGGGAGATCAGTATGTAGGGGCAAATACTTCTTTGGGACAGCGTCAACGTGCTTCGACTTGCCTTCATTCAGGCTATTTTTTTCTTACCTTTATTTCAAATTCAATATTAGTAGATCTGTAGCATTTACAATTTTTATATTTTAAATTGATTACATGAATAGATTTCTTTTGTATTAAAATAGATTTCTTTTGTATTAAAATAGGTTTCTTTTGATTCCGAATAATATATATATATATATATATATTATTTCTTATTATTTCTTCCTAACAAGATTATTCTATTAATTGTAATTATAGTTTGATTTACTTATTTAGGTGATACATTGCTAACAATCCAAAGAAGTGATTGTTTATTTTTTTTGTTAGTAATATATAATTCATTAAATTTTTTATTACAATTGTGACATATTAGATTTTAATTACAATAATTGTTTTACTAGCACAAAATTAGCAGTCAATTATTCTAATAAAATAATAAATTATTCTAATATATAATTCATTGAATTAACTTATTAGATCTCAATTACAATAATTATTTTGCTAGCACAAAATTAGTAATCAATTATTCTAATGAGATAATAAATTATTCTAATATATAATTTATTAAATTAATATATTAGATCTCAATTACAATAATTATTTTGCTAGCACAAAATTAGCAATCAATTTTTTTAATAAGATAATAAATTATTCTAATATATAATTTATTGAATTGATGTATTAGATCTCAATTACAATAATTATTTTGCTAGCACAAAATTAGTAATCAATTATTTTAATAGGGTAATAAATTATTCTAAAATGGTAATAACTTGCTTGACCTCCAAGAGGTTTATCATACCTCCATTTGGACTCCTCAAGGAGTAATTTAAAGATCCCATTCAAACAAAAAATTCGAAAATTAGTTAATCCATAATAACTAATTTAAGTTAGCACTTAGGTTTTTCTAAAAATTGAATTTGTGTAATTTCTGGTGATTATATCCACTAACTAATAGTGTCGGAGAAAAGCTTGTCAAAAAGGCATACGTACCTAAGAAAGACTAGTACTCAAGTGAGCCTAGTACTCCACCATCGATTTAGAACTGATCTGGCTATTATTTTTTGGATATATCAACTAAACATCCAAAATTCAATATAAATTTTAGTACAATCTTTTAACATAAATTTTTTACCTTCATTCAGTTTTCTGTCTCTATTCTATAATCTTGAACCTATTACCTCTAACACTAGTGAGCACCTTAGTACCAAACTTGAAAAGTTTGATGGCCATAACTTTAAGAGATAGTAGAACCAAATGCGGTTTTAGCTTACCATATTAGGCTTGATCTCAGCCATAGGTGAGAGCACTACTGAAATTGATAACGGGTCTAACCCAATTGCTTTACGACCTGCTACTCGCCACAACCCAAACCGGAGTTCATCATCTTCCCACACTGAACCTTCCGCCTCCACCAGCACACCCTCTAGGATACCTAATGGGATTGACTATCATTGCATCCATAGAATCCTATGTGCCCTTTTTGAGAGGTTGTATGATATTTAATACACAACCAAGAGTGCCAAATAACTCTGGAACATCCTAGAAAGCAAATATGGCCTATGATGCTGGGGTGAAGAGGTTCAAGGCCTCCGATTTCAATAACTTTAGGATGGTGGACTCAAAGCCTATGAATGACCAAATCCATGATTTTAAAATTCTGATCCACCAGCTTAGGGCTAATGAAACCAATTTGGATGAATCATTCCAGGTAGCCTGTCTGATAGACAAACTACCTAATTTCTGGTCTGATTTTGCTAAGACTCTGAGCCTTACCCAAGGAGGTCTCACCCTAACCCAAGCTTTGAACTCCATTAGAATTGAAGAGAACATAGGCTTAGGAATAAAAGCTCTACTGGACATAAAAATAATGCTTATAATGTGAAGGCCCCACCAAAGAAAAATTAGAACCGACCTTTCAGTAAGCATTTCAAAAAGAAGCTTTACAACCCTAGAAACCCTAACCACCACTACAATGGAAAACCTATCCAATCCCAAGAGCAGAAGAAGAAGAAAAAAGAAGGTGGTGTTCGTTTTTGTTATGTGTGTGGTCGGATCAATCGTTTGTCTCCCCAGTACTTCTATAAGAAGACTGCACCTCTTCAATACAAGAAGAAAGGTCCACACACAACCAGTGCTCAAGTCAACATGGTGACTTCCGGCGCTGGCTCCTCTGAGACTACTTTTAGGTCTGTTTTCTTCACTCCTGAAGTTAACATGACTTTACAAGCACTTGATTGGTGGATTGATATCGGAGCTGGTATTCATATTTGTTCGGATCGCTCCTGATTTTCTTCTTACCAGGTCTCAAGTGGAGGAGCTATGATCATGGCAAATAGCTCAATGGCACGTGTGCTAGGAGTGGGACGTGTGAACTTAAAGCTTACTTCTGAGGAAGTCCTGTCCCTGCACGGCGTCCAACATGTTCCGGTCGTTAGGAAAAACCTAATTAGTGGTTTCTTGCTTGTCCAACAAGGCTTTCGTCTTGTTTTTGAGTCTAATAAATCTGTAATTTCCCATGGTGTAATGTTTATTGGAAAAGAATTCTTTAGTGAAGGATTATTTAAGTTGAATGTAATAGTTCCTTCAATAAATAATTTTTTTTTGATTATGAATATAAAACCTCCTTCTATTTGGCATGGTAGATTAGGTCATGTAAATTATAATTTAATTAAGCAATTTACGAACCTAAATTTAATACCAAAAAGTGATCATAAGAACCATGAGAAATGTGAAATTTGTGTAGAAGCCAAGCTCTCTAGGAAGCCTTTTAAATCTGTTAATAAGGATTCGAATTTATTATAGTTGATCCATAGTGATGTTTGTGGCTCTAGTAGAACTTCTAGAGGAGGTAATAGATACTTTGTGACCTTCATAGATGAATTGTCTAAGTTCTGTTATATCTATCTAATTAAAACTAAGGATGAGGTGCTTAGAAAATTTAATATTTTTAAGATCAAAGCTGAGAACCAACATAAGAAGAAAACTAAAATTCTTAGATCAGATCGGGGAGGTAAATATATATCTAATGATATAACTCAATTTTGTGAAGATCATGGAATCATTCATTAAGTGACTGCTCCCTATTTTTTCAATCAAATGGAGTAGCAGAATGAAAGAATAGGACTTTAATGGATATGGTTAACTCCATATATTGAGTGATTGTTGTTCCCTTATTTGATTTGATAAGCCCAAAACACTTGAGTATATTTCATATTATACTAATGAATTCGAGTGAGTGTTTCAGAAAATATATTGTTATATATATTAGAATAACTTAGAAAATGGATCAAGATTCTTAAGATCGGTTTTTATAATGTTTGGAACCATTTTAGTCTTGCCCTGGCATAAAAGTTGTTATCTGGCACGACCTCGAGTCGACACCCAAGGTTGGGCGAGTTGACTCTTGATAGATTGGCAGAGAGCGGAATTACCGAGTATAGAGCCCAAGTCGACTCCGCCTGATATCGAGTCGGCCTTGGAGAAATGGCAGAAGACTCATTTCCAAGCTAACTGATACCGAGTCGACTTCAGCAAAAAGACAGAAGATCTATTTCTCAACCCAACTGATATCGAGTTGACTCCGACTGTTATCGAGTCGACTCCGAGATTACGAGCCCCTCCAACTTTTGGCGAGCCGACTGCAGATGATGCGAGTCGACTCCGATAAGAAAAGACAGAAAGTTAGTTTCTGACACACTGAGATCGAGCCGACACTTGAAGGACGTGAGCCATCTTCCGCTTTTGGGGAGTCGACTCCGGAAAGTCACGACCCGACTCCTGAAAAATAGCCTGGTGAGTACTTTTATAAGATACAGTGAGGGAGTCGTCACTTGAAGAATATGAGTCGTCTCCAGCTACAGTCGAGCCGTCTCCAAGTCGCGCGAATCGACTCCAATCTCAAGGGTCATATTGTCAAGTTGCACAATTGAGTCAGAACGGCTCTTTTATCTTTTGTAACGACTAGTTTTCAAAAAGGAAGGCTTTGAAAAGTGTTTAAAAGGAGAAAGGAGACAAGAACAAAGTATCCATTGAAGAGCATTCAAGTTTACATTCACCAAAAGGGATTAGAGCCTTTCTTAAAGCAAAAAGAGGAGTAATTTGTTAGATTTATGCCCTAGAAGCCCATCTGGCTGATACATTATTAATTCTGGAACATAGTTTTGTACTTGACTTTATTATTATTGAATAATAAATGGGCATTTTTTCATTCATATTATTTATGTGTCTATGAATCGTTCAAGAAATTAATAAGATGATGATGCATATTCTCAAGAGTAGAGAATTTGAGCCATGCATTATTGGTGATTAATTTCTAAATACTTCTGATCAATGGATCATCACGAGGACGGTGATCGATTCGATGAGATCAGTGCACAGATCGTTTTTCTTATGGATCTCCACAGTGTAGGGACACTGAAGTGATAGTGCAGGTGCTTGTTAGAGAATAAGAGTACTGAGCGTAACCAGACAAGGAGTCACTTGGATGTCTATCCACTCGTTAGTGACTTACTTGATGTTGCAGTAGTGTGACTGGTCCTTTGACCTGCGGTGCTTCGGCTATTCACAGTGAGGGTATTGTAGTTTGACTGCACATATACATGGTCTCTAGTTATGTGAGTCCTTGTGGTGTAGAT
The DNA here is from genome assembly GCF_051530095.1 of Phoenix dactylifera. Lineage (NCBI taxonomy): Eukaryota > Viridiplantae > Streptophyta > Magnoliopsida > Arecales > Arecaceae > Phoenix > Phoenix dactylifera. Next base: position 14,648,268 of record NC_143199.1, read on the forward strand.
TGGCTGCAGTAGACTCACTGTAGGAGTAGGGTATGCACCTACATGGAGTCTATCGATCTTGGCAGATGAGGAGTGATCCTATATGATTTATAAGACTGAGTTCGTAAGACCTCGGCCGGGGCAGTACGTATAGTGGAGAAAGAGTTTTTCACTTTCGAACTTAAGTTGAATAAATCTAGACATATGACAGACGACGGGGTTTGACGAGTTATCCATGACCTCTGTTCTGTAGGGATCCACGATAGAAGGACTGTATCATACGATAACTGCACCTATAGGTTCATTATTCCATTCTGCTGGGTTGCCACTACATGCTGCTAGGTGTCACTGGTGGATTGTGAGACTCACAGGGACTATCTTGATAATCGATGATCCCTGGTAGATTGAGTTGGAATTGTTCCAACCCATTGAAATTAGTTTTCAATGATATTGTGATAGAGATCGCAGTATATCTCACTACCAAATAGAATAAAACCTATGGGGTCACACATATTAGAGGTATTGTGAGATACTGGGCTGAAGTCGGCAGCCCCAGCCGACATCAGCCCCACGTCCCTTTTAGAAGGGGCAGAGCAGGGGATTGCAATCGCGATCCCCTCTGACTTCTCCGGACACAGGGATGCCGCGGGCACTCCGCGGCTATTTCGAGGTTGTTTCGCGTCCACCCCGTGTCCGCACGAGCGGCTGCTGATTTCGCCCCATCGCTGTGATTCCCGCGGCGGAGAACTATTGGAATTGGGCGATAAAACCCCCTTTTCTTCCTTATGAGATCACCTGTGAGCCCTCCTCCGTCTCCTCCTCTTCCTCTCCTCCCTTCTACTCCTCCCTCTGCTCTTGCTTCCCAAGAGGCCGGTGTGCCGCCTCAGCCAACCACCACAACCACTCGAGTCGTATTCCCCTGTTTTACCCCCCTAATCCAAGATCTATTTTGGCCGTCGGAAAGTGCCGCCACTGGACCGCGCCACCCTCAGCCGTGACCCTCTTCTTCGTCAACCACCGGTAAGCCTCTTTTGCCCTTTATTCAGCATGCTTTCCTCCCTTGCTTTGGCCCCAAACCGAGACCTTCTCGGTTGCTTCTTCACGTCGGTCAGCGGCCGCCGGCCGCCATTGTGGTCGGCTGGCCGTCAACTGGGCGTCAGCCTCCGCCACCCAGGCCGGCCACCTCACCGGCTCCCTACTCCTTCCTCCTTGTTCCCTTCTTCCCTTGTTCTTAGATGAATCGGGAAGAAGGGAGGCCATTTATGGACCATGAGCAGGACTTTGGGCCCTGTTGGGCCATACCCATTGTGGGCCCAACTTGGGCCCAGATCAGCCATATTGGGGCCCTATTTGGGCTGTACCCTTTGTGGGCCCAACTTGGGCCCAGTTCAAATCCGAAATCCGAAACCCAAAACCCAATAGTATTATTTTTGATTTTTCTTAGCTCTGAAATTAACAAAGAAATTAATTAAATGTAAACAGGTGAACCTCATCCGCCTACCTGAAGTAGGAGTTAACCGAGAAGAGGTAAGTAACTTAATACGTCAAGTGTGATTTCCAAATTATTTGATAAATAGATTAAATTCTGAAATATGTTTTGTATTTAGTAAAATGGGTCTGGCATGTTAAATTTTATTTGAAAATTATGCTATATGCTCTGAAATCCGTAAACTATGACTGGGAAATTTATGAAATTTGTTTTTATATATATGCATTCTCAGCATGGCTATGATCTGTTCTATTCTGTTCTGGCCCCGCCAATGGGAATTATACGTTGGACCTGTCGACTTGTAATATGTGAGGAACCGGTTTCGACACCGCGCCATCAGTGATTAGAATAGTGGTTTCTGGACACCGGCTGCCATCGGTGGGTAAATATAGTGGATTTGGCACTTTTGTGCAACACCGGCTATCATCGGTGGGTAAATATAGTGGATTTGGCACTTTTGTGCAACACCGGCTATCATCGGTGGGTAAATGTAGTGGATTTGGCACTTTTGTGCAATACCGGCTGCCATCGGTGGATAAAAATAGTAGATTTGGCACCTTGTGCAATCCATGCCACTGGGTTACGTGGCCATAGCCTGTTTGTGTTGGAATTCTGGTATCAGAGTTTTTGGAAAAATGATAATAAGTTTTGAAAATAGTAAAATGATGTTATTTATAATTTATTCCAGACATTATCCTGTATTTTGATCTGATATGCTCTGACCCCACTTTGGGGTATTTTGTTGCTTACTGGGCTAGTGTAGCTCATTATTTTATTTTCTCTATTTTTCAGATCCAGAGGCTTGATCGCACGGGATTAGGGAGTCCGTTAGATGTTCCAATGATTCCATCAGTTATTAGCATTTTAGTTAGATTGACTAGAGTATTTGACTTACATTAGCATATGTTATTTGAAATTTTTTTGATTAAATTATTTATATCAATTTTGAACATATGTGATTGCTCCGATATGTTCCGATGCCTTGCACGCCTGTGCGGCCCGCCGTGCGGGCGTGCGGCGTCTGCCGCGCCTCAGACTCGGGGCGTGGCAGGTATTGACCGATTTCGATGGTTGAATTGTGATTTGGAATCACAAATAATTTATAATTATCAATTTGATTGATAATTGATGTAACCCACTAAGAGTTAGTGAGTAAAAGAAGGAATAATTGCAATTGGATTGCAATTTAAATTGAATCAATTGGATTTAATTAACTAGACTTGATCATATTAAATACGAATCCTACTTGGAGTAGGATTCCTAGAGTTCTAATTAGATTAGGACACCAAATTAAATTAAAGTCCTACTTGGAGTAGGATTTCTAAAGTTCTAATTAGATTAGGACTGAAATTGAATAAGTCCTAATTGGATTAGGAGTTCTTAAGTCCTAATTAATTTTAATCTAATAGATTAAGATGACTCCTAATTGGATTAGTATTGAAGAGTTCAATTGAGTCAGGTTTCAATTGAATCCTAATTAGATTAGGATTTGAAGGGAAAGGAAATGGGTGCACTCAATCTTTTTGGAAGAGGATTAGAACCCCCTTAGTAATTGACCTCACCCCCCCCCCCCCACTTAATTTGATTAAGTGGGGCGCGAGATAGGAGGGAATAGGAGGGAAGGCGTACACCCCTCCCTTGGGGATATACGTGAAGGAAGAAAGGAGGGGCGTACGACCCTCCTCTCTTCACTTAGAGATAGACGTGAGCTCCGAAAATTTAGGAGCTCATGCTTAGTTTAAAAAAGGGAATAAGAGGAGGGCTTCGGCTCCCTCCTTTATTCTTTTTCTCTAAGGGAATATGGCAGCAAAAACCCATCTCTCCGTTCTTGGTTTCAGCCGCAATAAAAAAAAAAAAAAAAGGATAAGGATGGAGCTCCTAAAAAATAGGAGCTCCATATGCCTTTAAAAAGAGGATAAAGGGGGCAGCCTGTTAGAAGTATGCCCTAGAAGCTAATCTGGCTGACACATTATTAATTCTGGGACATAATTTTGTACTTGACTTTATTATTATTGATTAATAAATGAGCATTCTTTTCATTCATATTGTTTATGTGTCTATGAATCGTCCAAGAAATTAATAAGATGATGAGACATATTCTCAAGAGTTGAGAATTTGAGCCATGTATCATTGGTGATTAATTTCTAAATGCTCCTGATCAATGGATCATCACGAGGACGGTGATCGATCCGATAAGATCAGTGCACAGATCGCTTTTCTTATGGATGGACGAGACTCGAGTCCAGAGTATAGGAACACTGAAGTGATAGTGCGGGTGCTTGTTAGAGAACAAGGATACTGAGCGTGACCAAGACAAGAAGTCATTTAGATGTCTATCCACTCGTCAGTGACTTGCTTGATGTTGCAGTAGTGTGACTAGTCCTTTGACCTGCGGTGCTTCGGCTATTCACAATGAGGTTATTGCAATTTGACTGCACGTATACATGGTCTCTAGCCATATGGGTCCTTGTAGTGTAGATTGGCTGCAGTAGGTTCACTGTAGGAGTAGGGTATGCACCTACATGGAATCTATCAACCTTGGTAGATAAGGAGTGATCCTATGTGATTTATTAGATTGAGTTCGTAAGACCTCGGCCGGGGCAGTACGTACAGTGGAGAAAGAGTTTTTCCACTCTCGAACTTAAGTCGAATAAATCTTGATATATGACAGACGATGGAGTTTGACGAGTTATCCATGACCTCCGTTCTATAGGGATCCACGATAGAAGAACCGTATCACACGATAACTACACCTAGAGGTTCATCATTCTATGCTGCTGGGTAGCCACTACATACTGCTAGGTGTCACTGGTGGATGGTGAGACTCACGGGGACCATCTTGATGGTCGATGATCCCTGGTGAGTTGAGTTAGAATTTTCCAACCCATTGAAAGGAGTTTTCAATGATATTGTGATAGAGATCGCAATATATGTCACTACCAGACAGAATAGAACCTATGGGGTCACACACATTAGAGGTATTGACCGATCCGATGGTTGAATTGTGATTTGGAATCACAAATAATTTATAATTATCAATTTGTTTGATAATTGGTAAACCCACTAAGAGTTAGTGAGTTGAAGAAGAAATAATTGCAATTGGATTGCAATTTAATTGAATTTAATTGAATTAATTGGATTTAATTAATTGGACTTGATCATATTAAATACGAGTCCTACTTGCAGTAGGATTTCTAGAATCCTAATTAGATTAGGACTTCAAATTAAATTAAAATCCTACTTGATTTCTAAAGTCCTAATTGGATTAGGACTGAAATTTAATAAGTCCTAATTAGATTAGGATTTCTTAAGTCCTAATTAATTTTAATCTAATTAATTAAAAGACTCATAATTGGATTAAGATTGAAGAGTTCAATTGAGTCGTGGTTCAATTGAATCCTAATTAGATTAGGATTTGAATGAAAAAGAAAATGGGTGCACTCAATCCTCTTTGGAAGAGGATTAGACCTACCTTGTACATGGCCCCACACCCCACTTAATTGGATTAAGTGGGCATGCGTGAAATAGGGAGAAGAGGGAGGGGCTACGCCCCTCCTTTTGGCTGAATACGTGAAGAAAAGAAGAGGGGCGTACACCCCTCCTCTTTTCTTAGAGATAAGGATGGGAGCTCCTAAATTTTAGGAGCTCCACATGCCATATATAAGAGAGAGAAAGGGGGCAGCACCCTAATTTTTCCTCCCTCTCTCTTTTCAGCCGTGAAGGACCATCTCCTTTCTTGGATTTTCAGCCATGATGGCCCTCCCTTCCCTTGGGTATTCAGCCAGCAAACAAATAAATAAAAAAAGGGAAACAAGGGGCGGCCCACATGATGGATCTCTCTTCTCCTTTTTGTGCCGTGAGAGAGCCTACCCCTCTGTTGGTTTTTGTGACGTGGGAGAGCCTCTTTCTCTTGGGTTTCAGCCACCAGCAAACAAAGAAAAAGAAGGAGGCATGTAGCCCTTCCTCCCTCTCTTCTTTGGTTCCAAAAAAAAAGAAAAAAAGAAAAAGCTGCAAAGGGGTTTTGCCTTCTTCCTTTTGATCCATCCTTCTTCCTCCTCTCTAAGGCAATCAAGAGTTGATTCAAAAGAGAGGATTTTAGCCATCAAAACGCATCTCTGCAAGAGAGCTAGCACCCCGGGGAGATTAGTGAGTTTGGATTGGTCCTCTGCCTCGTGTGGATATCCGTAGAGGCCGGACGCGTGTGCGGCTTCAACCGAACCTTCCAACAAATACCACGATCATCAGATTGCAGTGAATATCTACCCGCACAAGGTAAAGATCTGATCTTTCTAGTCATGTAAAAAGTATTTAATCCTAATCTATCTACGAACATCGGTTTTAAAATAAGTTCATGAGATGAACGGGATCTCGCGCATTTCTTCCGCTGCGCGCAGAATTTTTCTGAAATTTTCTGCGGCGTGCGAGGGATTCCAACACAGCCGTGAGATGATTTTTTTTCCCTTCCCTAGGAGCCGTGAACAGCATCCTATCCCTCTTGGTTTCAGCCATGAAACAAAAGAAAAACTAGGGAGGCATGCATCCCTTCTTTCATCTATTTTTCTTTGGTTCCAAGAAAAAGAAAAAGGAAAAGGCAGAAAGGGCTTTGTTTTTCTCTCTTTGATCCATCCTTCTTCTTCCTCCTTTCAAGGCAATCAAGAGTTGATTCAAAGGAGAGGATTTCAGCCATCAAAAGCCATCTCTGCAAGGAAGCCAACACCCCGGAAAGATTCAAAGACTTAGATCGGTCCTCTGCCTCGTGTGGATACCCGTAGAGGCCGGATGTATGTGCGGCCTCAAGCGAACCTTCCAATAAATCCATGATCATCAAATTTGCGGTGATCATCTACCCGCACAAGGTGAAGATCTGATCTTCCTAATCATGTAAAAAGTATTTAATCCTAATCTATCTACGAACGACGGTTTTAAAATACATTCATGCGATGAACGGGATTTCGCGCATGCCTTTTCGCTGCGTTCATAATTTTTCTGCGACATGCGAGGGATTACAACAGTGGTATTAGAGCCAAGGTTGCGTAAATTAAGATTAGGATTAAATAATTAAGGTATAATAAATCTAAAAATTTAAAGATTATGTTTGCTGAATTTTTTTGCATGCAGAATTTTCTGCTTGCTGATTTTTTATGCGTTTAGATTAATGATTCTATTGTTTTGTTAATGTGATTACAAGTATCTAGAATCATATCCTGTATGATCAGCAACTCATGAGATGACATAATCAATTAAATATTCAGATCTGTAAATTATATTTAATGCATGAGATGCGTAGGGTGATGATCATGGAAGGACCCTTTAATTGTGCTGAAATGTTTTGCAATGTCTGAAATGTTCTGTGATGTTATGTGATGACATGTAAATCAGCTTTTCAGATGCCTGCGTGCATCTTATATTGATGTATTAGAGACCTGCATGTCTCATAAAAAAGGATTGTAATTATTATTTAATTTTATTTAATTTTTAAAGTTATATGGGATGTAATATGTGATGTGTTTGGACATCAATGGTTGATCGGTGCATGCTTCTACAAGCACGATTTGCACGGATCGAGATCAAGGGTTGATTGGAGATGGATCAAAGAGTTGATCGCAATTGGACTAAGGGTGCTCAAGATCGAGTCAAGAGTTGAAGACGATCTAACCAATTGACGTGCATGTGCTTGTACTATGACCCCATCCTGGATCCATGCTTATCACCAGTTATATTGTGATTAGGCCTTATTGTTGATGTTAATGTTTATGCATAGCGGGTAGATAATTATTTGCATGAGATGTAGATAATTAAATGAAAGAGACCTAAATTAAATCTCCTCAAAAAAGATTAAGTCCATAGGTCTTCCACCGTAGTAGAATTGCTAAGGTCTTTCCGGTGTTGATTTGTCTCGGCTGGACACAATGGACAAGTTGCATTGGGGTTTAGACCTCTCTATTAGACATGAGATGTTGTAGGGGTAAAGGTAGGGTTGGGCGCCAATAACTGTTAAGTGAGGACCCAATGACGACTTTATTTCTGCGGTTATACGGTGGGTCAGACTTAACTAAAGAATGGAGCCAATAACTGTTAGGTGAGGTGGCATGTGATAAGAGCACAAAAGTGCAATCGTCATACCATCTTAATTAGTATTATAGCTAATCATTAATATAAAATTAACTAATTAACGTTGTATTTTGTTTTAGTGCAAGTAATCCAAGAAACCAATTAACATTGGGTTTGCGCCCAATGCCCGGCAGCCCGAGCTCAAGTCAAGCCGTCCGTGAGGAGTTTTTCCAACACAACAGATCCCTTCATCCAGTCTTAGCCCAACTGTGATTCCAGCACATTCCAAGCTTCACGCGATGAAGCCATCAACGTCCGCGTCAGTCCCAGGCACCCATTCGAACGCAGCCCAGCTTCTCCAAGTGATCCCGCGGCCAGCGTTGCAACCTCCCATCCGCATCAGCGATCCGGCGTCCCCCTCTCCCGGATTTGAGATCCCCGCGACCCAATCCCAGCTGTGCGCCCATTCCGTGATCCCGTGCGAAGAACAGGGGAGAAGAAAGGATCCCGTGCCCGGAGAAGAAAGGATCCGCGTTGCCCAAATTTTCTTCCATTTCAGCGCGTCTCCACCGCATAGCATCCACCGCATCCCCAGTTCCTTCCAATCCAGTGATCTCCTTCCTTACGCGATCAAAATCCCAGCTCCTCCAAGAGATCCCAGGCGCCCATAAAGCCGTGATCGGCTCTTCCGGCTTCAACCCTTCCTCCGCATCGGAATCCTAGCCGTGATCCACTCCTTCCACGATCCGAATCCCAGCTCATCCCGCCTCTGCACCCATGGATCCACGGCATCCCGTAATCCACATGCTCCCAGCGCCCGGATCTCGTCCGTGATCGACTCCTCCCCACGTCCCCACCTTTTGATTCCAGGCCGTCCGCATCCTCCGCGTCCTCACCGCGTCTGCCATCTTCCTTCCCCATTTGAGCATTCCGGCCATGGCATCACTTCCAAATCTGCCACGCCATCAACACGAACGCATGCCAGCAACGCCCATCAGCAGAATCCCAGCGTCCGCCCTCTCCTTACTCCCACGGATCACGCCATCAATGCGTCCAGCCCCTTCTCCGTGATCCCAGCAGCGCCTGAAGAAGGAACTCCGCGCCTCCCTTCCGCATCAGGCGTCCGTCCGCGGCTATAAGAGGAGAAGGAGGAAGAGGAAGGGGGGTGTGCTCGGTTGGGGATCGGTTCCAAAGAACAGAGGAGTGGAAGGTGGTCGGCTGGTTTTTGGGTTCCAAAGAACAGAGGAGGGAGGAGAAGACGAGCGGGTCAAAGAGGAGAATTGTTCATGCTCTGTTTTCAAACAGAGCACATTGTTTTGTTTTGTTTATTTTTTTTTATTTTTCTTCTTTTTTCTTTTTCTTTTTATGTTTAGTTCTATTTTAATTAAGAGCAATGTTTTATGTTTAGTTTGAATTTTAATCAAGAGCAATGTGTTATTTTTAGTTTGAATTTTAATCGAGAGCAATATGTTTTGTTTTAAGTTTTAAGAGTGTTATTTTGGTGAAGAGTTTTACTTTTAAAATTTTATTTATGATGCTGCAATTTAAATTTCTTTTATGCAATACATTAAATCTTCTTTTATGCAATTTATATTCTAGGCTTTTGATCTTCTAGGACTGTTCTTCATCCATTTTAATTTATGCCAAAGCTCTTCTTTGATTAGATAAATATAAAAATGCTCTTTGAATCTAAGTACATGTCTTCTAGTTAATTTCAATTAAAAATAATTCTCCGATAGACTAGAGAATCTATCAACATCCCCGACATCCTGTTTTTCTTTTGTTATTCGAAAATCGATTTCAAATCCGAGGGAACGTTGTTATTTTTAAGCAACTCCAATCGCCTCCATGTGGATCGACCTCTTACGACCACTATTCTTCGAGTAGAACAGGTAAGAGTAAAATTAAATTAAACTTTATTTGTCGGTTCTAACAACGATCTGTTTAACATATTTTTAGTTAGACAGGAAAGGACGAACAAAATTTTGGCGCCGTTGCCGGGGAGGCAAATCGAGAAGCAAGAACGATCACGAAGATCAAATCAAATTTTGGATGCCCGGAGTGAACGTACTCCGGTAGTAAGTTTTTATTTTTATTTTTATTAATTTTTCTTATTTTGATAATTTCTAGTTAATAATTTCGTAGTTATTAAATTCTGAAATTTGAAATTCGAAATTTAAAATTCAAAAAAAAAATAAAATAAAATAAAATTTCAAAAATTCAAAAAAAAATTTTAAATTCAAAATTTGAATTCTGAGATTCGAAATTTGAAGTTTAAAAAGAAAAAAAAATTTAATTAAATCAAAAAAATAAAAAAAAAATTATTATTTTTGCTAGTAATTGATAGGGTGCAATCCTCTGAGGTTATCATACCTCTATTGGGACTCCTCACGGAGTAATCTTCAGAGCTTATTCAACGGGCATTCGGAGATTGACTGACGTATAAGGATTAGTTTTAGTTTACATTCAAGTTATTGCTATATAAAAATTTAAATATTTTAAAAAAATTAAGAAAATAGTAAATATATAAAAAAATAAAAAAATAAAAAAAAATAAAAAAATTTGCTTGCTCATTTAATCAGTACAACCTAATGACATTGCATAAACTTTAAAAAATCATTGATTATTTGCTGCATTTAGTAATAAGCATTTGCATAAAAGAATTTAAGGGCAAAACCCATTAAAAAGATAAGGTCGGGAAGTCATTACCTGTCCTTAGCCCAAAAAATCACCACCTTGCATACTTATCCTAAGCCAAATTAAATTAAAATCAAATTAGACGTTGGCCTTAGGGTTTTTGAGCTCAATTAGGCTCTTGGAAAGAAGCGGCTGAAAGCCCCTTCAGTGAGAATTTAGTAATTGGTGATGTCTAGAAAAGTTTTACAACAGTGAGAACTGTTACGGGTATTGTGGTATCGGTGTATCCCTTCTGGCACCACCACACACCCCGGGACTTTCCTGGTCACTGATTACTGGGTTGCTTAACTGGTAAGCTCAAGCTTAATCTGAAAGGAAGATTAGGAGCTGTCTAATCTAGGAGAGAATTTCAGGAACTTTTTAACCTGATACATCTCTGTGCAACTAGATTTAAGAAGCTACTAAACCTCACTTAGTTCTAAGACTAATAGGGTCAAATTGTTGTGTGGTGTTGGTTGTGGTCATCTGTGTCTAGCCCTTCTCTTCTTTTAGGATTTCGTTCATTGTAGGAGTCAAATCTAATGAAGTGTTGATAATGTATGCATGGTAGAAGGTCATTAAGGGATAAGTTAACCCTATTTGATCCTGAGATTGACAGAACTTTTTATCAGAACTTGCGAACTGTAAACCAACTGTCAATCTCTACAATGGGTGAACACATTAGAACTTTGAATGAGTTATTCGCACCCGCATCCGCTAGTCCCCCTACTTGCATAGTATTACCAATTAATAATGCAGCCCAATTCGAGATTCGGGCTGCAACAATAAACATGTTACCCAAGTTTCATGGGTTCGAGAGTGAACAACCCTACATTCATCTAAACAAATTTTTGACAATCTGTCAAACGTTTAGAAATCAAAATTTAGATGAAGAGGGTATTAAATTAAGGTTATTTCCCTTGACTCTAGAGGATCGTGCCGTTGCATGGCTGTATTCCCTTGCTTCAAATTCCATCACATCTTGGGAACAACTATCTAGGAAGTTCATGGCTAAGTTCTATCCCATGGTAAAAACTGAAAAAATTAAGGATGCCATCAGAACTTTTAGAGAAAAATCTGAGGAGGAATTTTCCCAACTTTGGAAAAGATTCCATGATCTTTTGGTCAAGTGCCCGCACCATGGGCTTGACAACGCTGATCTAGTGCATTTCTTTTATAAAGGACTACCTCCGGCACATAGAAACATGATCGAGTCCATGCACAAAGGTAGGTTCATGGACCAAACCCCGGATCAAGCCTATGAATTTCTTGTTGACTTAGCCGAGAATGCCCAAAATTGGAGTAGCTATGGTGAGGAAGTAAATAGAGATGAGTTCGGGTCTAGAAAACTAGGTAATTATGAAATGAAAGCAGACCCAGAACTCAAAAATGTCATGTCCAATCTGGTGACTGGAATGAACAACTTAAGCAAAAAGTTTGATGCTTTCACTGTTTCCACTAGCTCGAGTTCATATAAAGAGTTAAATCCCATCATGAAAGTGGATCACGAGTCACATAGTTTATGTATCTTGTGTAATAGTTCTGAGCATCTAGTGGAGTGTTGTCCTAGTTTACCCAACATTAAGGCTGAGTAGGCAAATGCTCTTAACTCATATAGTGCCTTCAAGAAGCCCACTCCCAATTCATTCAGCCCAGTCTACCACCCTGATAATAGGTTCCACCCAAATTTCTCATACAAGCAAAATGAACCTATTCAGCATCAAGGTGGTCCACCAGGTTTTCAGAAGAATTTTTCCAGGATAGGTCCATCACAAATAAACCAATCATTGGCTCCACCTATTCCTACTTATAGTGCCCCTATCCCTTAGCAAACTACATCATTGGAAGCCATGATGGCTAACATGATGAAGCAGCAACAAGACTTCATCCAACAGTAACAACAGACCAACATGAATCAAACCCAGACTAACCAATTCTATGCGCAAGTGATTGCAAAACTTGAGGTTAGTCTGAGCCAAATAGCCAACTCTCTAGGGGATAGGAAGAAAGGTGAATTGCCCAGTCAGCCAGTACCTAACCCTAGTAGACAACAGAATCAAGGGCCGAGAGGCCAGTTTCAGATTGATTCTAATGGAAACCCTACCCATGAAGTCCAGGCAATCACCACTTTACGGTCTGGCAAGCAAGTGGACAACAAAGTCCAACTTCCTGTGCAAGAAAAAGAAAAAAAGCATGAACCAAACCCCACCCAGAAAAAGGCACAAGAACAGGGAACACAAGGAATAGAGGAGAAACCAATAGAAACTTACACACCTAAGGCTCCCTTTCCTAGTAGACTACAAGACTCAAAGAAAAAATCTCAGTACGATGAAATCATGGAAGTCTTTAAAAATGTTCAAATAAATTTATCCTTCTTAGATGCCATCAGACAGATCCCCTCCTATACAAAATTCTTAAAAGACCTAACCACGGTGAAAAGGAAAACTAGTATTCCTAGGCAAGCTGTGATGGCGGCACAAGCCTCATCTCTTATTCAACAACAGATTACCCCAAAATACAAGGACCCTGGTTGGCCCACTGTTGAAATTAAAATAGGAGAAACCATCATTCGGAGAGCCCTATTAGACTTAGGAGCAAGTGTGAACCTATTACCCTATCTGTCTACACCGAACTAGGTTTGGGGGAATTAAAGTCTACAAATATTACCTTGTCATTAGCAGATAGGACTGTGAAGTATCCCAAAGGAATTGTGGAGGATGTGATTGTAAAAGTTAATGAATTCTACTATCCTGTGGATTTTGTAGTCCTTGAAACTGAACCAGTAAAAAATCCAGAAAGTCACATCCCGGTGATCCTAGGTAGACCATTTTTGGCCACTTCAAATGCTGTGATTAGTTGCCGAAATGGAATAATGACTCTAGCCTTTGGGAACATGACTGTCCAGCTCAATGTTTTTCATAATAGTAGTCAGTCAACTGAGATGGACAATTTGGAAGAAATTCACATGATTGAGAATATAATTAGCAGTTCTTTTGAAGAGTCGAGTTATTCTGACCCATGAGAAAGATGTTTGGCTAATTTTGGTCAAGATTGTGAGTCAAGTCAAGAGGTTAATGCATTGTTAGATTCCATTCCTGTGATGGATACTAGCAGATAGGCCACCAAGTTTGAATCATTGCCTATTTCGGAATCTCAGCTAGTGTCATCCAATGTCAAATCTCCACAACTAGAACTCAAAGATCTTTCCGAAAACTTGAAGTATGCATTTCTTGGAGAAAACAAGACCTTACCTGTTATAATTGCATCGAATCTAACTAAAGAACAGGAAGAGAAGCTGTTAAGTATCCTTCGGAAGAATCAGGAAGCTATCGGTTGGTCTATAGCTGATATTAAGGGGATTAGTCCTTCTGTGGTCCAACATAAAATCCATCTAGAAGAAGATGCAAAAATTTCTAGAGAACCACAAAGGCGACTTAATCCAATCATGAAGGACGTAGTTCGAGCCGAGGTCATCAAGCTTTTAGATGCAGGGATTATATATCCTATTTCTGATAGTCAGTGGGTAAGCCCAGTTCAAGTCGTACCTAAAAAGTCTGGCATCACTGTGGTGAAAAATGATCACAATGAGTTAGTCCCTACTCGAGTCCAAACGGGATGGCGAGTATGCATCGACTATAGGAAGCTTAATGCCATGACTAGGAAAGACCACTTTCCTCTATCCTTCATTGATCAAATGCTAGAACGGCTAGCTGGCCACTCCCATTACTGTTTCCTCGATGGTTATTCTGGATATAACCAAGTCCCTATCGCACGTGAGGATCAAGAGAAAACCACATTCACCTGTCCTTATGGCTCTTTTGCCTATCGTCGCATGCCTTTTGGGGTATGCAATGCACCAGCTACATTCCAACGGTGTGTGATAAGTATTTTCTCCGACATGGTGGAGAAATTTTTAGAAGTTTTCATGGATGATTTTTCTGTATTTGGATCCAATTTTGAGGAATGTCTACACCACTTGACACTTGTTGTAGAACGCTGTAAACAGAAAAACTTAGTTCTTAACTGGGAGAAGTGTCATTTCATGGTAGAATCAGGTATTGTTTTAGGACACATTGTGTCACAAAGGGGAATTGAGGTGGATAAGGCCAAAGTAGAATTAATTGCTAAATTGCCACCTCCCAAAACTGTTAGGGAAGTCAGATCCTTTTTAGGGCATGCGGGTTTTTACCGCCGCTTTATCAAGGATTTCAGTAAATTGTCGAAATCCTTATGCGATTTGTTGGCGAAAGATGCTACTTTTAATTTTTCGCCAATTTGTATAACTGCTTTCGAAAGACTCAAGTCTGAACTAACTTCAGCACCCATCATAAGGAGTCCTGATTGGAGTCGTCCTTTTGAAATCATGTGTGATGCATCTGATTATGCAATAGGTGCCGTCCTAGGTCAGCGCATGGGGAAGCTTCCCCACGTGATTCATTATGCGAGCAAAACTCTAAATGACGCCCAACTTAACTATTCTACAACTGAAAAAGAGTTGTTGGCTGTTGTCTTTGCTCTTGACAAATTTCGTCCCTATCTGATAGGATCCAAGGTCCTTATTTATTCTGATCATGCCGCCCTTAAGTACCTTCTCACAAAAAAGGATGCCAAGGCAAGACTCATTCGTTGGATCCTATTGCTTCAAGAATTTGATCTTGAAATACGAGATAAAAAGGGATCTAAAAATGTTGTAGCTGACCACTTGTCCAGATTAATTGTTGAATCATCCGGAGAATCCATGCCTGTGTCCGAGACCTTCCCTGATGAACAATTAATGATGATTTTCCATACCAATGTTCCATGGTATGCTGATGTAGTCAACTATCTAGTTACTGAACGAATGCCCCGTTCATGGACCGAACAAGAGAAATTCCGTTTCCTAGCTCGTGTAAAATGGTATTTTTGGGATGAACCATTCTTGTTCAAATACTGTCCTGATCAAATCATCAGACGATGCATCCCTGAACACGATCAAAGGAATGTCCTTTTCTTTTGTCATGACCATGCTTGTGGTGGTCATTTTAGTGGGAAGAAAACTGCTGCAAAAGTTTTGCAGTGCGGATTTTATTGGCCCACACTTTTTCGAGATGCGCATGACTATTGTAAATCTTGCGATCGATGTCAACGATTAGGAAAACTTTCGAGAAAGAATGAGATGCCCCTGAACCCTATCTTAATTATAGAAATTTTCGATGTTTGGGGTATTGATTTTATGGGTCCTTTTCCTATGTCGTTTGGGCATCAGTACATTCTTGTGGCAGTTGACTATGTATCAAAATGGATTGAGGCTATCGCGTGTAAGACCAATGATCACAAAGTGGTGATCAAGTTCCTTAAAGAATCTATCTTTGCTCGTTTTGGCACCCCTCGTGCTATCATTAGTGATGGGGGGAAACATTTTTGTAATAAAATCTTTAAAGCCCTTATGAGAAAGTACAACATTAATCACAAGGTCAGTACACCATATCATCCACAAATAAGTGGACAAGTCGAAATTTCCAATCGGGAGATCAAGACCATCCTTGAAAAAACTGTTCATACATCTCGGAAGGATTGGTCTCTTAGGCTAACAGATGCACTGTGGGCATATCGGACGGCTTACAAAACACCAATTGGAATGTCTCCATATAGAACTGTCTATGGCAAGGCCTGCCATTTACCTGTTGAGTTAGAGCACAAGGCCTATTGGGCTATTAAACATTTAAATTTCGATCTTGACAAAGCAGGAGAACATAGGAAGCTTCAACTTGATGAGCTTGAAGAAATTAGAAACGATGCTTACGAGTGTGCCAAGAAGTACAAAGATCGCATGAAGATCATGCATGATAAAATGATCATTCGTAAGGAATTTCACCAAGGACAAAAAGTCCTTCTATATGATTCTCGATTACATCTATTCTCTGGAAAACTTAAATCTCGCTGGACTGGCCCATACACAGTAGAGAAAGTGCACCCGCATGGTGTAGTAGTAATATGCAATACCAAGGATGGTAGGTCCTTTCAAGTCAATGGACATCGTTTAAAACCATACCTTGAGTATCTGAGTCCAGAAGTCGAGGAGACACTTCTGACCGACCCTATCTATTATGAGTAAATCGGAATTGTCTGGCTGAAGACATAAAACTTAGCGCTCTTTGGGAGGCAACCCAACATGTAAGTTTCTTTTATTAAAAAAAAAATCATCAATAAATTACTAACATGCAGGTTTGGGGGATTTTGCCCCAACTTTCAATTAACCCACCCATATCAGGTACTTCTCCTCTGTCCTCTTACTGCTTTAAATTTTCTTTAACATTGAGGACAATGTTAGATTTAGATTTGAGGGTATTTTTATGCATTTGAAATTTTATAAAAAAAAAATTTAGTTAAAATTTTTGAAAAAAATATATATATATATACAACACACAAGGTATATAAAATCTAAGAGCCCAATGACTAGTTGGAAGTAGTGCAAAGTGAGTTCTTTTTATTAAGTTCCTTTTAGTGAGTTGTAAGCTAATTAGTGCTTTGAATTTCACAACACATCTGGCCTGCATTTTCTAAGGTATAGGTTCGACATTGTGTTGAGAATATGGTAGCAACCTCAAATCCTGATGAACCATCTTTTTCTGATCCAAAAAAAAAATGGTGGATTTAGTCAGGTACATCGAAAAGGGCTACCTATTGTCAAAGGTCAGCGGGCTTGTGATGAGGAACCCGAGCATAGGTCCGTAGGGTAGTCTTGATGCCCGACACCTCATGCCAACTGGTGTGAGAATTGTCGACTAATTGCTCGCTACATGGAGAAATCATCACAGGAGTAAAAGTGCATAATATATACATTATCATTTCTCTTTAATGCAAAAAAAAAACAAAAAAAAATGATGAAAAAAAAAGGTATATTGACCTTAAGAAAGACAATAGTGTGAAAGCCGTCGTTGTAAAAATTCGAGTAAACTGGAATATTACAGATAAAGCCCATGAGGTATTAAAGTAAACATCCACAGCTCTCGAAATCCTGCAGAAAAGATGATTTTGAATCAGCAAATAGGTCTTGTCCGACCAATTCTTGGAAACTACTAATATTAGCGATATTTTGGAGATCCAAAACCTTAGCTGGTGCATGGTCCAAACTTCACTGAGCACTCAAGTATAAATAAGTCTTACAACTTCCTAACGGAAAACTTAATAACTTCAACTTAAATTGCATACTAACCTAGAAATTGGGCTACTTAGTAATTAAAACCTTGTGTGCTTTTGAAATTCTTATCAGTTATGTACTTGAAATAAGACTTTCATTTCACAAACCAAATTTTATTTTGGGATTGAAGTTTGTGGGTAACTTCACTGCAAACCCTCACGAGACAACACTCGTCCACTAGGGTAATCTAGGGGTTTAAAGGCTTGTTGCACGTGTTAAGTGCAATCGTAATGCTCTACAAAAGTGAGTATTTATCTTAGTATATTTATATAATAAATAACACTTTTGCACTCTTATTTTATCATTTTCGCACTAAATTGCTAGAGACTAGCAATAAGCTAGTTGGGGGGTGTGATAAGAGCACAAAAGTGCAATCGTCATACCATCTTAATTAGTATTATAGCTAATCATTAATAATAAAATTAACTAATTAACGTTGTATTTTGTTTTAGTGCAAGTAATCCAAGAAACTAATTAACATTGGGTTTGAGCCTAATGCCCGGCAGCCCGAGCTCAAGTCAAGCCGTTCGTGAGGAGTTTTTCCAACACAACAGATCCCTTCATCCAGTCTTAGCCCAACTGTGATTCCAGCCCATTCCAAGCTTCACGCGATGAAGCCATTAACGTCCGCGTCAGTCCCAGGCACCCGTTCGAATGCAGCCCAGCTTCTCCAAGTGATCCCGCGGCCAGCGTTGCAACCTCCCATCCGCATCAGCGATCCGGCGTCCCCCTCTCCCGGATTCGAGATCCCCGCGACCCAATCCCAGCTGTGCGCCCATTCCGTGATCCCGTGCGAAGAACAGGGGAGAAGAAAGGATCCCGCGCCCGGAGAAGAAAGGATCTGCGTTGCCCAAATTTTCTTCCATTTCAGCGCGTCTCCACCGCATCCCCAGATCCTTCCAATCCAGTGATCTCCTTCCTTACGCAATCAAAATCCCAGCTCCTCCAAGAGATCCCAGGCGCCCATAAAGCCGTGATCGGCTCTTCCGGCTTCAGCCCTTCCTCCGCATCAGAATCCCAGCCGTGATCCACTCCTTCCACGATCCGAATCCCAGCTCATCCCGCCTCTGCACCCATGGATCCACGGCATCCCGTAATCCACATGCTCCCAACGCCCGGATCTCGTCCGTGGTCGACTCCTCCCCGCGTCCCCACCTTCCGATTCCAGGCCGTCCGCATCCTCCGCGTCCTCACCGCGTCTGCCATCTTCCTTCCCCATTTGAGCATTCTGGCCATGGCATCACTTCCAAATCCGCCACGCCATCAACACGAACGCATGCCAGCAACGCCCATCAGCAGAATCCCAGCGTCCGCCCTCTCCTTACTCCCACGGATCATGCCATCAACGCGTCCAGCCCCTTCTCCATGATCCCAGCAGCGCCCGAAGAAGGAACTCCGCGCCTCCCTTCCGCATCAGGCGTCCGTCCGCGGCTATAAGAGGAGAAGGAGGAAGAGGAAGGGGGGTGTGCTCGGTTGGGGATCGGTTCCAAAGAACAGAGGAGTGGAAGGTGGTCGGCTGGTTTTTGGGTTCCAAAGAACAGAGGAGGGAGGAGAAGACGAGCGGGTCAAAGAGGAGAATTGTTCATGCTCTGTTTTCAAACAGAGCACATTGTTTTGTTTTGTTTATTTTTTTTTTATTTTTCTTCTTTTTTCTTTTTCTTTTTATGTTTAGTTCTATTTTAATTAAGAGTAATGTTTTATGTTTAGTTTGAATTTTAATCAAGAGCAATGTGTTATTTTTAGTTTGAATTTTAATCGAGAGCAATATGTTTTGTTTTAAGTTTTAAGAGTGTTATTTTGGTGAAGAGTTTTACTTTTAAAATTTTATTTATGATGCTGCAATTTAAATTTCTTTTATGCAATACATTAAATCTTCTTTTATGCAATTTATATTCTAGGCTTTTGATCTTCTAGCACTGTTCTTCATCCATTTTAATTTATGCCAAAGCTCTTCTTTGATTAGATAAATATATAAATGCTCTTTGAATCTAAGTACATGTATTCTAGTTAATTTCAATTAAAAATAATTCTCCGATAGACTAGAGAATCTATCAACATCCCCGACATCATGTTTTTCTTTTGTTATTCGAAAATCGATTTCAAATCCGAGTGAACGTTGTTATTTTTAAGCAACTCCAATCGCCTCCCTGTGGATCGACCTCTTACGACCACTATTCTTCGAGTAGAACAGGTAAGAGTAAAATTAAATTAAACTTTGTTTGTCGATTCTAACAACGATCTGTTTAGCATATTTTTAGTTAGACAGGAAAGGACGAACAGCATGTAAATCTGTGGAACAACAGTACCCACTAGAAATCCTAGTCGCGAAGGATTTTCATTTCTCTACCTGAGGAGTGTGAGAGATTCGAAGAAATAGTAGGAGGTATATTTGTTTTAAAAGCTCCTAGAACAAATTAAGATCAAGTACAAAATCTAATTAGAATCTTTACTCTCTACAGATCACAATGTCAGCTTCTGTCAACCCAAAAGGATGAATTTTGATGATTACAAAATACTTGAGATGATGTTATGTACTAATGATGTTGGCTTAATTGTGAAGTTTTATAAGTCAAGAAAAATCAGAAAAAATGAAGCACTGCAAAATCATAAGTTCTTCGCAAACACTTCATTGGATATGCTCTAAAAGAAAAATGATCTTAATCTAATCCATGAACATCAAAGATGAAGTCTAAAATTTTCTGTTTGAAAAACTTGAGTCAACTCCTAAGCAAAAAAGATAAGTTTGTGTTGACTCTGGCATGTTCTCTTCAAGTGACACAGTCAATGAGTCGACTCCCGCAAAACATAAGTCGACTCTTGCGTAGTTCAAATCAAACAGAGAGCTTTCACCGCTTGAGACAAAGTTTGAAGAGTCGACCCTTATTCCAAATGAGTCGACCCCCGAAATTGAAGAGTCAACCCTTGCGTTTGAAGAGTCGACCCCAGTTCAGTCTCAGCATCAGATAGAAAAATTACTGCATGAGTCGACCCTTGTGTTTAAAGAGGTGACTCCTGAAGAAGATGAGTTAACCCTTATGGTTAAAGAGTCGACCCGTTGAAGTTATCACAGCAAGAGCCATCTCAATATCTTGAAGAGCTGACCTAGGATAAACATGAGTCGACCCCTGAGTTACATGAGCCGACCCTTGTATTGCTGGAACCACAATGGGAAGCTTGCAACAACTTTTGTCTTCTTATGTAACAGAAAAGATTTCCATCAGAATGGAAAGAAAAGAATTCAAATCCCTCTAGAGAACTCGTCTATAAATTCAAGGAAACCTTAGAAAGGAAACAAAAAGGAAAGGAAAAAGATTCCATTAAGAAAGAAAAATTTCCACTAAGAAAAAGAGAAGAAAAAGCTAAACTGTTCATCATCCTCACCGGCACTCATCTAAAACTTCCTCCTGTGAGAAAATCAATCGAAGCTTCTCATTGAATCGAGAAGAGCTGCTGCTCATGCATTGGGATATTCTTCCACAGCCAACTTCTTCATCGGCTTCAGCTTTATTTTTATTGATTTATTCTATATATTCTGAAGCTTTAAGTTTTCTGGTTACAGCTTTCATTTATTTAGATTAACTGTTGCTGTAACAGTTTCATTCATTTGAAACTTGTAAAGGCTCTTCCAAGCCTTGATTGGAAGTTGCTGAATCGAGAGTATTCAGCAGGGGAAATAGTTTCTGGTTGGTTTGTCTGAAAACGAACTAGGTTGTTTGTGAGCCCGGAAAAATAAACGGTGTAAAGTTTTTGGTTGGTTTGTCTAAAAACCAACTGGATTGTTTGTAAGCCCAGAAAACAAATGAGGATAGGTTTTCAGTTGGTTGCCTGGAAAAACCAACTGGGTTTTTGATTGTAAGCCCGGAAAGCAATCAGGCTATAATCTGCTGGGTGATAGTGAAATCTCAAGCTAGGCTTGGGGAGTAGACGTAGGTGCTGGGAGTGCACCGAACCACTATAAATCTTGGTGTTTGTGTGTGTGATTTATCTCTCTTCCTCCACTGTATATTTCTGATTGCTTTCCTCATCTTATTCACTGCTTCATTTGTGTAATCTTAATTCTGCTGCTAAATCTGCAAGTTATTGAAAGATAACAATAACTCACATTCTTCACACATTTAATTTTAAAAGATCCAATTCACCCCCCTTTCTTGGGCTGCACCTCTAGGCAACAAGTGGTATCAGAGCCTGGTACTCACAGTAACTTTTTGATCTAACAATCAAGAGTTAAAGATTATGGCAGCCACCATGGGATCCTCTGTTGCCAAAGGGCAATCTACCAAAAGACCACCTCTTTTCAATGGCACAAACTTTACTTATTGGAAAGCTCGTACGCGTATTTTTATTCAAGCGCTTGACTATGATTTATGGACTGTTATTGTGAATGGACCTCACACACCAACTAAGATTATAGATGGCATCACCTTATTTAAACGTGAGATTGAATGGGATGATCATGATAAAAGAATGGCTCAGCTGAAAGCAAAAGCCATGAATGTTCTTTACTGTTCTTTAGATGCAAATAAGTTCAATCGTATATCTATTTGCATGACTGCTAAAGAAATCTGGGATAGGCTAGAAGTTATACATGAAGGCACTAACTAGGTCAAAGAATCTAAAATCAGTATGCTAGTGCATAAATATGAATTGTTTAAAATGAAAAATAGTGAGTCTATAACTGAAATGTTTACTAGATTTAGTGATATTATAAACGACTTGAAAAGCCTCGGTAGATCTTACTCTAACAGTGATCTTGTTCGAAAAATTCTTAGGTCTCTTCCTAGAGTATGGAAAGCAAAGGTCACTGCCATCCAAGAAGCCAAAGATCTCAACTCTCTCCCACTGGAACAACTGCTGGGTTCCTTAATGACTCATGAGCTTTCAATGAAACAGAACCTTAAGGAGGATGAATCCAAGAAGCATAGAACCATTGCCCTTAAATCCACTCTACATGAAGATGAGAGTGAGGATTCTGAATCTGATAACAGAGGGGAAATGGCCCTGATTACAAGAAGGTTCAGAAAATTTTTCAGAAGAAATAGAGAAAACATTAAGAAAAGGCTTGTAATCAACGGGGAGCAAAGCAAAGAAAATAATTATAAGGAGCAACATGTTTGTTATGAGTGAAAAAAGCCTGGACACTTCAGAACTGACTGTCCTCTATTAAAAAATGATAAGGAAGAAAGCTATGATGGCTATTTGGAGTGACAGTGATGAATCCAGCTCTGGAGAAGAAGAACAGCAATAAGAAGCTGCAAATCTATGTTTAATGGCACACGAAAATGAGGTATATTTGAATACTGAATATGATTTCAGTTTCGATGAACTTCAAGATGTTTTTTTGAACTAATGATTGAATATAAAAAACTTAGTTTAAAGAATAAGGAGCTGAAGATTAAGAACCAATCATTGGAAAAAGAAAATGCTCTGCTTCTGGATAATAAGAAGGAACTGCATGAAGAAAATTAGAAGTTAGCTGAAGAAGTTGGAAAACTGAAACCTATAGTAGATAAATTCATCCTAAGCTCTGAGAAATTAAATCTAATTCTAGAAAGTTACAAAGCTATCTATGATAAAGCTGGTTTAGGATATAATCCTTGGAGAAAATAGAAATCATTGAAAAACATATTTGTGAAGCTAACTTATGGTCAACCAAAATCTACACTATTTAAGTTAGATAAACTGAAACAAAAATACACTGCATGTAATCCTAAAAGCCAAAAACTTGTAAGTAATGTTTTAATTAAGAAAATATGGGTTCCAAAGGGAACCATCATTGCTAACATTCAAGGACCCAAGAAAGCTTGGGTACCAAAGATAAAGAATTAAATTTTCGCAAGTGTGTCTAGCATCCCAAGCATCAAACAGAAAATAGTATTTGGACAGTGGATGCTCTAGACACATGACAGGGGATGAATCCCAATATATGTCCCTCGAAAAGAAAGATGGAGGAATGGTTACTTTTGGTGATAATGAAAAAGGCAAAATTATTGGTATTGGTAACATTCGGATTACTCCAACAATTTTTATTGAAAATATTTTATTGGTAGATGGATTAAAACATAATTTGCTAAGCATTAGTCAATTCTGTGATAAAGGATATGTTGTGACTTTTGAATCATCTATTTGCTTAGTTTCAAGTAAGAATGATAGTGGTGCAATATTTACCGGACATAGACATGGAAATGTGTATTTGGTTGATTTAGATCAAATACTTATGAAAAACATGGATTGTTTGGTAGCTATGAAAACAAAAAATAGTGAAGCTAGCTGGTTATGGCATCGAAAATTAGCTCATGCAAGCATGGACTTAATTTCAAAACTTATCCGAAAAAAACTTGTTTTCGGCTTGCTTAAATTATCATTTAAAAAAGATAAAATCTGCTCTGCATGCCAACTAGGAAAACAAACCAGAGCTTCTTTCAAATCTAAAAATGTTGTCTCCACAAATAGACCTTTAGAGCTTCTACATATGGATTTATTTGGACCAACTAGAACTGCAAGTCTAGGTGAAAAACTTTATGGCTTTGTTATTGTGGATGATTTTTCTAGATACACATGGATTTTATTTTTGGCACACAAAAATGAAGCATTTTCAGCTTTTACTAAACTGTATGAAAAGATTTCAACAGAACATGGACTGCAAACCATCAAGATTAGAAGTGATCATGGAACTAAATTTAAAAATCATGACTTTGAAATTTTTTGCACTGAAAATGGTATTGATCATAACTTTTTTACACCAAGAACACCACAACAAAATGGTGTTGTAGAGAGAAAGAATAGAACTCTTACTGAAATGGCTAGGACAATGTTATGTGGAAGTAACTTACCTAAGTATTTTTGGGCTGAAGCTATAAACACAGCCTGTCATGTTCTTAATAGAGTTACTATTAGGTCTATTCTAAAGAAAACTTCTTATAAACTTTTGAAAAATAAGAAACCAAATCCTTCATACTTTCATGTTTTTGGTTGCAATTGTTTTGTTCTAAATAATGGCAAAAACAACTTGGGAAAGTTTGATTCTAAATCAGATGAAGCTATTTTTCTCGAATATTCTTCATCAAGCAAAGTATATAGAATATTCAACAAGAGAACTCTAGTCGTAGAAGAGTCAATACATGTTATCTTTGATGAATCTAATGACCCTTCTTCAAGGAAGAATGTAGATCTCGATGATGATGCAGAAGAACTTAACAAATAAATCAAAGAGTTAACCCTAAAGGATGTTTCTGCATCTAAAAATTTTGAACATGATGAAAGTCAAGGAGAAGAAGTCAAATGCTTAAAGGTAAAACCAGTCTACTAAAATAATGGAGGTATGCACATAGTCATCCTAGAGACTTAATAATAGGTGATCCTTTACATGGCATTAGGACTAGATCTTCTATTAGAGATGTTTGTAATCATCTTGCATTTGTTTCTCAAATAGAACCAAAATCTTTTGAAGAAGCTGAAAAAGATAACAATTGGTTAATGGCTATGCGAGAAGAACTAAATCAATTTGAAAAAAATAATATTTGGAATTTGGTTAGAAGTCTGAAAATATTTCTGTAATTGGAACAAAATGGGTTTTCAGAAATAAATTAAATGAGGTTGGAATTGTAATTAGAAATAAGGCTAGATTAGTTGCTAAAGGATATAATCAAAAAGAAGAAATTGATTTTGATGAAACTTTTGCATCTGTAGCTAGACTTGAAGCTATTAGGCTACTATTTGCATTTGCATGCTTTATGGACTTTAAATTATTTCAGATGGATGTCAAAAGTGCTTTTCTAAATGATTTTATAACTGAAGAAGTTTATGTAGAACAGCCATCCGGATTTGAAAATCAGAAACTTCCAGATCATATTTTGAAATTGAACAAAGCATTTTATGGCTTGAAGTAAGCTCCTAGAGTTTGGTATGATAGATTAAGCAACTTTTTAATAAAGGTAATTTTACAAGAGAAAATGTTGATAAGACTCTATTTATTAAAAAAAAATGCTGATATTCTGATTGTTCAAATATATGTTGATGATATTATATTTGGTGCTACTAATGAAAGTTTATGTGAAGAATTTGCTAAGCTCATGCAAAGTGAGTTCGAAATGAGTTTGATGGGTGAACTCAACTTCTTTCTTGGACTCCAAATCAAGCAAACAAGAGATGGAATCTTCATCTGCCAAAGCTAATATACAAAGAAAATCTTAAAGAAGTTTGGTATGGAGGATTCAAAATCATTAGGTACTCCTATGAGCCTCTCTTGTAAATTAGAAAAAGATGAGCATGGTAAATCCTTTGATTCAAAGCTGTATAGAGAAATGATTGGATCTTTACTTTATCTTACAGCAAGTAGACCTGATATAATGTATAGTGTTTGTATGTGTGCAAGATATCAAGTAAATTCTAAAGAATCACACTTAAATGTTGTTAAAAGGATATTAAGATACTTAAAAGGAACACAAAATTTAGGTTTATGGTATTCTAAGACATCTACAATTGACTTAATTGGATATTCAGATGCTGATTTTGCTGGTTGTAGATTAGACAGAAAAAGTACAAGTGAAACTTGTCAATTTCTTGGAACAAACTTAATCTCTTGGTTTAGCAAGAAGCAAAATTCCATAGCACTATCTACAGCTGAGGCTGAATATATTGCTGCAGGAAGTTGCTGTGCCCAAATCCTATGAATTAAACAACAACTTGAGGACTATGGCATAAAATAAAATAAAATTCCTATAAGGTGTGACAACACTAGTGCCATAAATCTGACTAAAAATTCCATACAAGACTCAAGATCTAAACATATAGAAATCAGACTTCCTTTCATAAGAGATCATGCTCAAAATAAGGATATAAAAATGAAATTTATAAATATTGATAAACAAATTGCAGATATTTTCACTAAATCTTTTAATGAAAAAGTCTTTTGTAAATTTAGAGGTGAATTATGCATTTGTGATCCTTTTTGATGACTGATTATGATTGATAAATTGCATATTTTAATTGACTATTATTAGTTGAATTTCAGTTGATTTGATATATGGTTTACAATTGATTTTTAAATCATATTTGAAAAGACTTTGTCTCTTGAACTGTCTAAGGAGACGTCTCATTGGAATGAGGAGTCGACTCATGTAGTAAGGGACGACTCTTAAGCTAAAAGAGTCGAACCCTAATCTACAGGAGACAACTCTTATGTTAAAAGGGTCGACTCCTAATCTACAGGAGACAACTCATTAGTTGAATGAGTCGAACTATTTGAAACGGATTCTAAAAGCTCTCTCTCTCTCTGAAATGTTGAACCTGAAACGTTTCATACCCCTTAGAGCGCCTTTTAGTCTTCAAACTCTCTTTCGAGCAAAACCTCCAAAATCCTAGAAAGCCTTTCTGAGGTCCCGATTGATCTTCCAATGGTGAGAAGAAAGCAACTTACATCCGGACCAAAGAGGAAGAATATCACTCCACACACAGAGGGAGAATGAAGGCTAGGGCAGAAAAGAAAATGAATCCACAAAGGCAAGAAATGCCACCACCTCAACCCGTTACGGCCCCTCTGTCACCTCCTTCCTCAGTTTCAAAACAAGGTCCCCTCTCCATAAGGAATGTCTCTACCAGAAGAAGAGTGGATTTTGAATTTTTAGAAAAGAAAAACTTTCCATTAGGGCAGAGTTTAAAGAAGATGGGTTGGGAATATCTATGCTCACTGAATGTGTCGACCTACCTAGATTTGGTACGAGAATTCTACAATAATGCTAGATATGGACAAGGACAAATCTCGTCCAAGGTTAAAGATATCCCTATCTTGATTACAGAAGAGATTCTCAGAGATGTTTTTCGGATTCCAAATGATGGAGAGAATGGAGATCATTTAGAGAATAGGAACGAAGGGATAAGCATCATTCTTAACAAGGAAATCACAGAACTGAATGCTGAGATGCGTCTGTTGCATCATATAATCAACAAAATGTTCTTTTCGAAGATAGAAAAATTTGATTATGTCTCAGAAAAAGATATACTAGTAATGCATCATGTGATATAAGGACTTCCACTGAATCTACCCTGCTTAATGCTTAGATATATGGAAGTCTAAAGTTTTCTGTTTGAAAAACTTGAGTCAACTCCTAAGCAAAAAGAACAAGTTTGTGTTGACTCTGGCATGTTCTCTTCAAGTGACACAGTCAATGAGTCGACTCCCGCAAAACATGAGTCGATGCTTGTGTAGTTCAAATCAAACAGAGAGCTTTCACCGCCTGAGACAAAGTTTAAAGAGTCGACCCTTGTTCCAAATGAGTCAACCTCCGAAATTGAAGAGTTGACCCATGGGTTTGAAGAGTCGACCCCAGTTCAGTCTCAGCGTCAGACAGAAAAATTATGGCATGAGTCGACCCTAGTATTTAAAGAGGCGACTTCTGAAGAAGATGAGTCGACCCTTATGGTTAAAAAGTCGACCCTTTGAAGTTATCACAGCAAGAGCTGTCTCAATATCTTAAAGAGCCGACCCAGGATAAACATGAGTCGACCCTTGTACTGCTGGGACCACAACGGAAAGCTTGCAACAACTTTTGTCTTCTTCTGTAACAGAAAAGATTTCCATCAGAATGAAAAGAAAAGAATTCAAATCCCTCTGGAGAACTCGTCTATAAATTCAAGGAAACCTTAGAAAGAAAACAACAAGGAAAGGAAAAAGATTCCATTAAGAAAGAAAAGTTTCCACTAAGAAAAAAAGAAGAAAAGGCTAAACTGTTCATCATCCTCACCGGCACTCATCTGAAACTTACTCCTGTGAGGAAATTAGTCGAAGCTTCTCATTGAATCGAGAAGAGCTGCTGCTCAAGCATTGGGACATTCTTCCACAGCCAACTTCTTCACCAGCTTCAGCTTTATTTTTATTGATTCATTCTATATATTCGGAAGCTTTAAGTTTTCTGGTTACAGCTTTCATTTATTTGGATTAACTGTTGCTATAACAGTTTCATTCATTTGAAACATGTAAAGGCTCTTCCAAGCCTTGATTGGAAGTTGCTGAATCAGAAGTATTCAGCAAGAAAAATAATTTCTAGTTGATTTGTCTGAAAACCAACTGGGTTGTTTGTAAACCCGGAAAAACAAACGGTGTAAAGTTTTTGGTTAGTTTGTCTGAAAACCAACTGGGTTGTTTGTGAGCTCGAAAAACAAACGGGAATAGATTTTCGGTTGGTTGCATGGGAAAACCAACTGGATTTTTGATTGTGAACCCGAAAAACAATCAGGCTGTAATCTGCTGGGTTATAGTGAAATCTCAAGCTAGGCTTGGGGAGTGGATGTAGGTGCTAGGAGTGCACTGAACCACTATAAACCTTGGTGTTTGTGTGTGTGATTTATCTCTCTTCCTTCACTGCATATTTCTGATTGCTTTCCTCATCTTATTCACTGCTTCGTTTGTGCAATCTTATTTTCGCTGCTAAATTTGGAAGTTATTGAAAGATAACAATAACTCACATTCTTCACACGTTTAATTTTAGAAGACCCAATTCACCCCCCCCCTCTGGGCAACAGCTTCTAACCCTTTGATCCGTATTCTTGAGATCAATCGACTGACCGGAACCAATTATAAAGACTGGCTAAGAAATTTGAAAATTGTTTTGAGCTACGAGAAAATAGGCTATGTGCTCGACAACGATATCCCTAGGTTACCATCACGTCTGACCGATAATCAGCGTGAGACGCATGAAAAGTGTATGGATGATGACATTAGGGTCAGGTGTTACATTATGGCATCAATGTCTAATGAACTCCAATGCTAGCATGAGAATATGAAGACTGCTAGGGACATATTAGCACACTTGCAAGAGTTGTATGGTGAACAGAGTCGCACAACACGTTTTGAAGTATCCAAGAGGCTCTTCAAGGCAAAGATGCGCGAGGAGCAGTCTGTCCATGATCACTGTTTGACTATGATGAAGGACCTAGAGGAGCTTGAGAAGCTTGGTATGACCATGCTTAAGGATTTGCAAGTGGATTTGATCCTGCAATCCCTTTCTAATTCATTTGGACAGTTTATAGTAAACTACCACATGAATAAAATTGATTGCAGCAAGACCGAGTTGTTGAATATGTTGGTAATGTTGAGGGGGCATTGAAAGGTTCAAAGGGCACTGTTCTTGCTGCTAGGTTGACTTCTGGTTCCAAGAGAAAGTCTACTTAAAAGAAGAAGAAGCCTGCAAAGAAGCAGAAGAAAGACAAGAAGCAGAAGAAAGACAAAAATCCAAAGAAGGAAGTTCAAAAGAAAAAGGCTAATGACAAAGAAAAATGTTTTCACTGCAATGTCGACGGCCACTGGAAGAGGAACTGTCTTTCATACCTCGAGAGCTCGAAGAACAAAAAGGCAGACACACCTTCAGAAGTTATGTTAGACTTGCTCGTAATTAAAACTAATCTTACAGTTTCTTTTACTTCTAGTTGGGTTTTAGATTCTGGTTCTAGTGCTCACTTATACACTACTATGCAGGGTGTAAAGAAAAGTAGAAGGCTAGCAGAAGGTGCAGTAACCCTTCGGGTCGGCAACGGGGCAAGAGTTGCTGCTGTGGCTGTGGGCACCTATCCTCTGCGACTACCGTCTGGTTTTAGTTTATTGCTTAGAGACTATTATTATGTACTTGTCGCTAGCAGGAATTTGATTTCTGTTTCATGTTTAGCACAGGATGGTCATATTTTTACATTTGACAAAGATTGCTGTTCTATTTATTTTAGAAATAAATTAATTACACGTGGTTTTATGATTGACAATCTCTATCACTTACATATGGATGTATCTGTGAATGTATCTAAGCAAGTAGTGAGTGCCAAACGATCCAAAAAATTCAGAGATGAGATGAACCAGAAGTATTTGTGGCATCTCAGGCTTGGCCATATTGGAGAGGACAGAATGAACAAATTGGAGAAAGACGGGCTTCTTGGCTCATTGACTTTCGAGTCATATCTAGTTTGCAAATCCTGTCTTCAAAAAAAATGGCCAGATTACCCTTTGTAGGACATGGGGAGAGGACCACTGAGATACTTACCCTAGTACACACTGATGTGTGTGGCCCATTCGATGTGCTAGCCAGGGATTATTATTCGTACTTCATTACCTTTACCGATGATTTTTCATGATATGGCTATGTGTATCTTATGAGATACAAATCTGAAGCTTTTGAAAAGTTTAAAGAGTTCAGAAATGAAGTAGAAAAACAAACTGGAAAACTCCTTAAGGTTCTTCGATCAGATCGAGGTGGGGAATACCTTAGTGCAGAATTCTGGGACTATCTCAAGAAAAATGGCATAGTCTCACAATGGACACCTCCTGGTACACCTCAACTCAATGGGGTGTCAGAGAGGAGGAATCGGACTCTATTGAATATGGTCCGGTCCATGATGAGCTTCACTGATTTACCTTTGTTTCCTTGGGGAGATGCCTTACTTTCCGTGATTTACTTATTGAATAGAGTTTCCTCTAAATCTGTTCCTTCCACACCGTATGAGATATGGCATGATAAAAAGCCAAGTCTTGGCCATCTCAAGATTTGGGGATGTCCGGCCCACGTCAAACGACTACAGGCGGACAAGTTAGAGGCTAGGACCATATGTGCTCGTTTTATTGGATATCCTAAAGAGTCATTAGGATATAATTTTTACGTCTCAGAGGATCACAATGTGTTTGTGAGCCGACATGCTATCTTCTTGAAAAAATAGATTATCCTTGATAGAGGCAGTGGGAGAAAAATTGAGCTTGAAGAGAGAGTCTTTGAAAAGCAACGAGTCATGAATCCTACAGAACCTATTCATATAGAGCCAGTATATGTAGTACCTCCTCCACCTCGTAGATCTAGTAGGGTCTTTCATTCTTCTGATAGATACTTAGATATGCTAATAGAGGATACCGAGAAAATGTTCCTCATGGGAGATAGGAAACATGCACAGGATCCCAATACCTACAATGAGACGATGTTAGACATCGATTCTGAGAAATGACTGGAAGCTATGAAGTCAGAGATAGACTCCATGCATTCCAATCAAGTCTGGACATTAGTGGATCCACCAGAAGGTATAGTACCTATTGGATGTAAATGGATCTACAAAAAGAAGATAGGTTTGGATGGAAAGGTAGAGACCTATAAGGTAAGGCTAGTGGCGAAAGGGTATAGTCAGCACGAAAGCATTGACTATCAGGAGACCTTTTCACCTGTAGCCATGCTGAAATCCATTTGAATATTGCTTGCCATTGCAGCAATTCATGATTATGAAATATGGCAGATGGATGTGAAAACTGCTTTCCTAAATGAATATCTTGATGAAGACATCTATATGGAGCAGCCTTTGGGTTTCACTTCCACTGATGGAGATCACAAGGTCTGCAAGCTGCAAAGGTCCATCTATGGATTAAAGCAAGCATCTCGGAGTTGGAATACTCGTTTCAATGATGCGATCAAATCATTTGATTTCATCAAAAACGAAGAGGAACCATGTGTTTACAAGAAGGTTAGTGGGAGTGCTGTCGTGTTCCTCGTATTGTATGTGGACGACATCCTCCTGATAGGGAATGATATTCCCATGCTAACCTCGATCAAGGTCTGGTTGTCAAAAGAGTTCTCTATGAAAGACCTTGGAAAAGCATCCTATATTTTGGGGATAAAGATCTATAAAGATAGATTTAAGAGGACGCTTGGCCTATCATAGAAGATGTACATAAAGGAGGTGCTGAAGAGGTTCGGCATGAAAAACTCCAAAAGGGGTTTATTACCCCTTAGGCATGGGTTTTATCTCTCCAAGAAGATGTGCGTCAACACATCTGAAGAGAATCAACGCATGAGCAAGATCCCTTATGCTTCGGCAAGAGGGAGCCTCATGTATGCCATGCTGTGTACACGACCTGATATAGCCCTTGCTGTAAGTGTCACTAGCAGATATCAGTCAAATCCAAGCGAAGAGCACTGGACAACTGTGAAGAACATTCTTAAGTACTTGAGAAGAACTAAAGATTTATTCTTGGTATTTAGAGGAGCATCAGAGTTAAAGATAGAAGGGTACACAGATTCAGACTTCACGACTGATATTGATCATAGAAAGTCTACATCTGGATATGTGTTCTTGTACAATGGTGGAACGGTAAATTAGAAGAGTTCCAAACAACGGATCATTACTGATTCTACCATGGAAGCTGAATATATCGCTGCCTCTGAAGCTGCAAAGGAAGCCTTCTGATTCAAAAAATTCATTGCAGAGTTGGATGTAATATCATCAGATGCCATAACACTCTACTGCGATAATAATGACGCCATAGCTCTTGCTAAGGAGCCAAGGTCTCATTAGAAATTCAAACACACAGAGCGGCGCTTTCACCTCATACGCGACTACCTCGAGAAGAAATATGTCGAGGTACAGAGAGTAGACTCCGCGGACAATGTAGCAGATCCGTTCACTAAGCAACTAAATCAACAGAAGACGGAAGCCCACCTTGAGAAGATGGGACTTAGATATATGACTGATTGGCTTTAGTACAAGTAAGAGATTGTTAGATTTATGCCCTAGAAGCCAATCTGGTTGACACATTATTAATTCTGGAATATAGTTTTGTACTTGACTTTATTATTATTGAATAATAAATGGGCATATTTTTCATTCATATTGTTTATGTGTATATGAATCATCCAAGAAATTAATAAGATGATGATGTATAATCTCAAGAGTTGAGAATTTGAGCTATGCATTATTGGTGATTAATTTCTAAATGCTCCTGGTCAATGGATCATCACAAGGACGGTGATCGATCCAATGAGATCAGTGCACAGATCGCTTTTCTTATGGATGGACGAGTCACGAGTCCACAGTGTAGGAACACTGAAGTGATAGTGCAGGTGCTTGTTATAGAACAAGAGTACTGAGTGTGACCAGACAAGAAGTCACTTGGATGTCTATCCACTCGTCAGTGACTTACTTGATGTTGCAGTAGTATGACTGGTCCTTTGACCTGCGGTGCTTTGGCTATTCACAGTGAGGGTATTGTAGTTTGACTGCACGTATACATGGTCTCTAGCCATATAAGTCCTTGTGGTGTAGATTGGCTGCAGTTTACTCACTGTAGGAGTAGGGTATGCACATACATGGAATTTATCAACCTTGAAAGATGAGTAGTGATCCTATGTGATTTATAAGACTGAGTTCGTAAGACCTCGACCGGGGCAGTACGTACAGTGAAGAAAGAGTTTTCCACTTTCAAACTTAAGTCGAATAAATCTAGACATATGACAGACGATGGGGTTTGATGAGTTATCCATGACCTCCGCTCTATAGGGATCCACGATAGAAGAACTGTATCATACGATAACTGCACCTAGAGGTTCATCATTCCATTCTGCTAGGTTGCCACTATATACTGCTAGGTATCACAGGTGGATGGTGAGACTTACAAGAACCATCTTGATGATCGATGATCCCTGGTGAGTTAAGTTAGAATTGTTCCAACCCATTGAAAAAAGTTTTCAATGATATTGTGATAAAGATCGCAGTATATTTTACTACCAGATAGAATAGAACCTATGGGGTCACACACATTAGAGGTATTGACCGATTCGATGGTTGAATTATGATTTGGAATCATAAATAATTTATAATTATCAATTTGATTGATAATTGATGTAACCCACTAAGAGTTAGTGAGTAGAAGAAGGAATAATTGCAATTGGATTGCAATTTAAATTGAATCAATTGGATTTAATTAATTGGACTTGATCATATTAAATATAAGTCCTACTTGGAGTAGGATTTCTAGAATCCTAATTAGATTAGGACTCCAAATTAAATTAAAGTCCTACTTGGAGTAGGATTTCTAAAGTCCTAATTAGATTAGGACTGAAATTGGATTAGAACTGCAATTGGATTAAGATGACTCCTAATTGGATTAGGATTGAAAAGTTCAATTGAGTCATGGTTCAATTGAATCCTAATTAGATTAGGATTTGAAGGGAAAGGAAATGGTTGCACACTATCTTTTTGGAAGAGGATTAGAACCCTTTTGTAATTGACCCCACCCTCCCACTAAATTTGATTAAGTGGGACGTGAGATAGGAAGGAATAAGAGGGAGGGGCGTGACGCCCCTCCCTTGGGGATATACATGAAGGAAGAAAGGAGGGGCGTACGCCCCTCCTCTCTTCACTTAGAGATAGACGTGAGCTCCTAAAATTTAGGAGCTCACGCCTAGTTTAAAAAAGGGGATAAGAGGAGGGCTTCGGCTCCCTCCTCTATTCTTCTTCTCTAAGGGAATACGCCAGCAAAAAACCATCTCTCCCTTCTTGGTTTCAGCTGCAAGAAAAAAAAAAAGGATAAGAATGGAGCTCCTAAAAAGTAGGAGCTCCATATGACTTTAAAAAGAGGATAAAGGGGGCAGCCGTGAGATGATTTTTTTTCCCTTCCCAAGGAGCCGTGAACAGCATCCTATCCCTCTTGGTTTCAGTCGTGAAAGAAAAGAAAAACTAGGGAGGCGTGCATCCCTTCTTTCTTCCATTTTTCTTTGGTTTCAAGAAAAGGAAAAAGGAAAAGGCTGAAAGGGCTTTGTTTTTCTCTATTTGATCCATCCTTCTTCTTCCTCCTCTCAAGGCAATCAAAAGTTGATTCAAAGAAGAGAATTTCAGCCATCAAAAGCCATCTCTGCAAGGGAGCTAGCACCCCAGGAAGATTCAAAGACTTAGATCGGTCCTCTGCCTCGTGTGGATACCCATAAAGGCCAGACACGTGTGCGGCTTCAAGCAAACCTTCCAATAAATCCATGATCATCAGATTTGCGGTGATCATCTACTCGCACAAGGTGAAGATCTGATCTTTCTAAACATGTAAAAAGTATTTAATCCTAATCTATCTACGAACGATGGTTTTAAAATACGTTCATGCGATGAACGGAATCTCGCGCATGCCTTTCCGCTGCGTTCAGAATTTTTCTACGGCGTGCGAGGGATCACAACAGTGGTATCAGAGCCAAGATTGCGTATATTAAGATTAGTATTAAATGATTAAAGCATAATAAATCTAAAAATTTAAAAATTATGCTTGCTGAATTTTTTTGCATGCAAAATTTTGAGCTTGCTCATTTTTCTGTATGCTGATTTTTTATGCATTTAGATTAATGATTCTATTAATTTGTTAATGTGATTACAAGTATTTAGAATCATATCTTGCATGATCAGCAAGTAATGAGATGACATAATCAATTAAATATTCAGATCTG
Organism: Phoenix dactylifera; assembly: GCF_051530095.1. NCBI lineage: Eukaryota > Viridiplantae > Streptophyta > Magnoliopsida > Arecales > Arecaceae > Phoenix > Phoenix dactylifera. The sequence continues at coordinate 14,683,861 of NC_143199.1, forward strand.
TAAATTATATTTAATGCATGAGATGCGTAGGGTGATGATCATGGATGGACCCTTTCATTGTGCTGAAATATTCTGCAATGCCTGATATGTTCTGTGATGTTATGTGATGAGATGTAAATCAGCTTTTCAAATGCCTACATGCATCTTATATTGATGTATTAGAGACCTGCGTGTCTCATGAAAAAGGGTTGTAATTACTATTTAATTTTATTTAATTTTTAAAGTTATCTGGGATATAATCTGTGATGTGTTTGCACGTCAATGATTGATCGGTGCATGCCTCTACAAGAACGATTTACGCGGATCGAGATCAAGGGTTGATTGGAGATTGATCAAGGAGTTGATCGCAATTGGACTAGGAGTGCTCAAGATAGAGTCAAGAGTTGAAGACGATCTAACCAATTGACGTGCATGTGCTTGTACTATGACCCCATCCTGGATCCATGATCATCACCAGTTATATTGTGATTATGCCTTATTGTTGATGTTTATGTTTATGCATAGCGGGTAGATAATTATGTTGCCCAGTAGATACAACCCAAGAGGGGGGGTGTGAATTGGGTCTTTTAAAACTTTTATACTACTTCTAAAATTTTTCAATTAATTATGCTAAGTTGTATAGATGCACAGTGAAATTTAAACTTAGCAACAGTTTGATTTATTGAATGAGACTTGATTAAGTAAATTGAATATGCTTGCAACTAAAGGATGCGCGGATAAGAGTTAAGCAAGCAATTTATCTAAGTAAGTAAGTGAGCAAGTTAGACAATGGCAAAAAGCATCACAAACACAACAAACATATAGTGGTTCGGTGCACCCCATCACCTACATCCACTCCCCAAGATCTCTTGGAAATTTCACTATAATCCTACAGATTACAGCTGGTTGTTTTACAAGCTCACAACCCAACTTGTTGTTTTGCGAGATCACAACGAACTCGGTCGGTTTTCACAGGCTCACCGACCTAGACATTTCTTAACAATATTCTTAATTAAACATATGAAATCCTCAAGTAAATTGTTAAGATAAATGGAATTATACTCTAGTGTTTTGTATTCATCAAAATCCATTAGGGGGTCAACAATCTCCCCCTTTTTGATGATGACAAAACACTGAGTATATGCAAAATTCGAAATTTAAACATATACACAGTATTTGATCAGATGTACAAGTATAATGTTTTGATTAGAGCTAGATACAGTGTGCATAATTCAAAATAGTCAATTTTCAGTTCTATCCTTATGCATAAGATTGATCTTAATAGCTCTTAAGCAATTTTAGCATATCAACTGAATTTGAATCAAGTTAAAATGAAATATTGATGCTAAAGATAATTGAAAGCTAAGTTCTTTTTGACTCCCCCTTTCTTTTCCAGAAGGGCAATTATCTTAAAGCCAATATTCTTCAATTTTATCTTTTCTAATTCAACTTTAAGTATGAGTGTAAATTTTGCATTCCATATTCAGGTTCTACTCCATATATAAGTTCTATATATCTACTCCCCCTTTTTGTCATCAACAATGAAGGGGACAAATTATACGTAGGTACTTAAAGCACAATTCCTAGGAGAATTCAGCATATTACAATGAACCACTCAAGGATATTCAAGTTATGCTCCCTCTGTCTATTGTTTTACTAGTGAATTCAGAATTCATTTCGCTCCCCCTTTGATGTTCAGGTTGTGCTACCCCTTAGGGTATGTTATGAGATTTTTATGGCACATCACAGAATCACATACACAATCACAGAATCACATACACAGAATTAGAAATATACACAAGGTTTCAAAAGGAATTGTATGACATTCATATATCATTGTAAACATTTGAAGTCATTACAAAGTTAAAAGAGGAGATCATTACAAGTATTCATTTCTAATACAAAAAGTGTTTCAAAATGAGCCTAGGGTTTACAAAAAGAAGAACCCTAGATGTCTACAAAGTGTCCCTCATCGGTGACGTTGCTCATAAGCCCTAGCAGCTGCATCTATAAATGCATTAATGGAATCTAGCAGTGTTCTGAACTGTTCTCCCTGGGACTGATGGAAGGCTGCCACTAGTGCTTCAAATTCAATGCTTGCCCTTTCAATTCTTCCGCTAAGTTGGGCAGCCATGGTGCCCACATTGCCTCCAGGGCTTGTCAACTCTCGAAGACCATCTGAAATGTTCCTCAAGCTGTCTTGTAGCTCAATTGATCTGAAGGTTTGGGTGGCACTCACACTAACTAGTTCTTGCACTGTAGCTTCTATCTGAGTTCTGATTTCCTTCAACTCTTGTAGAAGCCCTTCATGTGAGGCCCTGATGGGGGCCAACTCAGTAGAGATCATCGATCTCATTTCCTCCCTCATTTGCTGGCATATCACAGATGCTAAAGTGCGCATCTATTCTTCTGATAGGGAGAAGGGCCCAGTGACTGTAGGAGGAGGTGGCATAGAGGTGGAAGGTCCAGCTGAGCTGGAGGGTATATCAGGGAAGTCCATGTGGCTGAGTGGAGGAGAGTGGTGGTCAGGCTCCTGATGTGGGATCTCAGGGTCTAAGGTTTGAGCTTTTCTTTTTGGTACCTTAATCCATGACCCATCTACCTTGTGAAACTCCATTCTACGCATTGTGCTCTCATTATAATAGTCGGTGTTTCTCAAGGGTTTTGCAGGTTCATTTTCTGGAATGTGAACCTTAAAATGTTTGAATACTAGGGTAAAGATCATCCCATAGGGTATGCTAAACCTAGAATACCTATGACATATAGCAATGTAGTTCAGCATAAGTCTAGGGAGGTTTAGGGGAATCCCTAGTAGGATGTGGTGCATGATAACTAGGTCTCGCTCCGAAACAAAATCGAAGCGACCGGTTTTTGGAAACAAGACTCGGTTGACAATACTCAAAAGTAGTCTCATTTCGGCATTTAGGTCTTGTGAGTTCACTACATCAAGAGGCCCGCAGTCCTCTCGTCCTAAAAGCAAGTTTAGGGCTATTTCCCTTTGGGGATGTGAGATCGGAGCCTCACCGTCCTTAGGGATTTGCAAGACGCTAGATAGGACATCCTCATTAATCTCTACCAACGTCCCCCGGACATGTGCAGTGTACCCTAAGTCCCCTAAGGCCATATTACTAAACATCTCTCTAACTAGGCCGGGGTAGGTCGATGTATTGAGGGTACAAAGGTATTTCCACCCTTGGGCACGGAGTTTCTCTCCAATAGAGAACCCCTCACTATCTAGAAAATGGAAATCTATGTACCTACCGGTGGTTACTGTGCGATTCGCATAGGAAATGGTCGTGGTTGGCGGAGCAACCGGAGGGGACGGCGCGGATGGCTCTTTCCTCCATTCCTCACCGTCGGTTGCTACCCTAGGATGCCTCCCACCGGTTCGTCTAGCCCTCTTAGGTGCCATGGATGCTAGGGTTTGTGATGGAGAGCAAATGGAGGCTAGGGTTTGTGGTGGAGAGCAAATGGAGGCTAGGGTTTTTGTTTTTGTCGGGGATGGAAGAGAATAGCTCGGGTCGGCTCGAGTTGTTTCACTTATTTAAAAACCCTCGTTCGGTCCCCGAGACGTCTCTGCGACTGATGCGAGACGTCTCGCCGGGGGGACGTCTCTGCGATTTGCCAGAGACGTCTCCGGCACTGAAAAATTTCAGACTAATTTCTATCTTTTCCCAATTTATTTTACTCAATCACACTAATCAATATGATTTCTTTTGGTGAATACAGAGTGAGTTTGTTTGTGATCCTCCCCCTTAATAATACATCCTATAAAAGTTTGATAATGATTTTTTGAATTATTAACATTGAAATGAGGAATGTTTGACCAAATTTCGAATATCTATGAAATAGGCTCTGAAAATATCTCCATGAAGAGTCCAAGGGAGGGTAACCATCCTCCGAAAAGTCGAACAATTCGTCATTTAACTTAGATAGATTCATGCTTTCACTTATGTTGACCTTGAGGTGGATTACTAGTTTGAGTAGCAAAGCATTACAATGCAAGTTCAATTTAATTGCTAGGATCATACAAGCTCAATGCATTCCTTAAGAAGTTGAACCTATCTTTACAAAGGGGCTTTGTAAAGATATCGGCCAATTGATTTTCAGTACATACATACTCAATCATCACATCATTTTTCAGCACATGATCCCTAATAAAGTGATGCCTAATCTCTATATGTTTTGATTTTGAGTGTTGGACAGGATTTTTTGTTAAATTAATTGCACTTGTATTATCACATCTAATTGGTATATTGTCCATTTTGATACCAAAGTCTTCAAGTTGTTGCTTAATCCAAAGAACTTGGGCACAACAGCTTCCAGCTGCTATGTACTCAGCCTCAGCTGTGGATAAGGCAACTGAATTCTGTTTCTTGCTAAACCAAGAAACCAAATTAGCACCCAAGAATTGACATGTGCCACTTGTGCTTTTTCTATCGAGTTTGCACCCGGCAAAATCAGCATCGGAATAAGCAATTAAGTTTATATCAGATTGTTTAGAGTACCATAAGCCTACATTAGATGTCCCTACTAGATATCTGAAAATTCTTTTAACAGCTTGCAAGTGTGATTCCTTAGGACATGCTTGGTATCTAGCACACATGCAAACACTGAATAATATATCTGGTCTACTAGCAGTAAGGTAAAGTAAAGAGCCTATCATACCTCTGTACAATTTGCAGTCTATACTTTTACCTTTTTCATCTTTGTCAAGCTTGCAACTTGAGCCCATGGGTGTGCTGATTTCCTTTGCATCCTTCATCTTGAATTTTTCCAACATTTTCTTGATATATTTGGACTGACTGATGAAGATGCCTTCCTCTAATTGTTTTATTTGTAGCCCAAGGAAAAAGTTGAGCTCACCCATCATGCTCATTTCAAATTCTCCCTGCATAAGCTTGGCAAACTCTTGACAAAGACTATCATTAGTAGCACCAAAAATTATATCATCCACATAAATTTGTACAAGCAATAAGTCATTTCCTTTTCTTTTAATGAAGAGGGTTTTGTCTACATTTCCTCTCTTAAATTTATTTTCAATTAGGAAATTACTTAATCTTTCATACCATGCCCTAGGGGCTTGCTTCAGTCCATACAATGCTTTATGTAATTTACAAACATAATCTGGATGTAAGTGGTTTTCAAAACCTGGAGGTTGTCCTACATAAACTTTCTCCATTATATAACCATTTAAAAATGCACTTTTTACATCCATTTGATAGAGTTTAAAATTCATGAAGCAAGCATATGCCAAAAGTAGCCTAATAGCCTCTAACCTAGCAACAGGAGCAAAAGTTTCATCAAAATCTATTCCTTCCTCCTGATTATAGCCTTTGGCAACTAGTCTAGCTTTGTTTCTTATAACTATTCCATCTTCATCTAGTTTATTTCTATACACCCACTTGGTGCCTATGATTGAAACATTAGGGGGTCTTTTCATTAGAGTCCAAACTTGATTTCTTTCAAATTGATTTAATTCTTCTTGCATAGCATTTATCCAATTTTCATCCTTTTCGGCTTCCTCTAGTGACTTAGGCTCTATTTGTGAAACGAAAGCAAGATAATTACTAGTATTTCTTAGAGAGGATCTTGTCCTTACCCCTTGTGAGGGATCACCAAGGATTAAATCCCTTGGATGACCATGTGCATACCTCCATTCCCTCGGAAGATCTTGATTTCTTGCTTGAGGTTGATCTTCTTCATCTTGCTGAATTGTATCTTCCTTGACTTCATCTTCAAGTTGTTTGTCTTGTATGGAGAACTCCTTCATTCTGTCTTCAAGTATACCTGCATCACTATCTTCTTCTTTTCTAGAAGAATCTCCATTAGCTTCATCAAAGACAACATGAATGGATTCTTCAACAACGAGAGTTCTCTTGTTGAAGACCCTGTATGCTCTACTAGATGAGGAATAACCTAAGAAGATCCCCTCATCTGATTTAGCACTAAATTTACTTAGATTGTCCTTTCCATTGTTTAAAATAAAACACCGACAACCGAAAACATGAAAGTAACATATATTTGGCTTCTTATTATTCAGCAACTCATAAGGTGTTTTCTTTAAAATAGATCTGACTAATGCACGGTTTAAGATGTGACATGCAGTATTTATCGCTTCAGCCCAAAAATATTTTGGTAGATCCGATTTGCACAACATGGTACGAGCCATATCTGCTAGTGTGCGATTCTTCCTTTCTACCACCCCATTTTGTTGGGGTGTCCTAGGGGCCGAGAAATTGTGATTGATACCATTTTCGTCACAAAATTTTTCAAAGTGTTGATTTTCAAACTCGGTACCATGATCACTCCTAATTGCTTTTAGTTTAAGATTGAGTTCATTTGAAACCCTATTATGAAACTTGATAAAAGCGGAAAAGGACTCATCTTTATGTGCAAGAAATGAAACCCATGTAAAACGTGAAAAATCATCAACAATTACAAGACCAAATTTCTTACCCCCTAGACTAGCAGTTCTAGTGGGTCCAAACAAATCCATGTGAATTAGTTCTAAGGGTTTTGATGTTGAGACTATGTTTTTAGACTTGAAAGAGCTTCTCGTTTGTTTCCCTAATTGACATGCAGCACAAATTTTGTTCTTTTCAAAATCTATTTTTGGTAGTCCTTTGACTAGATCTTTTGTAATCAATTTAGAGATTAAATCCATGCTAGCATGCCCTAACCTACGATGCCATAACCAACTAGTCTCATTGACTTTGGGATCCATGGCTACAAGACATTGGCCATCCTTCATGGTGAGATCATCAAGATCTACCATGTAAACATTTCCATGCCTATGTCCTGTAAGTATGATCTCATTGTCAACTGGACTACTAATTATGCAAAGTGAAGATTCAAATGACACTTTAAAGCCCTTGTCACAAAATTGACTTATACTTAATAAATTATGTTTGAGTCCATTAACTAACAATACATTGTCAATAAATGAAGAGGGTGATATGGAGATTTTACCAATACCAATGATTTGACCTTTAGCATTGTCTCCAAATGTGACTACTCCTTCTTTTGATTTTAAAGTGACGAAGAGACTCTTGTCACCGGTCATATGCCTTGAGCAACCACTATCAAGATACCACATTCTCTTTTTATTTCCGGCTGCAAGGCATACCTGCAAAATGATCATGTGAAGCTCTTAGGTACCCAAATTTTCTTGGGTCCTTCGTGGTTAGTGTAGTTGGTTCCCTTAGGCACCCATACTTTAGTTATGTTTTTAGCTTTTACAAATGTACTCTTGTTAGTTTGGATCTTTCTTTGAATACAAGAGTAGGCTTTATGTCCACTTTTTCCACAATGAAAGCATGTAGGTTTTTCAGTTTTGACATCTTTTGCTTTCACAAAGAAATTCTTTAGATACTTTTGTTGCTTGTTAGTTTTATATCCTAATCCGGCTTTATTAAAAACAGCTCTTTGATTTGAAAGAATAAGATTTAATTTTTCAGAGCTTTGTATAAATTTTTTAACAATTGGTTTGTACTTATGTACCTCATTCTTAAGATCCAAATTTTCTTTAACTAGTTCTTCCTTATCCTTTTTAAGGAATTCAACATTTTGTGCAAGTGAGGTATTATTATTGAGTAGAGATTTAACTTTTAGATTCAATTCCTTAATTAGTATTTTTGCCGTTTCATTTTCAATGCTAAGTTTTGAATTTTTATTTTCTAGATCAATGGTGTTAACATTTTCAACGCTCTCTTTCTCAATCAATAGTTTTTTAATATCATCCTTTAGTTTTTGATTGGAGGCCTTTAGTTCTTTATTCTTTGCTCCTAACATACTACAATCACTCATAAGTTCTTGAAAAGCTTCATATAATTCTTCTAAAGTAAAATTTATAGTTGAGCTTTGACATACCTCGTCGTTTTCAAATGCCATGAAGCACAAATTTGCGGTCTCTTCCTTCTCTTCCTCGGAGGAGGATGTATCACTATCGTCCCACGTTGCCTTCAACGCCTTCTTCTTCTTCTTTCCAAAGTGCATCTTTTGTTGAGGGCATTCGGAACGAATGTGTCCCGGTCTCTTGCAATCATAGCATATGATTGGGTCTCTTTCTTTTTCCTTTTCTTTTTTCCAATCATTTCTCCCTCCAAATTTCTTTCTTGGGAAGGGTTTCTTTCTTCTCATGAATTTCTTAAACTTCCTTACTATTAAACCCAAGTCCTCATCTTCGCTTTCTTCTTCACTCTCACTACTTTCTTCTTCACACACACTTGAAGTAGCCTTGAGTGCAATTGTCTTCTTCTTTGGCAACTCTTCTTCATGTTGCTTCATTGTGAGCTCATGCGTCATCAATATAGTTGTTCTAGTCCCAAAGTGTTGAGATCTTTGGCTTCTATGATCGCCGTGACCTTTGCTTCCCATGCTTTCGGCAAAGACCTGAGAATTTTACTCACAAGTTCCGGATTAGTATAGGATTTACCCAAACTCTTTAGACCATTAATTATATCGGTGAAGCGTGTAAACATGCATGTGATGGTTTCATTGGGTTCCATCTTAAACAACTCATATTTGTGAACTAGAATGTTCACTTTAGACTCTTTGACTTGATTCGTACCCTCGTGGGTAACTTCAAGCCTATCCCATATTTTCTTAGCGGAACTACAGGTGGAGACTCTATTGAACTCATTTATATCTAGAGCACAGAATAATGAGTTCATGGCTCTAGAATTGAGTTGAACCATCTTACTGTCATTCTCATCCCAATCCTCCTCAGGTTTGGGAACTTGAATGCCATTAACCATGTGAGATGGTTCATGTGGTCCCTTGATTATGACCCTCCACAAGGCATAATCTTGTGCTTGAATAAAAATCCTCATTCTAGTCTTCCAATAGGTATAATTTGTCCCATTGAAGAGTGGAGGTCTATTGGTTGCCTGCCCCTCAGCAGGAACATTGTTAAAGGGTGTTGCCATCTAGATCTTTGGCTAAGACGGTTAGGTCTTTCAAGAAATACACAGAGCACCTGCTCTGATACCACTTGTTGTCCAGAGATGGTCACCCAAGAGGGGGGTGAATTGGGTGTTTTAAAACTTTTTGCCTAATTAAAAGTAAAACTCACAAATGTATGAACTAAAGTAAAGATAGAGGTATGAGAACAATCAATCGCAAACACAAGGTTTTATAGTGGTTCGGAGCTTCCACTGCTCCTACATCCACTCCCCAAAGCACCTTTGGAAATTTCCACTATAATCCAAGATTACAGTCCGGTAGTTTTGCGAGTGCACTACCCAACTCGTTGTTTTACACCGGACTAACAACGAACCCTATAACCCCCAATTTCACCTAGGCTTGGGACGCCTTTCCCTTGTTCCAAGTCCCTTGACTGGAACAAGCACAATATTGAAAAAATTTTACAAGGATTTAAAAGCTCTCAAGAAGCAAATAAAACAGTGAGAAGTAATAGAACCCGGAAGAACCCTTTTAGCCGTTGGAAGCGTGGGAAATGGTGGTTCTTCCGATGTGGATCGCGTTGGCTTGAATGTGAGCTTTGAATGCCTAGCGGAAGAGAGTAGTTGAGCACGAAATCACTTGGGAAGCTTGAAAGCACTTGATTTCTTCACTTGAATGCACTAACTCCCTTGAACCTCTTTTTCTTTCTTCTCTCTTGAATGATCTTGTGTTGGGTTGGTGAGAAGTTTTTGGAAAGCACTTAAGAGCTCCCTTTTATAGCCCAAAAAGCAAATATAGCCGTTAGAGATAAAGTTAAGGGAGTTTGAAATTCAAACCAAACCTTAAAAAGTTGTCAGTCGCGTCCCAGGCGCTTCGGAGACGTCTCCGCTTCAACGCGAGACGTCTCGACTGTAAGATTTTACTTTTGACGTTGTTTGGGGTCGACTCGGCACTTTACGGGGACGACTCCGATGATGAACGGTTTGAATCCTTGTTTTTCTGTTTTTCTGAGAGGGTCGCCTCGGCACTTTACGGGGACGTCTCGGCTTGTTTGCACTTTTTGCATGGGGACGACTCCGCTGCCTTGGGGACGACTCCGCCGATATATCTCCGAAAAACAAGTCTTCTGGAATTCTCTGAGAGAGTCGACTCCGCTCTTTCAGGGGACGTCTCCGCTGCCTTATCACCGAAAAAAAGACATCCTCTGGAATACCCTGAGAGAGTCGACTCCGCACTCTCTGGGGATGACTCGGAAACTCAGCTTTTACTTGCGGGGACGACTCCGCGTACTGTGGAGACGGCTCGCGCGCATCTCTTGAAATCGGCCTTTCTGCCGCCACTGAGAGAGTCGACTCCGCTTCTGAGAGAGTCGACTCCGACCCTGCGAGACGCCTCGCCAGGTGCCGGGGACGTCTCCAAACGTGCCAGTTCTTCCTGTTTGTGCCAGAGACGTCTCTGGAACAAACCGGAGACGTCTCGGCTGTCCCTGATCTGTTTTCTTCATCTCAAAAATTCTTCAATAAATTCATAAAAATTATGGAAACTTGCCTAGACATTTCTTAACAATATTCTTAATTAAACATATGAAATCCTCAAGTAAATTGTTAAGATAAATGGAATTATACTCTAGTGTTTTGTATTCATCAAAATCCATTAGGGGGTCAACAGGCCTTTCTGCCGTCTTTGAGAGAGTCGACTCTGGAAAGTCGGGAGTTGACTCCGACCCTGCGAGACGCCTCGGCAGGTGCTGGGGACGTCTCCAGACGTCCCAGCTTCTTCTCTGCATGCCAGAGACGTCTCTGGAACAAGCCGGAGACGTCTCGGCTGCCCCTGATCTGTTTTCTTCATCTCAAAAATCTTCAATAAATCCACCGAAAAATACGGGAACATGCCTTGACAATACTTAACAATATTCTTAGTTATACACCTGAAATGCTCAAGTAAATTGTCAATATAAAGGAAATTATACTCTAGTGTTTTGTATTCATCAAAATCCATTAGGGGGTCAACAATCTCCCCCTTTTTGATGATGACAAAACACTGAGTATATGCAAAATTTAAAATTAAACATATACACAGTATTTGATCAGATGTACAAGTATTGTGTTTTGGTTAGAGCTAGATGCAGTATGCATAATTCAATATAGTCAATTGTCAGTTCTATCCTTATGCATAAGCATTGATCTTAGTAGCTCTTTGAGCAATTTTGGCATATCATCTATCACTTTTAGATTTGAATCAAGTTAAAGTGTAAATTGATGAAATATTGATGCTAAAGACAATCAAAAGCCAAATACTTTTGACTCTCCCTTTCTTTTCCAGAAGGACAATTGTCTTTAAGCCAATATTCTTCAATTTTATCTTTTCATTTTATTGATTTTAATTAAACTTTCAAGTATGAGTGTAAATTTTGCATTTTGCATTCCATATTGGTTCTACTCCCCCTTTTTGTCATCAACAATGAAGGGGACAAATTTTGCTTATTCCCCCAAAACGCGATGCCTATGTGAATGGTTCTACTTTCTTTTTCAGATTTGCACATTAGAATTCAGCATTCATATTAACATGAAACATTCAATGATTTGGGAAGGTGAATTTTACTCTCCCTTTGTTTTGGAATTCATTTCAGACCATTTAAATTCAATTATTACAAGTTGTGCTCCCCCTGTTTCATATGCATTGTCAAGTTGGCAAAATAGTGAAATGGTTGCATATTGTCAAGTTTGAACATTCAAGGTATATTATGACATTTCAACATCCATGGCACATCACAATATTAGAAACATGCTCCAAGATTCAAAAAGAAAGGATATGGCATTCATATAGTATTACAACATTTGATGCCATTACAAGGATTGATTGCAAACACAAAAGAAAGAGTTTCATATAAGCCTAGGGCTTTACAAAAAGATGAACCCTAGATGTCCACAAAATGTGCCTCACCGGCGAGCACCCTCAAGAGCCGCAGCAGCAGCCTCCACAAACCTATTAATTGCTTCCATTAAACTTCTAAAGTTATCTCCCTGAGACTGATTGAGTGCTCCCATTAATGCTTCAATTTCATGGGATGCCCTATCAATCCTCCCTCTAAGCTGGGCAGCCACACTGCCCAAATTGCCTCCAGGGCTCGTCAGCTCTTGAAGACTATCCGATATGATCTTCAATTCAGCTTGTGTCTCACATGATCTTCTAGTTTGGTTTGATGCCACACAAACCAATTCTGACCCTATAGCTTCCATTTGAGTTCTGATTTCTTTCAACTCTTCTAAGAGTGCTTCATGTGAAGTGCGGATAGGAGCTATCTCAGCAAAGACCACTGATCTGATTTCTTCCCTCATTTGCTGGCACACCATGGATGCTAGGGTGTGCATCTGCTCATCTGACAAGAGAGTCGATCCACAAACTGGAGGAGGAGGCATGGAAGTGGATGGTCCAGCCGAGCTGGAAGGTACAACAGGAAAAGGAAAGCTCTCCATATGATCAGTAAAGGGTATAGGGCTATGTGGAGGAGAGAGGTGGACAGGCTCCTGATGATGGATCTCAGGCTCTATAGTTTGGGATTTTCTTTTACAAACCTTAACCCAAGACCCGTCTTTCTTGTGAAATTCCATCCTATGTAGTGTGCTCTCGTTATAGAAGTCAGTGTTTCTCAAGGGTTTTTCTGGCTCATTTTTAGGGATAGGAACCTTAAAATGCTTGAAAAGTAGGGTAAAGACCATCCCATACGGTATGCTGAATCTGGAGTACCTATGACAGATTGAAATGTAGTTTAACATGAGTCTAGGAAGATTTAGGGGAATACCTAACAGGATGTGGTGCATAATGGCCAAATCTCGCTCCGAAATGAAGTCGAAGCGACCGATTTTTGGGAACAAGACCCTGTTGATTATGCTCAAAAGCAATCTCATTTCAGCATTGAGGTCTTGGGACTTAACAATGTCAAGAGGACCGCAGTTCTCTCTACCTAGAATTAGGTTTAAAGCAAACTCTCTTTGGGGATGTGAGGTTGGAGCCTCACCGTACTTAGGTATTTGCAATAAACTAGATAAAATATCCTCATTGACTTCTACCAATGTGCCTCGGACATACCCGGTGTACCCCGAGCTCCCTAAGGCCAAATTGCCAAAAATTTCTCTCATTAGACCTGGATAGGTAGACATGTTTAGGGAACATAGGTGTTCCCAACCTTGGGCACGGAGTCTCTCTCCAATAGAGAACCCCTCACTCGCTAAGAACTGAAAATCTATGTGCCTACCTGTTGTTACTGTGCGATTCGCACAGGAGGGAGTTACGGTTGGCAGAGCAACCGGAGGAGACGGCGCGGAGGGCTCTTCCCTCCATTCCTCATCGTTCGCCACCCTAGGACGCCTCCCACCACTATGCCTAGCTTTCTTAGGTGCCATCGATCGGAAATCTAGGGAAATGGGCAGTGATTTTGGTTCGATTTGTGGTGGAGAGAAGATGGATGCTAGGGTTTAGGGTTTTGTTGGGGACGATGGAAAACAGCTCGGGATGGCTCGAGCTGTTTCGGCCTATTAAAAAAAACATTCATTCTGTCTTCGAGACGTCTCCGCGACTAATGCGAGACGTCTCGCCGGGGGAACGTCTCTACGGTTTGCCAGAGACGTCTCCGGCACACACAAAAAAAAAAATTCAGAATGTTTCCAATCTTTTCCCAATTCGTTTTATCCAACCTCAATGATCAGTTTAATTTCTTCTGGCGAATATAAAGTGAGCTTGCTTGTGATCCTTCCCCTTAATAATACATCCTATAAAAGCTTGACAATGATTTTTGAATTATCAATATTGAAATGAGGAATGTTTGATCAAATTTCAAATGCCTATGGAATAGGCTCTGAAAATATCTCTATGAAGAGTCCAAGGGGGATAACTATCCTCCGGAAAGTCAAACAATTCGTCATCTAATTTGATAGATTCATATTTTCACTCATTAGGCATTAGGTTTGCTATATGTGGCCTTGAAGTGTATTATTAGTTTTAGTAGCATTCATATGTATCTCTAGAGCATACAAAGCATTGCATATGTTTGAGGAGTTAAATCATTTAAGCTATAGTATTGAAGTCAAATCATGCTTGCATCACAAATTCAATCTACTTGCTAGGATCATACAAGCACAAGGCATTCCTTAAAAAATTGAACCTATCTTTACAAAGGGGCTTTGTAAAGATATCGGCCAATTGATTTTCAGTGCATACATACTCAATCAATACATCATTTTTCAACACATGATCTCTTATAAAGTGATGCCTAATCTCTATGTGTTTTGATTTAGAGTGTTGGACAGGATTTTTTGTTAAATTGATTGCACTTGTATTATCACATCTAATTGGAATATTGTCCATTTTGATACCAAAATCTTCAAGTTGTTACTTAATCCAAAGAACTTGGGCACAACAGCTTCCGGCTGCAATGTACTCAGCCTCAGCTGTGGACAAGGCAACTGAATTCTGTTTTTTGCTAAACCAAGAAACCAAGTTAGCACCCAAGAATTGACAGGTGCCACTTGTGCTTTTTCTGTCGAGTTTGCACCCGGCAAAATCAGCATCGGAATAAGCAATTAAATTTAAATCAGATTGTTTAGAATACCATAAACCTGCATTAGATGTCCCTACTAGGTATTTGAATATTCTTTTAACAGCTTGTAAGTGTGATTCCTTAGAACATGCTTGGTATCTAGCACACATGCAAACACTGAATAATATGTCTGGTCTACTAGCAGTAAGGTAAAGTAAAGACCCTATCATACCTCTGTACAATTTGCAGTCTACACATTTACCTTTTTCATCTTTGTCAAGTTTGCAACTTGAGCCCATGGGTGTGCTGATTTCCTTTGCATCCTTCATCTTGAACTTCTCCAACATTTCCTTGATGTACTTGGACTGACTGATGAAGATGCCTTCCTCTGATTATTTTATTTGTAGCCCAAGGAAGAAGTTGAGCTCACCCATCATGCTCCTTTCGAATTCTCCCTGCATAAGCTTAGCAAACTCTTGACAAAGACTATCATTAGTAGCACCAAAAATTATATCATCCACATAAATTTGCACAAGCAATAAGTCATTTTCTATTCTTTTATTGAAGAGTGTTTTATCTACATTTCCTCTTTTAAACTCATTTTCAATTAGAAAATTACTTAATCTTTCATACCACGCCCTAGGGGCTTGCTTAAGTCCATACAATGCTTTATGCAATTTAAAAACATAATCTGGATGTAAGTGGTTTTCAAAACCTGGAGGTTGTTCTACATAAACTTCCTCCATTATATAACCATTTAAAAATGCACTTTTTACATCCATTTGATAGAGTTTGAAATCCATGAAGCATGCATATGCCAAAAGTAGTCTAATAGCCTCTAACCTAGCAACAGGAGCGAAAGTTTCATCAAAATCTATGCCTTCTTCCTGATTGTAGCCTTTGGCTACCAACCTAGCTTTGTTTCTTATTACTATTCCATCTTCATCTAGTTTATTTCTATATACCCACTTGGTGCCTATAATTGAAACATTAGGGGGTCTTTTCATTAGAGTCCAAACTTGATTTCTTTCAAATTGGTTTAATTCCTCTTGCATAGCATTTATCCAATTTTCATCTTTTTCGGCTTCTTCTAGTGATTTAGGCTCTATCTGTGAAACGAATGCAAGATAATTACTAGTGTTTCTTAAAGAGGATCTTGTCCTTACCCCTTGTGAAGGGTCACCAAGGATTAGATCCCTTGGATGACCATGTGCATACCTCCATTCCCTTGGAAGATCTTGATTTCTTGCTGGGGGTTGATCTTCTTCATCTTGCTGACTTGTATCTTCTTTGATTTCATCCTCATGTTGTTTGTCTAGTATGGAGAACTCCTTCATTCTATCTTCAAGTATACCTGCATCACCATCTTCTTCTTTTCTAGAGGAATCTCCATTAGCTTCATCAAAAACAACATGAATGGATTCTTCAACAACGAGAGTTCTCTTGTTTAATACCCTGTATGCTCTACTAGATGAGGAATAACCTAAAAAGATCCCCTCATCTGATTTAGCACTAAACTTACTTAGATTGTCCTTTCCATTGTTTAAAATAAAGCAGCGACAACCGAAAACATGAAAATAACTTATATTGGGTTTCTTATTTTTCAACAACTCATAAGGTGTTTTCTTTAAAATAGATCTAACTAAAGCACGGTTTAAAATATGGCAGGCAATATTGATTGCTTCAGCCTAAAAATACTTTGGTAGATCCGATTCGCACAACATGGTACGAGCCATATCTGCTAGTGTGCGATTCTTCCTTTCTACCACCACATTTTGTTGGAGTGTCCTAGGGGCCGAAAAATTGTGATTGATACCGTTTTCTTCACAAAACTTTTCAAAATGTTGATTTTCAAACTCGGTACCATGATCACTCCTAATTGCTTTTAGTTTAAGGTTAAGTTCATTTGAAATTCTATTATGAAACTTGATAAAAGCGGAAAAAGACTCATCTTTGTGGGCAAGAAATGAAACCCATGTAAAACGTGAAAAGTTATCAATAATTATGATGCAAAAATAAAATTGTTCTCCCAAGTGCAGGAGAATCGCACAAGTAGTAAATTCTCGGGAGTCCGAGGTCGAATCCTCAGAAAACGAAATATATATGAGATTATTTAATATAATTTTAGATTAATTAATTCAATAAATTTGTGGATTAAAATTATGTTTTGATTTTCAGAAATTAAAATCGGAGAACAATATAGCAATAAACAAAGTTCAATAAAATAAAGATGCTAGGGATCTAGAATCCCCCTTGACGATATTGTATCCAAGAAATAAACTCTATGGTTCTTGATTAAAAATGAGTGGTAGGATAGATCTAATCATGGTATATGTTTCATAAACATATGAACTCAATTTCTAAGCATTCGTCGTGCTTTCTACGTCTACGACGAATCAAATACTAAAGCAATCCATATATCAATAATCATAATCCATTTAAGAACTATCTACAAAATAACTATGCATGGATCAAAAACATATCAGTAAATATAATTCATTCAAGGCAAAAGTTTAGAGTTTACTTTAAAGAGCAATACATCAAAGGTTCCTCCATCACCCTCCCTAGGACTTTAGCCATCCATCAACATAAAAGAAATCTCCCCTGTTCCTCTTCCTTCACTCTTTTGTTTTTCTTTTTATTTTCGGAAACAGGACATGCCCTGTTTCCTCTCTTTCTTTTTTTTTTCTTCTTCTTCTTTGGGGCTGAGACTCTGTTTTCTTTCAATGAATGCCAGCCCCCCTGTTTCCGAAAAGAACTTCCTTTATACTTCTCGATGGACTCCCTGATCACACGGGATGCACCTCTCGTGCTGGCTGCCGAGTATCCCGGACGCGGAGAGCTAGGAAGCTTCACAGAAGCCGGGATCTTCGGTAAGGGAGGAAGGCTGATCGCAGGAGGCAGCTGAGATCCTCTGTGAACGTGGAAGCTTGGGGCTTGAACACTTGGGATCGGTTGGAATGCGCGTAGACTCGGAAGCGAGCTGATATTCCGGAAGATTGCAATCGCCATGGGATGCAGAAATGCTGGGATTCGGATGGAGGTTTGGAGCTGGGATCACGGACGCCTGCGGGAGAAGCGGAAGGAAGCTTAGATCTTTGCTGGAATTTTGGATGCGGACGGCTGGTCGCAGGAGGATCGGACTGCTGGCGCTTGGATGGAGTTGCTCGCGAACGGACACTGGGAGGATCCAACGCTGAGAGGAATCTGGGATGAAGTCGGGACTTGGATGCAGACATGGAAGCTTTACGGGCGGATCACGATCACGGAGCTGGGAGGCGCTGTGAACCGAAGCTGGAGCTGGGACGCTGTGAACCGGGATGATGGGTCGCACGCTGGGAGCTTGAGAAGATTCTTCACGGTCGGCTGAAAATTTCACACAGATCCTGGGAGCTGATAACAGAAGCTGGGATCTCGGGTGATGTGCTGGAGCTTGAAGCTTGGGAGGCTAGGAGATGAACTCGGACGGGAGCTGGGACGCGTGGCTTTGAGATCACGGGTGATGAACCTCGGACGCTGGCGCTGAGATCACAGAAGCTGGGAGCTTGATATGACATGGTGGATGGATGAACTCGGGCTTGCGGGCGAAGCGGACTCAGACGGACGCTGGAGTGGACGCGAGCTGATGATGCGGGGGTGACGACTGGGAAACAATCCAGAACGTTTGGCTGGTCACTTACAGTGATGCATCTTTTTGGACCCAATACGTATTTTAACTTTAATTTACGATCACCTGCACCCCACAAAAAAATATAATATTAATACAGCACTTCTATCATCATTTGTTAGCAATAATACTAATTTAAGTGATGTATAGATCACACTTTTGTGCTCTCATCACACCCCCCAACTAGCTTATTGCTAGTCTCCAGCAATTAATGAGCAGATAATAGAATGAGAGTGCAAAAGGTATGGTTTAACCTATGACTTTTTATTGAAGCTGAAGATATAAAACTAAGATATGTACTCACTTTCGTAGGAATCACGATTGCACTTAGCACGTGCAACAAGCCGTTAAACCCCTAGGTTACCCTAGTGGACGAGTGTTGTCTCGTGAGGATTTTCAGAGATGTTACCCACAAACATCATGAATTATATGACGTGAGATTCTAATAAAAATATGAAATAAATCTTAAGCTAATACACATGTAATTAATTGATATATATTTTCAAGCATGGCAACTATCAAGGCAAGAAAATATGAAAATGTAGTGTGCATAAAATAGCATGACTTTCTCAGAGTACTAATACCTCCACCACAATAGGGTACCGCCTGAGTTTTAGGTGCACTACTCAAGTTCACAAGTATTTTCTACAATTTGTTAGAACCTGATCCATCAAATTTTCAGAATATCACATGTTGTCTAAATTTGTCTAGAATGGTTCGCATGTAAAGAAAGAGCTATCAATCTCAACTAAACAACCTGGGTACACAGAGGTCCAATACAATAGAGTCAAACCAGCCATTACCACATGTCACTAGGTTCAGCCTAACCAACTCATTCATGCTTATTTTTATTTCAATTTTTTTTTTTTTTTTTTCAATACACATGACAACTACAGCTATCCAACCCCATTAGGCTCTAGTAAGGTCCATGTAGCGAGCTTTCAGCCAATGACTCCCGATCCAGTTGGCTCAAGACATTAGGTGAAACACCCCTCGGGCTTAATTACTCGAACCAGACTACGCCACGAGGCCAGACTTGTCATCATAAGGATTTTTTTTTTTTAATGCAAGAAAAAAGATGGTAGACTGAACCATATAGATATTTTTATTATATATGTGACTGCATTGTGACTATAGGTCAACCAAGGTCGGATCATAAGGCACCTAAATAATCTAGTCAGGATATTCAACCTCTATTTTTATATGAAAACCAAATTATGAACCTTATAGTACAAACAAGGACACTCATACTTCTTTTACGGATAAGGCTAACAAAAATGCAGTTAACAAATATGAACTCCTGAGGCCTTCCTATTGTCATTAAGTACACGTGTGGGGATCTAATAATAGGTCTCTGATCAGTCATAGTATGCATGTGTTCCTTGCCTTAATAGTTGCACAAACTCAATATGAAAATACATGTGCATTTGCTCAGAAAAGAAAGCAATAGAATAAATCAAATGCAAAAACAAGTTTTTTTTTTTTTTTGATCAAAATATTTTCCTCCCCCCAACTTAAACATTGCATTGTCCTCAATGTAAAAAAAAGAATGCAAGAAAATTATATATGAGAGACAATAGAGAAAATAATAGAGAGAAGAAAAATACCTTGAGCTGTTGATTTCCAGAAAAGAAGAACTACAAAATAAGAAGAAAACTAGAAATAAAAGAAAAAAAAATTAATTCTAACTAATATACACATACCTTGGCCGTCATGCTCAGTCATAAGAAGGCTCCTCCAAGGGAAAGGAGTCCTCTTCATCTACAAAATTCTCAAGAAAAGGTTTTAATCTGTGTCCATTTACCTTAAAAATTTGACCATCCTGTGGATTCTCAATTTCAACTGCCCCGTATGAAAAAACAGTTTTTACAATGAAAGGACCAGTCCATCTTGATCGTAACTTTCCAGGAAACAGATGTAAGTGAGAGTCATACAAAAGAACTTTTTGTGCAGGTTCAAAAGATTTTCTTAGAATTGATTTATCATGCCTAATTTTCATTCTTTCTTTATAGAGTCTAGCATTGTCATACGCATCCCGACGAATTTCATTCAACTCACTTAATTGTAATTTTCGCATTAAACCAGCATCTGACAATTCAAAGTTCAATTTTCTAATGGCCCAATATGATTTATGCTCTAATTCAACAGGTAGATGACATGCTTTTCCATAGACTAGCCGATACGGGGACATACCAAGAATAGTTTTATAAGCAGTACGGTAAGCCCACAATGCATCAGAAAGTTTTAAAGACCAGTCTTTGCGTGATGGATTCACCGTTTTCTCTAAAATTTGTTTAATCTTCCGATTGGCTAGCTCTACTTGGCCACTAATCTGCGGGTGATAAGGAGTTGCAATTCTATGAGTGATACCGTACTTTCGTAATAGGATCTCAAAAGGCTTATTACAGAAATGTTTTCCCCCATCACTAATTATAACCTTGGGCATCCCAAATCGTGAAAAAATATTTTCTTTTAGAAATTTCAAAATAGGTTTGTGATCATTAGTTCTACAGGCAACAGCTTCTACCCATTTTGACACATACTCAACACCAACTAAAATATACTCATATCCAAAAGACGGTGGAAATGGGCCCATGAAATCGATGCCCCACATGTCAAAAATTTCAATAGCAGTAATGGGCTGAAGAGGCATCATTTGCCTACGAGTTAGACTTCCAACACGTTGACATGGGTCACATGTCCTACAGAACTCGTGGGCATCTTTAAATAGTGTAGGCCAATAAAAACCACATTGCAACACCTTAGCTGCCGTTTTCTTAGATGCAAAGTGTCCTCCACAAGCACTGGCATGACAAAAAGAGAGTATACTTTGTATCTCATGTTCCGGAATGCATCTTCTAAAGATTTGATCATTGCAATACTTGAACAAATAAGGAGCATCATAATAATAATTTCTTACTTCACGCAAGAAATTATTCTTATCATTCGATCCCCAATGCTCCGGCATCCGGTTAGTGATAAGAAAGTTTACAATATCAGCATACCATGGCATAGTAGAAAGTGCAAACAATTGCTCTTCAGGGAACGAGTCCTTGATGGGCAACTGTGGCACCGAATCATTAAAAACTAGCCGTGATAAATGGTCAGCAACCACATTCTCTACTCCCTTTTTATCTTTGATAGTGATGTCAAATTCTTGGAGTAAAAGAATCCATCGTATTAAGCGTGGTTTAGCCTCTTTCTTATCCAGTAAATATTTTAGCGCTGTATGATCCGTAAAGATAACAATAGGAGCACCAAGGATATAAGAGCGAAATTTGTCTAATGCAAATACTACTGCAAGCAATTCCTTTTCGGTGGTGGTGTAATTCATTTGAGCATCATTTAAAGTTTTGCTTGCATAGTAAATGACATATGGCTTATTATCCTTGTGTTGTCCTAGGACAGCTCCTATCGCATAGTCACTAGCATCGCACATGATCTCAAAAGGTAATGACCAATCGGGTGGTCGCACGATGGGTGCAGTGCTAAGCATAGACTTCAACTTTTCGAATGCCTCTTGACAGGTTTCAGTCCAATTGAACGGTGTATCAAGGGATAGGAGGTTACATAATGGTCGGGCTATGACACTAAAGTCCTTGATGAACCTCCAATAAAATCCGGCATGATCCAAAAATGATCTAACATCTCTAACCGTCTTGGGTGCAGGTAGCTTGGCGATTAAGTCAATCTTAGCTCTATCAACTTCCATGCCCTTCGATGAAACAATATGTCCTAGGACAATTCCCTTTGGCACCATGAAGTGGCATTTCTCCCAATTCAGTATCAGGTTCTTTTCTATACACCGAGCTAAGACAGCTTGTAAATGTAGTAAACAATCATCAAAAGAATCGCCAAAAACAGAAAAATCATCCATGAACACTTCCAAAAACTTCTCGTTCATGTCTTCAAAAATACTGAGCATGCATCTTTGAAATGTTGCAGGTGCATTACATAACCCGAACGGCATCCGACGGAAAGCGAATGTACCAAAAGGACAAGTGAAAGTAGTCTTCTCTTGATCTTCTGGTGAAATCTCGATTTGGTAGTATCCGGAATAGCCATCGAGAAAACAATAGAAATTGTGTCCTGCAACTCTTTCTAAAACTTGGTCTAGGAAGGGTAGGGGAAAGTGATCTTTCCTAGTGACCAAATTCAATTTTCGGTAGTCAACACACATGCGCCAACTCATCGGAACACGAGTTGGAACTAGTTCACCCTGCTCATTTTTGACTACCGTCAGACCCGACTTCTTAGGAACGACTTGAGTAGGACTTACCCATTTACTGTCGGAAATTGGGTAAATAATACCCACGTCAAGCAACTTGAGGACTTCTGCTTTAACCACATCTCTCATCGTAGGATTCAACCTGCGTTGCATTTGCCTTGTGGTTTTGGCATTGTCCTCCAAATATATCCGGTGCGTGCAAATTAAAGGGCTAATCCCCTTCAAGTCGGCAATAGACCACCCTAAAGCTCCTTTATGATTCTTTAGAACACCAAGTAATTTTCTTTCTTGGGCATGATCCAGATCAGATGAGATGATTATAGGAAATGTGTCCTCGGGTTCAAGAAAGGCATACTTGAGTTCCTTCGGTAAAGGTTTCAACTCGAGCTTAGGTGTTTGTTCATGGGAGGGTACTATCTTTACTTTTAGAGGTGGCAACTGTTCAAATTCCTCTATTTTCGGTCTCCACCCATTGACCATCATGACATCCGAGTTATCTAAAATAGGTGGGACCATATCATCAGCAGTACCTTCAGAACACCAATCTATCAAACCATTGTCGGCCGATTCAGTAAATGTTTCTTTTAACAGATATTCTTCCGCAATGGTTTCAACCCATTCAACTTATTTACTTTCTTCATGATCACTGGGTTGTTTACCTATACTAAAGACGTTCAGTTCCAAGGTCATATTGCCAAAAGAAAGCTTCATGACACCATTTCTACAATTGATCAATGCATTAGAAGTTGCAAGGAATGGACGTCCTAAGATGACCGGAATCTGAGATGGTGAATTGGAAGCAGGATGTGTGTCCAGTACGATAAAGTCAACAGGAAAATAGAACTTGTCTACTTGGACCAACACATCTTCGATAATCCCTCTAGGGACCTTCACTGACCTGTCAGCTAATTGTAAGGTCACAGTTGTTGGCTTTAACTCACCCAAACCGAGTTGCTCATATACCGTATATGGCAACAAGTTCACACTCGCTCCTAAATCTAGCAATGCTCGCTCAATCCTAAAATTGCCAATGATGCATGAGATAGTTGGGCAACCTGGATCCTTATATTTAGGAAGAATGTTATGCTGTAAAATTGCACTCACATTTTCAGCCAGAAATGCCTTCTTCTTGACATTTAAACGACGCTTGACAGTGCACAAATCTTTTAAAAATTTTGCATAGGAGGGCACTTGTTTGATTGCATCAAGAAGAGGTACATTGATTTTTACTTGCTTAAAAAGCTCAAGAATTTCAGAGTTTGGTTCAAGCTTTTGTAAGTGCTTTAATCTTTGTGGAAATGGTGCAGGAAAAGGACATTCAATTTTTTCAGTAGATGTTGGTGCTTCGGTTTCTTCATTATCCTTTTCTTTTGTCTTGAGAGGGTCAGAATCAGGTATGACTTGTGTTTGTTCTGGGACTGGTCGGTCAATAATCTTTCCACTTCGCAAAGTTATTATACTCTTTGCTTGCTCTTTATGCGAAGTTGAAGATGATGCATTGCTACCGCCGTAGACATGAGGGTTAGGTTGTGGTTGAGCTGGTAGCTTACCCTTCTCTTGAGCACTTAAAGCAGTAGTCAGCGTTGTCAGTTGATTTCTTAATTCATCATTGATTTTAGCTTGACCTTGCATGAAAGATTGCAAAGTTTCTTCGAGACTGGATTTTTGAGGGGGTGCATGTGCATAATGAGGGTGCGGAGGTGGAGGAGTTGGGTTATATACTTGTTGAGGTTGGTCATTCCTCCACCTAAAATTTGGATGGTTCTTCCATCCAGGGTTGTAAGTACCCGAAAAAGGATTATTGAAAGATTTTTGATAGGTATTCATAACATTGGCCTGATCGTGCAAGACTTCCTTGAATGCGGGTATTGTGGGGCATTCAGTGATGAGATGGCCAGGCATCTCGCAAATCCTACAACACTCGTTGTTATGTTCTACGGTCTTGACGGGTTCAATCCTTCTAAGTTCAATTTCCTCTACCTTCCTAGTAAGGGCTGCCATTTTAGCCTGAATATCATCCTGAGTATTAAGGTTGTAAAGGCCCCCGTGTGGAATGCTAGTAGGCTTAGGCAAAGGTTTATTCACTCTATCCCCTGTATCCCATAATTGTGCAGTCTCTGCGAGAGAGTCTAAATAGTCCCATGCCTCATCGGGTTGCTTTTCCAAAAATAGACCATTGCACATAGTCTCTATAAATTGTTTTAATTGTGGAGACAATCCCTCGTAAAAGAAACTAATGGTTCTCCATGTTTCAAACCCATGATGAGGACAAGAGAGAAGCAAATCTTTAAATCTCTCCCAGCATTCATAAAATGTTTCATGGTCTTTTTGTTGGAAGTTACTAATGTGCCTTTTCAAAAAGTTAATCCTTTGTGCGGGAAAGAATTTTTTCAAGAATTCTCTTTGCATATCCTGCCATGTTCCTAGCGATCTAGGTCTCAAGGAGTTCAGCCATGTTTTGGCTTTATCCTTTAAGGAAAAAAGGAACAAGGTCAATTTAAGGACATCTTCCGATACATTTGGCACTCTAAATGTGATGCTAATTTCTTCAAAATCTTTAAGGTGAAGATAAGGGTTCTCAGATTCCATTCCATGATACTTGGGCAGCAATTGAATTACTCCTGGTTTGATTTCAAAGTGTCCTACATTTTCAGGAATAATCATGCATGAAGGTTGACTAGTTCTAGTGGGATGTAAGTATTGTCGAAGTGTCATAACTGGGGGTCTACCTTCATCACCATGGTGACTTCCTACATCATCAGGAAAATTTGCCATCTCACAAGGTGTGAGATACTGCGAAGGAATTTCAAGGATGTGTCCTAAGGGATGACCTAAAGTTGTACGACTTAATCGACCGGTGTCGTCCCTATTCCAACCTAGCATACAAAATTTAATTAATTTTTTTTATATTTTTTTTAAAAAAAATAAATAAATATAAATGTAAGTACCAACTAAAGATACCCTAAAACTACATCCTAAAACAAAAATCTATTCACAATCAAACATGCAACTAAACATTACACCTCAATTTCTAATGTTTTTTCTAAATTTCTAGACAGCTCCTAACTGGTTTGAAGAGGGCACCTAAGCCTCCAATCCGGTCTAATGAACCGAGTTGACCAAGTAAGCTCCCAGGTAAGTGGAGGGGTCACGATGCGTTCGCAAAGGTCCCACTTAAAATCCACTTGCCTCGAACAGATGAACTGTCTCCCTTATAGGGACAAAGCTTGCCTAGACATCAACTAAGCCACAGAGCGAAATTGGTGCAACTTTCGGTGGTCTTCATCCTATTGAGCTCGAATGTCCTTAGGGGCCAATGTCTAGTTGATTTTACTTAAGCTTAGGATATTTATGCAATGGGGTGATTTTTAGGCTAAGGACGAGTGATGAAATTCCGACCTTATCTTTTTAAATGGGTTCAGCCCTTAGAATATTTTATGCTGATGCCTTATACTATATGCAACAATCAAGAGATTTTTTTTTTAATGTTTTATGACATGACATTAAATTTCATTGAATAGGTGATCAAGCAAATTATTTATTTTTTTAAATTTTATGAATTGAAGTTTGAAATTTGAATTCTGAAATTTGAAATTTGAAATTTTAGGTTTTTCTTTTTTTTTAAATTTTCAATTAGCAACAAGGGTCAATGAGATATGTTAACAATAAAATTCTGATTCAAAACAAAAAAAATTAAACCCAGAAAATTCAAAGCAGACAGCAGCAAAGTTTATATTAATTTAATGGTCGTTCAGATGAAAGAAACATGTGTCCTACAGCAGCCGACGAAATTTGAGTGCAATCAGACGGTGGATTACTCAGATATCAGAGTTTGATGCAGACTGTGTAGGGAATAAAAAAAACAGCAATAAATTTTTTTTTTTTTCAGTTTTAGTTTTACTATAATGTTCAATCTGACTGATAGGGTACTAATTAAATCTAAAACTATACTAATAACTAAGCCGTTCCCCGGCAACGGCGCCAAAAACTTGATGCAAAAATAAAATTGTTCTCCCAAGTACAGGAGAATCGCACAAGTAGTAAATTCTCGGGAGTCCGAGGTCGAATCCTCAGGGAACGAAATATATATGAGATTATTTAATATAATTTTAGATTAATTAATTCAATAAATTTGTGGATTAAAATTATGTTTTGATTTTCAGAAATTAAAATCGGAGAACAATATAGCAATAAACAAAGTTCAATAAAATAAAGATGGTAGGGATCTAGAATCCCCCTTGACGATATTGCATCCAAGAAATAAACTCTATGGTTCTTGATTAAAAATGAGTGGTAGGATAGATCTAATCATGGTATATGGTTCATGAACATATGAACTCAATTTCTAAGCATTCGTCGTGCTTTCTACGTCTACGATGAATCAAATACTAAAGCAATCTATATATCAATAATCATAATCCATTTAAGAACTATCTACGAAATAACTATGCATGGATCAAAAACATATCAGTAAATATAATTCATTCAAGGCAAAAGTTTAGAGTTTACTTCAAAGAGCAATACATCAAAGGTTCCTCCATCACCCTCCCTAGGACTTTAGCCGTCCATCAACATAAAAGAAATCTCCCCTGTTCCTCTTCCTTCACTCTTTTGTTTTTCTTTTTATTTTCGGAAACAGGACATGCCCTGTTTCCTCTCTTTCTTTTTTTTTCTTCTTCTTCTTTGGGGCTGAGACTCTGTTTTCTTTCAATGAATGCCAGCCCCCCGTTTCCGAAAAGAACTTCCTTTATACTTCTCGATGGACTCCCTGATCACACGGGATGCTCCTCTCGTGCTGGCTGCCGAGTATCCCAGACGCGGAGAGCTGGGAAGCTTCACAGAAGCCGGGATCTTCGGTAAGGGAGGAAGGCTGATCGCAGGAGGCAGCTGAGATCCTCTGTGAACGTGGAAGCTTGAGGCTTGAACACTTGGGATCGGTTGGAATGTGCGTGGACTCGGAAGCGAGCTGATATTCCGGAAGATTGCAATCACCATGGGATGCAGAAATGCTGGGATTCGGATGGAGGTTTGGAGCTGGGTCACGGACGCCTGCGGGAGAAGCGGAAGGAAGCTGAGATATTTGCTGGAATCTTGGATGCGGACGGCTGGTCGCAGGAGGATCGGACTGCTGGCGCTTGGATGGAGTTGCTCGCGAACGGACACTGGGAGGATCCAACGCTGAGAGGAATCTGGGATGAAGTCGGGACTTGGATGCAGACATGGAAGCTTTACGGGCGGATCACGATCACGGAGCTGGGAGGCGCTGTGAACCGAAGTTGGAGCTGGGACGCTGTGAACCGGGATGATGGGTCGCACGCTGGGAGCTTGAGAAGATTCTTCACGGTCGGCTGAAAATTTCACACGGATCCTGGGAGCTGATAACAGAAGCTGGGATCTCGGGTGATGTGCTGGAGCTTGAAGCTTGGGAGGCTAGGAGATGAACTCGGACGGGAGCTGGGATGCGTGGCTTTGAGATCACGGGTGATGAACCTCGGACGCTGGCGCTGAGATCACAGAAGCTGGGAGCTTGATATGACATGGTGGATGGATGAACTCGGGCTCGCGGGCGAAGCGGACTCAGACGGACGCTGGAGTGGATGCGAGCTGATGATGCGGGGGTGACGACTGGGAAACAATCCAGAACGTTTGGCTGGTCACTTACAGTGATGCATCTTTTTGGACCCAATACGTATTTTAACTTTAATTTACGATCACCTGCACCCCACAAAAAAATATAATATTAATACAGCACTTCTATCATCATTTGTTAGCAATAATACTAATTTAAGTGATGTATAGATCACACTTTTGTGCTCTCATCAAATTACAAGACCAAACTTCTTACCCCCTAGACTAGCAGTTCTAGTGGGTCCAAATAAATCCATGTGAATTAGTTCTAAGGGTTTTGATGTTGAGACTATGTTCTTAGGTTTGAAAGAGCTTCTTGTTTGTTTCCCTAGTTGACATGCAGCACAAATTTTGTTCTTTTCAAAATCTATTTTTGGTAGTCCTTTAACTAGATCTTTTGTAATCAATTTAGAAATTAAATCCATGCTAGCATGTCCTAACCTACGATGCCATAACCAGCTAGTCTCATTGACCTTGGCATCCATGGCTACAAGACATTGGCCATCTTTCATGGTGAGATCATCAAGATCTACCATGTAAACATTTCCAAGCCTATGTCCCATAAGTATGATCCCATTGTCAATTGGACTACTAATTATGCATAGGGAAGATTCAAATGACACTTTAAAGCCCTTGTCACAAAATTGACTTCTACTTAATAAATTATGTTTTAATCCATTAACTAACAATACATTGTCAATAAATGAGGAGGGTGATATAGAGATTTTACCAACGCCAATGATTTGACCTTTAGCATTGTCTCCAAATGTGACTACTCCTCCTTCTTTTGATTTCAAGGTGACGAAGAGGCTCTTGTCACCGGTCATATGCCTTGAGCAACCGCTATCAAGATACCACATTCTCTTTTTGCTCCCGGCTGCAAGGCATACCTGCAAAATAATCATGTGAAGCTTTTAGGTACCCAAGTTTTCTTGGGTCCTTCTTGGTTAGTGTAGTTGGTTCCCTTAGGAACCCACATTTTGGTTGTATTTTTACCCTTTACAAATGTGTTCTTATTAGTTTGAATCTTTCTTTGAACGCAAGAATAAGCTTTATGTCCACTTTTCTCACAACAAAAGCATGTAGGTTTTTCAGTTTTGACATCTTTTGCTTTTACAAAAAAGTTCTTTAGATATTTTTGTTGTTTGCTAGTTTTGTATCCTAATCCGGCTTTATTAAAAACAGCTCTTTGATTGGATAGAATAAGATTCAATTTTTCCGAGCTATGTGTAAATTTCTGCACAATTGGTTTATACTTGTGTAGCTCATCCTTAAGGTCCAAATTTTCTTTAGCTAATACTTCCTTATCATTTTTAAGGGATTCGACATTTTGTGCAAGTGAAGTATTACTATTGAGTAGGAATTTGACTCTTAGATTTAATTCCCTAATGAGTGTATTTGCAGTTTCATACTCAATGCTAAGTTCTGAAATTTTATCCTTTAGGTCAATAATGCGATCATTTTCATACTTTTCCTTTTCAATCAATAGGTTTTTAATATCATCCTTCAGTTTTTGATTGGAGGCCTTTAGTTCTTTATTTTTTACTCCTAACATACTACAATCATTCATGAGTTCTTGAAAGGCTTCATATAATTCTTCTAAAGTAAAATCTGTAGTTGAGCTTTGACATACCTCATCGTTGTCGAATGCCATGAAACACAAATTGGCGGTCTCTTCCTTCTCTTCCTCGGAGGAGGATGCGTCACTATCATCCCAAGTCGCTTTCAATGCCTTCTTCTTCTTCTTTCCATAGTGCTTCTTCTGTTGAGGGCATTCGGAGCGGATGTGTCCCGGTCTCTTGCAATCATAACATATGATTGGGTCTCTTTCTTTTTCTTTTTTCTTTTCCCAATCATTTCTCCCTCCAAACTTCTTTCTTGGGAAGGCCTTCTTTCTTCTTATGAATTTTTTGAACTTCCTTACTATTAAGGCCAAATCTTCATCTTCACTTCCCTCTTCACTTTCACTGCTTTCTTCTTCACAATTACTTGAAATGGCCTTGAGGGCGATTGTCTTCTTCTTTGGCACATCTTCTTCATGTTGCTTCATTGTGAGCTCATGTGTCATCAATGAGCCCAATAGTTCTTCAAGTGCCAAGGTATTGAGGTCTTTGGCTTCTACAATCGCCGTGACCTTCGCTTCCCAAATTTTTGGCAAGGACCTGAGAATTTTCCTCACAAGCTCTGAATTAGTGTAAGATTTATCCAAATTCTTTAGACCATTAATTATATCAGTGAAGCGTGTGAACATGCATGAAATAGTTTCGTTGGGTTCCATCTTAAATAATTCATATTTGTATACTAGAATGTTCATTTTAGACTCCTTGACTTGATTAGTACCCTCATGGGTAACTTCAAGCCTATCCCATATTTTCTTGGCAGGAACTACAGGTGGAGACTCTATTAAACTCATTTACATCTAGAACACAAAACAATGTATTCATGGCTCTAGCATTGAGTTGAACCATCTTGCTATCATTCTCATCCCAATCCTCCTCAGGTTTGGAAACCTGAACGCCATTAACTGTGTGAGATGGTTCGTGTGGTCCTTTGATTATAGCCCTCCACAAGGCATAATCTTGTGCTTGAACAAAAATTCTCATTCTAGTTTTTCAATAGGAATAATTTGTCCCATTGAAAAGTGGAGGTCTATTGGTAGCCTGCCCCTCAGCAGGAACATTGTTGAAGGGTGTTGCCATCTTGATCTTTGGCAAAGACGGTTAGTTCTTCAAGAATACACAGAGCACCTGCTCTGATACCACTTGTTGCCCAGAGATGGTCACCCAAGAGGGGGGTGAATTGGGTGTTTTAAAATTTTTAGTCTAATTAAACAATACACACAAGTGTAGGTGCAAAAATAAACTTAAAGTGGTAAGCACAATCAATCGCAAATACAGAGGTTTATAGTGGTTCGGAGCTTCCACTGCTCCTACATCCACTCCCCAAACACCTTTGGGAATTTTCCACTATAATCGGCGATTACAGTCCGGTAGTTTTTCGAGTGAACTACCCAACTCGTTGTTTTAACCCGGGCTAACAACGAACCCTACACTCCCCCAATTTAAACTAGGCTTGGGACGCCTAACCCTTGTTCCAAGTTCCTTGACTGGAACAAGCACAATGTTCAAGAGTTTTACAAGAATTTAAAAACTTCTATGAAAGCAAATAAATCGATAAAGAACAACAAAATCGGAAGAACCCTCTTTGCCGTTGAAAGCTTGGATGATGGTGGTTCTTCCGATGTGGATCACGTCGACTTGAATGCGAGCTTTGATTGCCGAGTGGGAGTGAGTAGATGAGCACGAAATCAGATGAAGAAGGCTTGAATGCACTTGATTTCTCCTCTTGAAAGCACCAACTCTCTTGAGACTCTCTCTCTTTCTTCTCTCTTGAATGCTTTAGTGTTAGGTTGGGGAGAAGTCCTTTTCATGCACTTAAAAACTCCTTTTTATACTTCTGCAAGCAATAGATCCGTTAGAAACAAAAATAGAGCCGTTAGGATTTCAAACAAAACCTGTGAAAATGTGTCAGTCGCGTCCCAGACATTCCGGAGACGTCTCCGATTGAACGAGAGACGTCTCGGCTGTATAAAAAATCTTTCGACAATGTCGGAGTCGACTCGGCGCTTTCTGGGGACGACTCCAAAGAAGAACAGCCCGATTTCTTGTTTTTCTATTTTTCTGAGAGAGCCGGCTCGCATCCCTCGGGGGGACGTCTCCGGATTTTTGTGCTTTATGCGTGGGGACGACTCCGCAACGTCGGAGACGGCTCCGACATTTTCTCAATGAAAAGCGGGTCCTCTGGAATCCCTGAGAGAGTCGGCTCCGCGTCCTTCGGAGACGACTCGCGCGCATCCCTTGAAATCGGCCTTTCTGCCGTCTCTAAGAGAGTCGACTCTGGAAAGCCGGGAGTCGACTCCGACCCTGCGAAACGCCTCGGCAGGTGCTGGAGACGTCTCCAGACGTCCCAGCTTCTTCTCTGCGTGCCAGAGACGTCTCTGGAACAAGCCGGAGACGTCTCGGCTGCCCCTGATCTGTTTTCTTCATCTCAAAAATCTTCAATAAATCCACTGAAAAATACGGAAACATGCCTTGACAATACTTAACAATATTCTTAGTTATACACCTGAAATGCTCAAGTAAATTGTCAATATAAAGGGAATTATACTCTAGTGTTTTGTATTCATCAAAATCCATTAGGGGGTCAACATACCCCACCAAGGAGGAGTTCAAGGACCCCTTGGAGTTCATCAACAAGATCCATCCCCATGCCAAGCCCTTCGGTATCTACCGCATCGTGTCCTCCAAGTCCTAAAACCCCCCTTCGCCCTCGACCGCGATGCCTTCTTTCCCACCAAGACCCAGGACATCCACCAACTCCAAGCCCGCCCGCCCTCCTGCAACCCCGAGACCTTCGATCTCGAGTATGGCCGCTTCTTGGAGGACCACCCCGGTAAGAAGCAGAAGCGAAGGGTCATGTTCGAGGGCGACAAGTTGGATCTTTTTTCTTTTGGTACAGATGAGTTGGATCTTTGCCGGCTCTTTAATGCCGTGAAGCTCAAGGTCGAGATCCGTATTGCTGAAAAGGTACGCAACCAAATTCTTAAATCATTCTTCGCTCTCAAATTTTGGAAACAAGATGAGTATTTCTTCTTGCCTTTTTGCATTGAGATCCGGGGGATCGTTGGAGGAGCGGAGGAGGGAGTGGTGACCGCAGAGGGAGATGCAGGGGTCGATGGCCCAGGGCTTGCTGCGGTTGGGATTGTGGGACCTTCCGAGGTGGGGCTTCCAGAAGGTGGGCAGCAGCCGCTGGCGGCGGACGAGGGGGGAGGCGGATGAAGTGGGAAAGGCGGCATCTTTGCGGCTGGAAGGGTGAGGAAGGATGTCTTGGAGGAGAGGGCCGAGGGATGAGGGGAGAATGAGGAGGGGAGGGGGTTGGGTCGGGTAAGGGTTACCTATTTATTAAACAGGTTAAACAGGTCGGGTCAGATTACCTATTTAATAATGAGGTCGGGCTCAGGTTGTAATTTTCGACCTATTTAATAAACAGATCAGATTCAGATTTATGATTTTCTAATCTGACCTACATCTGACCCGATTTATTTATGTCTAACACGACCCAATTGCCACCCCTAAGCCAAGGGCAACTGCATCTCAGCAACTGCATCAAACCTTGCAGCCTATAAATACCCTTGAAAGGCAGAAGTGCAGGGCATCCATCCAAATTGTGAAGAAATCTGTGGAGAGTCCACTTGTATAATTCGGCCTTAGGGCTTGGGCTAGGGAGAACCACATCTAGTTCTCACTAGATTAGGCTAGCCAGAGGATTATCTACCTCTACTAGATTAGGCTATTAGGGATTCCTTTCGAGTCCTTTGTAGATTGGGCTAGTGCGGAAACCTTATATACCCCACTAGATTTTATTTCTTTGTACTTGTATTCTTCATTTTAGTTCAAATGAATAACCACTGTGCAATCAATTTTCACCCATCCGACTGTATGTTCCAACCAATTTGGGCATAGGAATTTGTGCCACTTTCAATTTCTATGAGCAAACTCTTGGCATTTACCTTCCAATCGGTCCACGACAGCATTGCAACTCGGCAAGAAGCCAAGAGGCATGGAAAGGCAATGGTGTGGGGCTTGAGAACTGAGAGAACCCCCCATACTTGATCTTTCTTTTCTTCAAATTTCAACTTTGTAAAGATGGAGTCCGTAGGGAACTCAAATGACCATCAGCAAAGGATTGAGGCCACTCGGTGCAACTTGGCAGGGCATTGGAAATCCTATCCAATACCTTGGCCGAGATGAGAAGAGAAGGAGTGGAGATGAGAAGGGAAACGAATGCTAATTTAGAAACATTGGAGAGGAGAATGAAAGAGAGGGAGAGAGAGAAAAATCAGAGGGAGAGGCCTAGGTCGCATGCCTCAAGGCTGGGCCAGGCAAGAGAAGAGGAGAGTGAAGGAGGCAGTTGGGGTTATGGCATAAGAGAAAATAGGAGACTGGGGAGTAGAATAGAAGGACCGCGGTAATGTTTGAGAGATGGGTTGAAGAAAATAAAGAGAGTTTGAGGCAAGAAGACTACTATGGGGAGAAACTTACGGCAGAGAGGAGTCTTTCCCTGCTCAAAGGTCTCATGGCCGAAGGGAGCATAGGGAGAGGAGAATGAGAGGATGTCGGGATGAAGACTTTGGTGAGGGGGGTCCTCGGCCAAGGGAGCGAGGGCTTAAGCCACCCAAAATAGATTTTTCAAAGTTTAGTGGGGGAGACCCATTTCAGTGGTTAGGCAAGGTAGATCAGTACTTCGATGTGTATGAAGTGCCAAGAACTGATTGAGTGACCCTTGCTAGTTTCCACCTAGAAGGCAGGGCAAACCGATGGTGGAGGTGGATCCGGGCCTTGTATGAGAAGGAAGACAGGAGAATAGGCTAGTCAGCCTTTGTAGATGAATTTATGATGCAATGGGGACCTTCTCCCATCATCAACCATCACGGCCAACATTCCAAACTCAAACAAGAAGGCAAGGTCCGAGGCTACATTAATGAATTCCGGCAGCTGCAAACATTGGTCAGCGGATGGTCTGAAGAAGCCTTGCTTGGGACCTTCAATGATGGTCTCAAACCATGGCTGGCCAAGGAGATAAAGCTCAAGCAGCTGACTAGGTTGCAGGAGGCAATGCGCATGGCTGAGATCCTAGATCAAAGTTACCGCTCGGAGCATAAGGCCAAGGATGGGTCCGACAGCAAGATCACCGAATTCCTACCACTCAAGACAAATTTCAAAGGAAAAGAGGTCGTGGTATCCAGCAGCAAGCCACAGCCTATCAAGAAACTCGCCCAAGAGGAGCTTCAAGACTGCATCAAACACGGTCTGTGTTTCAAATGCGGCGACAAATGGAACCATGAGCATCGCTGCAAGTCTGGCCAAGCATACTTGCTGGACATAGGTAGTGAGGAGGAAACCGAAGGTGTTGTAGAAACAAATGATAGAAGCAGTGGCCCAAAGCCCACCGAAGAACCCAAGGAGACCAAAGAGGGAGATGAAGCCTAGTTATTCCTACATAAATTGTTGGGAGTGCAGCAGCCTTCCATCATGAGGCTCATGGCATGGATCGGCAAGCATGAGATATCACTATTAGTTGACACTGGGTCTTCTCATAATTTTATTAATTTTGGAATACTCAAAAAAGTAGGCTTGAAAGGAGAAGCCATGGAGCCATTTGATGTAAAAGTGGCTAGCGGCGAAAAGCTTACTTGCGAGGAGGTTATCCGAGAAGTCAAGCTAAATGTATAGGGGGTCCAAATCAAAGTAGACCTGCATGTGCTTCAACTTGTCGGACTAGACATAGTCCTGAGCAATACATAGCTATGGAGTTTGGGCAAAGTAGTCACTAACTACGGCTCCATGACTATGGAGTTCAGGACCGGAGGACAAAAAAAGCGGTGGACAACAATTTGTAGCAAAGAGATGCAGCCTTGCAAGGCCAATGTGTTGGAGCGATAGTACAGAGATGGAGCCAACTGCTTTGCTGTACTACTGACTAACCACAATCAAGAGGAACCGAACTCTCGGCTGCAACTAGACATGGAGCTCGAGGCACTGCCTTTGCCAGCCCAAAACTTATCAAAGGTACATCAAAGCATCCTGGAGGAACCCACATCCCTACCACCGCAAAGGCCCTTTAACTACCCTATCAGGTTGAAGGATGAAGCCAAGCCCATCAACGTTCTACAATACCAGTATGCACATTATCAAAATATTGAAATAGAATGGCAGGCGGACACCATGTTGAAGCAGGGACTACCACCCTTTGACGAGGAGGGTTGATTGCTTCTTTAACCAATCAAAGCCCTTGAGTTCCGAATGCAACAAAGAGGACGAATTCGCTAGAAGGTATGGCAAGTCCTTATTCAGTGGAACAGATTATCAAAAGAGAAGGCTACATAGGAGGACTACGACGAGGTAGCCAGGTCATAACCAACTTTCATCCTTGAGGACAAGAATGTTCTTGAAGGAAGGGGGATTGATGGAAACCCTCCAAAACCACACAACCATGGCACTCAGCCAGGCGAGGTCCAACAACACTTAAGGACAAGATCGGGCAACTGATGAGCCTAGAGGCTGACCAAGCCTTAGGCGGCCAAAAAGGGCAAAGGCAAATAGGCACATGCGTAGGCAAAGACCAACGCCTGTTGATAGTCAATTTTAAAGACCACGCAATTGCACGTATTTTGTAGGATAGTGATTATGGGTATCGATCCACAGGAATTGAGGTATGACTATTTTCGTAAAAATATGTGAAACGGAGAGTTTGTGAGGAATACTAACCTAAGAAAGAAATGCAATTAAAATGATATCAGTTGAGAGAGCCTAGGGCAAAAAATTCACTTTTAACATAGTAACAAGGATTATTTGTATTTTAATTTGTTCTTGGATTAACATGCAAATTGGCTACAAGGCCTATAAGCATTCAAATAAAATTCACAAAAATAATTTTAGGAAAATCCATCTTCAGTTGGCATGAAATGTCTATCCTAAACTAAGGTGGCAGGATACTGCATCTTTCTTAAGTATGGATTATCTTTATACTCACTCAGTGATCATGAAAAATAGTTATATGAACATCATACTTAAAATCACAAAAATTAAATATGAGATGAAAGAAAAATATTCATTTAAGAATAAGAAAATTCATACAACTCCAAGAACAAAAATTAAAGATACAAAACCCTTATTCCTCTGTTAGGGCTTCATCCAGCCCTAGTGAAGAGATCAGGATTCCATGCAGTAGTGGACGGCAGTAGAAACGCAGAGGGCTTCCATCTCTTCATTCATTCCTCCTGGCGACTCTATTGGGAACGACTCCCCTCAGCATTAATCTTTTCTTTCCATGGGAAGTTCTTCCCAAAATACCCAAAATAATCTCCCTCTCGGACTTCTGTGGGAACTCCCAGAAGAGTCAATGATCCTCCGAAGAGAAGAACTCTCCTTTTATAGCCGTTGTTGACCCCTCTTATCATGCCACGTCATGGGAAGATAAGGGCGAAGAAGCTGACGCGGGCGAAGAAGCGGAGGAAGCTGGACAACGCGGGATAACGATGGAGTTGATCTGGAACGAGAGGAAGGCACACGGGACGTTGAGATTTTTTGGGAAGAAAGTGAACCAGAAGGATTTTAATCGGATCCTTGGATGGCTAGCTAAAGACGCGAATGAACCTTGCTCCGCTGGGAGGAATCCGAAAGAAACTAACAGGTCTTCAACGTGGAGGAGGACGTTGAGGATTATAATGTTATTTTGGTAATTAACACAAACATTGAGGCCATATCAAATTAAAAATGCAAATTAACTCGATACATCATTAATAAATGGCACACCCTCGATACATTCATGATACATTAGGAAAATGCGGTCAAAACATCTCTCAAAGATTAACAACGAGATAAAATTTGTAGTAGAGAATGATAGAAAACTTTTAAATTCATTTCAGTAAAGTTTCAAATTTACTTGGAATTTATTTTATTGATTCAATGTGCAAGTCTAACCCTAAGATGTAGAGAATCATGATTAGAGTCGACCCCGATACATTTGGCATGCTTTGGAACAAAGTGGCACGCCTTTGGAATACTTGGCATAGAGTAGGAGTCGACCCTAGAAGAGATGGAGTCGACCCTGGCACATTTTGGCACATCCTGGCACATATGGCACAGATGAACAGTAACTGGGGCCGACCCCAAGTTTTCTTGAGCCGATCCTAGCAGGAGCCGACCCCAAATTACCTTGAGTCGACCCCAACTTCAGCCTTCTAAAAATACAGCTTTCTAGAAATTACTGAGAGAGCCGACCCTAGGTGGAGCCGACCCCAGGAAGCCTTGAGCCGACCCTAGTGGAGCTGACCCCAAGAGAGCATGAGCCGACCTCAGCTTGAACTCAAAAAATATATCTCTGGAATCCCTGAGAGAGCCGATCCCATTGTAGCTTCGGTCGACCCCACTGTAGCATGGGTCGAACCCAAGAAAGCATGAGTCGACCCAGCCTGAAAAGTTAGGAAAATAAGTTTCTAGATTTTTTGAGAGGGCTGACCCCACTGTATCAGGGACCAACCCCACTGTAGTTGGAGCCGACCCAAGAAAAGCTTGAGCTGACCCCATCATGGGTGATAACCCAACGGCTAGTTCTGCAGAATTGTTTTCTAAGTCCCCAACGGCTACAAACGGCTACTTTCTCCATTCCAACGGTAGAAAAGTGATCTTTGGAGGTTAGAGAAGTATTTAAAAGCCACTATTCATCAAAGGAAGACATCTTGGTAAGGATCTAAGTGTGCATTCAAGAGAAAAGGAAAATCCAAGAGAGTTCAATTTATTGCTTCAAGTTCAAACCCAAAAGAAGTGTGTTGAGCAAAATTTCAGTGCCTTCAAGAGCTCAACCAATCCATTGAAGAGTGAAGCAATATCAGCGAAGAAAAGAAAAGCGCCTTCAAAGAGATAACATTTTTTTTTTCTTCTCCTTAGTGTATATTTATTTTATTTGCTCATTAAGGAGCTTTATACTTTGATTCACTTATTCTTGTTGTAAGGTTTGTTGGTGAGCCCGTAAAACCAACTATATAGGTTTGTTGGTGAGCCCGTAAAACCAACGATGTAGGTTGTTGGTGAGTCTGTAAAATCAACGGTTAGGTTGTTGGTGAGCCCAAAAAACGAACATAGGTTTTTTATGAGCCCGAAAAAATCAATTGTAAGGATTTTTGGATTGTGAGCCCGAAAAAACAATCCAACTGTAATCCGAAGGGTTATAGTAAATTTCCAAGAGAACGCTTGGGGAGTGGACGTAAATGCTTTGGGGTGCACCGAACTACTATACTCGATTATGTTTGCATTGTGTGTTTCTTGGTTTATTTCCTTTACTTAAGCAATTGCTCTAGCTTAAATTCTAAAAGTGATTTAATCACAATTGTTTAGAGCTTTACTACTATTGCTTTCACTGCACCTATATTTATCACATAGGCCAAACCACATTCACTTAAAAATTAATTTGAGGCCTTAAAATTTAGAAAACCCAATTCACCCCCCCCCCCCTTGGGTTGTCACCTTGGGTAACAAATGGTATCAGAGCAGGTGCTCTATAGTTTCTTGCTTTTTGATTTTGACCTAACCGTCAAAGAGCCAAAGATCATGATAACTCAAATAGATAGTTTCTAGGAGAGGGACAATTAATTGATAGACCTCCACTATTTAATGGCATAAACTACACATATTGGAAAGCATGCATACGCATTTTCATTCAAGAATATGACTATGATTTATGAAGTATCATAGTCAATGGGCCACACACAAATACTAATCATGATAAGAAAATGGCTCGGCAAAATGCAAAAGCCATGAATGTTCTATGTTGTGCATTAGATGATAGTGAACTTAATTGCATATCTTTTTGCACAACTGCTAAGAAAATATGGGATATGCTTGAAGTTAAATATGAATACACTTACAAATCTGAAGCATCATGTGTAAAAGAAGAGCAGCATCATATTGAAAATTCATGCTTAATGGCTCATGAAGATGAGATATATGAGGTACATACTAAAAATGATTTTGCATTTGATGAACTTCATGATGCCTTTTCTGATTTGTATTTAGAACATAAAAAACTTATTTGTAAGAACAAGAACTTGAAGAATGAAAATCAAATCCTAATAGATGAAAAACTGAAATTGACTAATAAAACTAAAATTTTAATTAAAGAAAATAAAGAACTAAATCAGAAAAATCAACTTCTTATTGAAAGCCATGATAAACTTAAGAAGAACAATGAATTGCTTTCAAAAGATAATAAAAAATTAACTAAAGAAGTTGATAATTTGAAACCTATTATTGAAAGATTCACTCTCAGCTCTGAAAAACTGAATTTAATGATAGAAAATTCAAGAGCTGTATATGACAAAGATGGATTGGGATATCAACCTTGGTACACCCAAAAATCTTTCAAGAATATATTTCTTAAATCCTCCACTATTCATCCTCAAAAATTTTTCACAAATCTGGTGAAACTAATAAACAAAAACTGAAAACTAAAAATTTATTATCTATTTATGCTAAATCTATGTTGTTTAAATTTAACAAGAGTATGCAGAAGTATATTACTTGTAATTCTAAAACCTGCAAACTAATAGATAAAATAGCAATTAAGAAAATATGGGTTCCAAAAGAAACAATTATTGCCAACCTCCAAGGACTTAAAAAGATTTGGATATCTAAAATGAAGAACTAAAATTATCTTACAGATGTGTCAAAGCAGCCCTTGAAACTCATGTAAAATCTTAATTGGGTGCCATGACACGTGACTTACAAATAAATTTTATTTCATTATTTATGAATGTAGTTTAAATTATCTTGATATGCTTAATGTTGCAAATTTAATTATGCCTTTGGATATTTACTAAATGCCATATATGTATGATAAATTTTATCTCAACAATCATAGCATGAAATCTTCTAGTGCTTGTATGATGATAAGAAAACAGTGAATGAATATGCATAACTTTCTTCTTTGAGTTTTTAAAATCTAAATTCCCTCTCTAGCATAAATGCTTGATGCTGATTTTATGCCAATGTTAAAACTTTATTTAGCTTAATACTTATGAAATCTTATTTCATTATTTGTATAGGTATGAATATAATTTATCATTATATCACTCATTTCTTATGTGATTATTTGAAATATATTATGATTTGCTCTATAAGTCGCATGTATGCATCATATGTTAAATCATAATCAAATCATAATTGTTTCAATCATAAATGATTAATGTGTTGTGATCATAATGGGAAACTCTATTAAAAAGTTTTATAGCAATTGATTATTTTTCCTTTACAAGTAATTCTCAAGACTATTCTAAATCAATAAATATGATCTTTAAGGTGTTTCATTGAGTATAATCATTGTATCCTTGATTGAATGATTAATATCCTTCCATAAAATTATCTCAGATTCTACTGATTAATTTTAACACATAATCTTTAATTTGAGCATAAAAATCTTTTAAAAGCATGAATATTAATTCTTTTGAACTATCTCTCATAAGTCAAATATAAAATCATATTGCTCTAAAAGAAGATTGCTTATCTGCCGAAAATATGATTATTTGTGTTGAAAGCTAAATCATAATCAAAATTTTTGATAGAGACAACTGTTTAAAATAATTTGATTAAAACTCAACTTGTATATCTTATTGATAATTATCTTAAGCAAATAGAATCTAAGCTAAATTAATTCTAAAAACAAAAAATTGATTTGACCTTGATGAATCTTTCTATTGCCTCATATGCTTCTCCTTGAACCATTTTGCTTAATGAAGCTATCTCTTTAGTTCAAGTGACTTGTGCTTGCTTATATTTAGGTAATCTCTTGAGTAGAGTGACTCAATATTCAATTATTGTCATATTTTATGATGAGTTATCTAGTTAAAAAATATATTGTATGAATGTTTTGTATCTTGAAGAAACTAATGACTTTCCTTCAAGAGAGAAAAAGATTTTGCTAATAATGCATGATCTATGAGCAAGAAATGAGAGATTTCAACTTGAAGGACACCTTCATATAAGGTACAATAAACATTCACATGCAAACAAAAGAGAGGATCCTCTTCAGCCAAAAGTATACACATAAGAAATCTAGTAGGTATTTGACTTGAAGAATGCTAAATGAATCAGTAATTTCATATACCTCTCTTATAAATTAGCTAAGCAAAATCAATGACTTAAATTTTATTGTGACATGATTAAAGTCTTTAATTACTAATTTCTTGATATCATAGCTACATATGTATTGATTGACTTATGCTTTTGTAAATTATTTCATGGTTTGCCTAAATTGAAATATACCTTTGCCTATGTGATGCATAATCATGAAATACACAAGTTTATGCTTCAAATTTTGATTTAAAATAACTTGTGATAAGCTATGAATTCTTGAGCATAATGAAAAAGTTGTTTGCATGATATACATTTGTATAATATATTAGATTATTTCTTTATTCTGCTCCTTCATGTAAATAACTTGAAAATAACAAAAAGAGAGATATAAAGAAAAGAAAATGAACATTGTTCAAGAAAAGTAAAAGCTAAGTAAAAATAAAAACTCCAATCTTAAGTAAAAGCAAAACAAGCATAATATATTCAGCACATTTATGAGACTGTGTGAGTATTCTTTTGGAAGGAATAAAATCCAAAATAAACTATATTTAAACAGGAAGAGTTTGGAGTGAACATTTTGTTGATAAAGGAAACGGTTTAACTTTTCTATATTGCAGATCATAGGGATGGTGCTAATGGGGAGGCAAGTGGAAGTACCTCGCATTATTTTATCCAACTATTCGATGTAGGGTATATTAGGGACGGCACAAGAGGGAGGTTAGTGGTAGTACCTCGTGCCCCTTCCCACTACACCGGATAGGAAGCAAATAGAGTATAGAGTATAAGAAAGTAAAAATAAAAAACAAATGAAGATAATTAAAATATTCATTGATTGCTTAAAGAAAGAAATTCAAAAAAAAAAATTGAGGGAATGAATCACATGATAAATGAAAGTATACAAGAAACTTGTTAAAAGCCAAATGAAGTTTCAATCACTTGAAAACACACCTTAAGGATAAAATTAGTACAAAATTATACTTAAGTGGGAGGAGTTTTTACTTAAAAAGAATTGATTTTGATCCTTGACATGATTGTCCTTAATGCCTTAATACTTAATGTTATGACTTAATGCATATTATGCTTTGCATGTGACATGATGTTTTGAATTATGTATTCAGATAACAAATATCTTCTTTAAATATAACTTGTAATGCTCCATGCTTAAACAACTTGTTTAAAACATGTTTCTATCAATAGCAATTTCAATTTTCTTTTTATGATATTCATAATTTGAAATAGGCTTTAACTTTACACACAAGGTTTTGCTTCACCTTTGACTTCGAAATAACTTGTGTTCCAAAGCTTAACTGAAAATTATTTTCTATCTTATAAGTTTACTGAAATTAGTCTAAATGATGTATTTTTTAATAATCTTGATTGCGAACAAATATTTCTAAATGTATGATTTTATTTTGATATTAAAAAAATTTATTGTGCTGAGAAACTACGACTAAGAAATTGAAATTTATAAATATACACTTGAATGATCTTCTATATATTTTTCCTGCATAATTAATTTCTTTTATCATTAAAAAAAAGCTATTTTTAAGAAGAGAGTGTATAATCCTAAAGCTTGAAATATTTTAACTCACTCAAATAATTCTTAAAGAAAAGAAAATATAATTGCTTTTGAAAAAAAAAAGAGCTTCAAAAGAATTATTTTTTGATTACTATTTTAGTGCATATTCTCAAAAATTAAGAGGAAGCATAACTTGGTCTTGAAAGATTAAAAAGAGAGATTGCTATAAATCTTGAAAAACTCTAGATCACTCTACATTCTTGATATTACAAAATTTCAGTTTTATTCACACTTGTCATTAAAATCTGAAATTCAATAAAAAAAAGACTGTTTGAAGACAATGCATCTTTTGAGGAGGAGCTTTAAATATTCAATCTATTTGCATTCTGCATCTTATTCAAAAGTCACCTTTATTTGATGCATACCTTGAATGTTTTATATTTGATTCATGATCATTATTGTTAATTTCTGAATTTAACTATTTTACTTACAAAGCATGAACTGATATGAAGAGCCTTATATAAATGAAAGAGAAATGAATTTTCTTAAAGCTAAATCATTAAAGATTACTCCATGTAAATTTGGCAAAGGACTTTTAGTATGCTTTGTCTAATTGGTTTCAATCTGATATCAATTTAAACATATTTTAGTACTAGACTTTGTGCTTCATTGAATATCTTTTGAAAGTTGGATTTTCACCTATACTTAATTAGTAAATCATTTGTTTTGAAAACTAATTGAAAAGGATTCTATTTGTCTTAGTATTGGAAATTTACTTTGGAATCTACTAATGAGCTCTTATTGGCTTGCACTTTAGTATTTCAATCCTGAGCCAATTCGTTTTAATTGATTTTGATGCTATGATCTTTAAAAAAGTAAAAGAAAGTCTTTAAAAGAGCTCTAAAAGAACTTTCAAA
Source organism: Phoenix dactylifera (assembly GCF_051530095.1). NCBI lineage: Eukaryota > Viridiplantae > Streptophyta > Magnoliopsida > Arecales > Arecaceae > Phoenix > Phoenix dactylifera. The sequence goes on from NC_143199.1 coordinate 14,727,930, forward strand.
GCTTTGGATCTTATATATGCTCTAAGATGTCTCATAAATTGCATAAATTAATGTTTTGGTATCTGTGCCTCAATGCTTTTATATCTTGGGAGAACTTTAAAATTATTAAGAATTAATAATTCAACATGATCATGTATTTTTTGAGTATATAAGTTTTGATCTTTATCTACTCTTATACTATACTCTAAAATTAATTAGATTACTCTCATGTTGCTATATACTTAATATATTAAAAAAAATTAAATGAAAAAGCTTTCATATGTTATTAAAGATCTTTCAAAAAAAAAGGGGGGGGGGGTTGGATTTCCATTCGTGCTTTCATTGAATATCATTCTTGATACTCCTTGAAATAATTTGAAAAAGATTCCATCTACACTTGATTTGAAAACTATCTTTGGAATCTATATTTCGAGATCTCTTCTGGATCGTATCTCAAATGTCTCATTCTTAAAGCCAAACTTTTCATTCTTGATATTGATGATATTTGTCACCCCTAAAATTGTCTCAAGTTTACTCTTTTTGAAAGAGAAGTAAAAGAACTTTAAAAGAATGTTAAATCATCAAATTTGATGTGATCTCATCATAATGTTGAAACTATCTTAATTGGCTCTGTTTTATACTCATTATCTTGCCCTGTGTCAACCCAAAAGGATGAATTTTGATGATTACAAAATACTTGAGATGATGTTGTGTACTAATGATGTTGGCTTAATTGTAAAGTTTTATAAGTTAAAAAAAATCAGAAGAAATGAAGCACTGCAAAATCATAAGTTCTTCGCAAACACTTCATTGGATATGTTCTAAAAGAAAAATGATCTTAATCTAATCCATGGAGATCAAAGATGAAGTCTAAAGTTTTTTGTTTGAAAAACTTGAGTCAACCCCTAAGCAAAAAGTGTTGGGTTTCCCAGTGCCCTAGGGTGCAGTGGAAGATACGGGATTATAAAATTTTTCTTAAAACCCATTATATGAAATCCTAATAAGCCAAGATCACCTTAATAGTATAACCAAATAATGTAAAAAATATAATCTTGGTATAGAAGAATACCTGTCACGCTATATCTAATATGTCTGAAGATGTCCTAAGGTGCCCAAATGTTCACCCTCCAATATTGATCCACACAGGAATGGGTTCAAGACTCTAGCTCCACTAAAACTTGATTCTAGTTGTTCAATCCTTCAAAAGGATTTAATTGGCTGATTTTCCTTCACTTCCTTCTTCCTTTCTACCTCTAAAACATTCACTAGCCTTTTTGTCCTAAAGAAGACCCTCTTGTCTTGGGTTAGGACAAAAGAGAGAGGCTTGTAAGAAAGAAGGGATAAGGGAGAGAGAGAAGGAGAGGCTTTTTCTCGGATGATTTTTAGAACCCTGGAGCGCCTCCTTATTTATAAGAGATGGAGGGATGCATCACAAAGGGATGCATCCCATCCACATGCCTCATCATGATGAGGCGTGTGCCAAAAGGGGCATCCCATCATGATGGGGCGCTAAGGAGAAAGGTGTATCAAGCTTTAAAAAAGCCGTATCTAATGATACCCTTCTTTCTCACGTCTTCCTCTTAAATCCTGATAATCCAAGGGCCCAAATGCAGGGAACCAAAGCCAATGGTCCAGATCTAGGCGCCATCTAATGGTCCAGATCAAGGCATCACCATCCAGGATGCCATCTAATGGTCCAGAAGCAAGATGCCATCACCAATGGTCCATATTCAGGCGCTGAGCAATGGTCCAGATCTTTCATCCAGAGAACCATCTAGTAGTTTAGATTCAGGCGCTGACCAATGGTCCAGATTATTCATCTAGAGAGTTATCCAATGGTCCAGAATAAGGCGCCAACCAGTGGACTAGATCTTTCATCCAGAAGCCATCCAATGGTCCAGATGAAGGCGCCAACCAGTGGACCAGATCCTTCATCCAGGAAGCCATCCAATGGTCCAGAAGTGAATGCCCTATCAAACCCAATCCAATTGGGATTAACCAACTTAAAGGAAACATTAAACCTAATCAAATCATGTCTAATTAAAGCCAAATAGGTTCCAACTCTTGGCTAATCCATATTAGGTCATGATCTAATCATATTAGATCAACCTAATCTAAGAATCAGATTCGAATTTAATTTGAATCAGGAGCCAGGATTTGCAACACGTGCTAACATATTCATCTTGCAAACATGATCTAATCCAATTAGACCCTTGATCAATACCCTTGTGTGTGACCCATTAGGTTCCTTATCTTAGCCAGCAGTAGGTGCAGGTGCAAGTTGACCTAACCTGATTAGAATATCTCTAATCCAATTTAGGTCCAATTTAGTGCTAAACCTGACTTAGCAATCAGAACCTTTCTGATGCTTTGATTTAATCAAACTCTTTGATCCGATCAACCCACAAGACAAGATTGACGTCTAGCAATGTATCATATCTACCCGAAAGATGAGGAATGTATTGGACAAATCCAAACATACCCTTCAGTGGCAAGTTACCGTGCAATTCAATCCCTCAGTCATACTACATCCTGCATAAGTGCATGAGTATGGATCAATATCAAACTCAATCACTTATTCATGTCTCTCTCAATCTTTTATATGATAATTCAAACAATGAAATATTAGAAACTCTTTTTAATATTTTATTTTGCTTTGATCAAAGGCTTCTTGAATCATCATAAGATTAGAGTAAGTAGGATGTTACCTTCTCTTACTAGAAGTGACTGATTCCTTGTTGACCTACTCACAACCTTCGTACAAAATCCACCATATCTAGAATATCCCGTACACAACGCAATGTCGTGAATAAGGGTAAACCAAAACATAGGTTCAAGTGCATAAGGTACCATGGTGATCTCAGGTCTAAGGATCACTTGCACAACTCCCACTATGAGAACCATCTTTTGACAATTAAGTAAGAATCCATAAGATGTTCTCATGGCTGATTATTTCAGTGAACTCATTCCTCTAATGAGCACCCACATCTTTGTATTAGTGTCTCACACAAGTGATTGTGAGATCAATCACCCTCTACATCGAGCATAGATAAGATGTGCCAGTCTTTCCGGTAATATTGATCCCCGACTCAATATACCAATTTGACTGGGAATATTCTCAATTAGGATTTTAGGATTTTAGGTCTCACTGGTATGATCTCATCATAACCCTAAAACCAATGTCCTAATTTATGGGGTTCATCATCCAACAATAAAATAGATAAGCAGCAAATGATGAAACACAATACCTTTATTGATATATATCAAGTATCAAAGTACATGATTTGGAGGATTACAAAGAGAAACCCATCAAATGATTGGCTCATAGGGCATTTACTCTTTCAATCTCCCACTTGCACTAAAACCAATCGCCCTTATATTTTAACCTCATACAATCGAGATGACGATTGAATTGCTGTTGTGGTAGATCTTTAGTAAATGGGTCTGCTATATTGTTCTTTATGTCTACTCGTTCAATCTTGACGTCTTGTCTTTCGATTATCTCTCGAACAAGGCAGAAACGTCTCAAAATGTGCTTGGATCTATGATGAGACCTTGGTTCCTTAGCCTGTGCAACAGCTCCAGTGTTATCGCAATAAACTGGGACTGGTTCGGCAATCTTAGGAACTACACCTAGCTCTGTGATGAACTTCTTCATCCAGACTGCTTTCTTAGCAGATTTACTAACAGCTATGTATTCTGCCTCAGTAGTTAAGTCAGCTACAGTTTGCTGTTTGGAACTTTTCCAACTCACAGCTCCACCATTCAAAGTGAAGATATATCCAGAGATTGACTTGCTATCATCTGAATCTGATTGAAAACTAGAATCTGAATAGCCTTCTAGTTTCAATTCTGATCCTCCATAAATCAGAAAAATATCTCTAGTCCTTCTCAAGTATTTGAGAATGCTTTTCACAATTTTTCAATGATCCTTCCCGGGATCTGCCTGAAATCTACTTACCATGCCCAAGGCATAAGCTACATCAGGCCTGGTACATAGCATAGCATACATGATCGACCCTACTGTCGAAGCATAGGGAATAGAACTCATTCTATTCCTCTCTTTAGATATCTTAGGAGACATTTTCCTAGAGAGTTGTATGCCATGTCCTATGGGTAAGAAACCTTTCCTACTTCCATCCATGCTGAACCTCTTCAGCACATTATCTATGTACCTAGACTGGGACAAACCTAGCATCCTTTTAGATCTATCTCTATAGATCCTTATACCAAGTATATAGGATGCTTCACCCAAGTTTTTCATAGAAAATTTCTTTCATAGCCAAGTCTTGACCGATTGCATCATTGGAACATCATTTCCAATGACCAATATATCGTCCACATATAATATCAAGAAGACAATAGCACTCCCACTAGTCTTCTTGTATACACAAGGTTCATCTACATTTTTAATGAAGCCAAACTCTTTGACTATCATGTCAAAATGGATGTTCCAACTACTAGATGCCTGCTTTAATCTATAAATGGATTTCTTAAGCCTACATACTTGATTTGCTCTCCCTTTTGAGACAAATCCCTCTGGCTTGTCATATAAACCTCTTCCTCAAGGTAATCATTAAGGAAGGCGATTTTGACATCCATCTACCAGATCTCATAATCATAGTATGCAGCTATAGCAAGCATAATCCGAATAGATTTGAGCATAGCTACTGGCAAAAAAGTTTTATCATAATCAATACCTTATTTTTGCCTGAAACCTTTTGCCACTAGACTGCCCTTGTAGGTTTCTACTTGGCCATCAGCTTCTATCTTCTTCTTGTATACCCATTTGCACCCTATTGGAATCACTCCCTCAGGTACATCAACCAAAGTCCACACTTGGTTTGTATACATAGAATCTATCTCGAATTTCATAGCGTCCAGCCATCTGTCAGAGTCCCTACTCTTGACAGCTTCCGAATAGGTCGAGGATCATTGTTATCAACGATGTGGACTTCATCATTCTCAATGATACCATACCTCTTAGGTGCATTTCACACTCTTTCTGACTTTTGGAGAGGAGTAGTGTGTAGTGGTTGTACCTCTTTCATGGGTACATCTGGTTGAGGATTATTATGTGTCTCACCTTGTAGGTCTTGAACTTCATCAAGTTCAATTCTTCTATCCTTGCACTTTTCTAAGAAAAACTCTTTTTCCAAGAAAGTGGCATGCCTAGCAACAAATACCTTTTGTTCGGTAGGATAATAGAAGATATATCCTAAACTGTCTTTAAGATAACCTGCAAATATACACTTGTCTGATCTAGCACTTAGCTTATGTCCAAAATTTCTTTTGATATAAGCATGACAACCTCATATCTTAAGATACTTAAGATTAGGTTTCTTTTCTTTGCATATCTCATATGGGATGCTAGACACAGATTTAGATGGTACTCTGTTTAATACTAATGCAGCAGTTTCTAGGGCATGTCCCCAGAAGAAAATTGGAAGATTTGTGAAGCACATCATGGACCGTACCATATCTAATAAGGTACGATTTCTTCTTTCAGCTACATCATTTAATTGTGGCGTATATGGAGGTGTCCATTCAGAGAGTATACCCTTTAATTTAAGATACTCTAAAAATTCACTAGAAAGGTATTCTCCTCCTCGATCAGATCGAAGGATTTAAATACACTTCCCAGTTTGTTTTTTGACCATATTTTGATACTCTTTAAATTTATCAAAGGCTTTGGATTTATGTTTCATTAGATACACAAAACTGAACCTTGATAAGTCATCAGTAAATGTGATGAAGTAAGAGTATCCACCTCTAGCTGGAGTTGACAAAAGATCGCACACATCAGTGTGTACGAGTTCTAACAACTCACTTGCCCTTTCTCCATGTTCCGAGAATGGAGACTTTGTCATTTTACCCATAAGACAAGATTCACAAGTTCCTAATGATTCAAAATCATAAAGCTCAAAGAATTTATCTTTATACAACTTGTGTAACCTTGTCTCACTAGTATGACCTAATCAGTAATGCCAGAGGAGGGTATTATTAATATCCGCTCCTTTTCTTTTATTATCTTTGCCAATATGAAACAAAACATTATTAAGACATAATACTAAAAGACCATTTTTCATAGTGCCATGACAACAATACTCATTAGATAAAGAAATAGAGCAACTATTGCTCTTTCCATTTATTTCGAATCCTTTCTTAAGCAACAAAGAAATTCAAATTACATTTCTAATGATTTTTGGCATAAAATAACAGTCTTCTAGCTTCAAGAGCTTTCCGGAGGGTAGCTTCAGTATGTAGGTGCCAAGAGCTTCAGCCTGGATGGATTCTTCTCCAGTGCCATATAGCTCGAAGTCACCTTTTTTTAGACTTCTAATTTTCTGCAGTCCATGCAAAGATTTGCATATGTGAGAACCACAACCAGTATCCAATACCCATGAATTAGAATCAGAAGAACTTAATGTCATATTGGCATGTAATAAAAACATACCTTTTGATGCAACACTTGCATTAGGCTTCACACTTGCAAGAAAGCTCTTGCAGTTTCTTTTCCAATGCCACATCTTGTCATAGTGGAAACAGGTACCGGATCCAGAGATTTTCTTTTCCTTCTTCTTTTTGATTCGACTCTTAGGGTTTAGTTTTTACTTTGAACCCTTGTTGCCCAACTTCTTCTTTGAGCTCTCACCAACAAGAAGGATCGGACCCTTGTCCTTCTTGATGTGAGACTCTGCTGTTTTCAGCATATTTAGAAGCTCAGGCAGCGAGAAATTCAATTTGTTCATGTGATAATTCACAACAAACTGCGAGAATGAGTCGGGTAGTGATTGCAGGATCAAATCCTGACTGAGCTCACTATCCATAGCAAAATCAAGTTAACTCAATCGAGTGATCAAGTCTATAACCTTTAAACAGTGGTCTTGCACAGACGACCCCTCGATCATTCTAGCATGGAACAACTGCTTAGATATCTCATATCTAGTAATTCTGCTCTGCTCACCATATAACTCCTTCAAGTTAAGGAGTATGAAGTGAGTATCCATGTTATCATGCTGCCTCTGTAATTCATTATTCATAGAAGCAAGCATGATACATTTGACAGTCAAACTATCATTTTTCCACGTACGATATGTGGCCAATTCCTTCTCAGTTGCATCTTTCCCTGCTGACCCTAGGTCAGGTATTTTAAGAATGTAGGAAAGTTTTTCTTGTGTGAGAACAATCTTTAAATTCCTCAACCAGTCCATATAGTTAGGACCAGTCAATTTGTTTGTATCTAAGATACCTCTAAGTGAGAGTGAAGATGCTATTTGTGCAGAATTAATCTACTTACAAAGAACACTAATATAAGCAGACCAATCATGATGACATGTATACAATCAGACAAGGACTTTAATCTGATTGTTACTCCCACTATTTTTATCGAATATTATAACCCTTAAGTATCTTATCCATGGAGGTCAATCAAATAGTTGGCCAGATAAGCAGGTGGGAGGCTCTCCTTACTTAGTAAGGTCCTAATTAAATAACCACCTGTAGCCTCTTCCCTAGACACCAACTCAGTCAATTGATTCAGAATGGCTCAGCTTAGAGCATTTAACACTACGACTTAATTATGAATTTAGTGAGGGCTTTCAAATAGTAGTATCTTACTAACATTAGGCTCAACCATAAAGGACAATCAAATAATTGGCCAGAAAAGCAGGTGGGAGGCACTCCTCACTCAGAGAGTGAGGTCCTAATTAAGTAACCACCTGTGGCTTCCTTCCTAGACACCAACTGAGTCGATTATTTCAGAATGGGTCAGCCCAAAGTTTTCATACTACTATATTGGTCTTATTGCACATTCTATAATTTATCACTAGCAATTATACTGTGCAACAACATGAATATAACACTATCTCATAGCATAAACTAATCATGCATACAAACAACCTAGCTATCTCATAGCATCAGGATAATAGCATGTTTTATCATTTGGTTTAACTGATTAAGGGTGGCTCTAATACCACTGTTGAGTTTTTCAGTGCCCTAGGGCGCAGTGGAAGATACAGGATTATAAATTTTTTCTTATAAAACCCATTATATGAAACCCTAATAAGCCAAGATCACCTTAATAGTATAACCAAATAATGTAGAAAATATAATCTTGGTATAGAAGAATACCTATCACGCTATATCCAATATGTCTGAAGATGTCCTAAGGTGCCCAAATGTTCACCCTCCAATGTTGATCCACACAGAAATGGGTTCAAGACTCTAGCCCCACTAAAACTTGATTCTAGTTGTTCAATCCTTCCAAAGGATTTAATTGGCTGATTTTTCTTCACTTCCTTCTTCCTTTCTACCTCTAAAATATTCACTAGCCTTTTTGTCCTAAAGAAGACCCTCTTGTCTTGGCTTAGGACAAAAGAGAGAGGCTTGTAAGCAAGAAGGGATAAGGGAGAGAGAAGGAGAGGCTTTTTCTTGGATGATTTTTAGAACCTCGGGGTGCCTCCTTATTTATAAGATATGGAGGGATGCATCCCATCCACATGTCTCATCATGATGAGGCGTGTGCCAAGAGAGGCATCCCATCATGATGGGGTGCTAAGGAGAAGGGTGTATCATGCTTTAGAAAAAGCCGTATCTAATGATACGCTTCTTTCTCACGTCTCCCTCTTAAATCCTAATGATCCAAAGGCCCAAATGCAGGGAACCAAAGCCAATGGTCCAGATCTAGGCGCCATCTAATGGTCCAGATCAAGGCATCACCATCCAGGGTGCCATCCAATGGTCCAGATCAAGGCATCACCATTCAGGGTTCCATCCAATGGTCGAGAAGCAAGATGCCATCACCAATGGTCCAGATTCAGGCGCTGAGCAATAGTTCAGATCTTTCATCTAGAGAGCCATCCAGTGGTCCAGATTCAGGCGCTGACCAATGGTTCAGATCTTTCATCCAAAGAGCCATCCAATGGTCCAAATTCAAGCACTGACCAATGGACCAGATTATTCATCCAGGGAGCCATCCAATGATCCAAAATAAGGCGCCAACCAGTGGACTAGATCCTTCATCCAGGAAGCCATCCAATGGTCCAGATGAAGGCGCCAACCAGTGGACCAGATCCTTCATCCAGGAAGCCATTCAATGGTCCAGAAGTGAAGGCCCTATCAAACCCAATCCAATTGGGTTTAACCAACTTAAAGAAAACATTAAACCTAATCAAATTATATCTAATTAAAGCCAAATGGGTTCCAACTCTTGGCTAACCCATATTAGGTCATGATCTAATCATATTAGGTCATGATCTAATCATATTAGGTCATGATCTAATCATATTAGATCAACCTAATCTAAGAATCAGATTCAAATTTAATTTGAATCAGGAGCTAAGGTTTGCAACATGTGCTAGCATGTTCATCTTGCAAACATGATCTAATCAAATTAGACCCTTGATCAATTTCCTTCTGTGTGACCCATTAGGTTCCTTATCTTAGCCAGCAGTAGGTGCAGGTGCAAGTTGACCTAACCTGATTAGAATACCTCTAATCCAATTTAGGTCCAATTTAGTGCTAAACCTGACTTAGCAATCAGAACCTTTCTGATGCTTTGATCTAATCAAACTCTTTGATCGGATCAACTCACAAGATAAGATTAACGTCTAGCAATGTATCATGTCTACCCGGAAGATGAGGAATGTATTGGACAAATCCAAACATACCCTTCAGTGGAAAGTTACCGTGCAATTCAATCCCTCAGTCATATTACATCCTAAATAAGTGCATGAGTATGGATCAATATCAAACTCAATCACTTATTCATGTCTCTCTCAATCTTTTATATGATAATTCAAATAATGAAACATTAGAAACTCTTTCTAATATTTTATTTTGCTTTGATCAAAGGCTTCTTGAATCATCATAAGATTAGAGTAAGTAGGATGTTACCTTCTCTTACTAGAAGTGACTGATTTCTTGTTGACCTACTCACAACCTTCGTACAAAATCCACCATATCTAGAATACCCCGTATACAGCGCAATGTCGTGAATGAGGGTAAACCAAAACGTAGGTTCAAGTGCACAAGGTACCATGGTGATCTTAGGTCTAAGGATCACTTGCACAACTCCCACTATGAGAATCATCTTTTGACAATTAAGTAAAAATCCATAAGATGTTCTCATGGTTGGTCATTTCAGTGAACTCATTCCTCTAATGAGCACCCATATCTTTGTATTAGTGTCTCACACAAGTGACTGTGAGATCAATCATCCTCTATATCGAGCATACATAAGATGTGTCAGTCTTTCCGGTAATATTGATCCCCGACTCAATATACCAATTTGACTGGGAATATTCTTAATTAGGATTTTAGGATTTTAGGTCACACTGGTATGATCTCATCATAATCCTAAAACCAATGTCCTAATTTATAGGATTCATCATCCAACAATAAAATAGATAAGCAACAAATGATGAAACACAATGTCTTTATTGATATATATCAAGTGTCAAAGTATATGATTTGGAGGATTACAAAGAGAAACTCATCAAATGATTGACTCATAGGGCATTTACTCTTTTAAAAAGGACAAGTTTGAGTTGACTCTAGCATGTTTTCTTCAAGAGGAACAGTCAATGAGTCAACCCCCGCAAACATGAGTTGACCCTTGTGTAGTTCAAATTAAACAGAAAGCTTTCACCGCCTGAGGCAAAGTTTGAAGAGTCGACCCTTGTTCCAAATGAGTCGACCCCCGAAATTGAAGAGTCGACCCTTGTGTTTGAAGAGTCGACCCTAGTTCAGTCTCAGCGACAACCAGAGAAATTAGTGCATGAGTCGACCCTTGTGTTTAAAGAGGCGACTCCTGAAGAAGATGAGTCGACCCTTATGGTTAAAGAGTCGACCCTTTGAAGTTATCACAGCAAGAGCCATCTCAATATTTTGAAGTGTCGACCCAGGATAAACATGAGTCGGCCCCTGAGTTACATGAGTCAACCCTTGTACTGCTGGGACCATAATAGAAAGCTTGCAACAACTTTTGTCTTCTTATTAACAGAAAAGATTTCCATCAGAACGGAAAGAAAAGAATTCAAATCCCTCTGCATAACTCGTCTATAAATTCAAGGGATCCTTAGAAATGAAACAATAAGAAAAGGAAAAAGATTCTATTAAGAAAGAAAAGTTTCCACTAAGGAAAAGTGAAGAAAGAGCTAAACAGTTCATCATCCTCACCGGCACTCATCTGAAACTTAGTCCTGTGAGGAAATCAGTCGGAGCTTCTCATTGAATCGAGAAGAGCTGCTGCTCAAGCATTGGGACATTCTTTCATAGTCAACTTCTTCATTGGCTTCAGTTTTTATTTTCATTGATTCATTCCATATATTCTGAAGCTTTAAGTTTTTTGGTTACAACATTCATTTATGTGGATTATTTGTTGCTGTAACAGTTTCATTGTCTGAAATTTGTAAAGGTTCTTCCAAGCCTTGATTGGAAGTTCCTGAATCGGGAGTATTTAGCAAGGAGAAATAGTTTCTGGTTGGTTTGTCTAAAAAAACCAACTGGGTTGTTTGTGAGCCCAGAAAAACAAACGGTGTAAAGTTTTTGGTTGGACTGTCTGAAAACCAACTGGGTTGTTTGTGAGCTCGGAAAACAAACGGTGATAGATTTTTGGTGGTTGCCTGGAAAAACCAACTGGATTTTTGATTGTGAGCTCGGAAAACCATCAGGTTGTAATATGCTGGGTTATAGTGAAATCTCAAGCTAGGCTTAGCAAGTGGATGTAGGTGCTGGGAGTGCACCGAACCACTATAAACTTTGGTGTTTGTATGTGTGGTTTATCTCTCTTTTTCTACTGCATATTTCTGATTGCTTTCCTCATCTTATTCACTGCTTTATTTGTGCAACCTTATTTCCGCTACTAACTCTACAAGTTATTGAAAAATAACAATAACTAACATTCTTCACTCTTTTAATTTTAAAAGATCCAATTCACCCTCCCTCTTGGGCTGCACCTTTAGGCAACAAGTGGTATCAGAGCCTGGTACTCATAGAAACTTTTTGATCTAACAATCAAGAGTTAAAGGTCATGGCAGCCACCAAGGGATCCTCTATTGCCGAAGGGCAATCTACCAACAGACCACCTCTTTTCAATGACACAAACTTTACTTATTGGAAAGCTCATATGCGTATTTTTATTCAAGCACTTGACTATGATTTATAGACTGTTATTGTCAATGGACCTCACACACCAACTAAGATTATATATGGCATCATCTTATTCAAACCTGAGATTGAATGGGATGACCATGATAAACCCCTCCTATACCAAATTCTTAAAAGACCTAACCACGGTGAAAAGAAAAATCAGTATTTCTAGGCAAGCTGTGATGGCGGCACAAGCCTCATCTCTTATTCAACAACAGATTGCCCCAAAATAAGTATCCTGGTTGCCCCACTGTTGAAATTAAAATAAGAGAAACCATCATTCGGAGAGCTCTCCTAGATTTAGGAGCTAGCTTGAACCTGTTACCCTATTCTGTTTACATAGAGTTGGGTTTGGGGGAATTAAAACCCACGAACATCACCCTTTCGTTAGCAGATAGGACTGTGAAGTATCCTAAGAAAATTGTAGAGGATGTAATTGTAAAGGTAAATGAGTTTTACTACCCTGTGGATTTTGTAGTCCTCGAAACTGAATCAGTGAAAAATCCAGGTAGTCACATCCCGGTAATCCTTGGCAGACCATTTTTGGCCACTTCAAATGCTGTGATCAGTTGCCGAAATGGGATAATGACCTTAGCATTTGGAAACTTGACCGTCCAACTCAATGTCTTTCGCAGTAGTAATCAACCATCTAAGATGGGCGATTTAGAAGAAATTCATATGATTGAGAATATAATCAGCAAATGCTTCGAGGAATCAAGTTATTCTGATCCACTAGAAAGATGTTTGTGTTGCCTAAGAAGACAACCCAAGAGGGGGGGTGAATTGGGTTTGGATTAAATCTCGACCAATTAAAAACTATGATTAGTAATTAACTAAATCTATTGCAAGCAAACCAGTTAAGTTACTAGATGAAGTGAACGAAGAGAGAGAGAGAGAGGACAGCAGCCAATACAAACACAAATCAATTTATAGTGGTTCGGAGCTAACCCTTGCTCCTACGTCCACTCCCCAAGCTTCACTTGGGACTTCACTATAATCTCTTGGATTACAGCCGGTTGTTTTACAAGTTCACAACCCAACTTGTTGTTTTCGCGAGATCACAACGAACTCGGTCGGTTTTCACAGGCTCACCAACTAGAACCACTCGATTGTTTTTCTGGGATCACAATCGAACCTTTACACCGTTGGTTTTAACCTTGGCTCACCAACAAACCTTACAACCCTTGATTCAATCTCCTGATTGAATCAAGTAAGAAAATAGTTTGAAAAAAGTTACAAGGAAAGCTTCTTAATAAGCAAATATTAACCAATATGAATAGAGTAGAGTTAGAAGCCCTCAAACAGATTTTGGAAGAGGAAGAAGGGGCTTCTCGAAATCTGAGTCTCCTCTTTGAGTGCACTGAAGATCTGATGTTAGAGGAAGAGCCTTGAATGCGAAGGAAAGACTTCTAGGAATGTATTGAATGTGTTTCTTCCTTCTTTTACTTGTCTTTTCTCTCAATAGACTCTTGGTAGATGGAAAACACTTAATGCACAAATGGAGTAACTCTCTTGGTGTCTACTACTGTTCAATCAGGCTATTTAAATAGTCCCACTTGAGAAATAGTCGTTAGACACTGATTTATGGCCGTTCTACGCAGTCTGCACCTCCTGACAATGTATCCGTTGGGGTCGGAGTCGACTCGCTCGATCTGGAGTCGACTCGGCTGTTGCTGGAGTCGACTCTTGCTTTACTGGAGACGACTCGCCCACTGTACAGGATTTGAATTAAAGTGCTGTCCCATTCTGGAGTCGACTCGGCCAAACCTGGAGTCGACTCGCCAATATCCGGAGATGACTCGGCACTTTTGGAGACGGCTCGTTCTCAGGGTTCCAGATATCTATATTTCTGCATTTCTTTCTCAAGTCGACTTGGATCATCTTGGAGTCGACTCGGCTCTCAGAGCTCGAAAACTGATCCTCTATCTTTGGAGTTGAACTGCCTTGGAGTCAACTCGGCTCTCAGAGTCCGAAAACTGATCCTCTATCTTTCGAGTTGCACTGCCTCGGAGTCGACTCGTACTTTGTTGGGATCGACTCGGCTGACTTGCGGTCGACTCTCATATTCTCGGAGTCGACTCGTTCACAGAGTCACTTTGTTTGGTTTTCTGCCTTTCAGTCTGCTTTCCTCTGAGAGTCGACTCTTGCATGTTTAGGAGTCGACTCGCCAAACTTCGGAGTCGACTCGTAACCTTCTGGAGTTGACTCAGTAACAGGGTCCAAAAAACCATCGTTCTGTCTTTCTGTCTGTTACCCTTTGGAGTCGACTCAAAACTGTCGGAAGTCGACTCGGTGACAGGGTCTGAAATTCATCTTTCTGTCCTTCTATCTATTCTCAGTCGGAGTCGACTCGTAGTGTACCGGAGTCGACTCGAGCTTGTGCCAAAACCTCTGAAACACTTGGAGTCGACTCGCAAGCTTTCGGAGTCGACTCGAGCTTCAGATTTTGGCTTAATTTTGTGTTCAACACTTAGCCAAATAATCTTGAACAAAAGCTCGATGCTCTTAAAAATAAATTTACATATATTTGCCTGAAACACTAGATTGAATTCATTAGTACAACATGAAATATACTCAAATGCTTTGAGCTCATCAAAATCATATAGGAGTATAACCAATCACTCCACAATCTCCCCCTTTTTGATGATGACAAAACATTGAGTATTTGTAAAGTGAATTGCTCAACCAAAAGATAATTTATAGTAAATTTTTTGAAATGAATTCAAATGTCTAGTCATTTAATTTATCCAAAATTGAAAGATATGAATTAGTAAATTTTGAAATTAGAGCTCCTCCTTTCATTTGAAATTATATAAGCCTTCATATTATGCAATCAATTGTTTGGCTTATATATGTTTAAAGAATTTGTTTTCTTAAGATTTCAGATTCTCCCCCTCAACATATGCATTCAATTTTGTTTAGGTTCTTTGAATTTTCTTTTAATGTCATGAAGCTTTTGAGCTTAAATTTTTACTTTCAGAGGAAAAATCTGTTAATTTGTTCTTGAGTATGATTCAACTAATCTTCGAATATCTCTTGAATAGATTCTGGAGATTACTCCTTGAGGAGCCCCAACAGAGAGATAATGAGCCTCGAGGTATCGAATCCACTAAGAACAAATTACTTTTTGCTTTAAAGATTTTCTTTTTAGTGATTTTCTTTACATTTCAATTCATCATATCTTCTCTCCCTTTTTGTCATCATAGCAAAAAGGCACAAAACACAGAAAAAGTATAAGAACTCAAATTGCACAGTGTTGAAAGTAAATTTCTACTCATTGTATTAAAGTCAAATTTGAGTACAAGTGTGATTACATAACAGAAAAAGTCCTCAAGGGACTGTACATAAAAAAAATACACTAGAATTTTTTTGTAGTGGAGGATGTGGCTCCCGTACTCAGTCTAGTATGTTTCATGACCATGGTTAGCCCCTCAGAGACGTTCCCTAGTTGTGCAATGATTTCCGAGGTGGCCCTAGACTATATCGAAGTGAACTGTGTCAGACTTTTTTGGAGGGTGTCAAGTTTGGAGATCAAGGCATGCGCTAGCCTTTCTGCACCCTGACTTTGGCTACCAAGTTCATTTCTGATGCTGTCTCGCATCTTCCTCGTATCATCCTTTACGTCGCTCATATTCCAATATTGAGCTTGGACAAGGCTCCTGATGTTGTGGATTTCCTCCTTCAGGTCTGCAACCATCTTGGACACGGCTGCTAAGGAGGGAACAACTTCAGAGGAGGGAGTACTGAGTGGACCTCGGAGCTCTCTCAACAAGTCATCTCTCAGCTCCCTCACAATCTCCTGTCTCATCTCCCGGAGTTGCTCAGAGCTGATCTAGACTTCCAGGGGCTGCTGAGGTGGTGGTGCAGTAAAGGGTCCAGCTGAAGTGGATGGGAATGATGGACCAGATGTGGAAGAAAAAGTGGGAGGAGCTATGTAGTAGTCCTGGTCATGATCAGGACTAGGTGAGTGATGAGTGGTTGGGTCGGATGGAGTGGATGAAGAAGTTTTCCTAACCCGGACATTGTCGACTTTATGGAACCCCATTCTGTGGAGAGTCCCCTCACCCATGTGATCAGTATTTCTAAGTGAACGAGAGGGTTCTCCCTCAGGAATAGGGACCTCTAACTCCCTAAAGAAGAGTGTGAATAGCATGCCATAAGGGAGACTCAATCTAGGTTTATCTAGGGGTTCACAGATGTATTTGTAGATGAGTTTTGGAAAGTTGATGGGAGTGTCTTGGAGAATATGGAACATCAATGCTAGGTCTCTCTCGGAGATGAAGTCAAACCTACCTGTTTTGGGAAAGAGAGTCCTAGAAATGATACTTAGGAGGAGCCGCATTTCAGCTGAAAGCTGATTTGCAAACACCTCCTCTATTGGGGATTGAGGTGGGCTCCCTAAGACGGCCGTAAGGGCCTCAGTCCTATCATGGGGATGGGTAGGAAAAATCCCCTCCCAGGAGAGATGGAGGATTCGAGCAATGAAGTCCTCCAAAATAAAAACAGGGACACCTGCTACGGTTCCCTGGATACCACCACTACCTCGGGCTACAGTCCCATAAATTTTCCTAACTAATCCTAGGTAGGTAGGGAGGTCTAAAGAACAGAACAACTCTAACCCTTGAGCCCTAATATGATGCCCTAGGGTGAACCCTTCCCGGAAGAGGAAGTCAAAGTTGACTTCCTCCCGGTAGAGACTGCCCTCCTGGCGCACGGACGCGAGGGAACCGGCCTAGGCGGGGAAGGAACCGGAGGTGGTGGCCTCACGGGTTTGTTCCGTGCCTTAGACCGTCGTTCAGCGCCGCTCGTGGAGAGAGGTCTCTTCCGGCTCGGGACAACGACTTTTCTAGGCATTTTGACCTACAGACCGAGGGATGACAAGAGAAATGGAAGAAAACTCGAGGGAGAGGACCTAGAACGGGTTGGAGACGAGGTCGGAGATGACTCTAGGGTTTTGGAACAGTGGCAGCCGAGAATAGAAGTGAGGAATAAATGTTTCGATTAGGGTTAAAAATCGGATTCCCGACCTCGAGTCGACTCCGATAAGTCGCGAGTCGACTCGACCTAGAGTCGACTCCTAAATATGCGCGAGTCGACTCTAAAATCTATTCGAGTCGACTCGAACTCTGGCACATAACCAACAAACTTGTTATTACCGTGCCAAAGGAGAGAGCTATGGACATATCTAAGATTTAAGAACTGATTTGATGACCATAGATAAGAAATCATATGTCTAACATAAGCTAATCATCAAAATCAATCAATTAGAGGGGAGTATCATAAGAATGGATCAATCACTCTTAACCCTCTTCTAAGAATACAAAATTGATCTTCACATAAGGGTTTAGTGAAGATATCAGCAAGTTAATCATCAGTGCAAACAAATTCAAGCACTACATCACCATTTAACACGTGATCTCTTATGAAGTGATGTCTTATCTCAATATGTTTAGTTCTTGAGTGTTGAATTAGATTTTTAGTTAGATTTATGGCATTTGTATTATCACAATTTATGGAAATCTTATCTTGTTTAATGCCATAATCTTCAAGTTGTTGCTTGATCCATAAAATTTGAGTACAACAACTCCCGGCAACAACATATTCGGCTTCAGCCGTAGATAGTGCAACCGAGTTTTGTTTCTTGCTAAACCATGAAATTAAGTTTTCTCCTAAAAATTGACAAGACCCGCTGGTGCTTTTTCTATCAAGTTTACAACCAGCGAAGTCTGAATCAGTGTACCCTATTAAATTTATGCTTGATTCTTTAGAGTACCATAGACCTATGTTTTTTGTTCCTATGAGATATTTAAAAATTCTCTTAACTGCAATTAGGTGTGATTCTTTAGGATTAGATTGATATCTAGCACACATACATACACTAAACATAATATCAGGTCTACTTGCTGTAAGAAATAATAAAGATCCTATCATACCTCTATACAGCTTTTGATCAACTGATTTACCTGATTCATCTTTGTTTAGTTTGCATGATGAGCTCATGGGGGTTCCAATTGACTTATTTCCATCCATATCAAACTTCTTTAGTATTTCCTTGATGTATTTAGCTTGATTGATGAAAATCCCTTCCTTGGATTGTTTGATTTGAAGTCCGAGAAAGTAGTTCAATTCTTCTATCATGCTCATCTCAAATTCACTCTGCATTAACTCAGCAAACTCTTCGTAAAGGCGATTGTTAGTAGCACCGAAAATAATATCATCTACATAAATCTGCACTACTGACATATTTTTGTTTTTCTTTTTCAAAAATAGAGTTGATGACCCAAAGATTGATTCATAGATTGATTTTGATGATCACAAAACCTTGAAGTATAGATACTAATGTTTATGTTGCAAGGAGAAAGATATTTATTTTGCAAGGAACATAGCAAGTTGGGAGAACACAAGAAGGCCTCCAAAGCTCTCAAGTTGGAAGAAAGCTACAATTTATTGGCCCAAGCTTAAAGTTCAGAGGATTCAAATTGGAGGAGTAAAATCAAAGAAAAAAAATTCAAAAGAATAGTCTTCGAGTCGACTCCTGAGGAATTCGAGTCGACTCCAATGTTTACCGAGTCGACTCCGGGGAAGTATGAGTCGACTCCTAGGAGTCACAGGCAGAAAAGTCAGAGAGCAGTTTTCGGGTCTGAGATTCGAGTCGACTCCAGTGGAACGCGAGTCGACTCCAAAGAAAGCAAGAGTCGACTCTCAGCGGAACACAAGGAAAAAGTCAGAGAGCATTTTTGGGACTCTGAGATTCGAGTCGACTCCTGCATTGCACGAGTCGACTCCGAGACTCCGCGACCATCAACAGACAGAAAACCAAGTTACTGCCTCTGAGATTCGAGTCGACTCCCAGACAGCTCGAGTCGACTCCAAGGCAGCGCTACACCAAGATGGCAGAAGGCTGTGTTTCGCAAACTGAGAGCCGAGTCGACTCCAAGGAAGTTCGAGTCGACTCCAAGACTGGACGAGCCAAAAGACAGAGGATCGGGAGTTCGGGCTCTGAGATTCGAGTCGACTCCCAGGACAGTCGAGTCGACTCGAGAGGACAAAATTCAAAATTGGATCCACGGACTTCAGTGGATGAGCCGACTCCGAAATTGCCAGGTCAGCTCCAGAAGTTGGCGAGTCGACTCCAGGTTAAGCCGAGTCGACTCCCAGTCAAGGCATGCACTTTAATTCAAATTTGGAACAGTGGCCGAGTCGTCTCCAGTAAAGCACGAGCCGACTCCTGCAACAGGCGAGTCGACTCCTGATCGCGCGAGTCGACTCCGATCCCAACGGTAATATTGTCAGGAAGTGCAGACTGTGTCCAACGGCTCTATTTTTGTCTCTAACGGCTATATTCTTGTTTCCACGCCATCTAAAGCTATAAAAGCAAGAAGAGAGCTAGGGAAGAAATCATGGAAGTGGGAGAGATCATCTAGGAAAGAGATCTCAAAGAGATTACAAAGAAAATCTCCCATAAGCACAAAAGGGCCATCCAAAACGAAATAGAGAGAAGAAAAGCATCCAAGTGAATCTGAAAGCTTCCTCTCCATCCGTGTGCTGCCCCGGGGATCCTCTACTTCATGCCAAATCAGAGGAGGATCAAGTAAAGAAGAAGCCGAGCTCCTCCATCTTCAAAACTCGTTTGAGGGCTTCTCTTTACTCTATTTGTTTATATTGTCATATTTGCTTGTTAAAGAAGCTTTGTTTTGTTTTATACTTTGTTTTAATATCTTGTAACTTGATTCAATCAAGGGATTGAATCAAGGGGTTAAGGTTTGTTGGTGAGCCAAAGAAAAACCAACGGTGTTAAGGTTTGTTGGTGAGCCAAAGAAAAACCAACGGTGTTAAGGTTTGTTGGTGAGCCAAAGGGAAAACCAACGGTGATAGGTTTGTTGGTGAGCCGAGGGTAAAACCAACGTGTAAGGGTTTGATTGTGATCCCGGAAAAACAATCGGGGAGGTTCTAGTCGGTGAGCCTAGGAAAACCGACCGAGTTCGTTGTGCGCTCGTAAAACAACTAGTTGGGTTGTGAGCTTGTAAAACAACCGGCTGTAATCGGTAGGATTATAGTGAAATTTTCAAGAGGTCTTGGGGAGTGGATGTAGGTGCTGGGGTGCACCGAACCACTATATGTCCTTTGTGTTTGTAATGCCTTTAGTTATTGTCTAACTAACACACTTACTTACTTAGATAAATTGCTTGCTTAATTCTTATCCGCACATCCTTTAGTTGCAAGCATATTTAATCAAGTCGAAGTCTATACATCAAACCCTTGCTAAGTTTAACTTTCACTGTGCATCTATACAACTTAGCATAGTAAATCAAAAAGTTTTAGAAGTAGCATAAAAGTTTTAAAAGACCCAATTCACCCCCCCTCTTGGGTTGTATCTACTGGGCAACAAGTGGTATCAGAGCAGGTGCTCAAATATTATTTGTAGTCTTAACCGACTAGAGCCAAAGATCATGACAACTCAAATAGATAGTTTTCTAGGAGAAGGACAATCAATTGATACACCTCCACTGTTTAATGGTATAAACTACCCACATTGGAAAATACGCATGCGCATTTTCATTCAATCACAAAACTATTATCTATGGAAAATCATAATAAATGACCTTCACACACTCTCTCATATTAATGAGAAGGACTTAGCACAATTAAATGCTAATGCTATGAACATATTATATTGTGCTATTCAAGAAACAAAGTTTAATGAAATTTCTGCATGCCTATCTGCTAAGGAGATCTGGGATACTTTAGAAAATATTTATGATAAATCTCAGATTAGCTCTCATATGCTTCAATTATATACTAACAATGAGACTGCAGAAAAGGGTGATGAATCTTCCTCAGTCGAGTCGACTCCAAGTAGCTCAGAGTCGACTCCCAAGTTAGTCGAGTCGACTCCAATAAGGTCTGAGTCGACTCCGAGGCAAATCAGCTTCCTAAAGACAAAAAAGAAGAGGAAGCAAGAAGAAAGGAAGAAAGAGGTAAAGCGCAAGAAAGCCTTGACCAAGAGAAAGTCAGACAAGGAATTGAAAGTTAGGAGCAACAATGAACTACAAGAGGTAACTAACTTATGTCTTATGGTACAAGAAGATAAAGTAGAATCTGAATCTAATCTTACACCAAATGACTTTCATGAAAAATATTCTTATGATGAACTTTTAATGCTTTTCATGATTTGTATAGTGAATGTAGAAAATTAGCTAGGAAAAATAAAAATCTTAAAAAGCTAAATTTGGAAATTTCAAAAGAAAGAAATTCTATTACTGAAATACAAGACAAACTAAATTCTGAAAATAAAAGTTTAAGGTCATTTTCAGAAGAATTGATTCAGAAAAATCATAGCTTAATTAAAGAAAATCAAAACTTAAGTAAAGAAATTAATCAATTAAAATCTTTTATTAACAAATTCACCGTAAGTTCAGAACGATTAAAAATGATGTTTGAAAGCCAATATGTTGCTTGTGATAAATCAAAACTTGGCTTGATTCCTTTACTTAACAATAAATCTCTAGAGAAAAAGGTTATCAATTCATCAAGCAAACCATTAAATAAGATAAGTTATTTCAAAAATGAAAAGGATGGGAATAACAACTTTACCTATCGTTTTAGTATAATTAAATCAAATAGTAAAGTTATTACTATTAAACAGATATGGGTTCCAAAAGGAACCATATGTCCTAACTCTCAAGGACTCAAGCAAGCTTGGGTACCCAAAATGAGAAAATGAGGATGTACACATAGGTGTACCAAGGTACCTATGGAACATAAAGAAACTTAAAAAGTTATTAACAAAAAAAATAATAATGAAATCAGTAATTCTTGCATCTCATCATTATTTGTGCTTTAGTATTTGATATGATTTGCTAGTAGTGATCAATTTTGTGATATAGAAAATACTTTTGGAAATATAATCAAATCTCTTCATTTTTTAGTATACTTTACTCACTATTGGATAAGTTGCTAAATGATTAATCAATTTATTAAGAATAACTCTATGAATTCTCTATATGCTTGATTGAGAGTTATTATCCATGGCATTATTGTTTATTGATCATAGATATGATAATGTGTACTTGGTATGCTTTTGAATATATGCACTATGAATACCAAGAAACCATCCTTGGCATATAAAATCAACTCATGCTAGTATGTACTTAATCTCAAAAGACCTTGCCATAGGCTTACTTAGATTATCTACTTAAAGGTCAAAGTTTTGCTATGCATGCTAACTAAGGAAACAAACAAAAATCATTTCTAAATCTAAAGATGTTGTTTCCATCTCCAAGTTTTTCAAAAGCTTACATTGGATTTATTCTTGAAAAATAAAACTGAAGTATTTTTCTGTATTTACTAAATCTTGTAAAAGTGGTTCAAATGATAAAGGTTTCCAAACTGTGAAGATAAAGAGTATCATGGCACAGTGTTGAAAACCAAAATCCTGATAAAGGTTATACAGAAAATAATATTAAATCCAATGATTTCAGCACCAAGGACACCATAAGCAAAATAGGATTAATAGAATTCTTGAAGAAATGAAAAAGACAATTATGTATGATAGTCATCTACTTAAATAATTTTTAAAAGACTATCATCACTGCTTGTCATACATATGATTTCTATTTTTGATGAAAATTTTGATCTTCTGAAAAATGGAAAATGAACCATTGCATATCTTTCATATTTTTCAGTCGTACATGTTATTATGAAAATAATGCCAAATCTGATAAAGATACTTCTATCCTTGGATATCATTCATCAAGCAATGCATATAGAATATTCAATGAAAAGATTTTAGTTGCAAAAATATCAAGTCGTCTTATTCTCTATGAGACTAATGATTTACTGTCAAGATACTAAGATCAAATTATATATGGTTAATCTTTTACATATAACAATCTGAAAACTTGTTAATAATTATAACAAAATTGAGTTTTTCAGAAATGCACTTAATGAAGAAAAATTGATAACTACTAAAAGACTGAATCAAGAAAAGATGAAATAGATCTTGATTCTTGCATGATTAAAAGTAAAGATCACCACTATCATTTGCTTGACTCATGAGCTTTATATTCTGTCAAATGAATGTGTAGAATTCACTCCTATGTGGTTATTTCATTAAAAAGTAGATCTATGTTAAATAACCACCATATTTAAAAATTACACATTACATATATGATAAAGCAATATGTGATTTAAAACAAGCATCAAAAGCTTGATATATAAAAGCTTAGGTAACCTTGTTGATAGAAAGTAATAGTGATAAATCTATGCATCAAAAAGAAGAATCTATGATATCTTGCTTGCTCATAGCACACATTGATGGCATCATTTTTGTTCTACCAATGAAAATTTATATGAATAGTTATATTGCAAGGTGAGTTTGAAATATGATGAATGAATTAACATCTTCTCTCAAACTCCAAATTAAGACAAACAGGAAAGGGGATCTTCATTGACCAACGTTAGTCCACAAGAAAACTCTTATAGAAGATTGGCATGAAGAAGGTATATCTATGACCCCATCTTGTAGAATTCGAAAAAGATGAGAAAAGTAGATCTATTGTGTTAAAGCTGTATTGAAGCATGATAGAATAATTATTTTATCATACAGCTAGTAGACCAGATTGTACGCTCATTATGTGACCGTGTGCAAGACTTCAATCTAATTTTAATGAATCATATTTTATTAATAACCAATAAATCATAATCTGAATTTTGATAGAAACAAACGGTTAGGATAAATTGATTAAAACTTAGTTAACATATCTTACAGATAATTATCTTAAGCAAATAGAATCTAAACTAAATTGATTTGATCTTGATAAATCTATCTATTGCCTCACATGCTTGAACTATCTTTCTATCTCTTTAGTTCAAGTGATATGTGCTTGCTAATATTTAGGCAATCTCTTGAGTAAAGTGACTCAACATGCAACTATTGTCATATCTTATATTGAGTCATCTAATTAAAAAATATATATATGTTGGATGAATGCTTTGTATCTTAAAGAAACTAATGACCTTCCTTCAAGAAAGAAAAATGAGAAATTTCAACTTGAAGGATATCTTCATGTAAGATACACTAAACATTCACATGCAAACAAGAGAGAGGATCTTCTTCAGCCAAAAGTTCACACATAAGAAATCTAGTTTGGCTTGAAGAACATATAATGAATAGGTAATTTTAGATACCTTTCTCACAAATTAATTGAGCAAAGTCAATAACTTAAATCCTATTATGGCATGATTAAATTCTTTAATTATTAATTTTTGATATCATGTCTATATGTGTATTGACTGACTTATACTTTTAGAAATTGTTTCATGGTTTGCTCAATCTAAAATATTTCTATGGCTGTATCATAACCATGAAATACACAAGTATATGATTAAAACTCTGATTTAGAATGACTTGTGAGAAGCTACGAATTCTTGGGCATAATGAAAATAGTGTTTGCATGATATACCTCTATACGATACATTTCATTATTTCTTTATTCTGCCCTTTCATGTAGATTACTTGAGAATAACAAAAAGAGAGAGAGATAAAGAAAAGAAAATGGACATTGTTCAAGAGATGAAAAATCTGAGCAAAGGCAAGTACTTCAATCTTAAGGAAAAGCAAAACAAGCATAATATATTCGGCACATTTGGAAGGGATAAAATCTATAATTAATTACACTCAAACAGGGAGAGTTTGAAGTAAACATTTTAACCTTTCTATATTGCTCATCATAGGGATGGTGTCAATGGGGAGGCTAGTGGTAGTACCCGGCACTATTTGACCCAACTATTCGGTGTAGGGCATATTAGGGACGGCACAAGAGGGAGGCTAGTGGTAGTACCTCGTGCCCCTTCCCAACTCCACCGGATAGGGAGCAAATAGAGTATAGAGCATAAGAAAGTAAAAATGAAAGACAAAGTAAATGAAAGTATATAAGAAGAATCAAGTCTTTTTTATCACTTGAAAACATAATTTAAGGATGAAATCAATGCAAGATAATATTTAAATAGGAGGAGTTTATTTGAAAAGAATTGATTTTGATCCTTGACATGCTTGTTCTTATTATTTTAATGTATGACTTAACACTTAATATAGTGTGCATATGGTATGATGTTTTGAATTATGGGTTCTCAATATTTTGTAATGCTCCATGCTTAGATAATTTAATTGAATGTTTGAAATACTGCATAAATTTTTGGGTATTATTGAAAAGAAATTTCAGATTTGTCGTTCACAATCATCTTTAAAATCTGAAAGTTAAATAAATTTGTAAAAAGGAGAAGAGAAAGATATCTCTATTTAGGCAGAATGAATTAATCTTGATCTATCTTTCTACTTGCCTAACTTTGATACATAATATCCTAATACTTGTTAAAATATCCTCCATTTTGTATCAAAACTCAAAATTAAATACAAAGATTCTGAAAGTGCTCTAATGTTATTGAAATATGCGTTTTCAATCTTAATGATTTAAGATGAGCTATAATGTGGAAGATACATATCTCAAATTATGATTTTGAAAGCCTCAATTGAAAATCCTATGTAATTCAGAAAGCATAACTTGTTCGTAAAGGACTAGAAAGAGTAATTACTACAAATTTTGGAATAATACTAGATTACTCTACATTCTCGATATTACAGAATTTCAGTGTTATTCACGTTTATCACTAAAATCTGAAATTCAACAATTTAAAATGATTAAAGAAGAATGCATCTTTTGAGGGGGAGCTTTAGATATTCAGTATCCTATCCCAAAGACACTTTATTTTGATGCATACTTTGAATTTTATGGATTGATTTTGATGAACCTCCTTATATTGCAAGACATGCTTTAATTTCCTTGAGATGAGTTCTATAAAGGTTGTCTTATCTCAAACCTTGAGTCTTATGAAAATAAGCTGAAATATATTTTTGAGATTGACAATCTTATTGAACATTATCTTAGGATTCTAAACTCTTAAATGGAATGATCAATTGAGGGGGAGAAAGAAAATTTCAGAAGGAAAGGTCTTATGGAACTTAATCGCATAAATCTATAACTAAAGGAGAGAGAAAGAACACTAAATGAAAAGTGATTCTAATACTCTCCAATATGTATCATCTGAAATTTAAATCTGAAAATCTGTATGATACACCTTGAGGCGTGTTATTTGGTTAGTATATCTCATGCATCACTCTTGAACCAAATTGCAAATCTTAAGAGCCTCTAATTTAATGAAAAAGGGGGAGAATAATGTGTTAAATTTTCTTGAGTATCTCTTAGAAAATCTATTTTTGGAACTTCACTAATGAGCTCTAATTGGCTTGCTTTTTGGAACTTCAATTTTGTGCAAATTCATTATTTTATGTATCAAATTGTGCTTATTTTCTAAAGAAATAAAAGAAAGTCTTTAAAAGAGCTCTAAGATGTATCAAAAATTGCATGAATGTATATTTTGATATTTGTGCCCCAATGCTCCTATTATCATAAAAGAACTTTGAAGTCATTAAGAAAATTAATTAAATTGCTCTCATGGTTGATAAAATACTTAATAGATTGGGCAAAAGGTCTTAAACGAACAAGCTTTCATACTCAGTGAAGAGAGGTTAGATTTCCACTCATGTTTTTCCTTGAATATCATTTGTAGTACTTCTTGAATTAACCTAAGGAAGATTCCACCTACACTTGATTAGAAAACTATCTGTGGTATCAAATTAGAAAACCTCTTGAATTCACACTCGATGTGTTCTGTTCTGATCTTTGTGCTTAATGTTTCACTATCTTTTTGATGTTGTCAAAAAGGGGGAGAAATATCTAAGTATATGCTATATATACTCATAATGCTTTATTACTTTGAATTGAATACAAATCAGCTTAAAATTTAAATATGTTAATTGTGTTAAGCTGATTAAATCTAAAGCATTATCATGAAGTATGTTTTTACATATATATATGTTTTCTACTTCATGCAACTTAGCTATGTATTACTTCTAGAAATCAATATCTTTTATATTGCATATACTCCAAGTTTTGTCATCATCAAAAAGGGGGAGATTGATGACCCAAAGATTGATTCATAGATTGATTTTGATGATCACAAAACCTTGAAGTATAGATACTAATGTTTATGTTGCAAGGAGAAAGATATTTATTTTGCAAGGAACATAGCAAGTTGGGAGAACACAAGAAGGCCTCCAAAGCTCTCAAGTTGGAAGAAAGCTACAATTTATTGGCCCAAGCTTAAAGTTCAAAGGATTCAAATTGGAGGAGTAAAATCAAAGAAAAAAAATTCAAAAGAATAGTCTTCGAGTCGACTCCTGAGGAATTCGAGTCGACTCCAATGTTTACCGAGTCGACTCCGGGGAAGTATGAGTCGACTCCTAGGAGTCACAGGCAGAAAAGTCAGAGAGCAGTTTTCGGGTCTGAGATTCGAGTCGACTCCAGTGGAACGCGAGTCGACTCCAAAGAAAGCAAGAGTCGACTCTCAGCGGAACACAAGGAAAAAGTCAGAGAGCATTTTTGGGACTCTGAGATTCGAGTCGACTCCCGCATTGCACGAGTCGACTCCGAGACTCCGCGACCATCAACAGACAGAAAACCAAGTTACTGCCTCTGAGATTCGAGTCGACTCCCAGACAGCTCGAGTCGACTCCAAGGCAGCGCTACACCAAGATGGCAGAAGGCTGTGTTTCGCAAACTGAGAGCCGAGTCGACTCCAAGGAAGTTCGAGTCGACTCCAAGACTGGACGAGCCAAAAGACAGAGGATCGGGAGTTCGGGCTCTGAGATTCGAGTCGACTCCCAGGACAGTCGAGTCGACTCGAGAAGACAAAATTCAAAATTGGATCCACGGACTTCAGTGGATGAGCCGACTCCGAAATTGCCAGGTCAGCTCCAGAAGTTGGCGAGTCGACTCCAGGTTAAGCCGAGTCGACTCCCAGTCAAGGCATGCACTTTAATTCAAATTTGGAACAGTGGCCGAGTCGTCTCCAGTAAAGCACGAGCCGACTCCTGCAACAGGCGAGTCGACTCCTAATCGCGCGAGTCGACTCCGATCCCAACGGTAATATTGTCAGGAAGTGCAGACTGTGTCCAACGGCTCTATTTTTGTCTCTAACGGCTATATTCTTGTTTCCACGCCATCTAAAGCTATAAAAACAAGAAGAGAGCTAGGGGAGAAATCATGGAAGTGGGAGAGATCATCTAGGAAAGAGATCTCAAAGAGATTACAAAGGAAATCTCCCATAAGCACAAAAGGGCCATCCAAAACGAAATAGAGAGAAGAAAAGCATCCAAGTGAATCCGAAAGCTTCCTCTCCATCCGTGTGCTGCCTCGGGGATCCTCTACTTCATGCCAAATCAGAGGAGGATCAAGTAAAGAAGAAGCCGAGCTCCTCCATCTTCAAAACTCGTTTGAGGGCTTCTCTTTACTCTATTTGTTTATATTGTCATATTTGCTTGTTAAAGAAGCTTTGTTTTGTTTTATACTTTGTTTTAATATCTTGTAACTTGATTCAATCAAGGGATTGAATCAAGGGGTTAAGGTTTGTTGGTGAGCCAAAGAAAAACCAACGGTGTTAAGGTTTGTTGGTGAGCCAAAGAAAAACCAACGGTGTTAAGGTTTGTTGGTGAGCCAAAGAAAAACCAACGGTGTTAAGGTTTGTTGGTGAGCCAAAGGGAAAACCAACGGTGATAGGTTTGTTGGTGAGCCGAGGGTAAAACCAACGTGTAAGGGTTTGATTGTGATCCCGGGAAAACAATCGGGGAGGTTCTAGTCGATGAGCCTAGGAAAACCGACCGAGTTCGTTGTGCGCTCGTAAAACAACAAGTTGGGTTGTGAGCTTGTAAAACAACCGGCTGTAATCGGTAGGATTATAGTGAAATTCCCAAGAGATCTTGGGGAGTGGATGTAGGTGCTGGGGTGCACCGAACCACTATATGTCCTTTGTGTTTGTAATGCCTTTAGTTATTGTCTAACTAACACACTTACTTACTTAGATAAATTGCTTGCTTAATTCTTATCCGCACATCCTTTAGTTGCAAGCATATTTAATCAAGTCGAAGTCTATACATCAAACCCTTGCTAAGTTTAACTTTCACTGTGCATCTATACAACTTAGCATAGTAAATCAAAAAGTTTTAGAAGTAGCATAAAAGTTTTAAAAGACCCAATTCACCCCCCCTCTTGGGTTGTATCTACTGGGCAACAAGAGTTGTATCAACATTTCCTCTAGAAAATTCTTGGTCTAATAGAAATTTGCTAAGTCTTTCATACCATGCTCAAGGGGCTTGTTTTAGACCATAAAGTGCTTTGTTTAGTTTATAAACATGATTGGGGTATTGATGATTCTCAAAACCAGGAGGTTGTTCTACATAAACTTCCTCATTAATATACCCATTCAAGAAGGCACTTTTTACATCCATTTGGAATAATTTGAGATCTTTATTGCATGCAAATGCTAGTAACAATCTAATTGCCTCAAGTCTAGCTACAGGAGCAAAAGTCTCATCAAAATCTATACCTTCTTTTTGATTATAACCCTTTGCTACTAGTCTAGCCTTGTTTCTAATCACAATTCCATTTTCATCAAGTTTATTTTTGTATATCCATTTAGTTCTTATTATTGAGTATTCAGTAGGTCTTTCAACTAAGTTCCATACTTTATTTCTTGTTAATTGGTTAAGTTCCTCTTGCATAGCATTTATCCAATTTACATCACTCTTAGCTTCTTCTATGTTTTTAGGTTCTAAATGTGAAACAAATGCAAGATGATTATTTCAGTTCCTAAGAGAGGCTCTAGTTCTAACAGGATGAGATGGATCATCTAAGATTAATTCTTTAGGATGACCATGAGCATACCTCCAAGCCTTAGTAAGCCCATGATCAACAATTGCCTCTTGGTTTGTTGATGTATCTCCAATCTGTTTCGGTTCATTTTCTTGTAATGTCATGTCATTTATCTTTTCCTCAAGTATCCCTGCATCATCATCAAAAGCTACTCTCTTGCTAGAAGAGACATCATTAGTATCATCAAAAACAACATGTATAGACTCTTCAATAACAAGGGTTCTTTTGTTGAAGACTCTATAAGCTTTACTTGATGTAGAATATCCCAAAAAAATACCTTCATCAGATTTGGAATCAAATTTGTCTAAGTTATCTTTGCCATTATTATGAATGAAACACCTACACCCAAAAACATGAAAATAGTTTACTTTGGGCTTTCTATCTCTCCAGAGTTCATAAGGTGTTTTCTTTATAATTGGTCTCAATAAAACTCTATTTAATATATGACATGATGTGTTAATGGCTTCTCTCCAAAAATATTTAGGGAGGTTACTTTCACACAACATGGTTCTAGCCATTTCCTCTAGGGTTCTATTCTTTCTTTCCACAACTCCATTTTGTTGTGGTGTCCTAGGTGTAGAGAAATTATGAGTTATTCCCTTTTTACTACAGAATTCATCAAATAGATGATTTTCAAATTCTGTTCCATGATCACTCCTAATAGCTATAACTGAAGTATTTCTTGAGTTGGTTACTTCCTTATGAAATTTCTTAAATACAGAAAATGCTTCATCTTTATGAGCTAAAAACATGACCCAAGTATATCTAGAAAAATCATCTACTATAACAAGACCATATTTGTTTCCACCAAGACTTGTGGTTCTAGTTGGTCCAAATAGATCCATGTGTAGTAGTTCAAGAGGTCTAGAGGTAGAGACACAATTTATGGATTTAAAAGAGCTCCTAGATTGTTTGCCATATTGACATGCTTCACAAATTTTATTTTTCTCAAATTTTAGTTCTGGCAAATCTATTACAGAATCTCTTTTAACTAACTTAGATATTGTATCCATGATTGCATTACCTAATTTACGGTGCCATAACCAACTTGCATCATCAACCTTAGTATCACTAGCTACTAAGCAAGGACTGTTTTTAGCAAAGTCTTCAAGATCTACTACATAGACGTTACCACGTCTAATTGCTTTAAATACTAATCCATTGTCAATTGAGTTAGTTATGATGCATAAAGATGGCTTAAACAAAACATCAAAACCTCTATCACATAATTGACTAACGCTAAGTAAGTTATGCTTAAGACTATCTACAAATCGTACATTATCAACGAAGGTTGAAGAGGTGATTTGTACTTTACCTATACCAACGATGTGATCTTGGTTATTGTCTCCAAAAAAAGTCACAGCACCTTCCTTTTTAGGCTCTAGGGTGAAGAATTGCTCCTTGTCACCCATCATGTGTCTTGAGCAGCCACTATCCAAGTACCAACAGTTTTTGTCGACCTTGGCTGCAAAACACTCCTACATAAGAAAATCATACAATTTTAGGTACCCAAGTTTTCTTGGATCCTTCAAGGTTAGTAATGTTGGTTCCTTTTGGAACCCAAATCTTTTTTATCTTTCTTTTAATTTCAGGGTTTTTGTGGTTACACACATTGGCTATATATCTTACTTTACCACAACGAAAACAAGTTGCATTTCTGGTTTTACTTTCTTCAGCTTTTACAAAGAAGTTTTTAAGAAATTTTTGTTTGTTGTTAGGCTTATACCCTAAGCCGGCTTTACTAAATACAGCTCTTTGACTATTAAGTATCATGTCTAGTTTTTCAGAACTAAAGGTAAACTTCTCAACTATAGGTTTATACTTTTCAAGTTCTTTTGTTAAGTTTAGTTTTTCTATTTTTAGTAAATTTAGATCTTTTGTACGGTTATCTTTTAGAGTTCGGTTACTGTTTTTAAGTTCTGAAACTTTTTTAGTTAGTCTTTCGTTATCTTTATTTAAGGTATTAGTTTTTTGAGTTAGCATTTGGTTGCTTGTTTTAAGTTCTAAGTTTTCTTTGATGATAGAATTCTTGTCCTTAATTAATTTATCGTACTTATGAGTGTGAGATAGATTAGTTAGTTTTAATTCTTTATTTTTAAGGTTTATTATCTTATATTCATCCATTAGTTCATTAAAGGCATCATACAATTCATCAAAGGTAAAATCTAAATGTGTTTCAGATATTACCTCATTATCATTTGCCATGAAGCAAAAATTTGCTTTTTTCTCTTGTTCCTCATCCGATGATGATGAAGATTGATCGGAGTCTGTCAAGGTGGAGACAAGAGCTTTCTTCTTCTTGTATTTGCTGTCCTTCTTCAGCAAGGGACAGTCGATTCTGAAATGTCCCGGCTTCTTGCATTCATAGCAACTGATTCCCTCACTTTCCCTTTTCTTATCTTTGTCCTTGTTGTAGGAACTTGAGGAGCCTCTCTTCTGATGAAAGAACTTCTTTCGGTTGATGAATCTTCTGAACTTTCGTACAAGAAGTGCCTCATCTTCATCTCCCTCATTGTCTTCTTCTTCACTGCTGCTACTGCAAGAGGGATTCTTGTTAAAAGAAGTGGACTTAAGGGCAATTACCTTTTTCTTGTAGGAGGACTCTTCTTCACTGTGTTGTTTCATTGTGAGCTCATGTGTCATCAAAGATCCAAGGAGCTCTTCGAGTGCCAGCTTGTTCAAGTCTTTGGCTTCTTGGATCGCCGTTACCTTAGCTTTCCATGACCTTGGTAAAGATCGAAGAACTTTCCTGACAAGGTCACTGTTAGTATAACTTTTGCCAAGGCTTTTTAGGCCATTGACAATATCAGTAAATCTAGTAAACATGCAAGTGATAGTTTCATTAGATTCCATTTTGAATAGTTCATACTTATGAACTAGCATGTTTATTTTGGATTCTTGACTTGATTCGTGCCCTCGTGGGTCACTTCAAGTCTATCCCATATCTCTTTTACAGAATTGCAAGTAGAGATTCTATTGAATTCATTAGGATCTAAGGCACAAAATAGCACATTCATTGCTTTGGCATTTAGTTGTGCCTTCCTTCTATCACTATCATCCCAATCTTTTTCGAGCTTGAGTATAGCAATGTTATCTACACAGATAGAAGGAATATATGGTCCATTAACTATGATACTCCAAACATCATAGTCTTGGGCTTGGATAAATATTCTCATTCTAGTCTTCCAATATGTATAGTTAGTTCCATTGAAGAATGGAGGCCTATTGGTGGATTGCCCCTCACTAAGAGAAGATCCAAAAGGGGTAGTCATTTTGATCTTTTACTCTTTTAATATAAGAGCTACGGCTCTGATACCACTTGTTGCCCAAGAAGACAAACCAAGAGGGGGGGTGAATTGGGTTTGGATTAAATCTCGACCAATTAAAAACTATGATTAGTAATTAACTAAATCTATTGCAAGGAAACTAGTTAAGTTACTAGATGAAGTGAACGAAGAGAGAGAGAGAGGACAGCAGCCAATACAAACACAAATCAATTTATAGTGGTTCGGAGCTAACCCTTGCTCCTACGTCCACTCCCCAAGCTTCACTTGGGACTTCACTATAATCTCTTGGATTACAGCCGGTTGTTTTATATGTTCACAACCCAACTTGTTGTTTTTGCGAGATCACAATGAACTCGGTCGGTTTTCACAGGCTCACCAACTAGAACTACCCGATTATTTTCCTGGGATCACAATCGAACCTTTACACAGTTGGTTTTAACCTTGGCTCACCAACAAACCTTACAACCCTTGATTCAATTTCCTGATTGAATCAAGTAAGAAAATAGTTTGGAAAAAGTTACAAGGAAAGCTTCTTAATAAGCAAATATTAACCAATATGAATAGAGTAGAGTTAGAAGCCCTCAAATAGATTTTGGAAGAGGAAGAAGGGGCTTCTCGAACTCTGAGTCTCCTCTTTGAGTGCACTGAAGATCTGATGTTAGAGGAAGAGCCTTGAATGCGAAGGAAAGACTTCTAGGAATGTATTGAATGCGTTTCTTCCTTCTTTTACTTGTCTTTTCTCTCAATAGACTCTTGCTAGATGGAAAACACTTAATGCACAAATGGAGTAACTCTCTTGGTGTCTACTACTGTTCAATCAGGCTATTTAAATAGTCCCACTTGAGAAATAGTCGTTAGACACTGATTTATGGCCGTTCTGCACAGTCTGCACCTCCTGACAATGTATCCGTTGGGGTCGGAGTCGACTCGCTCGATCTGGAGTCGACTCGGCTGTTGCTGGAGTCGACTCTTGCTTTACTGGAGACGATCGCCCACTGTACAGAATTTGAATTAAAGTGCTGTCCCATTCTGGAGTCGACTCGGCCAAACCTGGAGTCGACTCGCCAATATCCGGAGATGACTCGGCACTTTTGGAGACGGCTCGTTCTCAGGGTTCCAGAGATCTATATTTCTGCATTTCTTTCTCAAGTCGACTCGGATCATCTTGGAGTCGACTCGGCTCTCAGAGCCCGAAAACTGATCCTCTGTCTTTGGAGTTGAACTGCCTTGGAGTCGACTCGGATTATCTTGGAGTCGACTCGGCTCTCAGAGTCCGAAAACTGATCCTCTGTCTTTCAAGTTGCACTGCCTCGGAGTCGACTCGTACTTTGTTGGGATCGACTCGGCTGACTTGGGGTCGACTCTCGTATTCTTGGAGTCGACTCATTCACAGAGTCACTTTGTTTGGTTTTCTGCCTTTTAGTCTGCTTTCCTCTGAGAGTCGACTCTTGCATGTTTAGGAGTTGACTAGCCAAACTTCGGAGTCGACTTGTAACCTTCTGGAGTCGACTCGGTAACAGGGTCCAAAAAACCATCGTTCTGTCTCTGTTACCCTTTGGAGTCGGCTCGAAACTGTCGGAAGTCAACTCGGCAAGCATCGGAGTCGACTCGAAATCGTCGGAGTCGACTCGATGACAGGGTCTGAAATTCATCTTTCTGTTCTTCTGTCTGTTCTCAGTCGGAGTCGACTCGTAGTGTACCGGAGTTGACTCGAGCTTGTGCCAGAACCTCTGAAATACTTGGAGTCGACTCGCAAGCTTCCGGAGTCGACTCGAGCTTCAGATTTTGGCTTAATTTTGTGTTCAACACTTAGCCAAATAATCTTGAACAAAAGCTCGATGCTCTTAAAAATAAATTCATATATATTTGCCTGAAACACTAGATTGAATTCATTAGTATAACATGAAATATACTCAAATGCTTTGAGCTCATCAAAGTCGAATCAGGAGGTTAATGCATTGTTAGATTCCATTCCTGTAATGGATACTAGCAGATGGGCTACTAAATTTGAATCATTACCTATACCTGAATCCCAGCTAGTACCTTCAAGTATCAAACCTCCCCAGCTTGAACTTAAAGATCTGCCTGAAAACTTAAAATATGCATTTCTCGGGGACAACAACACCTTACCTATGATTATTGCATCAAATTTAACTAAAGAACAGGAAGAGAAGTTGTTAAATATCCTTCAGAAAAATTAAGAAACGATCGGCTGGTCTATAGCTGATATTAAGGGGATTAGTCCTTCTGTGGTCCAACATAAAATTCATCTAGAAGATGATGCAAAAACCTCTAGAGAACCACAAAGACGACTTAACCCAGTCATGAAGGATGTGGTTCGAGCTGAAATCATTAAACTCTTAGATGCAGGGATTATATATCCTATTTCTGACAGCCAGTGGGTGAGCCCAGTTCAAGTCGTACCAAAGAAATCTAGAATCATTGTGATTAAGAATGACCACAATGAATTAGTCCCAACTCGAATCCAAACTGGATGGCGAGTTTGCATCGACTACAGAAAACTGAACGCCATGACTAGGAAAGACCACTTTCCACTACCCTTCATTGACCAAATGTTAGAACGTCTAGCTAGCCACTCTCATTACTGTTTCCTTGATGGTTATTCTGGATATAACCAAGTTTCAATTGCACGTGAGGATCAAGAGAAAACCACATTCACCTATCCTTATGGCACTTTTGCCTATCGTTGCATGCCTTTTGGGTTATGCAATGCACCGGCTACATTCCAGCAGTGTATGATGAGCATTTTCTCCGACATGGGGGAGAAATTTTTAGAAGTTTTTATGGATGACTTTTCTTTATTCGGATCTAATTTTAATGAATGTCTGCATCACTTGACCCTTGTTGTAGAACGATGTAAAGAGAAAAATTTAGTTCTCAACTAGAAGAAGTGTCATTTCATGGTAGAATCAGATATTGTTTTGGGACACATTGTCTCACAAAGGAGAATTGAGGTGGATAAAGCCAAAGTAGAATTAATTGCCAAGTTACCACCTCCCAAAACTGTTAGGAAAGTCAGATCCTTTTTAGGGCATGCGGGTTTTTACCGCCGCTTTATCAAGGATTTCAGTAAATTGTCGAAATCCTTATGCGATCTATTGGCGAAAGATGCTACTTTTAATTTTTCGCCAATTTGTATAACTGCTTTCGAAAGACTAAAGTCTGAACTAATCTCAGCACCCATCATAAGATCCCCTGATTGGAATTTGCCATTTGAAATCATGTGTGATGCATCTGATTATGCAATAGGTGCCGTCCTAGGTCAGCGAATGGGGAAGCTTCCCCATGTGATTCATTATGCGAGCAAAACTCTGAATGACGCCCAACTCTACTATTCTACCACTGAAAAGGAGTTGTTGGCTGTTGTCTTTGCTCTTGACAAATTTTGTCCCTATCTAATAGGATCCAAGATCCTTATTTATTCTGATCATGCCGCCCTCAAGTACCTTCTCACAAAGAAGGATGCCAAAGCAAGACTCATTCGTTGGATCCTATTGCTTCAAGAATTTGATCTTGAAATACGAGATAAAAAGGGATCTGAAAATGTTGTAGCTGACCACTTGTCCAGATTAATTGTTGAATCATCTGGAGAATCCATGCCTGTGTCCGAGACCTTCCTTGATGAACAATTAATGATGATTTTCCATACCAATGTTCTATGGTGTGCTGATGTAGTCAACTATCTAGTTACTGAACGAATGCCCAGTTCATGGACCAAATAAGAGAAATTCCGCTTCCTAGCTCGTGTAAAATGGTATTTTTGGGATGAACCATACTTGTTCAAATACTGTCCTGATCAAATCATCAGACGATGCATCCCTGAACATGATCAAAGGAATGTCCTTTTCTTTTGTCATGACCATGCTTATGGTGGTCATTTTAGTGGGAAGAAAACTGCTGCAAAAGTTTTGTAGTGCGAATTTTATTGGTCCACACTTTTTCGAGATGCGCATGACTATTGTAAATCTTGCGATCGATGTCAACGATTAGGAAAACTTTCAAGAAAGAATGAGATGCCCCTGAACCCTATCTTAATTATAGAAATTTTCAATGTTTGGGGTATTGATTTTATGGGTCCTTTTTCTATGTCGTTTGGGCATCAGTACATTCTTGTGGCAGTTGACTATGTATCAAAATAGATTGAGGCTATCGCGTGTAAGACCAATGATCACAAAGTGGTGATCAAGTTCCTTAAAGAATCTATCTTTGCTCGTTTTGGCACCCCTCATGCTATCATTAGTGATGGGGGGAAATATTTTTGTAATAAAATCTTTAAAGCCCTTATGAGAAAATACAACATTAATCACAAAGTCAGTACACCATATCATCCACAAACAAGTGGATAAGTCGAAATTTCCAATCGAGAAATCAAGACCATCCTTGAAAAAACTATTAATACACCTTGGAAGGATTGGTCTCTTAAGCTAACAGATGTACTGTGGGCATATCGGACGGCTTACAAAACACCAATTGGAATGTCTTCATATAGAATTGTCTATGGCAAGGCCTGCCATTTACCTGTCGAGTTAGAGCACAAGGCCTATTGGGCGATTAAAAATTTAAATTTCGATCTTGACAAAGCGGGAGAACATAGGAAGCTTCAACTCGATGAGCTTGAAGAAATTAGAAACGATGCTTACGAGTGTGCCAAGAAGTATAAAGATCGCATGAAGATCATGCATGATAAAATGATCATTCGTAAGGAATTTCACCAAGGATAAAAAGTCCTTCTATATGATTCTCGATTACATCTATTTCCTGTAAAACTTAAATCTCACTGGACTGGCCCATACACAATAGAGAAAGTGCACCCGCATGGTGCAGTAGTAATATGCAATATCAAGAATGGTAGGTCCTTTCAAGTCAATGGATATCGTTTAAAACCATACCTTGAGTATCTAAGTCCAGAAGTCGAGGAGACACTTCTGACCGACCCTGTCTATTATGAATGAATTAGAATTGTCTGGCTGAAGACATAAAACTTAGCACTCTTGGGAGGCAACCCAACATGTAAATATTATAAAAAAATAATAAAAATAATAATAAAAATAATATATATATATATAATGTAAAATTTTACTAACATGCAGGTTTGAGGTTTTTTTGGCCTTAATTGTCAATTTGCCTACCCATATCAGGTAACTTCTCCTCTATCCTATTATTGCTTCAAAATTTCTTTAACATTGAGGACAATTTTTGGGCTGTACAAACTAAGAATTGCTTTGACAATAGCTTTGAGTTAAGGAATATGATAGCAGTTCTAGCTTGAGTTTTCGTCCCACCTATCTTCTGCTAACATGATAGAAGACGATTTAGCACCTACACGTAAACACATGAATAGTGGGGTATATAAACTTACAACCAATATGAATACTTTTAATATTCCGGATAATTTAAAGTTATATGTGTGATAAACACCCTATTATTAATATATATATATATATATATAAAGAGAAAAAAATAAAACGAGTTTATTTTAAGTCTTCTCACTGAGTAACCGGGCCTCTTGCCTGGCAAGCAGCGAGTGTTCGCGTAAAAAGGTGAGGATGGCTGAGATTAAACTCTGAGTGACTAATTTGGCCTTGGAGCCTAGTTGACTTGAGTTATTAAGCCTGTTGGGGTGTCTTACACCTAGTGCCTTGAGCCATCTGGATCGGGAGTCATTGGCCTAACACTCGCTACATGGGTTAGCTGGAAAGCTTAATAAGGCTAGATATTGCACAAGTCATTCTTCTTAGCATTTAGTCTTAAAAAAATATAAATAAATAAATAAATAAATCTGAGGTATTTATTACCATTTAACTTTAGAAAGTCTTGAAAATTAGAGTGATTATGTTGGAAGTAAGTGAAAGCCACTCATTTATATGATACTATCTTACACCTCACTACATTCTTGACTTATTAGCAGATAGATGGGGAGTAATGAAACTTGAGTCAGAGTCTGCTTAAATATGATAGCAATAAGTTTCTATTGTCCTTGCACTTCTAGGTTCATACAGTAATACTTGTTCAAATTTTGAGTTAAAAATTTTTTTGGAAATCCCTGACTAATGAAGTTTGTGGGTAACTTCACTGCAAACCCTCACGAGACAACACTCATCCACTAGGGTAACCTAGGGGTTTAACGGCTTGTTGCACGTGCTAAGTGCAATCGTGACGCTCTATGAAAGTGGGTATGTATCTCAGTTTTTATGTACTTAGCTTCAATAAAAAGTCATGGGTTAGACTATATCTTTTGTGCCCTCATTTTATCGTTTGCTCATTAATTGCTAGAGACTAGCAATAAGCTGGCTGGGGGGTATGATGAGAGCACAAAAGTGCAATCATCATACCATCTTAATTAATATTATAGCTAATCATTAATAATAAAATTAACTAATTAACGTTGTATTTGTGTTTGAGTGCAAGTAATCCAAGAGACCCAATAACATTGGGTTTGAGCCCAATGCCCGGCAGCCCAAGCTCAAGTCAAGCCAACGTGCCAGCAACGCCCGCATCCCAAACTGCCTCCCTTGATCGTGCCAGCCGGATGCCAGCTTCCGTGCCAGGCCGTCCGCATCTTCAGCGCATCCCCACGATGCCTCACAGCCTTCCAGCCAGTTTCCCAATCCTCCACGCCATCAACGCAATCAAAGCAACATCCCAGCCGTGAAGCATCCTGTGATCGCGTCCATCTTCCCGAGTCCGTGATCAGCCAAAAATCCCAGCATCAGTTGATTCAGCCACTTCCGTCTGTGACGCACCGAAATCCCAAATCCCCCAGGAACTACATTTCCAGCCTCCCAACCCGTTCATCCTCCCCTGTTTTCTCCTTTTCCCGTCTCAACGCCCGTGTCCCCCTCTTCTGGATCCATGAAGCATTCCGTGATTCAACTCCCGATTCATCTTCGTGACCCACCGCGTCCATAAATGACATCCTCTCGTCGATCCCGCAGCCTCCCGCGCCCGATTTCAGCGCCCGTCCGAGTCCGCCTCTTCCGCATCTCCTCCCTTCCGTTTCTTTCTCCCGCAGTGCCCCAGCCACGGATCACCATCCAGATCAGCTCCCTCTGCCTCATCCGTCCGCATGCGATCGCCTCCTCCTAGCGCCCGGATTCGCGTCTCCACCTTCCGCATACATCCCAAATCCTTCCGCAGATCAAGCGCCTTCCATCCGCGTCGCTGCCAGCTCGTCCCCAACACGTCTCCAGCCTCCGACGCCGCGTTCGAGCTCCGCGATCACTATTCCTCCCAACAATTTCAACGTGTCTCCAAGAGCCTATAAGAAGAGGGGAGGAGAAGCAGGAAGGTGGGCTCGGTGGTGGGCAAAAGAAAGAATGAAAGGAGGAGCTCTGGGTGGTCGGTTGGTTCAAGGGAGCTCTCAGTGCTCGGTTGGGTTTGAAACCAAGAAAGTGGGAGAGGTCGGTTGGACCAAAGAATAGGGGAGGAGTGCTCTATTTCCTTTGGGAAGAAGAAAGAAAAAAAAGAGAGGGAAATTAGTATTTTATGTTCCACCATGGGAGAGAGAGGGAGAAGAGAAGTAATTTGTTTTTTTTCTTTTTTTTATTTTATTTCCAAAATAGAAGGAGTATTAGGCCTCTAATGTCCATTTTTATTTGTAATCAGTTTTCTTTTTATGAAATCCATCAATTCTCTTTCATGCAATCCTTGTTCTAGGTTCAATTTAATTTCTGCTTTTTATACAATACACTAAATTTTCTTTTATGCAATTTATGTTCTAGTCTTTTGATCTTCTTAGCACTGGTTTTCATCCATTTTAACTTATGCCAAACTCTTCTTTGATTAGTTAAATATATAAATGCTCTTTGAATCTAAGTACCTGTCTTTTAGTTAATTTCAATTAAAAAACATTCTCTGGTAAACAGAGAATCATTTAACATCCCGACGTAATGTTTTTCTTCTATCATTCAAAAATCGATTTTGAATCCGAGTGAATGTTTTAATTTTTATGCAACTTCAATCGCCTCTCTGTGGATCGACTTCTTACGACCACTATTCTTCGAGTAGAACAGGTAAGAGTAAAATTAATTTAAGCTTTGTTTGTCGGTTCTAACAACGATCTGTTTAGCGTATTTTTAGTTAAACAAGAACTGGACAACAATAGCCCAATGGCTAGTTCTACATAATTGTTTTTAAGTCCCCAACGGCTATAAACGGCTACTTTCTCCATTCCAACGGTAGGAAAGTGATCTTTGGAGGTTGGAGAAGTATTTAAGAGCCACTATTCATCAAAGAAATGCATCTTGGTGAGGATCTAAGTGTGCATTCAAGAGAAAAGAAAAATCCAAGAGAGTTTAATTTATTGCTTCAAGTTCAAACCCAAAAGAAGTGTGTTGAGCAAAATTTCAGTGCCTTCAAGAGCTCAACTCATCCATTGAAGAGTGAAACAATATCAGTGAAGAAAAGAAAAGCGCCTTCAAAGGGATAACATTTTTCTTTTCTTCTTCTTAGAATAAAGTGATCTTTTCTTTTCCATTGAAGACTGCTTTCTTCTTCTTCTTCTTATTTGTTTTATTTGCTCATTACGGAGCTTTATACTTTGATTCACTTTTTCTTGTTCTAAGGTTTGTTGGTGAGCCCGCAAAACCAACGGTGTAGGTTTGTTGGTGAGCCCGTAAACCAACGGTGTAGGTTGTTGGTGAGCCCGAAAAATCAACATAGGTTGTTGGTGAGTCCGAAAAACCAATATAGGTTTTTGGTGAGCCCGGAAAATCAATTGTAAGGGTTTTTGGATTGTGAGCCCGGAAAAATAATCCAACTGTAATCTGAGGGGTTATAGTGAATTCTCAAGAGCCTAGGAGAGTGGATCACTATACTCGATTGTGTTTGCATTATGTGCTTCTTGGTTTATTTCCTTTACTTAAGCAATTGCTCTAGCTTAAATTCTAAAAGTGGCTTAATCACAATTGTTTAGAGCTTTACTACTATTGCTTCCACTGCACCTATATTTATCATATCGTTGGGCAACAGACGTGGAGAGGATCTCGAACGGCTGCTGGCTTTCATCTGGACACGTGAAGCAGGGGAGCTTCAATTCGGGCGCGGGATCTAGATGGATCACGGAAAACCGCTTCGACTCTGTTCCGAAGCAAGGAAATGTGGAAGAAGATTTGATGGTTGGGAGCTTATCCGTGGAGGGGGAAGCGGGTGCTTTGATTCGGTATGAAGAGGAGATG
Organism: Phoenix dactylifera; assembly: GCF_051530095.1. Lineage (NCBI taxonomy): Eukaryota > Viridiplantae > Streptophyta > Magnoliopsida > Arecales > Arecaceae > Phoenix > Phoenix dactylifera. The sequence goes on from NC_143199.1 coordinate 14,770,374, forward strand.
ATTTAGGAGCAGGGGATGTGAAGAAATCGGTTGATTAGTTGCAATTTGTTGGGAGTTTTGCTCTTCACGGCTGAAACAGGGGATTTAGTTTGGATGAAGAAGAGGGAGCCGTACGCGTGGAATAGGTAATAATCCATGGGGAAACAGGTGGAATTCGAAGTTGTTGATCCATAAAACTCGGGAGAATTCTGGTTGAGATGTTAATCAGCTTGGGATGATGTCGTTTGGGAGTTTAATTTGCTGTTATTCCTCTGTTCGCTGATGTGTTCCATTCGAAGATGGCGATGCTGGGAATTCCGTGATGCTCGAGATGAAGCTATTTAGGATGCGATCACCTCAGGAGGAAGATTGGAGTTGATCCAGGTTGGATGAAGGATTGATTTGTTGGGATGAGGGGATTTACTTGTTTTGAATGTTTGATTTTCTTCGGCTGGGAACAGGTGATGATGCCGTTGGGATGAAGGGATTGTTTGAAGATTTGAATTTCCTTCGGCTAGGAAGAGGCCAACGGCTAGAATTTTCTGAAATCCATGCGACTGTGGATGATACACTTTGATATCTAAGAAACAAATGTTTGAAGGGATTCTATTGTTTTTGAGGTTAAAATAGGGGAATAGGAACACGTGGAAAGAGAGTTGGAACGTGTGGGAAGAAAATTAGGTGAACTTGTGAAGAGAAGTGAATTAATAGGAAGCACTGGGTTTTGGAGGAGAGTTCTTGGAGTCGACTCCGGAGGATGTAGAGTTGTGAAATGATGTAGTGTAGGTTTAGGCTTTATCTAATTGAGCTTGACTCGACCTGCATACATTAGGCTCAATCAATAATCAAAATCGAATTATAATGCATTGATGAAGGTGAATACATTTTCTCATGTTTAAACTTAAAATATGTATAAAAATATTAATAAGTGCTATGTAAAATAGATTTATTTATACATTATTTAGCACTTACCACCTGTGCATGACGACAACACCAACGGCAGCGTGCAGGACCAGCCCGCGTGCCAGAATTTGCCCCATCAGCACAACAGGCGCCAACCGAGCAAGGCAAGCGCCGAGTGCGCTATGCACCAGTGTTTGCGCGCCCGGCCAGCCGAGCGCGCACGGCTAGACGAGCGCGCCAGCCAAACAAAGCAACGACTGCGCGCGCTACGCCTAAGTGCTTGCGCGCCCGGCCAGCCACGTGCGCCAACCAAACAAGGCAATGGCCGGGCACGCAACTTACAAGCTTCTGTGTGCTCGACCAGTCATGCGCGCCCTTGCGCACGCCCTTACCCAAGCGCTCAATCCACAAGCTTAGGCGCGCCCATCTAGCGGTGCGTGCCCTTGCGCGCGCTCTTGTCCAACCCTAGCGGGCAATTTCTTCCCTACTACCCCAACAAGGCATCCGGCCAAAGCTCACCCCGAAGGTTCCAAAGTACTGAGGCGCACTTCAAATGGATCTGGCCCGAGCCAGATCCATCCGTGGCTTTGTCTTACTAATCCATCAGGGCATCCGCCTAAAGCCCACCCCAAGGGTTCCGAAGTCCGAGGAGCATTGCAAATGGATTCGGCCAAGCCGTGGTCTTGGCCGTGCACGGGCACCCGTGGCCATGGCTATGTGTGGGCGTGCCGCAGCAGCGGCCCCTACTATACTAGCAGGGCATCCGCCCAAATTCCACCCCGAGGGTTCCAAAAGACTGAGAAGCATTTTAAAGAACCTTGCCTGGATGCGCGCCCAGTTTTTCGACGTGCGGCCCGGTCAATAGGATTCCGCGAGCCAACTGTGGCCAACCCACCAACTGCAGCCAACCACGGTCAACCGCAGCCAACCGCAACTGCATCCCAGCAACTGTATCAAACCTTGCAGCTTATAAATATCCTTGAAAGGCAGAAGTGCGGGGCATCCATCCAGATTGTGAAGAAACATGTGGTGAGTCCACTTATATAATTCGGCCTTAGGGCTTGGGCTAAGGAGAACCACATCAAGTTTTCACTAGATTAGGCTAGCCAGAGGATTGTCTACCTCTTCTAGATTAGGCTATTAGGAATTCCTCCCGAGTCCTTAGTAGATTGGTCTAGTGCGGGAACCTTGTATATCCCACTAGATTTATTTCTTTGTACTTGTATTCTTCATTTTAGTTCAAATGAATAGCCACTGTGCAATCAATTTCCATCCATCTGACTGTACGTTCCAACCAATTTGGGCGTAGGAATTTGCTGCCACTTTCAATTCCTAGAGCAAACCCTTGAGTGCATACGGTTAATTACTACGATACCTTCAAGAAAGCTGGAATCAATATTATTCCTTTGAGTGTATAATAGTAATTTGACTTGCAACAGAAGTCGTATAAACTTAATCATGCATGCACCCAATCAATTCATGGGTAAGTGCGTCAAGTCCCTATTTTTGGTAGTTCACCCAATCGAAGAGATTTTGCAATTAATATAGAGAATGCCCTCATTTTTTAATGGGCAAATTAACTATCATGCCAAGGGAATAATAATTATTGACCTTCAACGTTCGGTTGCATTCAAGAGAAGCCCGAGGCTTCTCTCTATCACTGGAATGCCCTATGATTTCGACCGAGGATCCTCTATGATGTGGGTTTTGCACTACAAAGATTAGTACAGCCCTTGCTGGTGACCACACCATCCGATCATAGAGATGGATAGCTATTAAACAGGACACGATATATGGCAAATAAAACGTGTTGTGTATGGCACGCAATGCTCACCCTGTTTAATAGCTGTCCATCTCAATGACCGGATGGCATGATGGCCATTCAAGACTATACTGCTCCCTATAATGAAAATTGTGCATCACATTGTATCTATGCTCAATTTCAATTCTTGTAATGGTTGCTTCCTAGAAATTGTCAATTTCATATTGGTTGACTTTAGTGCTTCACGTTCGAAACATTGTTCTTAGCATCAATTGGTTAAGATCAACCCACTGTGATCAACCTAGTAGAATTTGAGCACCCAACAGTCCTTACGTAACGTTATAACGTCCATTCCCTTTCATCATGAACTTCTATCATTGCTCTACAGTCACTAGAGGCGCCATAAATGCCATGAAATTGATCTCCCAACTCAGTCATTAGAATTTATTGGACTAAAAAACAATGTAAATAATAGGAGGAAAGCGTGTAGTCATTCCTTGCAAGATATTTGACATTTTTCTTTCTACAGATATTGATTCATGCAATTAAGTCCACAATCCAATTAATTCAATCACGTTGCTCCACAAAAGCAATCTCAATCTAATTCAGAAAAATATATTTTAAACAACTGGAACCACATATGTAAGGGTGGCAATTTATGACCTAGCCTGTGAATGACCCTCTTTAAGCAAGTTTAGGTTTGACATAAATAGGGTTTGGGTCGTAAATAGGTCAACCTGTCTGAACCTATTTATTAACTACGTTGGGTTCTGGTTTAAAACTTTGATTCGTTTTAACCCGTTTAATAATTAGGCTGGATTCTGACCTGATCTGTTAAACCTATTTGAAATCTGCTTAATCTATTTCTGACCTATTTAACCCAACCGGCTTAACGTGTTTAACCCATTAAACCTATTTAACGTGACTTGACATGTTTATTAAATGGGTTATGTTGGTCGGATTACCTATTTAATAGACATGTCGGATTCAGATTTGAAATTTTAATATGTTTAATAGCAAGTGGGCTTTGGGTTGATAAATTTTTGACCAGACTTGCAACCAACCTGACCTGTATCTGACCGATCCGACCTATTTGCCAACCCTACACACATATTAACTATGGAGTGGTATATCAATTCACTGTCTTATATGTCTAATCCAATCACCTAAGTTTTTAGATCAAATTGGAGATATCCAGCCCATCCGAATAGCACTTAAAGTTACCTATACTGATGTGGTTCCCGTTGAGAGTTCTCATGAGATTTTTGAGTGGTTCTTTGCACACTTCCTTTGAATTTCAATGGAATTTCTCTAGAATAGCCTTTTGTTAGCAATATATCACCTAAATAAGCAAATAAATCTAATAATTACAATTAATAAAATATCTTAAAATGAATAATATATATATATGTATATTATTCGGCATCAAAATAAATCTATTATAGTACAAAAGAAATCTATTCTAGCACAACATAAATTTATTCATTTAATAAATTTAAATCACAAAATTGCAAATCCTACGGATCTACTAATAGTAAATTAAAAATAAAAGTTAGAGAAAATAACCTGATTGAAGGTAGGTCGAAGCGCGTAGACACTGTCCCAAAGAAGTGTTTGCCCCCATGTACAGGTCTTCCGACAATCCTCCTCTGAGATACAATGACTCTACAACTTTTTCTTCGGTACGTCTCGGAAGAAGCCAAAACGAACCCGATCAGACTTCCAGATCCAGCAAAGAACGAAATAAAAGAATAAAATAAAATATAAAAGAGCAAAAATAAAAATCTGAAATGGCTAAGAGGAGGAAGAACTTTTCTTCAGAATTTTTTTGATATTCTTTTCTATTTTTTTCGTGTACCGAATAAGATGAAATAGGAGGTATTTATAGGGTTCTTCGCAGGGGCTTATTGGTCTTTTACGGATGTTTCTGCGATAATTTTACGGCCAGCGGACGTTTCGCAAATGGCCCAATGGACCCCAATGCACGCACGTCTAAGACATGTGTCTCGGGTCGCGTGCGCATTAATTTTTTCAACAATTCTCCACAAAATTAATTTTTAAATAATTTTAAAATCAAAATAAAATGTTGGATATCTTATATTATCTAATAGGTGTAGGTACCTTTTGGTTTGAACCTTTACTTAGCGACAATTGATTACATCTGTGAAGCAAAGGTGGTCTTAACCTTGAATCTCTATTCATGGCTCAAATTAAATCAGCACACATAATATAGCCCGATCTGGGTTCTAAGCAGGTTGCACTAATATGGCCATGCACAGGTATCTTTAATGTGCTTTTTAGAAAATCGTCCATTACCCATAATTGCGGCCTCACGACTGCACATATAGGTTAGTCCTAATAAAGAAGCTAGCAAGGAAGCTCCTGCCTCTTAGGTCTCGGACTCATTAATAGTTATACAAACAAACTCATCCTACCGCTTGCTTTTATGAGCACTAGCACCATAGGAATGAGAAAAACATAAAACAGTGCTCCTCTTAGTCACACTCCGGTTTGTTTCTACCCATTGAATTTTTTAAGGTTAGATTCCCACCATGGTGATCTATCTTTATGGGCTAAGCCCCATCCCCCTCGATGACTCTAGAACTATTGTTCTAGACAAACCTTTTGTAAGCTGATCAGCCAAATTATTTTTTGATTTTACAAAATTTAAAACTATAACATTATTTTTCAATTTATATCTTAATAATTTATGACGTACTTTTAAGTGCCTGTTTATTTTATATTTGCATTTTTTTGGTTGCACTTATCTATTGCAGATTTACAGTCATAATGTAAGGAGATAGGTGGTAAAGGTGACTCATATACAGGAAGGTCTATAAGTAGATCTCTGAGCCACTCAACCTCAATGCTAGTGGTGTCTAAAACTATCAGTTCAGACTCCATAGTACTCCTAAATATCAAGATTTGTTTGGTGGATTTCCAAGACACAACATCACCTCCTAGGAGAAAAATATGTCCTGTGGTGGATTTAATATTTAAGGTATCGCGGATCCAGTTGGTATCACTATAGCCTTCTAGAATAGCAGGAAACCCATTAAAGTGCAAACTATAGGACTTGATACCCTTAAGATACCTAAGGATCCTCTCTAATATTGTCCAGTGATCTCTATTTGGATTAATAGTATATCTAATAATTCTATTTACAGCATATGCTATGTCTGGCCTGGTGTAGTTTGCTAGAAATCCTAGTGAGCCTATGATTTGAGCATATAGGCTTTGAAGGATAAGAGTTCCTAAGTTCTTCTTAAGATGTGTAGAGGGATCAAAGGAAGTAGGACAGGCTGACAATTGGTATAATTAAATTTATTGAGAATCTTGTCAACATAATGACTTTGGGATAACTTAATACTATTTGCACTTCTAATTATTTTGGTATTCAAAATTAAGTCAGCTTATCCCAAGTCTTTCATATCAAACTTATAACTTAAGAATTGCTTTACTTCATCAACTATCTAAAGATCTATCCCAAAGATCAGTATATCATCTATATAGAGGCACAAGATCACAAATTTATTTCCAACTCTCTTATGGTATACGTATTCGTCTGTACTATTGATTTCAAATCCAAATATCAGTATGGTTTCATCAAATTTCAATGCCATTGCTTGGGTGCTTGTTTAAGAGAGATCTGATTAATCTACAAACTTTATTTTCTTGGCCTGAGATTATAAATTCCTCTGGCTCGTCGATATAAATTTCTTTATTTAAGTCTCCATTTAGAAAAGCTATTTTCACATCCATCTAATGAATCACTAATCTATGGATGGAAGCTAATGCTATCAGGACCCTAATAGTAGTAATCCTAACTACAGATGCATAAACATCAAAGAAATCTACCCTAGGTCTTTGAGTAAAACCCATCAGGCCTAAGTTTCTTCTTAAAGATCTATTTGCACCCTATAGTTTTACAGCCAGAAGGAAAATCAGTCAGTTGCCAAGTATGATTTTGGATAATTGACTGCATCTCATTGTCCACAGCTTCTCTCCAAAAGGGTGAATCCAAGGATTTCATTGCGTCCTCAAAAGTAGTTGGAGAGTCCTCTATAAGAAAGATATAGAAGTCATCTCAAAATATTTTCTCTATCCTGAATTTCTTACTCCTCCTAGGTTCTACTTCTATTTCTATTTTTCTTGTCCTTATTCTACTAGATTAACTAGCTATACCACTATCTACTCTAGTCCTAAGTGGAAAGGTGTCTTCAAAATATGTTGCATCTCTGGCTTCTATGATAGTGTTGTTACTAATATCACTTTCTTCTGAATTAATCACCAAAAATTATTGGCATTACTTTTGGCTTCATATCCTATGAATATGGCATCCACTGTTTTAGATCCTATTTTCTTTCTCTTAAAATCAGGTATTTTTACTTTTGCCAAGCACCCCCACACTTTCAAATAACTAAGATTAGGTTTTTTATGTTTCCAAACTTCATATGGGGTTAGAGCATTATTTTTGAAGGGAATCCTATTGAGAATATAACAGGCTGAAACTAGAGCTTTCCCCTACAAATTCTCTGGTACTCCTAAGCTTATAAGCATGGAGTTAACCATATCCATTAAATTCTTATTCTTCCTTTCTGCTACTCCATTTGATTGGAGAGAATAGGAGCAGTCACTTCATGAATGATTCCATGATCTTTACAAAATTGAGTTATGTCATTAGATGTATATTCACCTCCCCGATCTGATCTAAGAATTTTAATTTTCTTTTCCTGTTAGTTCTCAGCTTTGATCTTAAAAATCTTAAATTTGGTAAGAACCTCATTCTTGGGTTTTAATTAGGTAGATATAATAGAACTTGGACAGATTATCTATGAAGGTCACAGAGTATCTATTACCTCCCCTAGAAGTTCTACCAAAGTCACAAACATCACTATGGATCAACTCTAATAGATCCAAATCCCTATTAACAGATTTAAAAGGCTTCCAAGGGAGTTTGGCTTTTACACAAATTTTACATTTCTCATGCTTTTTAAGATCACTTTTTGGTATTAAATTTAGGTTCATTAGTTGTTTAATTGTATTATGATTTATATGACCTAATCTACTATACCAAATAGAAGGAGGTTCTTATTCATGATCAAAGAATTTTCATTTATTGAAGGAACTATTACATTCAATTTAAACAATCTTTCACTTAGAAATTCTATTCTAATAAACATTATACCATGAGAAATTACAACTTTATTAGACTCAAAAATAAGACGATAGCCTTGCTGGACAAGCAAGGAACCACTAATTAGGTTTCTCCTAATGGCCAGAAAATGTTGGACGCCGTGCAGGGACAGAACTTTTTCAGAAGTAAGCTTTAAGTCTACATCTCCAACTCCTAGCACACGCACCTCCGAGCTATTTGCCATGATCACAGTTCCTCCGCTTGAGACCTGGTAAGAGAAAATCAGGAGCAATCCGAACAAATGTGAATACCAGCTCCGGTACCAATCCACCAATCAAGTGCTTGTAAAGTCATGTTAACTTCAGGAGTGAATGAAACAGACCTGAAAACAGTCTAGAGGAGCCAGCACCGGCAGTCACCATGTTGACTTGAGCACTGGTTGTGTGTGGACCTTTCTTCTTAGATTGAAGAGATACAGTCTTCTTATAGAAGCACTGGGGAGCCAAATGGTTGGTCCGACCACACACATAACAGAAATGAACACCATCTTCCTCTTTCTTCTTCTGCTCCTGGGATTGGATTGGTTTTCCATTGTGGTGGTTAGGGTTTCTAGGGTGGTAGGGTTTCTTTTTGTAATGCTTATTTTTGAAGGGTCAGTTCTGATTTTTTCTAGATGGGGCCTCTACATTATAAGCATCATTCTTGTGTCCAGTAGAGCTTTTACTCCTGAGCCTATGATGCTCTTCAATTCTAATGGAGTTCAAAACTTGGATTAAAATAAGACCTCCTTGGGTTTGGCTTAGAGTCTTTGCAAAATCAGACAAGGAATTAGGTAGTTTATCTATCAGACAGGCAACCTGGAATGATTCATCCAAATTGGTCCTATTAGCCCTAAGCTAGTGGATCAAGATTTCAAAATTATGGATTTGGTCATTCATAGGCTTTGAGTCCACCATCCTAAAGTTATTGAAGTCGGAGGCCTTGAACCTCTTTATCCCAGCATCATCAAGACCATATTTGCTATCTAGAGTGTCCCAGAGTTTTTTGGCACTCTTGGCTGTGTAATAAATGTCATATATTCTTTCAAAAAGGGCACCTAGGATTCTATGGATGCAACGATAGTCTATCTTATCATGTGTCCTAGAGGGTGTGCTGGTGGAGGCAAAAGGTTCAGTTTGGGAGGAGGATGAACTCCGGTTTGGGTTTGGATTTTGGCGAGTAACATGTCGTGAAGTAGTTAGTTTGGACTCGTTATCAACTTTAGTAGTGCTCTCAGCTATGGCCGAGATCAACCCTATTATGGTGAGCCAGAACTGCATTTGGTTCTACCACCTCCTAAAGTTATGGCCATCAAATTTTTCAGGTTTGGCACTAAGGTGATCACTAGTGTTAGTGGCCATAGGTTCAAGGTTATAGAGAAGGGACAGAAACTTGAATGAAGGTAAAAAGTTTATGTCAAAAAATTGCACTAAAATTTGTATTGAATTTTGAATGTCTAGTTGATATATCCAAAAAATAATAGCCAGATCAGCTTCAGATCGGTGGTGGAGTACTGGCTCACTTAAGTATCAGCCTTTCTTAGGCGCATATACCTTTTTGACAAGTTTTTCTTTGACACTATTAGTTAGTGGATATTGTTGCTGGTGGTCCAAACCGAGAACGATTGGCACTGCGGTGTGAACGGGGTTCCGTCTGAGTTGTCTTGGTTGGTGTTGGTTGCGCTCCACCTTCCGCCAAGAAACCTGCAAACAAGCCTTGCACCACCACCAGGGTGGTGATGGCCCTCCGACGGTCAAGTCAGAGGAGATTGGAGGAGGAGGAGAGGTGATAATCGCAAGTAAGAGAGTGCTCTGGGAGATATTGCTCACCTCCCCCCTTTCTCCCCCCAGCCGCATATATACCTGGCTGGGGGGTCTCTCAGGGGGGTTCGTTATCGTGGGGCACGATGGTGTGGCCACTGACATGGCCGTTACAGGGCGTCGTGGAGCAGCACCGGGTACGGCCACGTCAGGGCATAGTGGGGCTCCGCTTTGTACGGCTGATGCAGGAGATCGTGAAGCAGCATCGGATACAGCCGTTGCAGGGAGTAGTGGAGCAGGAGGCCGCGGCGTGCCTCTGGGGAATAGCCTGTCGTTATCAAGAGATCTCCGACTCGGGGTCGGAGCGCTGGATCAAGGGGCAGCCGACTCGGGGTCGGGCTGCGGAGCCGAGGATATCCGACTCGGGGTCGGATTGCTGGATCAAAGGGCAGCCGACTCGGGGTCGGGCTGCGGAGCCGAGGATATCCGACTCGGGGTCGGATTGCTGGATCAAAGGGCAGCCGACTCGGGGTCGGGCTGCGGAGCCGAGGATATCCGACTCGGGGTCGGATTGCTGGATCAAAGGGCAGCCGTAGTCTTCCTGGGCGCGCGTGCCGGTCACGTGGGGCATGGCGGCTTATTTCCCCCGTAACAGTAGCCCCCCACTTCCGAGCCTGGAACCAGAAGGGGAACAGGTGAAGGGAGTGATGTTTCGGGATTGCCGCCGTTCCTCGGAGAGGCGCGCGCGCTTCGAGCTCCCCGCCCTTTTTATGGCGTATGGCGGTTATTGCTGACCCGGCAGTCTGAGGATTTCGGCGGACATCCTTCCTTAATGGTGTCGATTCGCCTTTGGGGCGCGAGCGACCCTTGGGCAGCCAGGCGTCCTCTGGCGTCATTGAGGCGTCACTTGCCTTTCCGCCTATTTAATCGGGGGCCTTTCCCCGTCCGTCTTCTTCTTTACAGATATTTTCAAGTTTCCCCTTTGCGCTGCTGTTGCTGCCGTCGGACTGTTCACTCGTTTCTCCTTTGGCGCTCTCGGAGCCGTTCTTACCTCTTTTCCGGTGAGTTTTCCCCATTCTTCTGCTTAGGGCTCTCCATACTTTCCCCTCTTATACTAGTGTACTCCAGTCGCTCCGGTCTTTCCCCCCTTCCTGTCCCCGTCCTGACCGTAGGTTTATTGGCCATTAGGAATGGGCGAAGTGAGGGCAGACCAAATTAAGTCGGAGCTGGTCGCCACAGACTTAGACAGACTCGTGGCTCGGTACCACCTTCCCGAGGCCTGCAACGCCACGCTCCCGGGGCCTGAGGAGAGGATGTCCCATCCTCCTCCAGGGAAGATCGCCATCAATGAGGGCATTCTCCAGGCCGGGTTCCGCTTTCCCCCTTCGGACTTGGTCATGCAGGTGCTACGGGGTTTAAGAGTGGCACCGACGCAACTGGTGCCGAACTCGTGGCGGGCCCTGACGGTCTTCCAGGTTCTCTGCCGTATGCACGAGATCCCCGCCACCCTGAATGTTTTTTGGGAGTTCTACAGCCTGAGCGGCCACCCCCAGGACAAAGGGTGGTGGTGCTTCGCAGCGCGGCGAGGATGCGGCCTTGTCAAGGAGGCTCCTACCTCCATTCACAAATGGAAGGAGCGCTTCTTTTTTGTTGATGCAGATCCCTCTTGGGAAATCAGGGCGACCTGGGAGACCCCGATGAAGTCTCCGATCGGCCTATCGAGACTGTCAAGGGAGGAGTCCGATGGCTTGGCCGCCTTGAAGGGGTTGGTTGCCGAGGGCCAGCTCCCCCCGGTGGCCCGCCTTATTTCCGAGGATACTTTGGTGAATGTCGGTCTGAGCTCGGTCCCCACCGACCGTGAGTCCGCCACCGATTCTTTCTTGACTTTTTCCCTTCTTTCGTCCCGTTCTTTCCTTTGGTTTCTCCGTCTCCGACTATCCCGTCCTTTTTGCAGAGATCGACGACGTCATGCGGTCGGTGAAGACAAAGGCTGTTGGTAGGGCGTCCCTGCTGGAAGCAGCCCAGAGGAGGAAACGAGCTCTTCCGAGCGGGGCCCCACCGGCGAAGAAGTCCCGTAAGGAGGTGCCTCCGACGCCGACCGACGAGTCCGGGCCCACCGATCAGGGAGACGTCGTGGGCACGGACCGGCAGCGGACGCTGTATCAGCCCTCCGGTGGTAAGATTGCCGCTACTCCGGAGGTATCACCCGAGCCTGCCCGAGACGGACGGGTCGGACGTGATCGGTCCCCGACCCGGCCTTCGACTCGGTCGGCTTCTGATGACTCGAGGAGGGACGCGCCGAGGCCCCGACCGAGCGGGACCCTATCAATTCCTGGGGTGACCCCCGCCCCGAGCGCGATCGGCCGGACTCTTCCCCAGGCGATGGATAGGGATAAGGCTGCAGAACCACCGTCCGGCTCTGGGGAGAAATCGGGGTCTGCCTTCACTACCGATGGCGCCCGAAATCTCATCGAAACAGTGCTGCTGGAGAAGGACCGTCGGCGGGTCCGGGAGTTGGAGGTCTCTGACGTTGGGGCTGCCAGCTGTGTCTGTCTCATGTCGGTGAGTGTTCTTCTGGCCGCTTTTCACCATTCATTGGCTCTGTTGTTCTCCGCCTGACTCCCTTATTTTTCCTATTTCTTAGCTCGTCCAGTACATGATCCGTCTGGAGGAGTGCTACAAGGAACAGGCGGGGCTTCTGGCGAAGGCCGAGGACCGGCTGAAAGCAGTGGAAAAGGGAGGCCAGGCTGTGGCAGGCAGGACAACCGGGGACTTCGAGGCGAGGCTCCGGGAGGCCGAAGAGCGGGCACTCGGCTTTGCTGCCCTCGAGAGGCAACTGTTGGAGGCTCAGGAGCTTGCCTCGGGTCTCGAGGGCGAGGTCAAGAAGGCGGATGAGCGGGCCGAGAAGCAGTCCCGGAAGGCTGCCGACTACCGGGAGAGGTGGGAGAAGGCCCAGCGGTCAGCCGACAACGCCCGCAACCGAATCCGGTCTCTTGAAGCTAAGCTGGGCGAATTGGAGTCGGCCTTGGAGAAGTCCCGTGCGAGCGATCAGGAGCTTCATTCGCGCCTGACGGAGGCTGAGGCTGCTCGCATTGCTGCCGAAGCGAAGCACAAGGAGGCTCGGGCTGAGCTGCTGAGGGTCTCCACCGAGGCGGAAGGCCGGATTGTGGCGAAGGTCTTGGAGGCGAAAGCCCAGATTATGGAGCGGGCAGAGGCGGCGCTGGCCGAGAGGAGTGCGGAAATCGGGCGTCAGGCGGTAGAGGCTTATCGCCAGTCCGCCGAGTTCGCTCATGATATGTCGGAGGCAGTACAGACCTATCGTCAGTCCGACGAGTTTGTCCGTGACGCGTCGGACGCGGGGGCCGAAGCCTTTATCTTAGGCTTCGAGGAGGGCCTGGCAAGGGTGTCGGCTAAGTACCCCGAAGTTGACCTGAGCGAGATTTCCCTTCTCGACTCCTCTCCGACGCCATTGCCTGCTGGTTCTCCTGCTGCTTCCCTACCTCCTGCGGACGAGCCCGACGTTCCCGACCCGGGAGTTCCTCCAAGCTGACCTCTTGTACCTTTCGTTGTCTTCTCTTTTTTTTTGTATACCGGGGTTTTGCCAAATTGTATGGGCCTCGGCCCTGAAACAATGAAAATTAATGCAAGTTGAATGTTTCTTCATCTCGCCTTCGTCCTTCTTTTTCTTTTAACTCTCGGTAGCGTCTTGCTGACTCCTGGCTCCCGAAATTCTTCCGGCGCTAGGCCAGGCATCCGAGGGTTAGGCCTCAGGAAACTCTTCCGGCGCTAAGCCAGGCATCCGAGGGTTGGGCCTCGGGAAATTCTTCCGGCGCTAAGCCAGGCATCCGAGGGTTAGGCCTCGGGAAATTCTTCCGGCGCTAAGCCAGGCATCCGAGGGTTAGGCCTCAGGAAACTCTTCCGGCGCTAAGCCAGGCATCCGAGGGTTAGGCCTCAGGAAATTCTTCCGGCGCTAAGCCAGGCATCCGAGGGTTAGGCCTCGGGAAATTCTTCCGGCGCTAAGCCAGGCATCCGAGGGTTAGGCCTCGGGAAATTCTTCCGGCGCTAAGCCAGGCATCCGAGGGTTAGGCCTCAGGAAATTCTTCCGGCGCCAAGCCAGGCATCCGAGGGTTAGGCCTCAAGAAATTCCACTCGTTGGTCGACCAAGGCTGGCGCATGCCGAGGCAACTGGTCGGGGCTTCAGGCTAGTCTGCTCCCGGGATGGTCATCGGGTTAGCCTGGCATCCGAGGGCCGAGCCTCGGGACCTTCCACTCGTTGGTCGGCCAAGGCTGGCGCAAGCCGAGGCGACCGGTCGGGGCTTCCGGCTAGTCTGCTCCCGGGATGATCATCGGGCTAGCCAGGCATCCGAGGGCCGTCAAGCCTCAGGAAATTCCGCTCGTTGGTCGGCCAAGACTGGCGCAAGCCGAGGCGACCGGTCGGGGCTTCAGGCTAGTCTGCTCCCGGGATGATCGTCGGGTTAGCCTGGCATCCGAGGGTTGTCAAGCCTCAGGAAATTCCGCTCGTTGGTCGGCCAAGGCTGGCGCAAGCCGAGGCGACCGGTCGGGGCTTCAGGCTAGTCTGCTCCCGGGATGATCGTCGGGTTAGCCTGGCATCCGAGGGTTGTCAAGCCTCAGGAAATTCCGCTCGTTGGTCGGCCAAGGCTGGCGCAAGCCGAGGCGACCGGTCGGGGCTTCAGGCTAGTCTGCTCCCGGGATGATCGTCGGGTTAGCCTGGCATCCGAGGGCCGAGCCTCAGGAAATTCCGCTCGTTGGTCGGCCAAGGCTGGCGCAAGCCGAGGCGACCGGTCGGGGCTTCCGGCTAGTCTGCTCCCGGGATGATCATCGGGTTAGCCAGGCATCCGAGGGCCGAGCCTCGGGAAATTCCGCTCGTTGGTCGGCCAAGGCTGGCGCAAGCCGAGGCGACCGGTCGGGGCTTCAGGCTAGTCTGCTCCCGGGATGATCGTCGGGTTAGCCTGGCATCCGAGGGCCGAGCCTCGGGAAATTCCGCTCGTTGGTCGGCCAAGGCTGGCGCAAGCCGAGGCGACCGGTCGGGGCTTCAGGCTAGTCTGCTCCCGGGATGATCGTCGGGTTAGCCTGGCATCCGAGGGTTGTCAAGCCTCAGGAAATTCCGCTCGTTGGTCGGCCAAGGCTGGCGCAAGCCGAGGCGACCGGTCGGGGCTTCCGGCTAGTCTGCTCCCGGGATGATCATCGGGCTAGCCAGGCATCCGAGGGCCGAGCCTCGGGAAATTCCGCTCGCTGGTCGTGCGCTTGTCGCTCGCTGCCCGACGGGGTTTCTCCGTGGCCAGCCGCGATCATGTTTCTCCTTTTCTCTAAGCGTTGCCTGGGGGAACACGAGAAGGGCATTAAACGCTAATTAATGCGTTACCTGGGAAATCGGATCACCAGCTGCTGCTTGCGAGGAGTGTTAGTTGAGCGGCCGCGATACGCGGGTTCTTCGAGGAGGATACGGCCTGGGCGCGAGCGGAGATATGTGGACCTAGGGGTACATGACACCCGGATTGTCCTGCACAAAGAATGCGGTTTAAGGAGAATGACGCTTAGGAAATCGCGGGGAGATACGCCTCGGGAGCCGGAACGGCTCCGGTTTCAATGCGCCTGCATTTATTGGAGCCACCCGCATCGGAACGACCAGGGGGCCGCAGTTTGGCTATAAATACAGGTGCAGGTACGATGGAGTTTGCCAAGCCGGAGCTGTTCAGGTTGCCATGGATCGCGGACCTCCTCCTTGGCATATGACTGAGAGACTCCTGTTGAAGGAAAGGGGAGACGCTCCCCTTGCAACTTCAGCCAACTAGCCGTTTCATCTGGGATCAACAAGGAGGGTCTTCCCGGCGGAGCTCCGCTCTAGGCGTTTCATCCGGGATCACATCTCCCCTCCTTGAAGTTCAGCCTCCCGATCGAGCTCTGCACCAGACGCTCAGTCCGGGACCGCGCCTCCATATGCTCTTCCCTTTGAGAGTTGCTAGGAAACACTGCCGTGCGGTTGGTTGGTCACCTCGGACCTCTCCAATCCCGGCCGCCGTGGGGAACCGCATGAGCAAATGGTAGGTAGAAACCACCGCGCGAAGGGCGTTCAGTCCGGGTCGTCCGAGGATAGCGTTGTAGGCCGAGGGGACACGGACGACCAAGAACCCAAGTCGCACCGTGGCTTCTGCGGGTGCAACGCCCGCAGTCACAGGCAGCTCAATGACACCTTCGGCCGAGATAGCGTCTCCAGTGAATCCTATGAGGGGGGTGGATGTTTTGTGCAACAATTGTCGGGACAAGCTCATCTTTTGGAAGGCCTCGTAATACAAAATATCAGCTGAGCTTCCACTATCCACAAGAACACGCCTTACATCATAGTTCGCCATAGTGAGAGAGATCACCATGGCGTCATCGTGGGGAGTCTGAACCCCCTTTACATCTTCATCACAAAAAGTGATTACATTTCCGACCCGCTGCCTCTTCGCGACGGCCACTCCTGATGCTTCCGCCGAGCCCCCTGCGTTCCTCACGGGCCAAGAGCAGCCCCCAGTGATGGTGTGGATCACTCCCGCAACGGGTCGATTCTGCTCCCGAGGCTCCTGAGGGGCCGGGTCGGCCGGACGCGGGTCTGCCGGGGGACGTCGGTCGTTTACATATCGGCCGAGACGCCCTCGGCGAATGAGAGCCTCGATCTCGTCCCGAAGCTGGAAGCAGTCTTCGGTATCGTGGCCGTGGTCTCGGTGGTACTCACAGTACGCCCGAGAAGGCCTCCTCCCAGGGATCTTCTTCATCTGCCTCGGGACCGGGAGGTCCTCCCGCCCCTTGACCTCCATGAGGATCTGGGCCCGGGGGGCCAGGAGTGGGGTGTACCGGTTGAAGCGTCGGTGCGGAGAATGAGGGCGTGTGGCGCCGTGGTTCCTTGCTGGTGACGGGCTTCTGCGCCGGCGTTGAGGCGTCGGGCTCCTCCTCTGGGGTGCCTCTTTTCGCCTTTTCTTCCCGGGCTTTAGAGGGGCCTCGGCGGCCTCCTTGTTCCGGTGGGATGCTGCCTCCTCGGCGTCTGCATACTGGTTTGCCCGAGATAACAGCTCCGGGAAGCTCCGCGGCAAGCGTTTGTCCAGGGAGAAGGTGAGTCTGCCCTTCCGGAAGCCACGCTTCAGGGCTGAGAGAGCCACTTCCTGGCTCAGGTTCCGGACCTCCAGTGTAGCCTTGTTGAAGCGGGTGAGATAATCCCGCAGGCTTTCTCCCTCGTTTTGCCGGACATCAAAGAGGGAGTCGGAGACCAGTCGCCGCCTGCTACTGACGGCGAAATGGCTGATGAAGAAGCGGGTGAACTGGTCGAAGGACTGGATGGAGTTAGCCTCCAGGCCGGCGAACCATGCCCTTGCCGGGCCACGGAGGGTCGCCGGGAAGGCCTTGCAGAGGAGCGGATCCGATGCTCCATGGAGGAGCATAAGAGTCCTGAAACTCTCCACGTGGTCCCGCGGGTCCGCCGCCCCGTCGTAGGGTTCGATCGCCGGCATTTTGAACCCCGGCGGGTTCGGGGTCCGCAGGATCCTCGAGGCAAGCGCCGGCTGGGAGGAGATCTCCAAGTCAGCGAAGGGATCTTTGGAGTGGCCCTTCAGGACCTGGAGTTGTCTGTGGAGATCGTCCACCCGCCGGTCCAGGGAGCGCGACCGGTGGGTGGGGGACAAGGAGCGGCGCGAGGGGGACCGACTGGAGTGCGGGCCCCTCGAGGACTGGGGTGTCTGAGAACGCGCCCGGGTCCGCCTCTCGTACCCCGCACAGCTCCGATGAGAAGGTCCTGACAGAATGGACCGCACTCGAGAATCCTCCTCGCGCCGGCGCTCCTCTCCATGGGAGAGGAAGGAGCGCGGGTTGTGAGGAAGAGGCGAGTGCTCGGGGGGCAGCGGCTCCTGAGCCCGTTGCGGCACCCGAGAGATCACACCCTGCAGATTCTGCACTGCCTCCGCGAGGGTGCGAACCTGCTGGGCTAGCTGGTCGAACTGAGCAGCTTCGACCGTCTGAATGGGAGAAGGGGCGGTGGAGTGCTGCTGAGAGTGCGTTGGGGACGCAGCAGCCTCTCGGCCGGAGGCGCGAGAGGCTCCGCGACCGGAAGCATTGGAAGCTCCACGACCACCTCGCCGTGCCATTACGATCGTTCTAAGATTCGGGCCCCTCCTTCTAGCGCCAACTGTTGCTGGTGGTCCAAACCGAGAACGATTGGCACTGCGGTGTGAACGGGGTTCCGTCTGAGTTGTCTTGGTTGGTGTTGGTTGCGCTCCACCTTCCGCCAAGAAACCTGCAAACAAGCCTTGCACCACCACCAGGGTGGTGATGGCCCTCCGACGGTCAAGTCAGAGGAGATTGGAGGAGGAGGAGAGGTGATAATCGCAAGTAAGAGAGTGCTCTGGGAGATATTGCTCACCTCCCCCCTTTCTCCCCCCAGCCGCATATATACCTGGCTGGGGGGTCTCTCAGGGGGGTTCGTTATCGTGGGGCACGATGGTGTGGCCACTGACATGGCCGTTACAGGGCGTCGTGGAGCAGCACCGGGTACGGCCACGTCAGGGCATAGTGGGGCTCCGCTTTGTACGGCTGATGCAGGAGATCGTGGAGCAGCATCGGATACAGCCGTTGCAGGGAGTAGTGGAGCAGGAGGCCGCGGCGTGCCTCTGGGGAATAGCCTGTCGTTATCAAGAGATCTCCGACTCGGGGTCGGAGCGCTGGATCAAGGGGCAGCCGACTCGGGGTCGGGCTGCGGAGCCGAGGATATCCGACTCGGGGTCGGATTGCTGGATCAAAGGGCAGCCGACTCGGGGTCGGGCTGCGGAGCCGAGGATATCCGACTCGGGGTCGGATTGCTGGATCAAAGGGCAGCCGACTCGGGGTCGGGCTGCGGAGCCGAGGATATCCGACTCGGGGTCGGATTGCTGGATCAAAGGGCAGCCGTAGTCTTCCTGGGCGCGCGTGCCGGTCACGTGGGGCATGGCGGCTTATTTCCCCCGTAACAGATATAATCACTAGAAATCATACAAATTCAATTTTTACAAAAACCTAAGTGCAAACTTAAATTTGTTGTTATGGATTAATCAATTTCTGAATTTTTTATTTGAATTTTCTGAATTAGTAATAATTAATTATTAATTTAGTGCTAGCTAGACAATTATTGTAATTGAAATCTAATATGTCAATTCAATGAATTATATATTAGAATTGATTTATTGCCTTATTAAAATAATTGATTAGTAATTTTGTGGTAGCAAATCATTTATTGTAATTGAGATCTAAAATATCAATTCAATGAATTATAAAATTTATTATATTATTAGAATAATTGATTACTAATTTTGTTGTAGCAAATCAATTATTGTAGTTGAGATCTAAAATATCAATTCAATGAATTATAAAATTTATACCTTATTAGAATAATTGATTACTAATTTTATGGTAGCAAATCAATTATTGTAATTACGATCTAATTTGTTAATTCAATGAATTAGTTATTGTGGATCAACCAATTTTCGAATTTCCTATTTGAATGAGATCTCAAAATTACTCTTTGAAGAGTCCAAATGGGGGTACGATAAACCTCTTGGAGGTTAAACAAATTATTACTTTTTTAGAATGATTTACTAAATTATATATTACTAACAAAAAAAATAAACAAACACTTATTTGGATTGTTAGTAATATATCACCTAAATAAGCAAATAAATCTAAAAATTATAATTAATAGAAAATCTTAAAATGAATAGTATATATTATTCGGATCAAAATAAATCTATTATAGTACAAAAGAAATCTATTCTAGCACAAAATAAATATATTCATTTAATAAATTTAAATCACAAAATTGCAAATCCTACAAATCTACTAATATTAAATTAAAAATAAAAGTTAGAGGAAATAGCCTAATTGAAAGCAAGTCGAAGTGCGTAGACGCTGTCCGAAAGAAGTGTTTACTCCCACGTACAGATCTCTCGGCAATTCTCCTCTGAGATACGACGACCTTACAACTTTTTCTTCGGTACGTCTTGGAAGAAGCCAAAATGAATCCAATCGAACTTGCAGATCCAATAAAGAATGAAATAAAAGAATAAAATAAAATATAAAAGAGCAGAAATAAAAATCAAAAGTGGCTAAGAGGAGGAAGAACTTTTTTTCATAATTTCTCCAATATTTTTCTCTATTTCTTCGTGTACCGAATAGGATGAAATAGGAGGTATTTATAGGATTCTTTGCAGGGGCTTATTGGTCTTTTGCGGATGCGTCTGCGGTAATTTTGCTGCCAGCGGATGTTTCACGAATGGCCCAGCGGACCCCAGCGCATGCGCGTCCGAGACTGTCTCGGGCCGTGTGCGCATTAATTTTTCCAACACCTTTGCCCATGGGAAGAGACTGTTGATGGTGATCACAGTAGTTCTTATGTGGCTCTCTTCCTCTTTGCGGTGCTTTTTATTTTGCTTATGTGGACAGATCTTCCCTTGCAGCATACCAAAGTTAGATTTTGCCATGAGTAAAATTGTGATCCCACAGCTGGGATGGGGATTTGAAGTGTTCATTTAACCGGATACAAATCCAATATGCATATAATGAGCTCAATAATCACTGTTTTGAAGTCACAGCATCAGTTTCAGACCATCCAGTGTCCAAGAAAGAGAGAGTCCGGAATAAATTTTTTTCTGGTAAACATGTCCTACAAGACCTTCGAGCCAATAAGAACAGCATTTCCTCTATCTGATATCTATTCAAAAGGTACTCCAATTAGTAGTTAAATATTAGGAAACGAAGAAAGGTTTGAGATATTATTCTCTCGGTTTTTGAGGTTTATCAGTAGCTAGATCAGGAGGTTGAGCAGTATTCTTTGAAGTACTAGAGCATCTAGGGCATTGAGAAGCATGGTGTTTATAGAGTTAAACTAATGCTGCACACCCTAAAGGAAGGTGTCACTTCTCAAGCGCAGGAATCACCTGTTCTATTCCTACTAATTTATGCCCCGTTTCAATTTTTCACAGCGGAATGAAATGAAATAGAGGTCTAATTATGGATCAAGGGATGAGCATCTGTCCAATGAAGCATAACAAACCAATGTAGGTTTCCCTAACTCGAAGACAATTCCAAATTATTAGTGCCAGAAAACTATTTCTTATCAAAAGCTTATCTGTAATGGATGACCACAGAAAAATTGAAGCCATATATGGAACATAGTCATGCAATTGGACCAGTAGAATTTCCAGTCAGGATTTGAACAACTCCATTACACTTAACATCATCACTCCAGTACCATGAGGAAGACAGCAGGTAACACAAGGAAATTATAACAAATAGTAGGTAGAGAAAGTTTACTTCTGGTATAGCATAAGCTGTTATTACACACCCCACATCACATGATGAGAGCAGGAATATAAGTAATAGGTCTGCAGCTAGTAAGGGCTTTAAGCTACAGAAAATCAAGCAAGGCGAAGATCATGGGTGCCATATCTCATTCCATGGAGGTTGGGCTGGTTCGGCTGAACACGGAATGCGTACATGTGGGAACCCCCATTTGCAAGAGCAAGTGCACCCTCATAGTTGCTGGGGTCATTATCCACAAAACCATAAACTGGGTGCTCATCTTTCATCTCCTGAATTCAACAGAGCATTCAGTAGCTAATTAGTTCATTTTTATTTTCCCATTCGAATGATAGATTATTTTAAAGAAAAGAAGTAAATGGGTAATAACAGAGGCATCTATCACCGCTTACAAGTTCATGCAGTAAGTTTCTGTGAGCTTCATGGGAGTTCTTCAACTGCCACAAACATTAAAAGGGAGAATAATTTGCATACAGTTACTAAAGAAAATATACTCTTGTCATGTGCTATAATTTAAAGGACATTTATACTTGTATGCAATTTATGTGCAGGACAACATGTATTTCCTTTATACCATGCATATTTCCGCACCTTCCCAATGATGTGGAAACATATTGTCAAAGGTTTGGTTAAACTTCTGTAAAGCGAACAAACTACTAGTGTAGAACTGCTTTCCTTGGACCTACCAGTAACCAGGCATGTATTAATGCATTTGAAAAAGACTAAATCCAAATTAGTTAATTATATAAATACCATTTGAATAAAAAATAATTTTATATATGTATTTTAATGTGTGTCAGGAGGGGGGGGGGAGAACATGTTACCATAAAGGGTTGGGAGATTTTGAATTTTATAATCTTATAGACCAAATTCTAAACTATAAATATTACCTGATCTCATAGTTTAATTTGTTTGTGATTGGAGAGAGATGAATCAAGTTATCAATATAGACAAGAAAATTAGAGAAGAAGAGCATTTTTTATTGGTTGAATATTCATTCAAACAATGAAGCAATTGAAATGAGATTGGTAATTTTGAAAAAACAATCTCTTAGGGCATTTTTGTTAGAAAAGTTGATAGACAGAATCTAGAGAAGAAAATGATGAAAATTAAAAATGTTATATTTTAAAATAGTATGTAGATCAGTGTTACCCATACTCTAGAGCGGTGTTAGGAAGGTTGTATATTCCCACATGGTGCATTTGACGTATTGTATTGTAGTTTTTTATAAATACAATGCCAAATGTACGATGAGTTCAGATTTTGCAAGTAAAGCAGTTATGTTGATTATATTTTGCCTTTGGTATCATCAGATGTGCTGAAATTATGAGAGAAATATAGAAAACATGGTGCACTCTATTTCCTTGATGATGAGCTTGTTAGTGTTAATGATAGAGAAAGACACCGAGAAGTAGACTATACTATGAATCCCATATCATCTAAGGAAGAACAAGTCTAAGGTTTATTTGAGAAAAAGGATTTTATCCAACATTGTCGGTTACTATTTGTAACCTCAAACTAACTTGGTAGCTGCACATGCCTTATGGGCTATTTGGAGTTCTGTAAATGGAACCAACTCAAGTTGCAAGTGCCGGTCAATATACTTGTTTGAATGTTTGTAACTAAAACTATATAATAAGTTCAGTTACTTGTGCTACAACTCAGCAACTCAAGGTTATCTTACACTAGATTGACTAACGGTCAAAATAGTCAGGTTGAGTTGCAAACTTTTGAGTAGGTATTTTAACTCAAAACAAGAATTTTCTCTCTATTCCATCTCAATCAAAGCCTTAGCATGCAACCCTATGTCATCGTTCCCCTTCGCTCCAGTGCCCCATTTCGATGTCACCTCCTGCTAGATCTCCCTACTTGTGCCTCATTGAACCTCTCCCTGGCCTCTCCTCCTCCTCCTCCTTATTCCCTTCCCCTCTCCTTCCCCACCCTACTCTCAAGTCCCACCTTGCCACCCGCCTCGATGCCATCGCTGACCCCCACTATCCTTGGGAGGCGCAAAATGCCTCCTCAATCTTGAACTACACTATAACTGCTTTCGTATGGTTCGCCTCCTCCATCATCTTGCTGACTACCACATCTAGATCCTCCCAACCACTCCTTAACTTTGCCTAGGTCCCTTACCCCTACCCCTTCACCTGTATCGCTATCATTCGTGGCATCGACCTCCTCCTCCATCTCCCACCACCTTTACCTTCATGTTACCATGCATTGCCTCTGACCTCCAGCCTTGTGCTTTCACCTTCTCCACCCTCCTAAAGGTCTGCATCACTGCTCGCTTCCTCTCCATGGGTGCTTAGGTCGACGCCTAAGCTCATGCTACCGACAACTTGGATGTCGATCTCTTCATCAAGGATTTCCTTGTTGATGTACGACAATTGCTCAGATCTGAAGTTTGCTTGCAAGGTGATCTATGAAATGACTATCAAATATATCTCTCTTTTTTCTAAACTCTTCCAAATACAGGAAGTGAGCTTCTTTGTAAGTCAACTACTACATTGCTACTTAAGTTGCAATGCAACTTCAGTGTTAGAAGGTCCAAGTATGGGCAACTTGAGTGAGTCACCTTAGGTAGCTACTGAGAGGATGAAACATCAACTTTTATGGATTGCTTTTAGGTAAACAAATTCCTCAATTGTTTTGAAGTCTCAAGAGGTGTTAAAAATATAACAGTATGGAGTTCTCCTCTTTTATAGATGATAATTTATTTTCTGCTAATTCAACAAATATTTCTCTAGATCCTTTGGTGATTTGAGGTAAAAACAACTAACATGAGTAGGCACTATTTTTCTCTTTATGTGAAAGGTATCTTACATTGCTTGTTTTCCCATGAAAGAAAATACCACTCTAGCTATGCTAATGTTGACAATGCCACTAAGGTGGGACATCTGTCTTGTAACTCTACTGTAACCATAACTATCAAGCATCGACCATAGATATTTCTTCACCAGGCATTTCTGTTGAGATCCACCGCTACTATTATATCAAGCAATTAATACTCTAAATATAATATTCTCTTGCCCTCACAACATATCCCAATTTTACATCTTTCATGTTAGAATTATCAATTTCTTCCCATGATTCCCTCTAGCACGTTTAGTATTTACTGTTTTGTGTCTCTAGCTATCTAGATCCAGGAAAGGATGAGCATCAAAATAAAACAACTATCATATGTCTGTAACTAAGATCACCATTCTCTGACTATT
The DNA here is from genome assembly GCF_051530095.1 of Phoenix dactylifera. Taxonomy (NCBI): domain Eukaryota; kingdom Viridiplantae; phylum Streptophyta; class Magnoliopsida; order Arecales; family Arecaceae; genus Phoenix; species Phoenix dactylifera. Next base: position 14,794,509 of record NC_143199.1, read on the forward strand.
ATGGCTAGGAGTACCACTATTTGCCTCTAAGAGAGAAAATACATTTGAAAGTCATTATCCATCCTTACCAGGCTAACAAAGGTTGTCATTGTAGAGCCCTTTCATTGAACTACATGGAATTGGAGAGGATTATGATTGTTTAGAGCAATAAAGTAGTTGCTCAAATTTAAAATACAATAAGTCATTTTGCTTGATCATGATGGCTACATCTGTGCATAACTGTATCTAAATTTACAATCTAGACTTTTTGTTGGAGTTGTATGAACCAAAATTTTCAAATTTAGGATTACTATTCCCAAGCTTTCACCATATACGCCATTGAAGTATACATGACTTCAATGTTTGAGTTTTGATTTTGGACCTGGACCCAACCCATTAGCTAATTGGATTAGGTCCATAAAAAAGATTTTAGATCCAATAAGTTATTGGGTCCGGTTGGGGTCAAGTAGGACTCAAAGCTATCCTAAAATATTCGAGTATAGATGTGGAATGGTCCCATCAGTTCTGCAATTTGGATCAAGCATTTAAATATTCTTTTATAGCTAAAATATAATAATTGATAAATAAATATAAAATTACTAAAAAAAATTAAATAAAACTATAAAACTCAATTTAAATATGAATTTCTATTCAAAAAAAATATATTTCATGGAAGAAATTGATCATTCTTAAACTATAGGTTTAGAAACTTCTTTCCTTTTAAATATATATTTAGATAGTTGAAAATAATATAAGTAGGAATCCACTAAAACAAACAATGAAAATTTTAATATAATTAAGTAAAAGTAGGTGGAGAAGATGGGGTTGTTGAGATGAGTAAATAGTGATTAGTTTAAATGATAGGTTTAGTTAATGAATTGGAAAGGACATTTAGGGTAAAAAAAAAGGGATTTTATTATATGATTTTGGTTTTAAAGTCAAGCTGGATCAGGTCTAGGTAGGGTCGCCTATTTTTTATCAACCCGAATTAGACCTGGATGATATACAGGTTGAGTCAAATATTACCTAACCCAGACTCAACTAGGTTTTCAAATTTGGTATAATTTTTAACCTTATTTGACACAAATATTCAAATATGGATTGGATAAGGTCTAATAGGGTTGCAACCAACTCAGCTCATGGGTCAACCTGACCCGTTTGCATTCCTTGATGGAGTTTTAGATCAAGTAATAGCTAAAGCTAAAAATCCGCATCAAGCTTCAAATATAACTTAAATTGTAGCTAGAGTTAGTGATATAAAGAAACGAAAAATTTAAGCAATATTAGATCTTTTAATATTGCTTATAACAATGCATTCCCTTATTCCATAAGGAAGTGCTTCTTGACTATTTGTAACCAATTGAGTTAAATAAAGTGAGTTGAAGAATTAACCTTGGTTGTTTTAATTGTTTTTTGTGTGACTAATTGTGAGGTTTTGCCTACTAGCCACCTTGTACCCATCAAAGCCCACTATTAAAGGTGTATAGAATCAGACAAATCACCAATTCTTTTCCTCTTTCTAAACAACGATCCTGAAATAAGCTTCTTTGAACCCCATACAGGAACAAATATAAGAAGAAACAATCCTATAAATTGATGAATAATCCTCCATATTCCTGACGTCGTTGACCATGATACAGCCTCTTTAAGCCTAGGGATTGGATGTCCAAACTGATATCAAGCTGATCCAAGATACAGTATCATCTCGATCAAGATGAAAGGTTGATGGAATATGAGAAAGGTTAAGAGATTTTGATATCAGAACTGATATATTCAATATGACTTTTAACTAAAGTTTTAAGTTGAAAGGCCGATGTCTGAGCAACCCTGTTAGATGATAGCAAGATGAACTAAGATATTAGTCTTTCTCAATGAAGTGAAGAGAAATTTTTAATTTACAAAAATCGAGATATCTCAATATCCCGGACCAATGTATAAAAGAGGCATTGAATTACTTGTTGCACAGGAAAAACAATATTAACTACTATAATTTTCATAATTTAGTAATCAAAAAGTCCTTTTAAGATAGTAAAAGAAAGATATGTAATTACGTATATCTCACCTGATATACTAGTGTGATATTGACTAATACTATAGGATACGTTATCTTTTATATGTGCAAAGCAAATAAGTGCCAATATTTTTTTCTATATTATTAACCAGTATCATGACTGAGGTCTTGGCCAAGATTGAAAACTATTTCAGGAATCAGATTTTTTTTTAATATTTAATAAAAAAACAATAATGAAACAAGACAATATAAAAATTCATCATGCATTAATTTTGTATCAGCCAATATCTTAGAATACATAGTTCATCACGTAATATGAGCAAATGCATTATATTTGTATCTAACATCACTCAGTGCTAGACACTTGTTCAGCTAGTAAAGTTTAAAATTAATTGTCTAGACTATTGATTCAATTAAAAAAACTAATAACTTTTTAGACATGCAAAAAAGAGCTCCAAGAATGAAATCTTTCTTGCTGAAGATTGGAGAAGCAGAATTTCAGATGAACGGTATTCACCCCAACTATGAGAGAGAGCTTTACTGAGATTTCATAAGGTCAATTTACCCAAATACCATTACAACAAAAAAATGGCCATAAAGTTCATTTTTTGTATTTTGATGTGATGACCGTTTTCTGCAAGTCCTTTATTATAACATCGATCTTTTGCAATTATAACAAGAAAAAAAAATGATAGCAATGGAAAGGTAAGTGATGCTATTACTTCAAGCAAGCTGTTTTCCGAACAAAAGGCTATTTCATACAAGACGCATGAAGATTTGAATGTTACCTAGACAATGTTGTTAGTATGAAGACTGTTCATGTTATATGGCATACAAGATTCTCTGTTCATGTGCATACAGACTAGTGTAGGTGGTAAAGTCAATGTACTAGTGACTCAGATCCCTTCTACCTTTGAGGCAGGGTCGATAAATCCCTTCCCACTTCCTTGGAAAAAAAATATCCTTGTTCATATGTAGACTGGCTTAGGAAACCACTATTATGGGCATGATAAAATTATTATAATTGTTATCACCTTGGGATGTCCAAATTATATTAACATTTTGAATGTGTGATGGAGCCTAAAATCAATTTGCCTACGTAGATCGACATGTGGCAAGTTCAATTTTAAACAAATTTGAAATCTGGGTGGTTACAGCTCTGCAACTAAGGGGATACAAAAAAAGGAAGGATAATTATGGCTCATTCCCTAATTTTATCTCCAATCGTAACAGAAATTTGCTCTTTCCTCTATTTAAATTGGGCCAAAGGACCTCAAAGGGGCTTTCATAGCTCATCCATTAGCTCATAGTGTCATTCTGCTTTTTTTTTTTTTCTTGCAGGTTGATATGCTAACTAATTTCTTGCATGTCGACGAGCAATTCAGGCCGAGTTCTTCAAGTAGATTTGTCCAAACTGAGCTCTACAGGCCAAGCTTTTTAGGCCGAGTTTTTTAAGCCGATTTGTCCAAACCGAGCTCTACATGCCAAGCTATCCAGGCCAATCTATCTAATAAGCCAAGCTATTCAGGTCGACTTTTTCCAATGGACCAAGCTATCTTGCAAATTATTCTAAAAAAAAATCCCAAGGCACCAAGTACACAAATCTCATTATTCTACGCCTGTCTTATATTTTTTAATTTTTTTTTGCTTTCCAACTGTTATTTCAAAGTCCTTTTTGAGTTAATCCAATGGCTTCATTGTTCTTTTTTCTTCATGTGTGCCGATTGGCTGATGCTCATCATTTTTGTCGGATGAAATTTTGGCATCAACAATCTGCATATTCAAAAAAAACACAAGAATTTTTTTGAGGGGGGCAGTGGGAGAAAATGGATGAGGTTCTGGCTCCATAGGCCGTGCTCTGTTTTACGGAGTTTTCATTATATAATATATAATCTCAACAAGAAGCCAGTTTACGATTCTTGTATAACTGGCGGATTCTTGATACATCCACTCCTCTGTTCATGGCAAAAAGGATAGTGAACAAGCTAGCAATCAGCATCGGATATCCCATGTCAAATCCAAGAGACTAGAAGCTGAAGCCTATTTTTCGGAACAAATGTAGTCCAAATTAGGCTACCGCCGCAGACTTATGTATCACGCGTGACGCACTTTGCGTGAGCCAAGGGGTATGTTCAGGTGCTTGACACACGCAGACAGGCTGTTAAGTGCATGGATGAGGCTCGGCTACCATAGCGGACGCACCGAAGCCCAATATCTAACCAGTGGTATTTTAACTTTGAGATGGGTTATTTACACATTAAAGATATGCCTGGATGCTGAATGGAAAACTATCCCTTGAATAAGTATCTTAATTAAATATTTCTTATCCATATATAGCTGATGTGTCTGATTTATTTACTCTCATAAAATTTCATGCTATTTTTCTATTAATTTGCAACATGATTTTAATTTTTTATTATTCATTTATTTATTCTCACAAAATGTTGCTGAAGGAATAAGAAAAAAAAGGATTGCTTTTGTATGATCTCAACAAAAAGGAGAATATCTTATTATATTTCTTTTCATTATTTTTAGTTGGTATATCAATTTTTCTTATTTATTCTATCATATTTTTTTTTTATTCCCCTTTCAGGATTTTCTATTCTTGATTTGCTTATTGCCATGATTGTAATTAGGTAAAATTCCTTTGTTTTACTCCCCATGAGTTTAATTTTGTTCTCTTATCTGTAGATAATGAGGTTATATAGGTAAGCTAGAAAAAGTAGGTAGGTATTTGTATGATAAAGAAATGATAGATGAAATATAGAAAGAACATTCTCAAAATTTGAAACTTGTATTTTTATACAATAGAGATGAATTACAGTATTGCCATTCTTTGTTCAAGGGTTCACACCTGATTTACATGTTTTGCACTTGGCATCTTTGGTTCCTTTTTGATTGAAGGTTCATAACATTTAAATTACTTAGTTGCTGCTTGGCATTCCATGAATTTGCTAGACTAAGTCATATTGTTCAAGGCCATTTACTAGATGGTTGCTATTAAGTTACAATTCTGCCTAGGGTTTAATCTAACTTAAATTTGCTTATTACCCGAAGAAATTTTACCTAATTACAATCATGGCAATAAGCAAATCAAGAATAGAAATTAATTTTGTTCTCTTATCTGTAGATAATGAGGTTATATAGGTAAGCTAGAAAAAGTAGGTAGGTATTTGTATGATAAAGAAATGATAGATGAAATATAGAAAGAACATTCTCAAAATTTGAAACTTGTATTTTTATACAATAGAGATGAATTACAGTATTGCCATTCTTTGTTCAAGGGTTCACACGTGATTTACATGTTTTGCACTTGACATCTTTGGTTCCTTTTTGATTGAAGGTTCAAAACATTTAAATTGCTTAGTTGCTGCTTGGCATCCATGAATTTGCTAGACTAAGTCATATTGTTCAAGGCCATTTACTAGATGGTTGCTATTAAGTTACTATTCTGCCTAGGGTTTAATCTAACTTAAATTTGCTTATTACCCGAATTGGATCCAAAACCAAACTCAATTTATTGCTGACCTAGTCAAGCTAGTTTGCCTTTTTGTCAAACTTAGTAATAGTCTTGGACTCAATGACAATTAAGGAGGAGTAACAATTTTACTAGTCCGCATCATCTTCAAGCTTTGGATGATAACATTAAGTTATTCAAGCTTGGGAAACCAACCATCATAGAGACTAGTTTTAGGGACTTCAAAGTTCCCTAAACCTTCCATTAGGATTATGTAGGAATCTCCATTGGGAAATTTTCAGTAAAGTGAGATTTTCCAAGGTATTAAATTTTATTTTTTTTGTCATTCTTTAAATAATGGTGGAAGAAAAATTTTGTCTTGAAGTACATCAATTATTGTACATATGAAGGCTATATAGCTAATATATATGAAAATGCAAGGAAAGCACAGATTATGACAAGATCATAATGAGATTATAAAGATTGTGATAAGGATTCATCCATATGGAAGAAGATACATCAATTCCTCACAACTCACAATAGGATTTTGTCAATATAATTGATATCTGATCCACATCTTGCGATGGACGACTGGAATGATGGATGTTCTACCTTATTGGGAATATCTCAATCATATTAAGAATATCTCATATAATCTTGCGACATTGGTATGGCTATTACACCCTTCAAGCTCAATCTTGGAGTGAGAAGATATAGATTGGAGTTCAAATAATTAAACCAAGTGGATGGTAGGTCCTTGGTGAAGGTATTAGCCACTTGATCAGTAGAAGTAACAAAGTAAATATTAAGTAGTTCTCCGATCACTTTTTCATGCATAAAATGATAGTTCACCTCAATATGTTTTGTGCAAATATGAAAAATAGTAATACCTTCCATGCGACAAACACTTTGATTGTCAGAAAAATTGATTAGTAGTTGATGCAACTAACATAACAAAATCCTTCTGAAGAGAGAATCCAAGGCACCTCAACAGATCTCTGCATTAATGTGTGATATTTCTTATTCTATATTTAAGTGAATGATAGTGGATTGTTCTTTGGTACTTTAGGACATAAGATTACTATAAATAAAGATGCCAAAGCCCTTAACCAAAAATCAATCATCAATATCACTATCACAATTTGTGTCAGAGCAATTGGCAAGAAGGAGCCTGTGAGGACATGTGCGGGCGTGTGTTTAGTCCCACATCGGTTATTCGCTGGGTAGATCTTGGGTACTTATACAGAATGAAGGAACCCAAATAATACCTTCCGGCTAGTTATTTTGGGTGAAGTTCTAGGTTGTTACAAATGGTATCAGAACGAACCCGGCCCATAACTTATGTGGACTAGGGGATACTGCAGCAAGGATCCATTGGGGTTGACCACGGACCGATCATGGTGTTTGTGATTAGATTTGAATGGATTTGAACCCTTAGCCTGACGAGGACGCCAGGGCTTGAACGGGGGGAGTATGTGAGGACCTGTGCAGGCGTGTGTTTAGTCCCACATCGGTTATTCGCTGGGTAGATCTTGGGTACTTATACAGGATTAAGAAACTCAAATAATACCTTCCGGCTAGCCACTTTGGGTGAGGTCCTGGATTGTTATAGAGCCAGCTTGGAGATGAAGATGATGACTATGCTTTCCTTTAAGGAACTATTCTTTAAGAATTTTCCAGTGAATGGTCATAGGTGCATGCAAAACATAGGGGACTTGAATGATAACAAATGCTATGTAAGGTCTTGTAATACTAACATATAGCAAGGCACCAATGATGCTATGATAATGAGTGGGGTTTTAAGGGCTAAGCCAAATCCTTTGAGAGCATGGACCCAAAAACAACATAAGTTAGGTGGCTTTGCCCTGCCCCTTCCAACTAAACGTAGGTGAGAACAATTATGATATAGCAAGTCTGACAAAGATAAAGATCAGAAGAAAACATATAAGTTTGGGCACCCAAAAATTAACTTAATAGTCTTAGGTCCTTCAGGGCAAATGCAGCTAAGATCACCCATTAGTCGCTGCAATGAATCTACTGAAATAGAGTGACAAGAAGATCATCTATATAAATAATTATGATGGTGGAGCCTTGTGATTGGTGTCAATAAATATTGAAGGATAGGTAATCGAACCCTGGGGGCCAAGCTCATTTACATAATGAATCAGACGGGAACCCTGCACAACAGCTTTGCTTCAACCCATAAATAGATCAATTGAATCTATACACATTAGCTGGGTGAGCAAGGACCATATAGCATTGGTTAAGTCATGAAAATATCCTCCCCAAAAAGGTAATGCTAAATGATATTTTAAACAACCATAGTTGATATCCGATTCTCGGTGATAGCCTTTTGCTACCAAAGAAGCTTAATAATTTTTCTAGAATGCCATCAAACTTTTGCTTAACATGAATAAACACACAAGACATTGAATAATGTTTTGATTATGTCAAACTAGAACCAAGGTCCACGTGGCCATCTTGATCAATGCATCCATCTCAACTGCCATGATAGCTATCCAATCTAGGCTTTTAGAGGCTTATGAATTAGGCTCCAGCAAAAGAAAAGATGACACCAATAGTGTCGTTAAGGTTTACCCAGTAAAAAAAAAATCCAGCATATGGTTCCTTGGGATTAAAATTGCCCTATTTTGAACAATTAACAATGAGGCTATTATTGGTAATGGGAAGAGGAGTTAAGTCAAATGTTTGCTGAGTGAAGGACATATGGTTCTTATAGTACAATAGGTATAATAATAGGTAGCAAGAAGTATGACATTAGAAAGAGGTTAGATAGGTGAAATAGGATTGCTTACTTCAGTTTGCAAGGTCTTGGTGCTCGAAAATATACCAAATATATCAAGGAGTGCATCCATATAGAATATTGGATGGGAAATGAGTCTAGGGGTGCCAATGAGTTGAGTTCAGCTGAGTATTAAGCTACCCGGGCTTAATTAGTTCGGTCAAGACTATAAATGTACAAGGCAAGCTTGATGTTGAACCAAGCTTAAGCACATATAAAAGGCCATAAGGCTCAAGCCCATTTTGTGTTTGGCTCATTTGACTATATAGGCTGAGCTCAAGTTCAAGCTCCAATCAAGATCGAATTCTTAAAATTGCTAAACCCATCTCTAGAAAGGGGACGTTGATAGGAAGAAGATGGACGGAATTCTAGGGAGAGGAGATAGGGAAGTACCTTTTTTTTCTTTTTTTTTTTTGAAACGGGCATTTCAAACATCATAGTAAGAATACACCCAATGGAATCAAAAAATAAAGGTCCCGAAGTGCTCCGGGCATTTCACCCTCCCTAGTCCATACGGTGCCTCCTGAGTGGCTCGCTACATATGCGGCCACCCAGTCGGCTGCCCCATTAGCTTCACGATATACATGCATAGCCTGAAATGTAACACCCTCTCTCACTATCATCCAAATATCGCGGAGTAGGGGATGAACTCCTCCGTCACTGCTCGAGCCCTGTCGGACCCAGCTGATCACTGTAGCCGAGTCACCCTCCAGCAGTACTGAAGTCACTTGAAGCACCCGTCGTACGTAATACATACTCATCCAAGCCGCCCGCAGCTCTGCGCCAGGGAAGTACCTCATCGAAGAGAAATTTTTAGCCCTTTTGCCAATAAGAACTCAATGCGAGGCAAGAGATGAGGCCCCAATTGGCCAAATCTTGGTCTCTCAAACACCCATGGTTGGCTAAATTTGGAAAACGAGTCGAGATCTCGTAACATGCACTTGAATGTATGACTCCGGTCGATGAGCACAAGATATGGAGGTGAAGGGAAGAGATCAAGTAACAGGGAAGAACTAGGAATTAGGTTTCGATGAGTTAGAGCAAGGAGTAGCAATAGGTAGTGACCACTAGGGCAAGAGAAGCATGACACATAGGGAGGGTGAATACAAAGGCAAGGATGGGGTTAGGGATGAATTCGATTGACGAAGATGGAAGAGAGAGACTTCTTATTCTCGGTGCCTTTTTCAACGAATGAAAGAAACCTCTAATTCCATAGTTCCTTTTTCATATTTTCTTCTTTCTGTTTAGGACTCTTGTAGATAAATTGGCAGCTGATTTGGAAAGATTGACCTTCCAATGTTAAAACCAGACTTTCAGCAATCTTAGAATGCAGGCGGTAGTGGGATGTCCTCAATTTCTTTGATGAATCTGATCCATCGCAGTATATCTGCGAGCTACACCAATCTCCTACCACATCCGACACGTAGGGAGACTCAAGTGGCAACCCCAGTGCCTGCTACAAATCAGTTGTGAGTCTAATTATGAATTAATTATACATCCCGGTCAGGTGATTATAAAAAGTGGGCATATGCTTTCTTTAGCTAGAATCTAGATCATATCATGTATGTCATCATCTTTTGTATTATTTTGTATTACATTATCTCTATACATATTCAACGGATAGGAGAGAGAAATTATTCCCATTTCCAAAATTCAGAAAAAGTCACCAGAAAATAAGAGAAAAATTGATAATATCACATCATTAGGAGGGAAAGGATCAGATCACAATATATTGCAATGAAAATAGAGGCATGGATGGAAGATATAAGAGTATGGATATAATCTAACGCCCCATGATTCGCACTAGTTTCTAAACTTTGGTGCATGGAATCTTAATTGCACACTAAGATCTTCAATTCTTTAAAGATTGTAGTTGCATTCTATTGTAACCTAAACCATTTCCAATAAGGGAGCCAGTTAATCCATAATTGCAGACCACATATCTGGCACATAACTTACATATTGATTTTTTTCATAGATATTAGTTGAAATAAAATAAAAATCTAAATTAGCATCAATTCAAGAAAATAAATACTTCTACATGAGGGATTTGGGCTCTTCTAAATTATGGTTAATTAAAAACGATAATCAATATCAAAAAATAAAATATTCATCTATTTAACAAAAGAAAACCCACTATTAATATTTTGAATTGCATAGATATATCCATCATATTGCTCAAAAAAAAAATCACATAGTAAGAGCTCTTCGTAATAGGCCACATATGAAACAAAATAAAAAATTTAATCCACACAAATTAAAAAATAGTTTAGAAAAAACTAAAAAAATATTAACTAACTAGACTCTTCCTAATTATCTTAGTTGAAAATCCTAATTATTATTAGTTGAAAAAGTAATCAACATCAATTTATAAAAGAAAAAGAAAATCGACTATTAAGATTTTCAACCTCCCCACACTAAGGACTATTTTTAATTGGTATTAGTTGAAACAAAATAAAAATATCAATTGGCATATATTTATATCCTTTTTCATGACAGATCTGGTCTCTTCATAAAAAATGTCATTTGAAAAATGCCATTCAATCTCAATTCAAAAAATATTATTAAAACCCTTACAAACTCATTGTTAGGATCCTCAATAGCCGGGCATATCAAGGATCTTAATTGTTAGAGTAGCCCCCCAAAACATATCAAGGATCTTAAGATAACGATCATTGATCTCACTCCTCTCTCTTTTCTTTCCTTGAACTTGTGGCTGCATGTCTTTATGTTCACCGAAAATCAAGGCTGCTGAATGCCGCCGGAGCAGTGGTAACGCCTTGTCCTTCCTCCTCTTTTCTTCTTCTTCTTCTTCCCACGACTAGGATTCATGGCTGCCGGCCAAAAATTTAGCCGAAATCCTCTTGAAAAAAAGGATTCCCTTTTTTTACTCTATTTTCGTTCTCTTTTTCCTTTTTCGACCACTGCCGCTGTCGGCACTCATTGCCGAAACTCTTAGCCTCTCTCCGACATTGACCTTTAACCGATGTCGAAGCCTTACTACCAGCTAGCGGATTTGAGACCCAAGATCGACCAAGCCATGACCCCTTGTTTGGCCCTATTTTTAGGCCGAATTCGACTGGCCACCCACCACTGCCAACTGCCCTCTGCAACCTACCACCACCGTTTGCAGCTACTTCATCGGACCACCATGATCATAGCAACCAGCCGCCTCCTTCGTCCCCTATTTTGCTAAGAAAGAAGAAAGGGGAAAAGAAGAAAAAGAAAGAAGAAAAGAAGAAAAAGAAGAGGAGGAGAGAGAGAACATTCCCTCTCTTTCTCTCTCTTATTCCTCTCTCTCCTCTCTCTACTTTGTCTCTTCTCTCTAGTTTCTCTCTCTAGAAGATCCAAGAAAACTAGAATCGGGTCATGTCGATCTGATCTACGGACCCAAATTGATCCCTGAAAAAAGGTCCTAAATTGTCCTAGTGCCCGAGTAACCTACTAGATGGATCAGCTGGCCTTATCAAGTGTCTATGAAACTCACTGATGATGAACTATGTTAAACAACCTTGGCCCTGAACGAGTCTATGCCCTATGATTTACTGATCGAACCGCTCAGGCCTAACCCATCCGAAATCATCGAACGCTATCATCCAGCTAATCGTCCATATTTTTATTATTTCATTTCGATTAAAATCATCAAACAAAAATTAATTTTACTTTTAATATTTTTAATAAAGTTAACTGAATTGCCTAGTGAAGATTGATGTCTAAGATGAAAGAGATAAATAGATCATATACTCATTATTTTTTAGATGATCATATTTTTTGTACATAAAATTTGCTTGTGGAAATATTATGCATTTTTTAAAATTATGGATCAGCGCATGTATTATAAAAATCATATTTTGTTATGAAAATAGTTTATGAATGTTTTGGTGAAAATAGTTTTATTATAAAATATGAATCTGATCATTCTATTTAGTATTTTTCATCTATTTATGTGTATTTTTTTAAAAAAATATAAGTTTTCTAAAGCCTCTTAGATTGCTATGACCGCTCATAGAAATGGGGGACAATAGATATTCTAGAGCTAGCATCTAACAAAAACGGCCCTCTGCCAACGGGTTAAAATTAGTAACGAATACGAACTATGATATCTTATCGAGTACGAAGATAGCTCTGTCATGAATTATAAGGACTATGGCACGAATATCTATGAGCAATGTTTTGATCCATGATAGAATTAAATGACATGAAGAATGACTTACGAATTATTTGCAATAATATAAATGGAACTATGTTTATAAAACATGAATAATTTGTTCATGCATTATTTATTTTATGACTTGTTCTTAATATACTGTATCATTTAAGAAAAATTTATTTACTAAGTTGTGTTGCTCATATGCCACTTTTTTCTCTCTCTCCAGACAAATAGGATCATTAGAAATTAAGGATGGTCTAGGCTTAGAGTTTACGTTAGCAAGCTTGGCAATCTACATAACAAAGTAGAATTTTAAATCTTCAATTGATTATGAATTTGTAGTTAATGATTGTTTGAATATTCAAGATTATGGTTTAGTATTATGTTTGGATTTAGACGCTCTAAACTAGTATTAGTTGCATTTATTGGATAATGAAATTGAATTCCTATTTATTTTATTGTATTTGAGATAGATTTAAAAGCTAATATAATGTTGGCTTCGTATTATCATGGGTTGTACTTCTCGGTAGCATGGCCATATCATGTTTTGAATTTCGGGCGTGACATGTAAGGACCCACATAGATGTATATTTGTACTACATCACATATGTTGGGAAAGGTTTGGGTATTTAAAGAGGGCTAAGTAACCTAATTTATAACTTCTAGCTAGCCCTTCTTAGATGAAGTCATATATGTTAAGTCCCATTTTACGTTACATTGGTTTGAAGCAACCAGGGCAGCAGGTTTTGCCAATGGTTGATGTCCTTGATATGAGTGATCCATTTTCTAATGGCAATCCAATACTGTAGGTTTTTCTTATTGCTAGCCTAACAAGAACCACATGGAGGGTTGGACCCTGAATGTTGAGTTTATTGGCCATATTGAAAATTATTTTTGGAAGGAGCATTTTATCCAAAAGACCATTTCCTTTCATTTGGAGATTCAAGTCTCAATTCTTGGCTAAGAAGAGGGCATGGAGTGCATCTAGAGTTGTTTGGTCATTACTAGAGATAACTTCAATAAATACATTATAATAATCTTTAGGTAAACCACAAAAATGGCATCACTAAGAATCATCCTTAGGGATAGGATGATAGCTTATAGAACATCGGTAATAGATTTGGCTCAATTTTAATCAATGGAATCCAACCCCCTTTTCAAGATCTCCAATTGAAGTTGGAGATGAGCCTTACATGATCAGCAATGGTAGCAAATGGACTAGCAAAGAATTGCCATGTAACATAAGTTTTCTTATAGTAAGTAATTTGAGAAAGCTTTTGTAATTTTGATCGAACAAAATAAATTTGAGCTAGCTTCCTAATATTTGATCTTTCTAATGCCAAGATAATACCAAAATTGGTGCTAGAGAATTTGTTGTTTACATCCTATAAAACTTCTCTAGAAATTGCATTGATTTATTATCGAAGCCATAGAGACTGTTGGAATGAAGAATAGGTTCAAATTGACTATGCCAATTCAAAGAGTTTTCTTAATCTAATTTCTTTGAAATAAGACAGATGATGTCAGAGCCATAAGGGGTGAAATGATAGATGATAAGGAAGAAGCCAAGATTGGAAGACAATTGTTCCAAGGGATATGGTGATAGGAAGGCCCTAGGTCAGCTCTATTGTCCTAAAATACCTTGTAGGCTCTAGTACCCTAAAAATAATGGATGAAGAATTTTGACTTGAACTATATTGAATCATTGTATGTAGGAATTAAGGTTATATATAGATGATATATGAGTATACAAGGAATGGAGAGATCATGAAATCACAAAAGATTGTGATAAGAATTCTTTCATATGGAGAAGATATGATGATATCTTACGCAAAAAGCGGAAGGAGATTGCAGAGGGCCTTCTTGCTGTAAGCAAACCTGGGGTCGACTCGTGATAAACTGGGGTCGACTCGTGACAGGTTGGGGTCGACCTTTCTCAGAGAATTCAGAGAACAAATTTTCTGTTTTCCAACTAGGGGTCGACTCAAGGATCCTTGGGGTTGACTCGAGCGGAGTTGGAGTCGACTCGAGCGGAGTTGGAGTCGACTCGCTGGGCGTATCAAGGAACGGACTCGCGGTTGTTCCAGATGGGTCGACCTGAGAAGCTCGGGAGGTCGACTTGGGTCGACTTTGGAGTCGACTCGATGAAGCTGTAGTCGACTCGAGGTCGGGAGGAGTCGACTCTTTCAGAATTTTCTGAAAATCGCTGGCGGCCTGATTTCGTGGAACTTGATCTGGGTGTGAAACTTGGAGGAAAGATGATGGGATTTGGACTGTGGGAGGTGTGGGAGAAAGGCTAGAGAGTGGTGGGATGATTTCAAAGGATTTAAACAAGAAGAGACTTGAATTAAAAAAAAGGAGATAAGGAAGAAATGGTTGTGGGAGTCTCACCCAAACCAAATCAATCGGACGGGAGGAAAAGAGGAGTCTCACCCATTTTCTTCAGCCTCTTGGCGTCACACCAAGGAGGAAGAGTCTCTTCTTCATGAGACAAAGGGTCTATTTTGAATGAACTCAAAAATTTTTTTTTTTGAATTTTATTCTTCAAACATTTCCTTTATATAGAGAGGGAGGCTGGGAAAAGATAAGGACTACAATTCCGAATTTAGTTGGACTCTAAACCAGATAAGGACTCTTTTTAAACCTTCAATCTCCTGAATGAACTCCTAAATAACTTACCAAATGGGCTTATCCACATGTGGAAGCTTTTTATTGGCGTGAGAAGGGGAAGGATTTCACCCACAAGTAGTTAGAATCTTCCTTGCGCATGAAATCAAAATCCACTCCTTCGGACTCAATCCAAATGTCATGTGGTTAACCAATGACCCACTCGACGTCTTGGACTCAATCTAATTTAGACGTCAAGGATACTAAACCATTGTGAATTAATTCACTTATTACAAGATCTCGAATAACTATGGACTCAATTTTCTCATGCACCTTGACCCAATGTCCATGGACTAATGGTATGAGGATGATGCTCCTGCATCAATATCTTAAAGTTTTTAACAAGATTGTGTGAGCATAATTGGTCTCTAATTGATATCTTGCTATGAATAGCGATTTTAAACCATATTAAGGCAAATATTAGTTATAGCAATAATATCTCATATAATCTTGCATTATATAGTGTGGCTATTAATTTTTAGATTTTTCTTTGAAGTTTTGACATGGTCTCTCCTTAGAGAGCTTGTATTTCGCTATTCTCCATAGATAATCAATATTATTAGGGTTTCATTGGAAGCCAGTTAATGCAAACTCTTAAAAGTTTATATAGAAGAGATTAGGAATTTAAAGAGGACTCAAAGTTGTTGCCTTGAGTTCAGTTGTCTCCTTATTTAGGGAGTCAAAAGGAAAGATGAAAAATTTGCCATGGTGGAGTAATGAGACCTTAGCTATAAGCTCATGATGATAGCACTTTGACACCAAGATAAGAAATGTCAAGGGTCCTCTTGCCTTTGTTTTTATATTAAGAGATATGAAGTGTCTCCCAAAATTTAAAGATTAAATAGAGACTTCATTATTTATAGATTAAATAGAATTTTATTGAGATCTACCAATTAGAATGAATATATATATGTCCTTGTTACATATTGATCTCCTGTTAGAGGCTAGTCTTGCACCTAGAGAGCTTAAAAAGGTGTCAAAGAGTGCTCTCATCTTAGTATTTATTGGTAAGTGGTGAACAAGGGATTTTCCCAGACTTTAAAAATTAATAGAAATTTAGTGAGGTCTACCAATTAGTATGAGTAAATCTAAGCCCTTGCTACACAACGATCTCCCTTTAGAGGGTAGTCTTAAACCCGCAAGAGATCAAAAAAAATTCCTCTAGCCTTTACATTTATAAGTAAGAGGTTGAATAAAAATATTTGCCAGATAATTATGTAAAGATTAAATAGAATTTTTGTGAGGATCTGTGTGTGGGCAGATATTTAGTCCAACAATGATTGTAACGTAGAAAGATCCTTGGTACTTATGCAATGCCAAGTAACCTAAAGAGCCTTCTGGCTTTTTTGGGTGACATTTTGAGTTGTTACAATATTATCTGAAGAGACCTGGTCCATGGCCTATATAGACTAAGGGATACTATAGCACGAGCCCTTTTACAGATGACTACTAGCCAATCATGGTGCATGTTATTGAATTTGACTAAATTTGAATCTTTAAATTAACTTAAATGAGAGAGTATGTGAGGACCCATGTGAACGTGCATTTAGTCCCATCCTAAGTATACACTAGAAAGATTTTGGGTGCTTATATAGACACAAGGAACCCAAAAATAAAATAATAATTGCTCATACTTCATTGTTGAGTAGTGCGGTCAAAAATGAATAAGATTTAGCTACTAGGATTTGTGCACAAAATCTAATGGTCGAGATATCTATCCCAAAATTCAAAAAGCATGAAATATTCTTTACACTAGTAGCATCACAAGAATTATAAATTTTAATATTTTATTCAAGTTATTTTAGTAGATATTGCTTAAATTTTTAATGGCATTATTGGGGTATGCCCCTTATTGCTCAATTGTTTTAGGATAACTTGTTGCAATTAGGTTATGTAAGAACCTAATAAAAAACAAAACATCGGAAGCATCATAAAGGTAAAATAATCTTGGAGTACACTCTTCAATTCTCGATAAGAATGTTAAAATAATAATCATCCACCACTTCACATTTAAAGCTCCCACCAAAACTAATCCCAAGACTTAAAGAGATTGTGTTTTTCATATCCCTTACAACTATTTATTCAATACATCAATTTTTGGTTATTGCATATATAAAAAGCCATTTTTTCATTATAAGAAGACATTATGAAATGTCAGTTGTTTCATGCATGGTTGAGAATGAGTTCAAGAATACTAAGAGTTAGCAGGTCACAAGGTTGATGGCATTGTAATATTTTCCATTTTACAGTAACGTAGCAAGAGTTCCTATATTTGGGAAAGTTCCTATATTTGGGAAACAACTTCCAAGTTTTGAATCCAAAGCCTCGTTTAGTTAGAGGAATCTTAATGTTGCACTATTAAGGGCATGTTACTCACATAAGAAATTTGGCCATTATAAGTTCAAAAGATATATCCATAAAACACTTCATGCCTTTATTGGAATAACAATGACAAGCAGGAGTTTTCCTACAAATAACTTGATGTAATTATTAGGAAATGAACTTGTCGCGTTCAATTTCAATAGGGATGGTCAAAAGGCCCAAATATATCTCATCTCAAAGGTTTCCATGAAGAATGCAGAGTGCCCAAACAAATCTCTTAGGAGTAACCGACAAATAAAATGAAACAAGTTACAGTATTCATAAGAATTTCTATTTTAAAAAGGACACATGTTTGGTTGATGAGGAATATAACATCTTCTAGTGACAGAAGAGAAAAATAATATTGGACACAATTACAGGAACTACTCTAAATATGTGAATGCGTCCTTTAATCTTGCATATTGTGCTAAAGATTTGGGAGTAATGAAAGAGTCACAAACAATTGTTCAAGAAAAGGGGGCTGCTTTCTAAACTGGCTATTAAGACCCTTGAACATAATTCTTCTCATATTCAATTCAGTAGAATTGTTTCTACAAGTTGTGATTGTTTTTTTTTATGTGGGTAATCTTTCATCAAGTTAAAGAGGAAAGGAATATCAGCTCAAAGAAGAGGAAAGGAATAAAGCTACACTTTGGCAAACCATTATCTCAGTTCTAGTAGTGTGCAAAAACAACTACATATAAAAGTGGACATACAAAACCGAGTCTAAGACTACAAGGAATGATTATTTATTTATTTATTTATTTTTTGATGCATTCAAAGAATGATTAATTGTAATCACATATTGTACGAAGCAAGTTAACTTGCCTTTTTCTTGTAAGTATCCGTCTGCGTGGTGATCACATGATACTGCAATCCAGATGAGAGACAAACTATTAGCCGTGTGATTAAATGCACATGCAAAAATTTGCAGAATAATTATGATAATAAAAAAAGCATAACGAATTAATTTTAGGTTTATTAGATTTCTCATATTTTTCTTTCAAAATTTTGATTCTAAACTGCTGGTGAAGCCACAGTAACTCTCCTAGCTTATGGAATAGTAGCATAGAGATCCTATTCAGAGAGAAACTCCCTATCTCTATTTGCCTTCTAGCTTAACCGGCTGAGCAAACTGATCAAAAGCCAAATAAAATTTTGTCTGGAAGAAGAGTAACTATACTAGAAGATCTCAGGCTTTTTATTTGGGAAACAGAATGTCAATCGAAGATTTTGTAAATATTGATTTTGTTGGATTCTACTCAAATGGAAATTCAAAAACAATGTGTAAGAAAGTCTTATGTAAGCAGATATTGCATATACTCATAATTCTTAGCAGAATGTTATGACAGCATGCGAAGAGCATTGAGATAACATATTAATAATTTCAGATACATCTAGCATAAAATTCAGGGTAAAGTTCTCATAATCTCTCACAAGGTTTCCCAGAACATATATATCAAGAATAATTAGGGAGAAGAAAATGGATAAGCTGGAGATATTTGTATGCTGGTGCAATAAATAGGGGATCTTACTTTTCTTTGACGAACAACCTTCAAAGCCTCATCCAAATTTTGCTCAAGACCGCGCAGTTCGTTGATGTCCAAACCATCGAGATCTTCCCCCATCCTCTGCCTACTCAAGAAACACAGTAGACCAAATTAAAAAAAAAAAAAATTTATACAGAAAGTACTCAAAATACCATAGTAAAAGAAAACATATATAATCCAAGATTAGAAAAGAGTTACTCCTCCACCTTATTTCTCTGCGGAGGTTTCGGTTGATCTCCTTCAGATGGTTCAAAGTATTTTGCATTTTCTATTCCCACAAAAGAAAAACAAGAATATTAGAAATCACGAACATGATAAACTTAACAGTTTTTCCCCTTTTCTTTAGAAGCAAAAGGGAGAGCAAGAGAAAGGAAGAGAGCGAGCTAAAACGGAAGCGGAGATCCTGCCTCGTATTGGGCGCCCCACAAGTTGATCCCGGAGACTTGCTGGTAGCGATCAAATATCCTCTTGGTGCTGCCAGCCGTCAATCCTCCGTCATCATCATTATTACAAATCCATAACAAGAAGGGGAAGAGAGAACTATATGAGTGCAACGGGGGAGGGATAGATTCGGTACGTACTCGGTTGAGGGGCTGCAGTACTCGGAGAACTTGCCGGTGCTGGAGAACATGATAAGCGAGACCTCGGCATCGCAAAGCACCGTCAGCTCCTTAGCCTTCTTCATGATCCCCGTCCTCCTCTTGGAGTAGGTGACCTGCCGGTTAGTAGGATTTTCTATCTTCTTGATCTCTATCTTCCCCCTCCCCATCTCTCTCTCTCTCTCTCTCTCTCTCTCTCTCTCTCTCTCTCTCTCTTTCTTGCACAGCTCTCTATTTCTCAACACCCACGGAGGGAGAGGGAGCTGCTTTTAGAGAAGGGGCTGTGAAGGTGCGTATAGAAGAGTGGTGGGTGGGTGGCGTGGAGGATAGGGTAAAGAAGCTGGGTGGTTTCCATTCCAGGAAGGGAGTGCAAAAAGCTAGAGCTTCCATAAATGGTCTACTCTTTCCAAATTCGTGAAAGCCTTGGGTGTACCGGGTACCGTGTGCTGTCTTGCCAGTTTGAGAATCAGTCACTTTTCCATGCTTCACATTTCCCCATGCCTCATCTCTCTCTCTCTCTCTCTCTCTCTCTCTCTCTCTCTCTTCTAGTCTTCCTTGCCTGTCATTGTAAGCGTGCTACGGCTTGCACTTGTAAAAGAGGCTACCGGTTATGCCTAAGTGACGGGGTGAGTGGCACTGCACGGTGGATTTTAGAGGTTCTCGTTGAGGTGGGTGTTAGCATATTACCATGCATACAATTTACCACTATGTTGATGGAGATCAGAGTCCGAAAGCACAACTCTGTATCTAGCCGACAACCATAAATAAAGGGCTGAAATCAACTATGTTCTGTCCTACAGAAAGATAAAGTTTCTGCTTTCTACTACAAATCGTATATAAATTGCGTCGAGGGGTATATTTACCTGGTTTAAATCGGGTGAGGGTTGGATTCAAACATAGATAACTGATACCTATATCCTTCAATGACTTTACCAACTCTATTAGATGGCACTCTCATCTCAATTAGATTTCACTCTCATCTCAATTAGATTTCACTGCGCTTTGGATACAATTTATAGAGTTAAATGCTCAATTCAAGCAAAACTAGTACAGCCTTTTTTTTTGAGTGAAAACTTAAACAGCTTGTACGTCAAAAATCCCATTCAAAAGAGTCACTTAAATAATGTGAAGTTTTAACATTCAACACTTTAGAGTGGCAATAATCTTATTAAGGCGTTGGATGAGAAGGGCAACAATGGAAATGCAACTTCGATGAGTGGATCTTTTCAGCAACATCTTTCTCCCTTTCTTTTTCAGCAAGATCTTTCTCCTTTTTTTTTTCTCCCCTATGATCATGAGTGACATTTTTGAGTTCATCATTTCTCAGCATGAATATTCTAATGTATTAGCCAATGGACTTTGTTACGACAAGCAAGAAAAATAACAAAACAAGAGGCAAAAACAGAAAAGTATGAGAGAAAAACAAGAGCATTCAATATTTATATGGTTTGATCCATTGACCCATATCCATAAGTAGAGATGATGCAAAAGCTTCATTATAAAAAAAAATTGGAGATCATAAAGTACCAGTTTTTCTCACAAAACTCTAGCCCTAATAGATCTTAATCTCTAAGACACTCAATTGCTCTCTTTCCCTTGTGGTTATAAGAGATATATATAATAGATTTAGTTAATTTAAATTCGAACTGATATTTTTGAGTTGATTTGAACTTGAACTAGTATCCTGACTCGATCTGGTATCCTAAGTCAATTTGGATTTGATCTTTAGGACTTGTAAATATACTCAACAAATTTCCACCTTGGCTTGAAATATACGGAGTCAAATATATCGAAACATATCTCATCGTCTCTTCCACACAACCCCTAACGGCATCAACCTCTAGAAACACCAATTAAGTTCAAGCAATACTTGAACCTATCAACTGAAAGTAGCATAATCTTTTCATTAATTGCTGCAACACATTCTGTAAAATTCTTGTTGCTAATTGTATCCTGATATGAGATAGATTTCTCACATTCGACACTCTGAGCTACTGTAAGAGCATAAGCAATCATACCTGCATATCATGAAGGTGGCCTAATCTTCCTTCTCTTAGTACCAATAGCGATTTTGTATTGCTCCTGTTGTTGTGACGCATCATCCTATATAGAATCCTGCATATCTGTCTCATTAGGATGAATTGAAGAATTTTGTAATACTCTTTCTGGAGCTTCAACATCAAGCCCCATCTATTTACTTACACTATGGCCTATACCTACACTGTCAACAAATTTCTTCATTTGGTTTAATATAGCAAACTCATCAAAAGTACATCTCTATTAATAATTTTGGATAATCTAGAATTATCTATATGCCACAGTCTATATCCCTTCACCCCATCTACATAATCTAGGAATATGCATCTTCTTGCCCTCAGTTCAAGTTTACTTTGGCCTCAATTCAAATTTACCATCATTGACTTGAATATATACAAGGTAACCAAATATTCTCAAAGTAGACTAAGGCCCCGTTTGGAGGAGCTTTTTGTGGAGTGATTGATTATAACCCTATTTGATTTTGATGAGCTCAAAGCATTTGAGTATATCTTATACTAATGAATTCAATCTAGTATTTCAGCCAAATATTTGTGAATTTATGTTTAAGTGTCTCTAGCTTTGGTTCAATACATTTTGGCTAAGTATGGAACTCAGTTTGAACCAAAGTCTGAAGCTCGAGTCGACTCCGGAAGATTACGAGTCGACTCCAAGTAATTCAGAAGCTCTGGCACATGCTCGAGTCGACTCCGGTACACTACGAGTCGACTCCGACTGAGAACTGATAAAAAGATAGAAAGTTGATTTTCAGACCCTGTCAGCGAGTCGACTCCAGAAGGGTTCGAGTCGACTCCGATGGTTGCCGAGTCGACTCCCAACGTTTCCGAGTCGACTCCAAAGGGTAATAGAAGAAAGACAGAACAATGTATTTCAGACCCTGCAACCGAGTCGACTCCAGAAGGTTACGAGTCGACTCCGAAGTTTGGCGAGTCGACTCCTAGTTAAGTACGAGTCGACTCTCTGAGGAAAGCACGACTCCAAGGCAGTTCAACTCAAAAAAAATAGAGAAACAGTTTTCGGACTCTGAGAGCCAAGTCGACTCCAAGATGATCCGAATCGACTCGAGAAAGAAATACAGAAAATCAGATCTCTGGAACCCTGAGAACGAGTCGTCTCCGGAGGGCCGAGTCATCTCTAGACATTGGCGAGTCGACTCCAGGGTTGGACGAGTCGACTCCAGAACGGGACAGCACTTTAATTCAAATCCTGAACAGTGGGCGAGTCGTCTCCAGTAAAGTGTGAGTCGACTCCAGCAACAGCCGAGTCGACTCCAGATCGAGCGAGTCGACTCCGACCCCAATGGATACACTGTCAGGAGTTGCAGAGTGTGCAGAACGGCCACAAAAAGGTGTCTAACGGCTAGTTTTCAAAGTGGACTGCTTAAATAGCCAGAGTGAACAGTAGTAGACATCAAGAGAGCTATTCCATTGAAACAAAAAGGGATTTCCACCTACCAAAGGCTCTCAAGAGTAAATACAAGAGAAAGAAGGAAAAGTGCATTGAATTCCATCCAACAAACGTTTCCTTCGCATTCAAGGCATTCCTCTGACATCAGATCATCAGTGCATTCAAAGAGGAGACTCAGAGTTCGAGAAGCCTCTTCTTCCTCTTCCAAAATCTGTTTGAGGACTTCTAACTCTACATTATTTATATTGTTCATATTTGCTTTTTAAGAAGCTTTTTCTGTACTCTTTACATACTGTTTTCTTGTTATTTGATTCAATCAGGGGATTGAATCAAGGTTGTTGAGGTTTGTTGGTGAGCCGAAGTTAAAACCAACGGTGTAAGGGTTCGATTGTGATCCCGGAAAAACAATCGGGTGGTTCTAGTCGGTGAGCCTGTGAAAACCGACCGAGTTCATTATGATCTCGTGAAAACAACAAGTTGGGTTGTGAACTTGTAAAACAACCGGCTGTAATCCTAGGAATTATAGTAAACTCCCAAGTGAAGCTTGGGGAGTGGACGTAGGAGCAAGGGTTAGCTCCGAACCACTATAAAACCTCTTGTGTTTGTAATTGGTTCATTGTCTCTTCCATCCTCTCCACTCACTACAACTAGTAATCTAATTAATTAGCCTGCAATAATATTAATTAGTTACTCATTAAGTTTTAATTTGTAATTATTACTTAAAACCCAATTCACCCCCCTCTTGGGTTATCTTCTTGGGCAACAAGTGGTATCAGAGCAGGAGCTCTTCTATCAAAAGAGTAAAAGATCAAAATGACAACCCCTTTTAGATCTTCACTTATTGAGGGACAATTGATAGTCAATTTTAAAGACCACACAATAGCACGTATCTAGTAGGATAGTGATTACAGGTATCAATCCACAGGGATTGGGGTACGGTTGTTTTCTTAAAAATATTTGAAAAAAAGAAAATTTGTGAAGACTATTAAACTAAGCAATTTTAATAAGAAAGGCAATTAAAATGATATCAGTTTGGAGGAACCTAGGGCAAGGAATTCACCACTAACATTAGAACAAGGATTATTTGTATTTTAATTTATTCTTGGATTAACATGCAAATTGGCTACAAGCCTAATAAGCATTCGAATAGAAATTCACAAAAATAATTTAGGCATAATCCATCTTCAGTTGGCATGAAATGTCTACCCTAATCTAAGGTGGCAGCACATCGCATTTTTCTTAAGCATGGACTATCTTATATTTACTTAGTGATCATGAAGAACAGTTGTATAAACTTCACATTTAAAATCACAAAAATTAAACATGAAATAAAAGAAGATATTTATTAAAAATAATAAGTTTATACAACTCCAAGAATATAAAATAAAATATAAAATCCGTGTCCCTTTGTTAGGGCTGCATCCAGCCCTAGAGAGGAAATCAGCCTTTCATAATATGGGAGTCGTGGGCGATAGCAGCGATGTAGAGGACTCCCATCACGGCTATCTCCTTCCTTTCTGTGTCTTCTTCCTGCACTGGATTCGGTGGGAACTTCCTTATCATTTCATCTCTTTTCTTCCCATAATATCCCAAACTATTCTCTCACTCTTTATTCAATGGGAACTCCCTGAGAAGAGCGATTGGGATCAGCCGGCTCACTCCCTCCGAATGCCTTCGTCTTCACCTCCTAACTCCTTTATATAGACTGCTCCCCTCCCTCTCTCCTTCACGTCTTGGATCAGGATGTAGAGATTGAACAGGTGATGGCGTGGATGGCATATCCGAACGCGAACAGGAGAAAATCTGGGAAGATTTTGGGATACGCGGATGTGGTTGAGGTGTGAAGAAAATCTCGGATGGCTGTAGGACGTTGCTGGATTTGCTAGATCTATGGATGTGAAGTGATCTCAAAGGGGTTATGGCTCTGATCAGTGATGACGTTGAATCCTGGCTAGCCGTGGGATAAGGATGAAGAGCAAACGCGGAGATGCACGGGAGAAACGGACGGCCATGTGGGATGTGCGAAATGCTGGGAGGATCTGGATCTTATCCGTGGAAGATGGAGTCAATTCCGAACGGGAGGAAGAAACGGATTCATGAGCTGGGAGAAATCTGGAACGAATCCGGGTGAAAGCTTTGAATTTATTCATGACTCTGTTCCGCTGAAGCAGGGGAGATGAAAATGAATCGCGAGCTGGGATGCAAGGGATTCGGCTGGAAGGAGATGAGCTTGGGATGGGTTTTGTTCGTAGACGTGGAGGGATCCGTGGACGAGGAAGTTTGGATTTGGCTGGGATTAAGCTGGGAGAAGGTTCGGACGCGGGGAAAACTCATGAAGTTGAGAGGATCTCGGCTGGGAGGATTGTTGCTGTTTCGAAACAGGGGAGGATGGCAAGTGGGTGGCTGGGAGATGAGTGGATCACGGGAGGATGAAGCTTATCCAGGAATACAGCCGTTGGCTGGTTATGGATGCAGGGGATTCATCCGTGCACGATGCGGAATGAAGAGAAGTTGAGGAGGTTTGGAAATGGTGGATACGATTGGGAACAGGGGATTCGATTTGGATGAAGAAGGATGCGGACGCGAGATGAACTCGGGACGTTGGGAAAGCTGGACTCTTGATTTTTGGAAAGATGACTCTGAGATGCAGGGGATTTGGAAGAAGCTGGGAGCTGATTCTGTGAACGGAAGAAAGCTTTGTTCTTGGATTCGGTTCGTGGGATTATGGCTGAGCTTGATTTGTGATGAGCTGGTAGCAGGGGATAACGAGGACGGGTTGTGTTTGACGTGGAACAGGGGCTTCGAGCTTATCCGTGGATGCTGGAATAAGCTGGTTCGGATTTGGAAGTTGGGGAAAATGGAACGGCTGGGAGATACTTCAGAAGGAGATTGGCTGCGGATGTTTGGGATTAATCCAGGAGTTTGGATGAAGCTTTGAGTTTCGAATGGAATGAATGTGAGAACGCTCCGAAAGAAGGGGAAATTTGGATATGAGAGCTTATATGACTCTGTTCATAAATGACGTGGAGGGAAGCGGAATGGCTGGGAGGAGTTATAGGATTATTCGTGGAAAGTTGAAATGGATTGAAGGGGTGAGGCTTTGGGATCTGTGCAACTAAGATGGTATGCTTTGAGATCTGAGAGACAAATATTTGAAGAGATTTTATTGTTTTTGAGATTAAAATTGGATCATGTGGAAAAAGAGTTGGAACGAGTGGGAAGAAAATTAGGTGACTGAATCAGAGGGTCTTGATTTGCGGGGTGCATGCGATTTGGGTTCAGAGATCATCCTAAATCAATTCGGCTTGACCTGCATCCATTAGACTCAACCAATAATAATAATAAAAAGAATCAAACTTGAATAATTTATTTAAAATGAAATGATGAAAGAAAACACATTTTTTTTAGTTAAATTTACAAAATATGCGGATTAAAATAATGATAAGTGCTGTGAATAAGATATTAGTTTATGCATTATTTAGCACTTATCAACAATCCACCAATAGGCCTCCATTCTTCAATGGAACCGACTACGCATATTGGAAGGCTAGGATAAAAATATTTATCCAAGCCCAAGACTATGAGATTTGGAGTATCATAGTTAATGGACCATACATTCCTTTTATTTTTGTAGATAACATTACTATTCCCAAGCTTGAAAAAGATTGGGATGACAATGATAGAAGGAAGGCACAACTAAATGCCAAAGCAATGAATGTGCTTTATTGTGCCTTAGACCGTAATGAATTCAATAGAGTCTCTACTTGCAGTTCTGCAAAAGAGATATGGGACAGACTTGAAGTGACCCACGAGGGCACGAATCAAGTCAAGAAATCCAAAATAAACATGCTAGTTCATAAGTATGAACTATTTAAAATGGATTCTAATGAAACTATCACTTGCATGTTTACTAGATTTACTGATATTGTCAATGGTCTAAAAAGCCTTGGCAAAAGTTATGCTAACAGTGACCTTGTCAGAAAAATTCTTCGATCTTTGCCAAGATTATGGGAAGCCAAGGTAACGGCAATCCAAGAAGCCAAGGACTTAAACAAGCTGCCACTCGAAGAGCTTCTTGGATCCCTGATGACGCATGAGCTCACAATGAAACAACACAGCGAAGAAGAATCCTCTCATAAGAAAAAGGTAATAGCCCTCAAATCTACTTCTTCTAACAAAGATCCATCTTGCAGTAGCAGCAGCGAAGAAGAAGACAATGAGGGAGTTGATGATGAGGCTCTTCTCGTGCGAAAGTTCAGAAAGTGCATCAACCGGAAGAAGTCCTTTCATCAGAGGAGAGGTCCCTCAAATTTCTACAACAAGGACAAAGGTAAGGAAAGAGAAAGTAAGGGAATCGGTTGCTATGAGTGCAAGAAACCGGGACATTTCGAATCGACTGTCCATTACTGAAGAAGAGCATCAAGCACAAGAAGAAGAAAGCTCTTGTCACCACCCTGACAGACTCCGATTCATCGTCATCATCATCGGATGAGGAGCAAGAGGAAAAGGCCAACTTCTGTTTTATGGCAAATAAAAATGAGGTAACATCTGAAACGCATTTAGATTTTATCTTTGATGAATTGTATGATGCTTTTAATGAACTAATGAATGAATATAAGACAATAAATCTTAAGAATAAAGAACTAAAACTAACTAATCAATCTCACTTCCATAAGTATGATAAATTAATTAAGGACAAGGATTTTATCATTAAAGAAAATTTAGAACTTAAAACAAGCAACCAAATGTTAATTCAAAAAACTAATCCCTTAAGTAAAGATAACGAAAAACTAACCAAGAAAATTTCAGAACTTAAAAACGGTAAACAAACTTTAAAAGATAATCTCACAAAAGACTTAAGCATACTAAAAACAGAAAAACAAAAGCTAACACAAGAGCTTGAAAAATACAAACCTATTGTTGAAAAGTTTACATATAGTTCTGAAAAATTGGAAATGATATTTAACAATCAACGAGCTGTGTTTAATAGAGCTGGTTTAGGGTATAAACCTAATAATAAGCAAAAGCTCCTTAAAAATATCTTTATGAAAGCAGAGGAAAGTAAAACTAAGAATATAACCTATTTTTGCTGTGGAAAAATAGGACATAAAGCTAATGTGTGGGACCATAGGAAAGCAGAAGCTAAAAGAAAAATTAAAAAGATTTGGGTTCCAAAAGGAACCAACATTACTAACCTTGAAGGACCCAAGAAAACTTGGGTACCTAAAATTGTATGATTTCCTTGTGTAGGAGTGTCTTGCAGCCAAAGTCGACAAAAACTGTTGGTATTTGGATAGTGGCTGCTCAAGACACATGACGGGTGACAAGGAGTAATTCTTCACCTTAGAGCCTAAGAAGGGAGGTGCTCTGACATTTGGAGACAATAACCAAGGTCACATCGTTGGTATAGGTAAAGTACAAATCACCTCTTCAACCTTCGTTGATAATGTATGATTTGTAGATAGTCTTAAGCATAACCTACTTAGCGTTAGTCAATTATGTGATAGAGGTTTTGATGTTTTGTTTAAGCCATCTTTATACATCATAACCAACTCAATTGACAATGGATTAGTATTTAAAGGAATTAGACGTGGTAACGTCTATGTAGTAGATCTTGAAGACCTTGCTAAAAACAGTCCTTGCTTAGTAGCTAGTGATACTAAGGTTGATGATGCAAGTTGGTTATGGCACCGTAAATTAGGTAATGCAATTATGGATATAATATCTAAGTTAGTTAAAAGAGATTCTGTAATAGATTTGCCAGAACTAAAATTTGAGAAAAATAAAATTTGTGAAGCATGTCAATATGGCAAACAATCTAGGAGCTCTTTTAAATCCATAAACTGTGTCTCTACGTCTAGACCTCTTGAACTACTACACATGGATCTATTTGGACCAACTAGAACCACAAGTCTTGGTGGAAACAAATATGGTCTTGTTATAATAGATGATTTTTCTAGATATACTTGGGTCATGTTTTTAGCTCATAAAGATGAAGCATTTTCTGTATTTAAGAAATTTTATAAGGAAGTAACTAATGCAAGAAATGCTTCAGTCATAGCTATTAGAAGTGATCATGGAACGGAATTTGAAAATCATCTATTTGATGAATTCTGTAGTAAAAATGGAATAACTCATAATTTCTCTGCACCTAGGACACCACAATAAAATGGAGTTGTGGAAAGAAAGAATAGAACCCTAGAGAAAATGGCTAGAACCATGTTGTGTGAAAGTAACCTCCCTAAGTATTTTTGGGGAGAAGCCATTAAAACATCATGTCACATATTAAATAGAGTTTTATTGAGACCAATTATAAAGAAAACACCTTATGAACTTTGGAGAGATAGAAAGCCCAAAGTAAACTATTTTCATGTTTTTGGGTGTAGATGTTTCATTCATAATAATGGCAAAGATAACTTAGGTAAATTTAATTCTAAATCTGATGAAGGTATCTTTTTGGGCTATTCTACATCAAGTAAAGCTTATATAGTCTTCAACAAAAGAACCCTTGTTACTGAAGAGTCTATACATGTTGTTTTTGATGATACTAATGATGTCTCTTCTAGCAAGAGAGTAGCTCTTGATGATGATGCAGGAATACTTGAGAAAAAGATAGATGATATGACATTACAAGAGGATGAACCGAAGCAAAGTGGAGAAACCTCAACAAGTCAAGAGGTAATTGATGATCATGGGCTTACAAAGGCTTGGAGGTATGCATACAGTCACCCTAAAGAATTAATATTAGATAATCCATCACAACCTATTAGAACTAGAGCTTCTCTTAGGAACTTAAATAATCACCTAGCTTTTGTTTCACACTTAGAACCTAAAAACATTGGAGAAGCTGAAAATGATGTAAATTGGATAAATGCTATGCAAGAGGAACTAAACCAATTTACTAGAAACAAGGTATGGAATTTAGTAGAAAGACCCGCTGAATACTCAATAATAGGAACTAAATGGATATATAAAAACAAACTTGATGAAAATGGAGTTGTGGTTAGAAACAAGGCTAGACTAGTAGCAAAGGGCTATAATCAAGAAGAAGGTATAGATTTTGATGAAACCTTTGCTCATGTGGCTAGACTTGAAGCAATTAGATTATTACTAGCATTTGCATGCTCTAAAGACTTCAAACTATTTCAAATGGATGTAAAAAGTACCTTTCTGAATGGGTATATTAATGAGGAGGTTTATGTAGAACAACCTCCTGATTTTGAAAATCATCAATACCCCAATCATGTATATAAACTAAATAAAGCACTTTATGGTCTAAAACAAGCCCCTAGAGCATGGTATGAAAGACTTAGCAAATTTCTATTAGACCATGAATTCTCTAGAGGAAATGTTGATACAACACTGTTTTTAAAGAAGAAAAACAAAGAAATGTTAGTAGTGCAGATTTATGTAGATGATATTATTTTTGGTGCTACTAACAATCACCACTGCGAAGAATTTGCTGACTTAATGCAGAGCGAATTTGAAATGAGCATGATGGAAGAGCTGAACTATTTCCTCGGGCTCCAAATCAAACAATCTAAAGAGGGGATCTTCATCAATCAAGCTAAATACATTAAGGAGATGCTTAAGAAGTTTGATATGGATGGAAACAAGCCAATCAGCACACCCATGAGCTCATCATGCAAACTAGATAAGGATGAATCAGGTAAATCAATAGATCAAAAGCTGTATAGAGGTATGATAGGCTCTTTACTATATCTTACAGCAAGTAGAGCAGATATCATGTTTAGTATATGCATGTGTGCTAGATATCAATCTAATCCTAAGGAATCATATTTAATTGCAGTTAAGAGAATTTTTAAATACCTAATAGGAACAAAAAATATAGGTTTATGGTACTCTAAAGAATATAGCATAAACTTAATAGGGTACACAGATTCAGACTTTGCTGGTTGTAAACTTGATAGAAAAAGCACCAGCGGGTCATGTCAATTCTTAGGAGAAAATTTAATCTCTTGGTTTAGCAAGAAACAAAACTCAGTTGCACTATCTACGGCGGAAGCCGAATATGTTGCTGCCGGGAGTTGTTGTGCTCAAATCTTGTGGATTAAACAACAACTTGAAGATTATGGCATTAAACAAGATAAAATTCCCATAAACTGTGATAATACAAGTGCCATTAATCTAACTAAAAATCCAATTCAGCATTCAAGAACTAAATACATTGAGATAAGACATCACTTTATAAGAGATCATGTACTGAATGGTGATGTGACACTTCAATTTGTTTGTACTGATGATCAACTTGCTGATATCTTCACAAAACCTTTGAGTGCAGATCGATTTTGCATACTAAGAAGAGGGTTAGGAGTGATCGATCCATTCTAGTGATACTCTCCTCTAGTTCATTGATTTTGAGGATTAGTTTATGTTGGACATAGGATTTCTTATCTATGATCATCAAATCAGTTCTTAAATCCTAGATAGGTCAATAACTCTCTGTTTTGGCACGAAAATAACAAGATTCTTGATTGTGTGCCAGAGTTCGAGTCGACTCAGATACATTTTAGAGTCGGCTCATGGGGGAGTCGACTCGCGCATATTTGGGAGTCGACTCGAGTTCAAGTCGACTCGCGACATACCGGAGTCGACTCGAGGTCGGAAATCCGACTTTTAACCCTAAGTGGAATGCTTTCCTTTTTACTTCTATTTTCAGCCGCCACTGTTCAAAAATCCTAGAGCCGTCTCCGACCTCGTCTCCGACCCACTTTAGGTCATCTCTGTCGAGGTTTCTCCCTATTTTCCGTGTCCTTCCCCGTTTTTAGGTCAAAAATGCCTAGGAAGGTCATTGTCCCGAGCCGAAAGAGACCCTCCTCCGCGAGTGGGGCCGAGCGACGGTCCAAGGCTCGGAACGAACCGGCGAGGCCACCACCTCCGATTCCTTCCCCGCCTAGGCCGGTTCCCTCGCGCTCATGCGCCGGGAAGGTTGTCTCAACCGGGAGGCAAGTCAACTTTGACTTCCTCTCCCGGGAAGGGTTCAACCTAGGGCATCACCTTAGGGCCCAGGGTTTAGAGTTTTTCTGCACACTTGACCTCCCTACCTATCTAGGGTTAGTTAGGAAATTCTATGGTACTGTCGCACGGGTTAGCGGGGGTATCCAGGGAACTGTTTTGGGTGTCCCTATTTTCATCTCGGAGGATTTCATTGCTCGAGTCCTCCATCTCTCGAGTGAGGGGATTGTTCCCACACACCCCTCCGATAGGACAGAGGCCCTTACGGCCATCTTAGGGAGTCCACCTGTGTCCCCTATAGAGGAGGTGTTCGTAAATCAGCTTTCGGCTGAAATGCGGCTTCTCCTAAGTGTCATCTCTAGGACTCTCTTCCCCAAAACGGGTAGGTTTGACTTTATCTCAGAGAGAGACCTGGCACTGATGTACCATCTCCTCCAAGACACTCCCATCAACTTCTGCAAGCTCATCTACAAGTACATATGTGAACCCCTAGATAAACCTAGGCTCAGCCTTCCATATGGCATGCTATTCACCTTTATATTTAGGAAGTTAGAGGTCCCTATTCCTGAGGGGGAACCCTCTCGCTCACTGCGCTTTACAGATCGCATGGGTGAGGGGACCTTCCATCGGATGGGTTTCCATAGAGTTGGGGGAGTCTGGGTATGGAAACCATCCACATCCACATCCACACCTTCTGACCCTACCACTCATCACTCAACTAGTCCCGATCATGATCAGGACCATGACATAGCTCCTCCCACCTTTCCTTCCACCTCTGCTCCTACCTATACTGAGCCCTCCACCTCCACTGCCCCACCTTCTCAGCAGTAGCCCCTGGAGGTTCGGATATCTTCTAAGCAGCTCCGAGAGTTGCGGCAGGAGATAGTGAGGGAACTGAGAGATGATCTACTGAGGGAGCTCCGAGGTCCTCAGAGTGCTCCCTCCACCGAGCTAGTTCCCTCCTTAGCAGCCGTGACAGAGATGGTTGCAAACCTAAAGGAGGAAATATTCAATATTCGAAGCCTAGTTCAAGCTCAATACTGGAACATAAGTGACGTCAAGGATGACACAAGAAAGATGCGAGACAGCATCAGACATGAGTTAGGCAACCAGAGTCAGGGTGCAGAGCGGCTAGCTAATGCGTTGATCTTCAAGCTTGACACCATCCAGGAAAAAGTGAACGAGAATTCCTCGACACAGTTTAGACTCACCCCGGAGATCATCGCACAGCTAGGGAACGTATCTAAGGGGATAAGCTTAGTCATGCAAATGAATAGACTTAGATCAGGAGCCACATCCTCCACTACAAAGAAACCCTAGAGTAGCTTTGTTTTCCATCTTATGATGTATTTGCTCTATATTTATATTTTTTTCTCTACAATTGTACTCAAATTAGCATCAATATAATGAGTAGACACTTTCTTACAAAACTGTGCAATACTTTTCTGTGTTCTGCGCTTCTTTTTGCTATGATGACAAAAAGGGGGAGAAAATATGTTGAATTGAATACAAAGGGAATCACAAAAAAAGAGAAAAAATTCTTAAAGCAAAATGTAATTTGTTCTAAGTGGATTCGATACCTCGAGGCTAATTATCTCTCTGTTGGGGCTCCTAAAGGAGTAATCTCCAGAATCTATTCAAGAGATATTCGGAGATTAGTTGAATAATACTCAAGAACAAATTGGCAGATTTTTCCTCTAAAACCAAAAATTTAAGCTCAAAAGCTTCAAGACATTAAAAGAAAATTCAGAGAATCTAAACAAAATTGAATGCATATGTTGAGGGGGAGAATTTGAAATCTTAAGAAAGCAAATTCATTAAACACATATAAGCCAAACAATTGATTGCATGACATGAAGGCTTATATAATTCCAAATGAAAGGGGGAGCTTTAACTTCAGGATTTACTGTTTCACACCTTTCAATTTTGGATAAATTAAATGACTAGACACTTGAATTCATTTCAAAACTTTATTATAAATTCTCTTTTGGTTGAGCAATTCACTTTACAAATACTCAATATTTTGTCATCATCAAAAAGGGGGAGATTGTGGAGTGATTGATTATAACCCTATTTGATTTTGATGAGCTCAAAGCATTTGAGTATATCTTATACTAATAAATTTAATCTAGTGTTTCAGCCAAATATTTGTGAATTTATGTTTAAGTGTCTCTAGCTTTGGTTCAATACATTTTGGCTAAGTATGGAACTCAGTTTGAACCAAAGTCTGAAGCTCGAGTCGACTCCGGAAGATTACGAGTCGACTCCAAGTGTTTCAGAAGCTCTGGCACATGCTCGAGTCGACTCCGGTACACTACGAGTCGACTCCGACTGAGAACTGATAAAAAGATAGAAAGTTGATTTTCAGACCCTGTCAGCGAGTCGACTCCAGAAGGGTTCGAGTCGACTCCGATGGTTGCCGAGTCGACTCCCAACGTTTCCGAGTCGACTCCAAAGGGTAATAGAAGAAAGACAGAACAATGTATTTCAGACCCTGCAACCGAGTCGACTCCAGAAGGTTACGAGTCGACTCCGAAGTTTGGCGAGTCGACTCCTAGTTAAGTACGAGTCGACTCTCTGAGGAAAGCACGACTCCAAGGCAGTTCAACTCAAAAAAAATAGAGAAACAGTTTTCGGACTCTGAGAGCCGAGTCGACTCCAAGATGATCCGAGTCGACTCGAGAAAGAAATACAGAAAATCAGATCTCTGGAACCCTGAGAACGAGTCGTCTCCGGAGGGCCGAGTCATCTCCAGACATTGGCGCGTCTACTCCTGGGTTGGACGAGTCGACTCCAGAACGGGACAGCACTTTAATTCAAATCCTGAACAGTAGGCGAGTCGTCTCCAGTAAAGTGTGAGTCGACTCCAGATCGAGCGAGTCGACTCCGACCCCAACGGATACACTGTCAGGAGTTGCAGAGTGTGCAGAACGGCCACAAAAAGGTGTCTAACGGCTAGTTTTCAAAGTGGACTGCTTAAATAGCCAGAGTGAACAGTAGTAGACATCAAGAGAGCTATTCCATTCAAACAAAAAGGGATTTTCACCTACCAAAGGCTCTCAAGAGTAAATACAAGAGAAAGAAGGAAAAAGCGCATTGAACTCCATCCAACAAACGTTTCCTTCGCATTCAAGGCACTCCTCTGACATCAGATCATCAGTGCATTCAAAGAGGAGACTCAGAGTTCGAGAAGCCCCTTCTTCCTCTTCGAAAATCTGTTTGAGGGCTTCTAACTCTACATTATTTATATTGTTCATATTTGCTTTTTAAGAAGCTTTTCCTGTATTCTTTACATACTGTTTTCTTGTTACTTGATTCAATCAGGGGATTGAATCAAGGTTGTTGAGGTTTGTTGGTGAGCCAAAGTTAAAACCAACGGTGTAAGGGTTCGATTGTGATCCCGAGAAAACAATCGGGTGGTTCTAGTCGGTGAGCCTGTGAAAACCGACCGAGTTTGTTGTGATCTCGTGAAAACAACAAGTTGGGTTGTGAACTTGTAAAACAACCGACTGTAATCCTAGAGATTATAGTGAACTCCCAAGTGAAGCTTGGGGAGTGGACGTAGGAGCAAGGATTAGCTCCGAACCACTATAAAACCTCTTGTATTTGTAATTGGTTTATTGTCTCTTCCATCCTCTCCACTCACTACAACTAGTAATCTAATTAATCAGCCTGCAATAATATTAATTAGTTACTCATTAAGTTTTAATTTGCAATTATTACTTAAAACCCAATTCACCCCCCCTCTTGGATTGTCTTCTTGGGCAACACTTTTGGAGGGCCAAAAAGCACTTTCTGGCCCTCCAAAAGTACTTTTAGATAAAAAATGGTGTTTGGTAAAATTTTCGGAAAGCTGTTTCAGCTTT
Organism: Phoenix dactylifera; assembly: GCF_051530095.1. Taxonomy (NCBI): domain Eukaryota; kingdom Viridiplantae; phylum Streptophyta; class Magnoliopsida; order Arecales; family Arecaceae; genus Phoenix; species Phoenix dactylifera. Next base: position 14,830,390 of record NC_143199.1, read on the forward strand.
TGCGGGAAGCTGAAAATAGCTTTTGGGGAAAAGCTCCAATTTGGAGCTTTCCGAAAATACTATTTTCAGCTTTGTCAGAAAGCTGTTTTTTGGACCAAAATACCCCCATTTAAATCACACTTTTTTTTTCCAAAACCCTCATCCCGCCTCTTCCTCTCTCACCCATCCTCTCCTTGTCCCTCTCTATCTTCTTCTTCCTCTCAACACCGCCGCCTCTGCTCCTTCTTCCTCTTCTTTTTTTTTTGTTTTGGAAGCTTGTGTAGCCACCATGCTGGCCACCACCCATGGCCAGCGATCCCTCTATATTTCAATGAAATAAAATAATAAATAAATAAATAAATAAAAATATTAGTAATTATTTAACCAATTTTATCACCTAGCTAGAAAATTTGTTAGAGAGATAAATGATCATTAGAAGGATGAAAAATTAATTTACACTAATAATTATAATATTTTATATATTTATTATTATATTATACTATAAATATAATATTATATTACGTTATATCATAATACATTGATATGTTATGTTAAATAATTTAATATTATATTAAATTATTATTCTATAATACATAATGTTATAGTACTGTATTATAATAATATTATATTACATTACATTAATATTATACTATATCATATATTTATGTATTAATACATATTATATTTTATTATGCTCTGTTATATAATACTAGTAATGTCCTTTATGGTCATTTTGTCATACAAAAGTATTTTCTCAATTTATTTACCAAACACATATTAAAGTACCACAGCACTTTACAAATGTAGTTACCAAACAGCAAACAGCTTTTTATAAATGCTCTACTTTCAACAGCTCTACTTCCAACAGCTCTACTTCCGAAAGCTCTACTACTAACAGCTCCCCCAAACAAAGCCTAATTAATAGAGTGATTGGACCATACCTTATGTGAAATTTTGTACTCAACTGTAGTTGATGGAGACCGATTTACCAAGTACCATGCTGTATTAACTATTCAGCCCAGAAGTTTTATGGAGTCCAGCATTTGAGAGCATATAGTAAGCACTCTTCATGAGTACTCTATTCATCCATTCTGCAACTTCATTCTACTATGGTATTCCTTGTACAGTATAGTGTCTTAGTATACCTTCATTCTTGCAGAGATCATCAATTTTTTTTTATTAGTACTCCAAGTCATTATCAATTCTCAGTATTTTAATCTTTTTTTTGATCTGATTCTCAACCAAAGCTTTTCACTATTTAAATTTGACAAATACTTCATCTTGTATTTCAGAAAATACACCCAAATCTTTCTAGAATAATTATCAACGAATATCAAAAAATAACGATACCCACTCATCAATGCAACTGAAGAGGGACCTTGAATGGATATAATCCAATGTGCTCTTAGTACTATGAATATCAATCCTGAACTTTGCCATGCATTATTTGCCGAGTACACAATATTCATAGAAGTCCAATTTTTCTATCTGCACACTATCAAGTAGGCCTCTCTTGAACAAACCATTATCAATCTCTCACACTCATTGCCCTAAATGCATATGCCATATGCAATAACTACGTAGCATCCATATCTGACAATCCTAATGATGAAGAAATCATTGTAGTACCTACTATTGTTTTACATGCTAAATGATACAAGCTATTAACCAACTTTTTCTTCATCACTATGAAAGCTTCCTTAGAGACTTTTAGTAAACTATTATTATAGGTGTACTTATACTCTTGAGAATCTAGAGTACCCAAGAAAATAATGTTCTTTTTCAATTCTAGAACATGCCTAGCTTCTATGATCCTCACAATACCATCGTACATCTTAATTTGAATTATTTTAACACCAATAACCACAACAGCTTTATTCTCCCAACAAAACCTTTCATTCCCTAATCTAATAGATACAAACCAGTCTCTATTAGGAGTTATATGAAAAGAACAATCAAAATAAAAAATCTACTCTTTTCTAGAGCTATTGACACTAATTGACAAAACCTCACTACTAGCATCATGGAAATTTTTCTATGCTGTACTAGTATTAGCTTTAGAGATAGGCTTGTTGGGTTTCCCAGTGCCCTAGAGCGCAGCGGAAGATACGGGATTATAAAATTTTCTTATAAAACCCATTATATGAATCCTAATAAGCCAAGATCACCTTAATAGTATAACCAAATAATGTAGAAATATAATCTTGGTATAGAAGAATACCTATCACGCTATATCCAATATGTTTGAAGATGTCCTAAGGTGCCCAAATGTTCATCCTCCGATGTTGATCTTTAGAACCCCAAGGCACCTCCTTATTTATAAGAGATGGAGGGATGCATCATAAAGGGATGCATCCCATCCACACACCTCATCATGATGAGGCATGTACCAAGAGAGGCATCCCATCATGATGGGGTGCTAAGGAGAAGGGTGTATCAACTTCTTTCTCATGTCTCCCTCTTAAATCCTGATGATCCAAGGGCCCAAATGCAGTGAACCAAAGCCAATGGTCCAGATCTAGGCGCCATCTAATGGTCCAGATCAAGGCATCATCATCCAGGGTGCCATCCAATGGTCCAGAAGCAAGATGTCATCACCGATGGTCCATATTCAGGCGCTGAGCAACGGTCCAGATCTTTCATCCAGAGAGCCATCCAGTGGTCCAGATTCAGGCGCTGACCAATGGTCCAGATCCTTCATCCAGGAATCCATCCAATGGTCCAGATGAAGGCGCCAACCAGTAGACTAGATCCTTCATCCAGAAAACCATCCAATGGTCCAGATGAAGGTGCCAACCAATGGACAAGATCCTTCATCCAGGGAGCGATCCAATGGTCCAGAAGTGAAGGCCCTATCAAACCCAATCCAATTGGGTTTAACCAACTTAAAGAAAACATTAAACCTAATCAAATCAGGTCTAATTAAAGCCAAATGGGTTCCAACTCATGGCTAACCCATTTTAGGTCATGATCTAATTATATTAGATCAACCTAACCTAAGAATCAGATTCGAATTTAATTTGAATCAGGAGCTAGGGTTTGCAACACGTGCTAGCATGTTCATCTTGCAAACATGATCTAATCCAATTAGACCCTTGATCAATTTCCTTGTGTGTGACCCATTGGGTTCCTATCTTAGCCAGCAGTAGGTGCAGGTGCAAGTTGACCTAACCTGATTAGAATACCTCTAATCCAATTTAGGTTCAATTTAGTGCTAAACCTGACTTAGCAATCAGAACCTTTCTGATGCTTTGATCTAATCAAACTCTTTGATCCGATCAACCCACAAGACATGATTGACGTCTAGCAACGTATCATGTCTACCCGGAAGATGAGGAATGTATTGGACAAATTCAAACATACCCTTCAGTGGCAAGTTACCGTGCAATTCAATCCCTCAGTCATACTACATCCTAAATAAGTGCATGAGTATGGATCAATATCAAACTCAATCACTTATTCATGTCTCTCTCAATCTTTTATATGATAATTCAAACAATGAAACATTAGAAACTCTTTCTAATATTCATTTTGCTTTGATCAAAAGTTTCTTGAATCATCATAAGATTAGAGTAAGTAGGATGTTACCTTCTCTTACTAGAAGTGACTGATTCCTTGTTGACCTATGTTGCCCAGTAAATACAACCCAAGAGGGGGGGGTGAATTGGGTCTTTTAAAAACTTTTCAACTACTTCTAATCTTTTAGAGTTAATTATGCTAAGTTGTATAGATGCACAGTGAAATTTAAACTTAGCAACAGTTTGATGTATAGATTGTGACTTGATTGATTATGCTTGCAACTAAAGGATGCGCGGATAAGAGTTAAGCAAGCAATTTATCTAAGTAAGTAAGTGAGTAAGTTAGACAATGACAAGAAGCATTACAAACACAACAAACATATAGTGGTTCGGTGCACCCCAGCACCTACATCCACTCCTCAAGACCTCTTGGGAATTTCACTATAATCCTACAGATTACAGCCGGTTGTTTTACAAGCTCACAACCCAACTTGTTGTTTTGCGAGATAACAATGAACTCGGTCGGTTTTCACAGGCTCACCGACTAGAACCAACCGATTGTTTTCCCGGGTTCACAATCAAACCCAGTTGGTTTTCCCACAGGCTCACCAACCACAACCTTACAACGATTGTTTTCCGGGTTCACAATCAACCCAGTTGGTTTTTCCAAAGGCTCACCAACCACAACCTTACACCGTTGGTTTTTCCTTTGGCTCACCAACAAACCTTAACCCCTTGATTCAATCCCTTGATTGAATCAAGTTACAAGATATTAAAACAAAGGTTTAAAAACAAATACAAGCTTCTCACTTAAGCAGATATAGCAAATATAAATAAGTAAAGTAAAGAGAAGAAGCCCTCAAACTAATTCATAGATGGAGGAACTCGGCTTCTTCTTCACTTGACCCTCTTCTGATTTTGCACGAAGTAGAGGATCACCAAGGCAGCACACAGTTGAAGAGAAAGCTTTGGGATTCACTCGGATGCTCTTCTTCTCTCTATTTGCTTTGAATGGCCCTTTTGTGCTTTTGGGAGATTTTTCTTTGAGATCTCTTTCCTAAATGTTTTCTCCCACTTCCATCCTCTCTATCCTAGCTCTCCTCTTGATTTTATAGCTTTAGATGTCGTGAAAATAGAAATCTAGCCGTTAGAGACAAAAATAGAGCCATTGTGCACAGTCTGCAACTCCTGACAAAGTTTCCGTTGGGGTCGGAGTCGACTCGCGCGATCTGGAGTCGACTCGCCTGTTGCAGGAGTCGGCTCGTGCTTTTCTGGAGACGACTCGGCCACTGTTCCAAATTTGAATTAATGTGCATGCCTTGTCCTAGAGTCGACTCGGACCAAACTGGAGTCGACTCGCCAATAGCTGGAGACGACTCGGGCACTTGGGGGTCGGCTCATTCTCAGGAATCCAGAGGACATATTTTCTGATTTTCTTCCTCGAGTCGACTCGGATTCTCTTGGAGTCGACTCGGCTCTCAGAGCCCGAAAACTGATCCTCTGTATTTTGGGGTCGCGCTGCCTTGGAGTCGACTCGAACTGTCTTGGAGTCGACTCGCCTCTCAGAGACGAAAATACCGTCTTCTGTCTTTGGGGTTGCGCTGCTTCGGAGTCGACTCGGACTTCGCGGGAGTCGACTCGACTCTCAGTGTCTGAAATTGGCTCTCTGACTTTTTGCCTTGTATTTCTCTGGGAGTCGACTCTTACTTCCTTAGGAGTCGACCTGCCAACCATCGGAGTCGACTCGAGTTCTTCGGGAGTCGACTCAGCTCTCAGGGTCCAAAATATCTTCTCTATGTTTCTGCCTTGTTACTCCCTGGAGTCGACTCGTACTATCCAGGAGTCGACTCGAGGACTATTCTTTTGAATTTTTCTTTGAATTTGCTCTTCCAACTTGAGTCCTTTGAATTTGAAACTTGGGCCAATGAAGTGTAACTTTCTTCCAACTTTTCTTGAGAACTTTGGAGTTCTTCTTGTGTTCTTCCAACTTGCTATGTTCCTTGCAAAATAAATATCTTTCTCCTTGCAACACAAACATTAGTATTTATACTTCAAGGTTTTGTGATCATCAAAATCAATCTTTAAATCAATCTTTGGGTCATCAGTCTCCCCCTTTTTGATGATGACAAAACTTGGAGTATATGCAATATAAAATATATTGTGTTCTAGAAGTAGTGCATAGCTAAGTTGCATGAAGTAGAAAACATATATATTTAAAACATACTTCATGATAATGCTTTAGATTTAATCAGCTTAACATAATCAACATATCTAAATTTAAGCTGGTTTGTATTCAATTCAAAACATAAAGCATTGTGAACATATATTTAGATATTTCTCCCCCTTTTTGACAACATCAAAAAGATAGTGAAACATTAAGCACAAAGATAAGACTACTCAAATATTTCTTTTTCTTATTGTACTCTGATTTGCATGTCAAATTATTGCAAGGATATGAATCATATAACTCAAGGCAATAATATAGAATAAGATTAATGAGCATAGATCAGAGCCAATTAAGATAATTTCAGAGCAGAACACATCGAATGTGATTCCAAGGATAGTTTTCAACTCAAGTGTAGATGGAATCTTTCTTAAGTTAATTCAAGAAGTACCACGAATGATATTCAAAGAAAGCACGAATGGAAATCTAACCTCTCTTCAATAATAAGTATGAAAGCTTGTTCATTTAAGATCTTTTGCCCAATATATTAAGTATTTTATCAACATGAGAGCTATTTAATTAATTTTCAGAGTATAAGTGCAGTATATTAAGTATGATTGCAAAGTTCTTTTATGGTGTAAAAATATTGTGGCATAAATGCCAAAAACATGAATTCATGCAATTTATGATATATCTTAGAGCATACATAAAATTCAAAGCTTTGAAGGTTCTTATAAAAACTTTAATCCTTAAAAGAAATTTTGGTACATATAATAATGAATTGGCACAAAAATTGAAGTTCTAAAGAACAAGCCAATGAGACCTCATCAGTAAATTTCAAAAATAGGTTTTCTAAGAGATACTCAAGAAAATTCAACACATAATTCTCCCCCTTTTTCATTAAGTTAGAGGCTCTTAAGATCAACTGTTTGAATTGCAATTTGGTTCATGATTTATGCATAAGATATATTAACCAAATAACAAGCCTCAAGGTGTATCATAAAGATTTGTATATTTAAATTTCAGATGATACATTTTGGAGAGCATTAGGATCACTTTTCATTTAGTATGCTTTCTCTCTCCTTTAGTTATAGATTTATGCGATTAAGTTTCAGCTTATTTTCATAAGACTCAATGTTTGAGATAAGACAACCTTTATAGAACTCATCTCAAGGTATAAACTCATTATATAATTAAAGCAAGTCTTGCAATATAAGGAGGTTCATTAAAATCAATCCATAAAAAGATACTGAATATCTAAAGCTCCCCCTCAAAAGATGCATTCTTCTTTAATCATTCTTTTCTATTGTTGAATTTCAGATTTTAATGATAAACGTGAATAAGACTGAAATTCTATGATATCGAGAATGTAGAGTAATCTAGTATTATTCAAAATTTGTGGCAATTACTCTTTCTAATCCTTCAAGAACAAGTTATGCTTTCTCTTAATCTTAGAGAAAATGTATAGAAATATTAAACAGAAAATGATTCATTTTAAGCTCAGTTTCTTTCAAAAGCATTTACATTTTCTTTCTTTTAGAATCATTTGAGTGAGCTGAAATATTTCTAGCTTTAAGATCATTCACTCTATATATATTCTGATAGAAGTCTTGAAGAATGTAGGAGAGAAAAACATATAGATGATCATTGAGGTATATAGATTTATAGAACTCAATTACTTAATCATAGTTTTTCAGCAATGTATACATGAAACACAATAAATCCCTTTTTAATATCAAAATAAAATTATATATTTAGAAATTTTTGTTTGCAATCAAGATCATCGAAAGACACATTATTTGGACCAATATTGGTACACTGTAAGGATAAGAAATGATATGTTTCAGATGCGTATCGGGGCAAACAATCAAGGCATCAGAATTATTCTATTTTTCTTAAACTGTAGTTTTTATCTAGGAATCATATTGAGTTTAAGCTTTTATACAAAATCAGATTCTGAATTTTATAAAGATTTTTAATAGAGGCTTTTAAATCATGATTTGAGATATGTATCTTTCACATTGAAGCTCATCTTAAATCACTAAGATTGAAAACACATATTTCAATAACATTAGAGCACTTTCAGAATCTTTATATTTAATATTGAGTTTCGATACACAATGGAGGATATTTTAATAAGTATTAGGACATTATGTATCAAAGTTAGGCAAGCAGAAAGATAGATCAAGATCAATTCATTTTGCCTAAATAGAAGTATCCTTCTCTTCTTCTTTTTGTAAATCTATTTAACTTCCAAAGATAATCGTGAATGATAAAACTGAAATTTCTTCTTAATATTACTTAAAAACTTTATGTAGTATTTCAAACATTCAAGCATTGGAACACAAGTTAGTTTGAGGCAAGGGTGAAGCAAAAACTTGTGAGCAAAGTTAAGACATATTCCAATCAACTTATCTAAGCATGGAGCATTACAAAATATTGAGAACCCATAATTCAAGACATCATGCCATATGCAAAATAGATTATGTGTTAAGTCATACATTGAAATATTAAGAATAAGCATGTCAAGGACCAAAATCAATTCTTTTCAAATAAACTCCCCTTATTTAAATATAATCTTGCACTGATTTCATTCTTAAGGTGTGTTTCCAAGTGATTAAAGCTTGACTTGATTCTTCTTATACTTTCATTTACTTTGTCATTCATTTTTACTTTCTTGTGCTCTATACTCTATTTGCTCCCTATCCGGTGGAGTTGGAAGGGGCACGAGGTACTACCACTAGCCTCCCTCTTGTGCCGTCCCTAAAATGCCCTACACCGAATAGTTGGGTCAAATAGTGCCGGGTACTACCACTAGCCTCCCCATTGGCACCATCCCTATGATGAGCAATATAGAAAGGTTAAAATGTTCACTTGAAACTCTCTCTATTTAAGTGTAATTAATTACGAATTTTATTCCTTCCAAAAGAATGCTCACACAAGTATCACAAATGTGCCGAATATATTATGCTTGTTTTTGCTTTTGCTTAAGATTGGAGTACTTGCCTTCTCTTGAATAATATCCATTTTTTTTTCTTTATCTCTCTCTCTTTTTGTTATTCTCAAGTAATTTACATGAAAGAACAGAATAAAGAAATAATCTTATGTACCATATAGATGTATATCATGCAAACAACATTTTCATTAAGCTCATGGATTCATAATTTCTCACAAGTTATTTTAAATCAAAATTTTAAGCATAAACTTGTGTATTTTATGGTTATGACATAGGCAAAGATATATTTTAGTTTGGGCAAACCATGAAACAATTTCTAAAAGTATAAGTCAATCAATATATATATATAGACATGATATCAAAAATTAACAATTAAAGATCTTAATCATGCCATAATAAGATTTAAGTTATTGACTTTGCTCAATTAATTTATGAGAGAGGTATCTAGAATTATCAATTCATTCTACATTCTTCAGTCAAATATCTACTAGATTTCTTATGTATGAACTTTTGGCTGATGAAGGTCCTCTCTCTTGTTTGCATGTGAATGTTTATTGTATCTTACATGGAGATATCCTTCAAGTAGAAATATCTCATTTTCTTGCTCAAGGATCCTGCATTATTAACAAACTCCTTTTCTTTCTTGAAAGAAAGTCATTAGTTTCTTCAAGATACAAAACATTCATAGAGCATATTTCTTAACTGGGTGACTCAATCATAAGATATGACAACAATTGAATGTTGAGTCACTTTACTCAAGAGATTGCCTAAATATAAGCAAACACATGTCACTTGAACTTAAGAGATAGTTTCATTAACCAAGAAGGTTCAAGGACAAGCATGTGAGACAATAGAAAGATTTATCAAGATCAAATCAATTTCTTATTTTCAACATCAATTTAGCTTAGATTCTATTTGCTTAAGATAATTATCAATAAGGCATGCTAGCTAAGTTTTGATCAAATTGCCTTAAACAATTGTTTCTATCAAAATTCAGATTATGATTCATTTGTTATCAATAAATTATGATTCATTAGAGTTAGATTGAAGTCTTGCACAAAGGCACATAATGATCACATAATCTGGTCTATTAGGTATATGATAAAATAATTATTCTATCATGCTTTTGATGCTTGTTCCAAATCACAAATTGCTTTATCATATTTGTAATGAATGTTTTCAAATAAGGTGGTTATTTTACATAGATCTTTTTTTTTTTAATGAAATAACCACATAGAAGTGTATTCTACACATTCATTTGACAGAATATAAAGCTCATAAGCAAGCAAATGATAATGGTGATCTTTACTTCTAATCATGCAAGAATTTCATCAAGATCTATTTCATCTTTTCTTGATTTAGTCTTTTAGTAGTTATCAATTTTTCTTCATTAAGTGCATTTCTGAAGAACTCAATTTGGTTCTAATCATTAACAAGTTTTCAGATTGTTATAGGTAAAAGATTAACCATATACATATATAATTTGATTTTAGTATTTTGATAATAAATCATTAGTCTCATAAAGAATAAACTGAATTGATATTTCTTCAACTAGAATCTTTTCATTGAATATTCTATACGCATTGCTTGATGAATGATATCCAAGGATAGAAATATCTTTATCAGATTTGGCATTATTTTCAAAAGACCATATCAAGCATATCATAAGCTACTAAAAAATATGAAAGATATGCAATAGATCATTTTCTATTTTTCAGAAGATCAAATGGAGTTTTCATCAATAATAGATCTAATAGAAACCATATATATGACAAGCAATGATGATAGCTTTTAACAAATCATTTAAGTAGATGACTATCATACAACATTGCCTTCTTCATTTCTTCAAGGATTCTATTGATCCTATTTTACTTATAGTGTTCTTGGTGCAGAAACAATTGCATTCAATATTATTTTCTGTGCACAACTTAATACAAAATTGGTTTTCAACACTATGCCATGATACTTCTTTACTTTCATAGTTTGCAAACCTTTTTCATTTGATCCCTTTTTGTGAGTTTGTGCCAATGCAGAAAATATTTCAATTTAAGTGCCAAGAACAAAACCAATGTAAGCTTTTGAAAACTTAGTGTTGGAAACAACAACTTTAGATTTAGAAATTGATTTTTGTTTGTTTCCTTAGTTAACATGCATAGTAAACTTTGACCTTTCAGAAGATACTCTAAGTAAGCCAATGGCAAGGTCTTTTGAGATTAAGTACATACTAGCATGAGTTGATTTTATATCCCAAAGATGGTTTCTTTAATCTTGGTATTCATAGTGCATATATTCAAAGGCATACCAAGTGCACATTTTCATATCTATGATCGATAAACAATAATGCCATGGATAAAAACTCGCAATCAAGCATATAGAGAATTCATAGAGTTATTCTTAGCAACTTATCCAATAGTGAGTAAATCATACTATAAAATGAAGTGATTTGATAATATTTTCAAAAGTATTTTCTATATCACAAAATTGATCAATACTTGCAATTCATATTTTAATCAAATACTAAAGCAAAAGTAATGATGAGATGCAAGGGTTACTGATTTCATTATTATTATTTTTTAATTACTTTTCATAAGTGTATTTAAGTTTCACTCTTTAATGTGTGTCTAGAGCACCCATTTGTATGAAAGTTCTATTTATTTTATGGGTATCTTGGCACACCTTCATCTACATCCTCATATTTTCATTTTGGGTACCCAAGCTTGCTTGGGTCCTTGAGAGTTAGGACATATGGTTCCTTTTGGAACCCAGATTTGTTTAATTGTAATAACTTTACCACTTGATTTAATTATGTTAGAACGATAGGTAAAGTTGTTATGCCCATTCTTTTCATGTTTGAAATAAGTTATCTTATTTAATGGTTTGCTTGGTGAATTGATAACCTTTTTCTCTAGAGATTTATTATTAAGTAAAGGAGTCAAGCCAAATTTTGATTTATCATAAGCAACACATTGGCTTTCAAACATTATTTTTGATCTTTTTGAACTTACATTGAATTTGTTAATAAGAGATTTTGATTGGTTAATTTCTTCACTTAAGTTTTGATTTTCTTTAATTAAACTCTGATTTTTTTGAATCAACTGTTCTAAATTTAACCTTAAGTTTTCATTTTCAGAATTTAGTTTATCTTGTATTTCATCACTAGAGTTTCTTTCTTTTGAAATTTTCAGATTTAGTTTCTTAAGATTTTTATTCTTTATAGCTAATTTTTTACATTCACCATACAAATCATGAAAAGCATTTAATAATTCATCATAAGGGAATTCTTCTTGAAAATCATTTGATATAAAGGTAGATTCAGATTTTACCTTATCTTCTTGTGCCATGAAGCACAAGTTAGTTACCTCTTGTAGTTCTTTGGAGCTAATATCATCATTGTTGCTCCTAGCTTTCAATTTCTTGCTTGACTCTTCCTTGGTCAGGACTTTCTTTCTTTTTATCTCTTTCTTCCTTTCTTCTTGCTTCCTCTTCTTCTTTGTCTTTAGGAAGCTTTTGAATCTTTCGGTGTTTGGAAATGGATCCTTGTTTTCATCACCGAACTCTTTATTTTTTGAACTGTTCTGCCTCGGAGTCGACTCGGGCCTTATTGGAGTCGACTCGGCTAACTTGGGAGTCGACTCTGAAATACTTGGAGTCGACTCGACTGAGGTGGGAGATTCAACACCTTTTTCTGCAGTCTCATTGTTAGTATGTAATTGAAGCACATGTGAGCTAATCTGAGATTTATCATAAATATTTTCTAAAGTATCCCAGATCTCCTTAGCAGATAAGCATGCAGAAATCTTATGAAATATAGATTCATGGATAGCACAATATAGAATGTTCATAGCATTAGCATTCAATTGTGCTAAGTCTTTTTCATTGACAGCTTGAGAGAGTGTATGAGAGTCATTTATAATGATACTCCATATTTTATAGTTTTGTGATTGAACAAAAATGCGCATGCGTGCTTTCCAATATGTGTAGTCTAAGCCATTAAGTAGTGGAGGTCTATCAATTAATTGTCCCTCTTCTAGAAAACTATCTATTTGAGTTGTCATGATCTTTGGCTCTTGATCGTGAGATCAATAATTAATCTTAGAGCACCTGCTCTGATACCACTTGTTGCCCAGTAGATACAACCCAAGAGGGGGGGGTGAATTGGGTCTTTTAAAAACTTTTCAACTACTTCTAATCTTTTAGAGTTAATTATGCTAAGTTGTATAGATGCACAGTAAAATTTAAACTTAGCAACAGTTTAATGTATAGATTGTGACTTGATTGATTATGCTTGCAACTAAAGGATGCACGGATAAGAGTTAAGCAAGCAATTTATCTAAGTAAGTAAGTGAGTAAGTTAGACAATGACAAGAAGCATTACAAACACAACAAACATATAGTGGTTCGGTGCACCCCAGCACCTACATCCACTCCCCAAGACCTCTTGGGAATTTTACTATAATCCTACAGATTACAGCCGGTTGTTTTACAAGCTCACAACCCAACTTGTTGTTTTGCGAGATAACAACGAACTCGGTCGGTTTTCACAGGCTCACCGACTAGAACCAACCGATTGTTTTCCCGGGTTCACAATCAAACCCAGTTGGTTTTCCCACAGGCTCACCAACCACAACCTTACAACGATTGTTTTCCGGATTCACAATCAACCCAGTTGGTTTTTCCAAAGGCTCACCAACCACAACCTTACACCGTTGGTTTTTCCTTTGGCTCACCAACAAACCTTAACCCCTTGATTCAATCCCTTGATTGAATCAAGTTACAAGATATTAAAACAAAGGTTTAAAAACAAATACAAGCTTCTCACTTAAGCAGATATAGCAAATATAAATAAGTAAAGAGAAGAAGCCCTCGAACTAATTCATAGATGGAGGAACTTGGCTTCTTCTTCACTTGACCCTCTTCTGATTTTGCACGAAGTAGAGGATCACCGAGGCAGCACACAGTTGAAGAGAAAGCTTTGGGATTCACTCGGATGCTCTTTTTCTCTCTATTTGCTTTGAATGGCCCTTTTGTGCTTTTGGGAGATTTTTCTTTGAGATCTCTTTTCTAAATGTTTTCTCCCACTTCCATCCTCTCTATCCTAGCTCTCCTCTTGATTTTATAGCTTTAGATGTCATGGAAATAGAAATCTAGCCGTTAGAGACAAAAATAGAGCCGTTGTGCACAGTCTGCAACTCCTGACAAAGTTTCCGTTGGGATCGGAGTCGACTCGCGCGATCTGGAGTCGACTCGCCTGTTGCAGGAGTCGGCTCGTGCTTTTCTGGAGACGACTCGGCCACTGTTCCAAATTTGAATTAATGTGCATGCCTTGTCCTAGAGTCGACTCGGACCAAACTGGAGTCGACTCGCCAATAGCTGGAGACGACTCGAGCACTTGGGGGTCGGCTCATTCTCAGGAATCCAGAGGACATATTTTCTAATTTTCTTCCTCGAGTCGACTCGAATTCTCTTGGAGTCGACTCGGCTCTCAGAGCCCGAAAACTGATCCTCTGTATTTTGGGGTCGCGCTGCCTTGGAGTCAACTCGAACTGTCTTGGAGTCGACTCGCCTCTCAGAGACGAAAATACCGTCTTCTGTCTTTGGGGTTGCGCTGCTTCGGAGTCGACTCGGACTTTGCGGGAGTCGACTCGGCTCTCAGTGTCCGAAATTGGCTCTCTGACTTTTTGCCTTGTATTTCTCTGGGAGTCGACTCTTACTTCCTTAGGAGTCGACCTGCCAACCATCGGAGTCGACTCGAGTTCTTCGGGAGTCGACTCGGCTCTCAGGGTCCAAAATATCTTCTCTATGTTTCTGCCTTATTACTCCGTGGAGTCGACTCGTACTATCCAGGAGTCGACTTGAGGACTATTCTTTTGAATTTTCCTTTGAATTTGGTCTTCCAACTTGAGTCCTTTGAATTTGAAACTTGGGCCAATAAAGTGTAACTTTCTTCCAACTTTTCTTGAGAACTTTGGAGTTCTTCTTGTGTTCTTCCAACTTGCTATGTTCCTTGCAAACTAAATATCTTTCTCCTTGCAACACAAACATTAGTATTTATACTTTAAGGTTTTGTGATCATCAAAATCAATCTTTAAATCAATCTTCGGGTCATCAACCTACTCACAACCTTCGTACAAAATCCACCATATCCAGAATACCCCGTACACAACGCAATGTCGTGAATGAGGGTAAACCAAAACATAGCTTCAAGTGCACAAGGTACCATGGTGATCTCAGGTCTAAGGATCACTTGCACAACTCCCACTATGAGAACCATCTTTTGATAATTAAGTAAGAATCCATAAGATGTTCTCATGGCTGGTCATTTCAGTGAACTCATTCCTCTAATGAGCACCCACATCTTTGTATTAGTGTCTCACACAAGTGATTGTGAGATCAATTATCCTCTACATCGAGCATACATAAGATGTGCCAGTATTTCCGGTAATATTGATCCCCGACTCAATATACCAATTTGACTGAGAATATTCTAAATTAGGATTTTAGGATTTTAGGTCTCACTGGTATGATCTCATCATAACCCTAAAACCAATGTCCTAATTTATGGGGTTCATCATCCAATAATAAAATAGATAAGCAGCAAATGATGAAACACAATGCCTTTATTGATATATATCGAGTGTCAAAGTACATGATTTGGAGGATTACAAAGAGAAACCCATCAAATGATTGGCTTATAGGGCATCTACTCTTTCAATCTCCCACTTGCACTAAAGCCAATCGCCCTTATATTTTAACCCCATACAATCGAGGTGACGATTGAATTGCTGCTGTGGTAGAGCTTTAGTAAATGGATCTGCTATATTGTTCTTTGTGTCTACTCGTTGAATCTTGACGTCTTGTCTTTCGATTATCTCTCGAACAAGATGGAAGCGTCTCAAAATGTGCTTGGATCTATGATGAGACCTTGGTTCCTTAGGCTGTGCAACAGCTCCAGTGTTATCGCAATAAACTGGGACTGGTCCGGCAATCTCAGGAACTACACCCAGCTCTATGATGAACTTTTTCATCTAGACTGCTTCCTTAGCAGCTTCACTAACAGCTATGTATTCTGCCTCAGTAGTTGAGTCAGCTACAGTTTGCTATTTGGAACTCTTCCAACTCATAACTCCACCATTCAAAGTGAAGATATATCCAGAGATTGACTTGCTATCATCTGGATCAGATAGAAAGCTAGAATCTGAATAGCCTTCTAGTTTCAATTCTGATCCTCCATAAATCAGAAAAACATCTCTAGTCCTTCTCAAGTATTTGAGAATGCTTTTCACAATTTTTCAATGATCCTCCCCGGGATCTGCCTGAAATCTACTTACCATACCCAAGGCATAAGCTACATCAGGCCTGGTACATAACATAGCATACATGATCGACCCTACTGCCGAAGCATAGGGAATAGAACTCATTCTATTCCTCTCTTCAGATGTCTTAGGAGACATCTTCCTAGAGAGTTGTATGCCATATCCTATGGGTAAGAAACCTTTCTTACTTCCATCCATGCTGAACCTCTTCAAGACATTATCAATGTACCTAGACTGGGACAAACCTAGCATCCTTTTAGATCTATCTCTATAGATCCTTATACCTGAAGGGTTTTAGCATGTTATAATGCACAGCGGAAGCTAGGAATTTTAAAAATTTCTTAATAAAGTCCCTATGCATGAAACCCTTTTAAGCCTAGATCACCTTAATGATTACAATCAAATGATATAAAATAAATGCAGAATTAGTAATATACCTCAAATGCTAATCCAAAGTGTACAATCTCCACGAGGTGTCCAAGTGTCCGCCCTCCAATGGTGATCCACACGAAAACTTGATCAAGACTTTAGCTCCAAAGACTTTTGATCCTTAATGCAGAATTCTTCTAAAGAACTCTAATGGCTTGCTTTCTTTCCTTTCTATTTTCCTTTAGCCTTCTAAAATCACTTCTAATCCTTTTGTCCTAAAGAAGACCACCTTGTCTTGGCTTAGGACACACTAGAAGCAATGCTAGAAAGAAAGAAACTAATGTAAGAAAGAAAGAAGAGAGGAGTGGGGTGGAATTGGAATGAATGAAACCCATGGAGCGCTAGCCTATTTATAATAGGCGTAGGGATGCATCTCCAAGGGGTGCATCCCATCCACACATCCTTTCATGAAAGGGCATCATCTAAAGGGCCATATCAAATAAGAGGAGGCACAGATCAAGTGAGGAGGTGTATCAAATGATATGTCCTTTCATGTGATGCCATATTTTGACCAAGTCAACAGCACATGCCAATCACATGTCCATCATGCCTCACATCTTGATCTTTCATAATGATGATCCAAGGGCTCCAATGCAAGGCGCCATTCACTTGACCCATTATGTCTTCATCCAATGGTGGGATTAAGATCCAATGGTCAATTATGATAGCCATCCTCTAACCCAATCCAATTGGGTTAAACCAACTCTCCATTATGTCTTCATCCAACGGTTGATCAAGATCTAACGGTCTAGATTGAATGATTTATTAAATCTAATCCAATCAGACTCAAACCAAGCCAATTAGGTGCCAACTCTTGGCTAACCCATATTAGAACATGATCTAATCAAATTAGATCAATTAAGAATCAAATTCGAATCCAATTCGAATCAGATTCGAATCCAATTCGAATCAGATTCGAATCCAATTCGAATCAGGAGCTAAGGGTTTGCAACACCTGCTAGGATGTTTATCTTGCAAACATGATCTAATCCAATTAGACCCTTAATAAGTTTTCTTGTTTGTGACCCATTGGGTTCCATACTTAGCCAGCAATAGGTGTGAGTGCGAGTTGACCCAACTTGATTAGAACTCTTCTAATCGATTTAAGTCCAAACTGCGCGAACCCGAACTTAACAATTAGAATCCTTTCTAATTGGTGATCGAATTAAACTCTTTAATTCGATCAAACCTATAAGACAAGATTGACGTCTAGCAACGTGTCATGTCTACCCGGAAAATATGAAATTTGGTAGAAATACCAAAAATACCCTTCAGTGGCAAGTTACCGTGCAATTCAATCCTTTGATCAAACTGCATCCCGAATATGTATATGAGTATGAATATATGTCAAACTCAATTTCATATTCATATCTTTCTCAATCTTTTAATGATAATTCAAATAATGAAACATTAGAAACTCTTTCTAATTTTCATTCTGCTTTGATCAAAGGCTTCCTGAATTATCATATGATTAGAATAAATAGGATGCTATCTTCTCTTACTAGAAGTGATTAATTCCTTGTTGACCTACTCATAATCTTCGTACACAATCCACTATATCCAGAAGACCTCGTACATAACTTATTGTCATGAATGAGTGTAAACCAAAACATAGGTTCATGTGCACAAGATACCATGGTGATCTCAGGTCAAAGGATCAGTTGCACAACTCCCACTAAGAGAATCATCTTTTGACATGTAAGTAAGACTTCATAAGATTTCTTTTTGTAGGTCAATTCAGTGAACTCATTCTTCTAATGAGCACCCACATCTTTGTATTAGTGTCTCCACACAAGTGATTGTGAGATCAATCACCCTCTGCATCGAGCATACATAAGATGTGCCAGTCTTTCCGGTAATCATTGATCGCCGACTCAATGTACCAATGACTGGGAATATTTAAGATTAGGATTTTAGGATTTTAAGTCTCACTAGTATGATCTCATCATAGTCTTAAAACCATTGCCCTAATCTAAGGAGTTTATCATAAATATAATCAACAGCATATGATAAAACATAATGCCTTTATTCATATTTAAATGTCATGTACATGATTTGGACAAATCAAAAGAAAAACCCTTCGCAATACATATTGCGATTGGCTTGTAGGGCATCTACTCTTTCAATCTCCCACTTGCACTAAAGCCAATCGCTCTTATATTTTATCCCCATACAATCGAGGTGGCGATCGAACTGCTGTTGTGGTAGAGCTTTAGTGAACGGATCTGCTAGGTTGTTCTTGGTGTCTACTCGTTCAATGACTATGTCTTGTCTCTCGACAATCTCTCGAACAATATGGAAGCGTCTTAGAATGTGCTTGGATTTGTGATGAGACCTTGGTTCCTTCGCTTGAGCAACAGCTCCAGTGTTATCACAATAAACTGGGACTGGTCCAGCAATCTCGAGAGCTACTCCTAACTCAGAGATGAACTTCTTCATCCAGACAGCTTCCTTAGCGGCTTCACTTACAGCAATGTATTCTGCCTCAGTAGTTGAGTCAGCTACAGTTTGCTGTTTGGAACTCTTCCAGCTCACTGCACCACCATTTAGGGTAAAGACATACCCTGAAGTGGACTTGCTATCATCTGGGTCTGACTGAAAACTAGAATCAGAAAATCCTTCTAGTTTCAACTCAGATCCTCCATAAACTAGAAAAATATCTTTAGTCCTTCTCAAGTACTTAAGAATATTTTTCACAGCTATCCAATGATCCTCTCCTGGATCAGCCTGGAATCTACTTGTTATGCCTAAGGCATAAGCAACATCAGGCCTAGTACATAGCATAGCATACATAATCGATCCTACTGCCGAAGCATAGGGAATAGAATTCATTCTATTCCTCTCTTCAGATGTCTTAGGAGACATCTTCTTAGAGAGACGTATGCCATGACTCATAGGCAAATAACCTCTTTTACTTTCTTCCATGCTGAATCTTTTCAGCACATTATCTATGTACCTAGACTGGGACAAGCCTAGCATCCTTTTAGATCTATCCCTATAGATCTTTATACCAAGTATATAGGATGCTTCTCCCAAGTCTTTTATGGAAAAGCTTTTTGACAGCCAAGTCTTGACCGATTGTAACATTGGAATATCATTTCCAATGATCAGTATGTCATCTACATACAATATTAAGAAGACAATAGCACTCCCACTAGTCTTCTTGTACACACATGGTTCATCCACATTTTTGATAAAACCAAACTCTTTGACTGTTGTATCAAAACGGATGTTCCAACTCCTCGATGCTTGCTTTAATCCATAAATGGATCTCTTAAGCTTGCATACTTGATTTGCTCTCTTACTTGAGACAAATCCTTCTGGCTGTGTCATATAAACTTCTTCCTCAAGATAACCATTAAGGAAGGCGGTTTTGACATCCATCTGCCAGATTTCATAATCATAGTATGCAGCTATTGCAAGCATAATCCGAATAGATTTGAGCATAGCTACTGGCGAAAAAGTTTCATCATAGTCAATTCCTTGCTTTTGCCTGAAACCTTTTGCCACCAATCTAGCCTTGTAGGTTTCTACTTGGCCATCTGCTCCAATCTTTTTCTTATAGACCCATTTGCAACCTATAGGGTTTACACCTTCTGGTGCATCAACCAAAGTCCATACTTGGTTGGTATACATAGAGTCTATTTCGGATTTCATAGCTTCTAACCATTTGTTAGAGTCATTACTCATGATAGCTTCCGAATAGGTCAGAGGATCATCATTTTCGACGATGTGGGCTTCATCATTCTCAATGATAAACCCATACCTCTCAGGTGCATTTCGCACTCTATCTGACCTTTGGAGAGGAGATGTGTGTTGTAGTTGTACCTCATCAATGGGTACATCTGGTTGAAGAATTTCTTGTATTTCTATTTGTAGGTCTTGAACTTCTTCAAGTTCAATTCTTCTTTCACTGCCTTTTTCTAAGATAAATTTTTTTCTAAGAAAGTGGCATGCCTACTAACAAATACCTTTTGTTCAGTAGGGTGATAGAAGAGATATCCTATACTATCTTTAGGATAACCTACAAAAATGTACATTTATCTGATCTAGCACTTAGCTTATGTCCAAAATTTCTTTTGACATAAGCTTGACAACCCCATATCTTAAGATACTTAAGATTAGGCTTCTTTCCTCTCCATATCTCATATGGAGTGCTAGGTACAGACTTAGAAGGTACCCTGTTTAATATTAGTGCAGCAGTCTCTAGGGCAAAACCCCAGAAGGAAATAGGAAGATCAGTAAAGCACATCATGGACCTTACCATATCTAATAGAGTACGATTCCTCCGTTCAGCTACACCATTTAATTGTGGCGTATACGGAGGTGTCCATTCAGAGAGAATGCCCTTTTCTTTAAGATGATTTAAAAACTCACTAGAAAGGTATTCACCTCCTCGATCAGATCGAAGGATTTTAATACACTTTCCGGTTTGTTTTTCAACCATACTTTGATACTCTTTAAACTTATCAAAAGCTTCGAATTTATGTTTGATAAGATACACATATCCGAACCTTGATAAATCATCAGTGAATGTGATGAAGTAAGAGTATCCACCTCTAGCTGGAGTTGTCATAGGACCACATACATCTGTATGTATAAGTCCTAATAACTCACTTGCCCTTTCTCCATGTCCAATGAATGGAGACTTAGTCATTTTACCCATAAGACAAGATTCACAAGTTCCTAATGATTCATAATCATAAGGATCAAAGAACTCTTCTTTGTATAACTTGTTGATTCTTGATTCACTTATGTGACCAAGTCGGCAATGCCAAAGGAGGGTATTATTCACTTCCTCTCTCTTTCTTTTATTGCTTTTATTAATATGAAAGACATTGTCATTAAGTAATAAAACTAGAAGACCATTTTCCATAATGCCATTGCAAAGATGCTTATTAGAAAAATAAATAGAGCAACCATTGCCCTTTCCATTAATTTCAAAACCTTTCTTTAACAACAAAGGAATGGAAATTACATTTCTAATAATTTTGGGCATATAATAACAATCTTCTAATTGTAGGAGCTTTTCCGAAGGCAATTCCAAGTTGTAGGTTCCAACAGCTTCAGCCTGGATGGACTCTCCTCCAGCGCCATATAGCTCGAAGTCACCTTTCTTCAAATTTTTAATTTTCTGTAGTCCATGCAAAGATTTGCAAATGTGAAAACCACAGCCGGTATCCAATACCCATGAATTTGAATTTGAAGAACTTAATGACAAGTTGGCATGTAACATAAACATACCTTTTGATGCAACACTTGCATCGGTCTTCATACTTGCAAGAAAACTCTTGCAATTCCTTTTCCAGTGTCCAGCTTTGCCGCAATGAAAACAGGTACTTGATCCGGAGTTTTTCTTTCCTTTTTTCTTTTTGATGCTACTCTTGGGGTTCAATCGTTTCTTAGAACCCTTATTTCCCGATTTCCTTTTAGAAGTGCTATTTATAAGAAGGAGTGGACCTTTATCCTTCTTAATATGGCCTTCAGCTATTTTGAGCATATTTAACAGCTCGGGCAGGGAGGTGTTCAGCTTGTTCATGTGAAAGTTCACAACAAACTGAGAGAATGAATCAGGCAGTGATTGCAGGATCAAATCCTGACTGAGCTCACTATCCATAGCAAAACCTAATTGACTTAATCTAGTGATTAAGTCTATAACCATAAGAACATGGTTTTGCACTGGAGTTCCTTCATTCATTCTAGCACGGAACAACTGCTTAGATATCTCATACCTAGCAGTCCTGCTTTGTTCTCCATACAACTCTTTTAAATTGAGAAGTATGGATTGAGTGTCCATGCCTTCATGTTGCCTCTGTAATTCATTGCTCATAGAGGCAAGTATGATACATTTGACAGTCAAACTGTCATTTTTCTACATCTTATGTGTGGCAACCTCCTCTTCTGTAGCATCATCTCCTAGATCTCCAAGATCAGGAGTTTCAAGTATATAGAAAATTTTCTCCTGAGTGAGTACTATCTTTAAATTCCTCAACCAGTCCACATAGTTTGGTCCGGTCAACTTGTTGGCATCTAAGATGCCTCTTAGTGAAAGTGAAGCCATTTAATAATTCTACATATGCAAGAACATAACTAATATAAGCAGACCAATCATGATGACATGTTTGCAACTAGATAAGGACTTTAATCTAATTTGTCTCCTACTATTTTTATCGAATATCATAGCCCTCTCCTATGATAAACGTGAAAATATAATTTTTCTTAGTAGGGTTGAGATCCTAATTCATCATAAAAAGCCTTGTGTTTACACAACAAACTCTTATGAGTTCAAAGGTAGGAAACTCTTTCCAATTGCATCTCATGCAATTCTCAACTTTATCTTGTCCTCTTAAAATACTTATTGCCTTGTGTTAGCACAACAAACAATAATATTTTAGTTAAGTCAAATCCTTCATTTCCATATAGTCATATTCGAATAATATTGCCCTTGTGGTTGCACAACAAGGCAATATATTAAAATATGCCATAAGCATCTTAATGCACCAAGACAGTATAACATCAGTCCCCATTGCAAGTTTTGTGTTAGCACAACAAACTAGCATGGATCTTGACATAATAATATCGAGGCATGAAGGAAGGCTATCAATAGTGTTATATCAATATTAAGCTTATCCATAATAGACAATCAAACAATTGGTCAGGTAAGCAGGTGGGAGGCTCCCCTTACTCAAAGAGTAAGGTCCTAATTAAGTAACCACCTTTAGTGCTTTTCTTAGACACCAATTAGATTAATTGTTCTAGAATGGGTTAGCTCAAAGTTTTTCAACACTATGACTTAATATAATTTTTATTGAGGGCTTACTAGTCTCTAGCACATTCTTTAATTGTAACATATATTTAACATATCTAAAATAAGCTATCATGCATCAGAGCTATCTCATAGCATGTATAAATCATAAGCAACTAATTAACATGCTTCAACATATCTTCATATGGAAAATTTCATATCATGATATTTTATTACATATCATATCATATATGAATCACATATTTCAGCATTTCATTAAGCATGTGACATTACTATCTCATAGTAAATTAATAATCATACATCATGCATTATAATTTGATTGAACCAATTAAGGATAGCTCTGATACCACTGTAGGGTTTTAGCATGTTATAATGCGCAGCGGAAGCTAGGAATTTTAAAAATTTCTTAATAAAGTCCCTATGCACGAAACCCTTTTAAGCCTAGATCACCTTAATGATTACAATCAAATGATATAAAATAAATGCAGAATTAGTAGAATACCTCAAATGCTAATCCAAAGTGTACAATCTCCACGAGGTGTCCAAGTGTCCGCCCTCCAATGGTGATCCACACGAAAACTTGATCAAGACTTTAGCTCCAAAGACTTTTGATCCTTAATGCAAAATTCTTCTAAAGAACTCTAATGGCTTGCTTTCTTTCCTTTCTATTTTCCTTTAGCCTTCTAAAATCACTTCTAATCCTTTTGTCCTAAAGAAGACCACCTTGTCTTGGCTTAGGACACACTAGAAGCAATGCTAGAAAGAAAGAAACTAATGTAAGAAAGAAAGAAGAGAGGAGTGGGGTGGAATTGGAATGAATGAAACCCATGGAGCGCTAGCCTATTTATAATAGGCGTAGGGATGCATCTCCAAGGGGTGCATCCCATCCACACATCCTTTCATGAAAGGGCATCATCTAAAGGGCCATATCAAATAAGAGGAGGCACAGATCAAGTGAGGAGGTGTATCAAATGATATGTCCTTTCATGTGATGCCATATTTTGACCAAGTCAACAACACATGCCAATCACATGTCCATCATGCCTCACATCTTGATCTTTCATGATGATGATCCAAGGGCTCCAATGCAAGGCGCCATTCACTTGACCCATTATGTCTTCATCCAATGGTGGGATTAAGATCCAATGGTCAATTATGATAGCCATCCTCTAACCCAATCCAATTGGGTTAAACCAACTCTCCATTATGTCTTCATCCAACGGTAGATCAAGATCTAACGGTCTAGATTGAATGATTTATTAAATCTAATCCAATCAGACTCAAACCAAGCCAATTAGGTGCCAACTCTTGGCTAACCCATATTAGAACATGATCTAATCAAATTAGATCAATTAAGAATCAAATTCGAATCCAATTCGAATCAGATTCGAATCCAATTCGAATCAGATTCGAATCCAATTCGAATCAGATTCGAATCCAATTCGAATCAGGAGCTAAGGATTTGCAACACCTGCTAGGATGTTTATCTTGCAAACATGATCTAATCCAATTAGACCCTTAATAAGTTTTCTTGTGTGTGACCCATTGGGTTCCATACTTAGCCAGCAATAGGTGTGAGTGCGAGTTGACCCAACTTGATTAGAACTCTTCTAATCGATTTAAGTCCAAACTGCGCGAACCCGAACTTAACAATTAGAATCCTTTCTAATTGGTGATCGAATTAAACTCTTTAATTCGATCAAACCTATAAGACAAGATTGACGTCTAGCAACGTGTCATGTCTACCCGGAAAATATGAAATTTGGTGGAAATACCAAAAATACCCTTTAGTGGCAAGTTACCGTGCAATTCAATCCTTTAATCAAACTGCATCCCGAATATGTATATGAGTAAGAATATATGTCAAACTTAATTTCATATTCATATCTTTCTCAATCTTTTAATGATAATTCAAATAATGAAACATTAGAAACTCTTTCTAATTTTCATTCTGCTTTGATCAAAGGCTTCCTGAATTATCATATGATTAGAATAAATAGGATGCTATCTTCTCTTACTAGAAGTGATTAATTCCTTGTTGACCTACTCATAATCTTCGTACACAATCCACCATATCCAGAAGACCTCGTACATAACTTATTGTCATGAATGAGTGTAAACCAAAACATAGGTTCATGTGCACAAGATACCATGGTGATTTCAGGTCAAAGGATCAGTTGCACAACTCCCACTAAGAGAATTATCTTTTGACATGTAAGTAAGACTTCATAAGATTTCTCTTTGTAGGTCAATTCAGTGAACTCATTCTTCTAATGAGCACCCACATCTTTGTATTAGTGTCTCCACACAAGTGATTGTGAGATCAATCACCCTCTGCATCGAGCATACATAAGATGTGCCAGTCTTTCCGGTAATCATTGATCCCCGACTCAATGTACCAATGACTGAGAATATTTAAGATTAGGATTTTAGGATTTTAAGTCTCACTAGTATGATCTCATCATAGTCTTAAAACCATTGCCCTAATCTAAGGAGTTTATCATAAATATAATCAACAGCATATGATAAAACATAATGCCTTTATTCATATTTAAATGTCATGTACATGATTTGGACAAATCAAAAGAAAAACCCTTCGCAATACATATTGCGATTGGCTTGTAGGGCATCTACTCTTTCAATACCAAGTATATAGGATGCTTCACCCAAGTCTTTTATGGAAAATTTCTTTGATAACCAAGTCTTGACCGATTGCATCATTGGAACATCATTTCCAATGACCAATATATCGTCCACATATAATATCAAGAAGATAATAGCACTTCCACTAGTCTTCTTGTACACACAAGGTTCATCTATATTTTTAATGAAGCCAAACTCTTTGACTATCATGTCAAAATGGATGTTCCAACTCCTAGATGCCTGCTTTAATCCATAAATAGATTTCTTAAGCCTACATACTTGATTTGCTCTCCCTCTTGAGACAAATCCTTCTGGCTGTGTCATATAAACCTCTTCCTCAAGGTGACCATTAAGGAAGACGGTTTTGACATCCATCTGCCAGATCTCATAATCATAGTATGCAGCTATAACAAGCATAATCTGAATAGATTTGAGCATAGCTACTGGCGAAAAAGTTTCATCATAATCAATACCTTGTTTTTGCCTGAAACCTTTTGCCACTAGCCTGGCCTTGTAGGTTTCTACTTGGCCATCAGCTCCTATCTTCTTCTTGTATACCCATTTGCACCCTATTGGAATCACTCCCTCAGGTGCATCAACCAAAGTCCACACTTGGTTTGTATACATAGAATCTATCTCGGATTTCATGGCGTCCAGCCATCTGTCAGAGTCCCTACTCTTGACAGCTTTCGAATAGGTCAGAGGGTCATCGTTATCAATGATGTGGGCTTCATCATTCTCAATGATAAATCCATACCTCTTAGGTGCATTTCGCACTCTTTCTGACCTTCGGAGAGGAGTAGTGTGTAGTGGTTGTACCTCTTCCATGGGTACATCTGGTTGAGGATTATTATGTGTCTCACCTTGTAGGTCTTGAACTTCATCCAGTTCAATTCTTCTATCCTTGCCCTTTTCTAAGAAAAACTCTTGTTCCAAGAAAGTGGCATGCCTAGCAACAAATACATTTTGTTCAGTAGGATCATAGAAGATATATCCTAAACTGTCTTTAGGATAACCTACAATTGTACACTTGTCCGATCTAGCACTTAGCTTATGTCCAAAAATTTTTTTTGACATAAGCATGACAACCCCATATCTTAAGATACTTAAGATTAGATTTCTTTCCTTTCCATATCTCATATGGAGTGCTAGATACAGACTTAGATGGTACTCTATTTAATACTAATGCAGCAGTTTCTAGGGCATGTCCCCAGAAGGAAATTGAAAGATTTGTGAAGCACATCATGGACCGTACCATATCTAATAAGGGACGATTCCTCCTTTCAGCTACACCATTTAATTGTGGCGTATATGGAGGTGTCCATTCAGAGAGTATACCCTTTAATTTAAGATAGTCTAAAAATTTACTAGAAAGGTATTCTCCTCCTCGATCAGATCGAAGGATTTTAATACACTTTCCAGTTTATTTTTCGACCATACTTTGATACTCTTTAAATTTATCAAAGGCTTCGGATTTATGTTTCATTAGATACACAAAACCGAACCTTGATAAGTCATCAGTAAATGTGATGAAGTAAGAGTATCCACCTCTAGCTGGAGTTGACATAGGACCGCACACATCAGTGTGTACGAGTTCTAACAACTCACTTGCCCTTTCTCCATGTCCCGAGAATGGAGACTTGGTCATTTTACCCATAAGACAAGATTCACAAGTTCCTAATGATTCAAAATAATAAGGGTCAAAGAATTTATCTTTATACAACTTGTATAACCTTGTCTCACTAATATGACCTAATCGGTAATGCCAGAGGAGGGTATTATTAATATTCTCTCTTTTTCTTTTATTATCTTTGCCAATATGAAACATAACATTATTAAGACATAATACTAAAAGATCATTTTCCATAGTGCCATGACAATAATACTCATTAGATAAAGAAATAGAGCAACCATTGCTCTTCCCATTTATTTCGAATCATTTCTTAAGCAACAAAGGAATTGAAATTACATTTCTAATGATTTTTGGCATAAAATAACAGTCTTCTAGCTTCAAGAACTTTCTGGAGGGTAGCTCTAGTATGTAGGTGCCAACAGCTTCAGCCTAGATGGATTCTCCTCCAGCGCCATATAGCTCGAAGTCACCTTTTTTCAGACTTCTAATTTTTTGCAGTCCATGCAAAGATTTGCATATGTGAGAACCACAACCGGTATCCAATACCCATGAATTAGAATCAGAAGAACTTAATGTCATATTGGCATGTAATAAAAACATACTTTTTGATGCAACACTTGCATCAGGCTTCACACTTGCAAGAAAGCTCTTGCAGTTCCTTTTCCAATGCCCCGTCTTGCTGCAGTGGAAATAGGTACCGGGTCCAGAGATTTTCTTTTTCTTCTTCTTTTTGATGCGACTCTTAGAGTTTAATTTTTTCTTTGAACCCTTGTTGCCCGATTTCTTCTTTGAGCTCTCACCAATAAGAAGGATTGGACCCTTGTCCTTCTTGATGTGAGACTCTGCTGTTTTCAGCATATTTAGAAGCTCAGGCAGGAAGGAATTCAGTTTGTTCATGTGATAATTCACAGCAAACTGCGAGAATGAGTCGGGTAGTGATTGCAGGATCAAATCCTGACTGAGCTCACTGTCCATAGCAAAGCCAAGTTGACTCAATCGAGTGATCAAGTCTATAACCTTTAAGCAGTGGTCTTGCACAGACGATTCCTCGATCATTCTAGCACGGAACAACTGCTTAGATATCTCATATCTAGCAGTTCTGCTCTGCTCACCATATAACTCCTTCAAGTTAAGGAGTATGGAGTGAGTATCCATGCTATCATGCTGCCTCTGCAATTCATTATTCATAGAAGCAAGCATGATACATTTGACAGTCAAACTGTCATTTTTCCACATACGATATGTGGCCAATTCCTCCTCAGTTGCATCTTCCCCTGCTGACCCTAGGTCAGGGGTTTCAAGAATGTAGGAAAGTTTTTATTGTGTGAGAACAATCTTTAAATTCCTCAACCAGTCCACATAGTTGGGACCAGTCAATTTGTTTGTATCTAAGATACCTCTAAGTGAGAGTGAAGATGCCATTTTTGCAGAATTAATCTATAATTACAAAGAACACTAATATAAGCAGACCAATCATGATGACATGTATTCAATCAGACAAGGACTTTGATCTAATTGTTACTCCCACTATTTTTATCGAATATCATAACCCTCAAGTATGATGAACGAGAAAATACTAATTTTTTTAGTGGGGTTGAGATCCAAATTCCTTATAAAAGACCTTGTGGGAATCACAACAAGCCCTTATAAGTTCAAAGGTAGGAAACTCTTTCCAACTGCATCCCATGCAATTTCCAACTTTATTCTGTCCTCTAGCACACATATAGTCTTGTGGGAATCACATCAAACTATTGTGTCTAGTTAAGTCAAACCCTTCATTTTTATACAGTCATATTTGAATAATGCTGCCCTTGTGGGAATCACAACAAGGCAACATATTAAAATATGCCATATGCATCATATGCACCAAGATATTACAATATCAATCCCTAATACTAGCCTTGTGGGAATCACAACAAGCTAACGTAGATATTGACATAATAATATCTAAGCATGAAGAAAGGACCTTTATAGTGTTATATCAGCAATTAGCTTTTCCATGGAGGTCAATCAAATAGTTGGCCAGGTAAGCAGATGGGAGGCTCTCCTTACTTAGTAAGGTCCTAATTAAATAACCATCTGTAGCCTCTTTTCTTGACACCAACTTAGTCAATTGATTCAGAATGGCTCAGCTTAAAGCAATTAACACTACGACTTAATTATGAATTTAGTGAGGGCTTTCAAATAGTAGTATCTTACTAACATTAAGCTCAACCATAAAGGACAATCAAATAATTGGCCAGAAAAGCAGGTGGGAGGCACCCCTCACTCAGAGAGTGAGGTCCTAATTAAGTAACCACCTGTGGCTTCCTTCCTAGACACTAACTGAGTCGATTGTTCCAGAATGGGTCAGCCCAAAGTTTTCATACTACTATATTGGTCTCATTACACATTCTATAATTTAGCACTAGCAATTATACTGTACTACAACATGAATATAACACTATCTCATGGCATAAACTAATCATGCATACAAACAACCTAGCTATCTCATAGCATCAAGATAATAGCATGTATTATCATTTGGTTAAAAGGATTAAGGGTGGCTCTGATACGACTGTTGGGTTTTCCAGTGCCCTAGAGCGCAGCGGAAGATACGGGATTATAAAATTTTCTTATAAAACCCATTATATGAAATCCTAATAAGCCAAGATCACCTTAATAGTATAACCAAATAATGTAGAAAATATAATCTTGGTATAGAAGAATACCTATCACGCTATATCCAATATGTCTGAAGATGTCCTAAGGTGCCCAAATGTTCACCCTCCGATGTTGATCTTTAGAACCCCAAGGCACCATCTTATTTATAAGAGATGGAGGGATGCATCATAAAAGGATGCATCCCATCCACACACCTCATCATGATGAGGTATGTGCCAAGAGAGGCATCCCATCATCATGGGGTGCTAAGGAGAAGGGTGTATCAACTTCTTTCTCATGTCTCCCTCTTAAATTCTGATAATCCAAGGGCCCAAATGCAGTGAACCAAAGCCAATGGTCCAGATCTAGGCGTCATCTAATGGTCCAGATCAAGGCATCATCATCTAGGGTGCCATCCAATGGTCCAGAAGCAAGATGCCATCACCGATGGTCCAGATTCAGGCACTGAGCAATGGTCCAGATCTTCATCCAGAGAGCCATCCAGTGGTCCAGATTCATGTTCTGACCAATGGTCCAGATCCTTCATCCAGGAATCCATCCAATGGTCCAGATGAAGGCGCCAACCAGTGGACCAGATCCTTCATCCAGGAAACCATTCAATGGTCCAGATGAAGGCGCTAACCAGTGGACCAGATTCTTCATCCAGGGAGCGATCCAATGGTCCAGAAGTGAAGGCCCTATCAAACCCAATCCAATTGGGTTTAACCAACTTAAAGAAAACATTAAACCTAATCAAATCAGGTCTAATTAAAGCCTAATGGGTTCCAACTCTTGGCTAACCCATATTAGGTCATGATCTAATCATATTAGATCAACCTAACCTAATAATCAGATTCGAATTTAATTTAAATCAGGAGCTAGGGTTTGCAACACGTGCTAGCATGTTCATCTTGCAAACATGATCTAATCCAATTAGACCCTTGATCAATTCCCTTGTGTGTGACCCATTGGGTTCCTTATCTTAGCCAGCAGTAGGTGCAGGTGCAAGTTGACCTAACATGATTAGAATATCTCTAATCCAATTTAGGTTCAATTTAGTGCTAAACCTGACTTAGCAATCAGAACCTTTCTGATGCTTTGATCTAATCAAACTCTTTGATCCGATCAACCCACAAGATATGATTGACGTCTAGCAACGTATCATGTCTACCCGGAAGATGAGGAATGTATTGGACAAATCCAAACATACCCTTCAGTGGCAAGTTACCGTGCAATTCAATCCCTCAGTCATACTACATCCTAAATAAGTGCATGAGTATGGATCAATATCAAACTCAATCACTTATTCATGTCTCTGTCAATCTTTTATATGATAATTCAAATAATGAAACATTAGAAACTCTTTCTAATATTCATTTTGCTTTGATCAAAGGCTTCTTGAATCATCATAAGATTAGAGTAAGTAGGATGTTACCTTCTCTTACTAGAAGTGACTGATTCCTTGTTGACCTACTCACAACCTTCGTACAAAATCCACCATATCCAGAATACCCCGTACACAACGCAATGTCGTGAATGAGGGTAAACCAAAACATAGATTCATGTGCACAAGGTACCATGGTGATCTCAGGTCTAAGGATCACTTGCATAACTCCCACTATGAGAACCATCTTTTGATAATTAAGTAAGAATCCATAAGATGTTCTCATGGCTGGTCATTTCAGTGAACTCGTTCCTCTAATGAGCACCCACATCTTTGTATTAGTGTCTCACACAAGTGATTGTGAGATCAATCACCCTCTACATCGAGCATATATAAGATGTGCCAGTCTTTCCGGTAATATTGATCCCCGACTCAATATACCAATTTGACTGGAAATATTCTAAATTAGGATTTTAGGATTTTAAGTCTCACTGGTATGATCTCATCATAACCCTACAACCAATGTCCTAATTTATGGGGTTCATCATCCAATAATAAAATAGATAAGCAGCAAATGATGAAACACAATGCCTTTATTGATATATATTGAGTGTCAAAGTACATGATTTGGAGGATTATAAAGAGAAACCCATCAAATGATTGGCTTATAGGGCATCTACTCTTTCAAGGCTCTCTCTTTTCACCCTTTCTTTTTCTTTTTAAAGAAAGTCTTCTAATGTGCCCTTTCTTGTTACAGTGAAAACAATGAATGTTTCTATATTTCAACTTCAATTTAGACTTGCCTCTACTGCCAGAACCCTTTTTTCTGCTCTTACCTCTAGCAATCAAGCCTTCTTCTTAATTTTCTGCATAGCTTTGAAAAACCTTTTCCTTCAACTCTTTAGATTGCAAGGCATTTTTTACATCACTAACTGAAAAATAAAACTCTACCATATAGCATTGTATCGACAAAGTTCTCATAAGAAGGTGGTAGTGAGCGCAATAGTTCACATCATCAACTGAAAAACAATATTTTTTAAATCAAAAATAGCTTTCTTAAATTCATTTATATGATCTTTCATATATGTACCTTCTTTCATGTGCAGTTGGTAGAGTCAATGCATCAAGTATAATATGTTTTTAAGTAACTTGGTTATATATCTACTCTCCAATTTTAACCATAGTTCAATTGTTATCTTCTCTTTAATGATTTTTTTGAACACCTCATCTGCTAAACATAATTGAATTGTACTATATGCCTTCACCAATAACTTCTTCTTATCTTCATCGGATATGCTATTCAGTAACTTCTTTTTGCCTTCTAATACCTTCCACAGTCTTGGTTGCACCGAAAGAGCTCGCATCTTAATCTGCCAGATGCTAAAATCGCTCACATCGTTGAACTTCTAGATTTCAAATTTTGCAATCATCATCGTGAGACTCCAACTGAAAGGGTCAAGGGTCTGATACCACTTGTACTAACAAACAGAAAGAATAACAAAACAAAAAGAAAAAAGAGAAAAGAACAAGAGAAGAACAAGAGCACACACTATTTATATAGTTCGGTCTATGTCCATTGGTAAAGATGATGCCAAAGCTTCACTATAAAAAAATAGAGATTACAAAATACAATATTTTCTCATAAAATCTAGCCCCCAATACACCCAATCTCTAAGACACTCAATTGCCCTCTTCTCTTTGGGTCACAAGGAATATATACAATAGAGTAAGTTGAGCATGTTCGGTGTTCCAAATTGTAAGATATGATATCGAAATCAATCAAACATAATTCATATCAAAACTGTTGCTGGGGGTTCAAACCGAGAACGATTGGCACAGCGGTGTGAACAGGGTTCTCTTGGAATTGCTTCGGTTGCGCTCCACCTTCCACCGGGGAACCTGCAAGCAAGCCTCGCACCACCACCGGGGTGTGGGGGCCCTCCGACGATCAAGTTAGGGAAGATCGAAGGAGAAGGAGAGGTAGCAGGTAAGATGATACTCTGGAAAATCTTGCTTACCCTCCCCCTTCCCCCCCAGCCGCATATATACCAGGCTGGGGGGTTCTTTTGGGGATTAGTCATCGTGTGGCGCGATGGGGTTGCCACTGACATGGCCGTTATAGGGCATCGTGGGGCAGCGCTGGGTACGGCTATGGCAGGGCGTAGTGGAGTTCCGCTTTGTACGGCTGTTACAGGGAATCGTGAAACAGCGTCGGATACGGCCGTTGCAGGGAGTAGTGGAGCAGGGGGCCGCGGCGTGCCTCAGGGGAACAGTCTGTTGTTGTCAGAGATTGCCGACTCGGGGTCTGATTGCTGGATCAAGGGGCAACCGACTCGGGGTCGGGCTGCGGAGCCGAAGATATCCGACCCGAGGTCGGATTGCTGGATCAAGGGGCGACCGACTCGGGGTCGGGCTGCGGAGCCGAAGATATCCGACCCAAGGTCGGATTGCTGGATAAAGGGGCAGCCGACTCGGGGTCGGGCTGCGGAGCCGAAGATATCCGACCCGAGGTCGGATTGCTGGATCAAGGGGCAGCCGACTCGGGGTCGGGCTGCGGAGCCGAAGATATCCGACCCAAGGTCGGATTGCTGGATAAAGGGGCAGCCGTAGTCTTTCCGGGCGCGCGTGCCGGTCACGTGGGGCATGGTGGCTAAGTTCCCCCGTAACAGTAGCCCCCCACTTCCGAGCCTGGAACTAGGAGGGGAACGGGTGAAGGGAGTGATGCTTCGAGATTGCCACCATCCCTCGGAAAGGCGCGCGCGCTTCGAGCTCCCCGCCTTCTTTACGGCGTATGGCGGTTGTCGCTGATCTGGCGGTCTGCGGATTTCGGCGGACATCCTTCCTTAATGGCGTCGATTCGCCTTTGGGGCGCGAACGAACCTTCGGCAGCCAGGCGTCCTCTGGCGCCACCGAGGCGTCACCCGCCTTTCTGCCTATTTAACCGGGGGCCCTCCTCCGTCTGCCTTTCTCTTCATAGGCATCCTCGAGTTTCTCCCTTGTGCTGCTGCCGTTGCCGTCGGACTGTTCGTTCGCTCCTCCTTTGGAGCTCTCGGAGCCGTTCTTCCTTCCCTTCCGGTGAGTTGCCCCACTCTGCAATTTAGGGCCCTCCGTACTTTCTCCTTTCGTATTAGTGTACCCCAGTCGTTCCGGTCCCTTCTCCCCTCTTGACCCCGTCCTGACCGTAGATTCACTGGCCGTTAGGGATGGACGAAGTAAGAGCAGACCGCATTCAGTCGGAGCTGGTCCCCGAAGACCTAGATAGGTTCGTGGCCCGGTACCACCTTCCCGAAACCTGCAACGTTACGCTCCCGGGGCCTGAGGAGAGGATGTCCCATCCTCCTCCAGGGAAGGTCGCCATCAATGAGGACATCTTTCGGGCTGGGTTCCGCCTTCCCCTCTCGGACTTAGTCGTGCAGGTGCTTCGAGGTTTAAGAGTGGCGCCGACGCAACTGGTGCCGAACTCATGGCGTACCCTGACGGCCTTCCAGGTTCTCTGCCGCATGCACGAGGTTCCCGCCACCCTGAACGTCTTTTAGGAATGCTATGGCCTGAACGGCCACCCCCGGGACAGAGGGTGGTGGTGTTTTGCGGCGCGGCGAGGGTGCGGCCTCGTCAAGGAGGCTCCTTCCTCCATTCATGGCTGGAAGGAGCATTTCTTTTTCATCGACGTAGATCCCTCTTGGGGAATCGGGACAACCTGGGAGACGCCGATGAAGTCCCCGATCGGCCTATCGAGGTTGTCGAGGGAGGAGTCCGATGGCGTCGCCGTCTTGAGGGGGTTGGTCGCCGAGGGCCGGCTCCCCCCGGTGGCTAGCCTTATTTCCGAGGATGCCTTGGTGAACGTCGGTCTGAGCTCGGTCCCTGCCGACCGTGAGCCCGCCACCACTTCTTCTTTTTTAGCTCTTTTCTCCTCTTTCCTTTCTTCTTTCCATCGGTTTTTTAGTTTCTAACCATCTCGTCCTTTTTGCAGAAATCGACGACGTCATGCAGTCGGACAAGGCAATGGCTGTTAGTAGGGCGTCCCTACTGGAAGCGGTCCGGAGGAAGAAACGGACTCCTCCGAGCGGGGTCCCACCGGCGAAGAAGCCCCGCCAGCAGGCGACTCCGACGCCGACAGACGGGTCCGGGCCCATCGATCAGGGGGACGCCGCGGGCTCGGACCGACAGTTGACGCCGTATCAGCCCTCCGGTGATGAGACTATCGTTTTTCCGGAGGTGTCATCCGAGCGCGCCCGGGGCGGCCGGGTCAGACGCAGTCGGTCCCCAGCCCGATCTTCGACTCGGTCGGCTTCGGATGATACGAGAAGGGGGGGCGCGCCGAGGCCCCGGCCGAGCGGGACCCTGTCGACCTCTGGCGCGGCCCCTGCCCCGCGCACGGTTGGCATGACTCTCTCCCAAGCGATGGGTAAGGGTAAGGCTGCAGAACCACCGTCCGGCTCCGGGGCGAAGTCGGGGTCGGCCTTCACTTTCGCCGGCGCCCGAAACCTCGTCGAGACGGTGCTGCTGGAGAGGGACCGTAGGCAGGTCCGGCAGATGAGCATCCCTGAAGTCGGAGCTGCCAGCTGCGTCTGTCTCATGTCGGTGAGTGTTCTTTTGGTCGCTTTCGTCGTTTATAGGCTCTGTTGATCCCCGTCTGACGCTCTCATTTTTCCTATCTCTTAGCTCGCTCAGTACATGATCCGCCTGGAGGAGAGCCACGAGGAACAGGCGAGGCTTCTGGCGAGGACCGAGAGCCGACTGAAAGCTGTAGAGGAGGGAGGCCAGGCTGCGGCGGGGAGGACGACCAGGGACCTCGAAACGAGGCTCCAGGTGGCCGAAGAGCGGGCACTCGGCTTCGCCGTCCTCGAGAGGCAACTGATGGATGCTCAGGAGCAACTCAAGGTTGCCTCGGGTCTCGAAAGCGAGATCAGGAAGGCGGAGGAGCGGGCCGAAAAGCAGTCCCGGAAGGCTGCCGACTTCCGGGAGAGGTGGGAGAAGGCCCAGCAGTCGGCCGACAACGCCCGCAACCGAACCCGATCTCTTGAAGCCAAGCTGGCCGAATTGGAGTCGGCCTTGGAGAGGACTCGTGCGAGCAACCAGGAGCTTCATTCGCGCCTGGAGGAGGCTAAGGCTGCTCGCGTCGCTGCCGAGGCGAGGCACATGGAGGCTCGGGCCGATCTGCTGAGGGTCTCCTCCGAGGCGGACGACCGGATTGTGGCGAAGGTCATGGAAGCGAAAGCTCAGATTACGGAGCGAGCGGAGGCTGCGCTGGCCGAGAAGAGCGCGGAGATCGGGCGTCAGGCGGTACAGGCCTATCGTCAGTCCGCCGAGTTCATCCGTGACATGTCGGACGCGGGGTCCGACTCCTTTGCCTTAGGCTTCGATGAAGGCCTGGCAAGGGTGTCCGCTAAATACCCCGGAATTGACCTGAGTGGGGTCTCCCTCCTCGACTCCCCTCCGATGCCATTGCCTGCCGATTCTCCAACCGTCTCCCCACCCTTCGTGGACGTGCTCGCCGTTCCCGACTCAGGGGTTCCTCCAAACTGACTCTCTGTACTTTTCTTTGTTCTTGTTGCCCAGATAGACAACCCAAGAGGGGGGGTGAATTGGGTTTTAAAATAATTTAGAAGATTAAAACGATGTGGTTGATTAATTAAAAACTATTGCAAGTTATTTAATTAATGCTAAGTGTTGTGAGTGATGTGAGGGGAAGAAGAAGAGAGACAATCCAATGCAAACACAGAGTTTTATAGTGGTTCGGAGCTACCCCTTGCTCCTACGTCCACTCCCCAAGTCTCTCTTGGGAATTCACTATAACCCCCTTGGATTACAGCTGGTTGTTTTGCAAGCTCACAACCAAACTTGTTGTTTTACGAGCTCACAACGAACTCGGTCGGTTTTTCCAGGCTCACCGACTAGAACCAACCCCGATTGTTTTCTCGGGCTCACAATCAAACCCTTACACACGTTGGTTTTTAACCTGGCTCACCAACCAACCTTAATCCCCTTGATTCAATCCCCCGATTGAACCAAGTAAATACAAGTTATAGAAAGAAAGGAAAATAAGCTTCTCAAAAGCAGATGTAAAACAATATAATCAAAAGAGGAGTTTAGAAGCCCTCAAACGCTTTTAAGCTGAAGTAGAGGAATGGCTTCTTGAACTCCGGTCTCCTCTCGAATGAGTAGTCGACTTGAATGCAGGAGGAGGAGGCTTTAATTGCTGGGAAGATGTAGTTGGTTGCAGTAAATGCTGATCTTCCCCTTTTTCGTTGAAGAGCACGTTGCAGAGCTTGAAAGCTTGAATGCTTGGAGTGGAATGGTTGTTCTCTGCCTTGCTACAGTCTTCTGTGGCTATTTAAGCCAACCCCCACGGAAACTAGCCGTTACACTGCTTTTTCTGTCCGTTCTGCACACTCTGCGCAGCCTGACAATATGACCGTTGGTGGGTTGGAGTCGACTCGCGCGATCAGGAGTCGACTCGGTTGTAGCGGGAGTCGACTCAAGCTTTTCCGGAGTCGACTCGGCAACTGTTCCAAATTTGAATTAAAGTTGCCGTCACGACTGGGAGTCGACTCGTCTTGACCCGGAGTCGACTCGCCAACTTCTGGAGCTGACCTGGCAATTTTGGAGTCGGCTCATCCACTGAAGTCCGTGGATCCAATTTTGAATTTTTGTCCACTCGAGTCGACTCGACTGTCCTTGGAGTCGACTCGAATCTCAGAGCCCGAACTCCCGATTCTCTGTCTTTTGGCTCATCCAGTCTTGGAGTCGACTCGAACTTCCTTGGAGTCGACTCGGCTCTCAGTTTCCGAAAGTTGGTCTTCTGCCTTTTGACGTGAAGCTTGTCTTGGAGTCGACTCGAGCTGTCTGGGAGTCGACTCGAATCTCAGAGGCAGTAACATGGTTTTCTGTCTGTCGATGGTCGCACAGTCTTGGAGTCGACTCGCGTATTGCGGGAGTCGACTCGAATCTCAGAGTCCATAAAATGCTCTCTGACCTTTTCTTTGTGTACCGCTGAGAGTCGACTCTTGCTTTCTCTGGAGTCGACTTGCCAACCATCGGAGTCGACTCGCGTTCCACTGGAGTCGACTCGAATCTTAGACTCGAAAACTGCTCTCTGACTTTTCTTTGTGTACCTCTTGGAGTCGACTCTTACTACCCTAGAGTCGACTCGTCGAACATTGGAGTCGACTCGCGCACTTCAGGAGTCGACTCGTTGACAGGTTCTGAGATGAGGCTTTCTGTTCTTCTTTCTGTTCTCAGTCGGAGTCGACTCGTACTAGTCTAGAGTCGACTCGTGATACTCGGGAGTCGACTCGAGTCTCAGACTTTGGTTCAGCAGACTTCTTAACTTATCCAAAATACTATGAACCAAAATCTAGAGACACTTGGACAGGATTTTCACTGAAACACTCAATTGAATTCATTAGTAATCACAAGATATACTCAAATGCTTTGAGCTCATCAAAATCAAATGGGGTTTTAATCAATCACTCCACAATCTCCCCCTTTTTGATGATGACAAAACTTTGAGTATATGTAAAATGACTTGCTCAATAAATAATGAAATAAAATCCATAAATGAATTCAAATGTCTGATAATTTAATTTATCCAAGTTTGAAAGGAGTGAAACAACAAATTTCGGAGTTAAAGCTCCCCCTTTCATTTGGAATTATATAAGCCTTCATATTATGCAATCAATTGTTTGGCTTATATGTCATTAATGATTTAGCTTGATTAAAATTCAGATTCTCCCCCTCAACATATGCATTCAACTATGTTTTGATTCTCTGAATTTTCTTTTAATGCTATGAAGTTTTTGAACTGAATTTTTTGTTTTTAGAGGGAAAATCTGTCAATTTGTTCTTGAGTAGGATTCAGCTAATCTCCGAATATCCCTTGAATAGATTCTGGAGATTACCCCATTAGGAGCCCCAAAAGAGAGATAATGAGCCTCGAGGTACCGAATCCACTTAGAACAAATTTGTGTGTCTTTTTATTGATTTTCATTGATTTCTTTTACATATTTCATCCATATTTCTCCCCTTTTACATATTGTATACATATTTCTCCCCCTTTTTGTCATCATACCAAAAAGGAGGTAATCACACACAATCAATGGCACAACCAATCATCAAATGGCACAGAAATGAAGATAAGATGTCTACTCATTGTATTGATATGAATGTGAATACATTTGAGCATACAATACGTAAAGCAAAGCAATACAAAACAAAGCAAAAAGAACATCTATGGTCTCCTCGAGGATGAAGATCCCCCTCTCGAGGATGCATCTCCTCCTCTGGAGGATGTGGCTCCTCCTCTCGAGGATGTGGCTCCTCCTCTCAATCGGCTCTGCTCCATAAGGAGGGTGACTGCATCTGTGACATGGCCAAGCTGTGTGATGATAGACGTGGTGGCTCTGCTATGTGTAGTGGAGAGCTCTGTCACCGACGCCTGAAGCCCAGTCACCGATGTCTGAAGTGCGTCCAGCTTGTCGATGAGTACATTCGCCAAGCGCTCGGCCCCCTCGGTGGTGGTGTGCATGTCACGACCTATCTCCTCTCGCATCTGTCGAGTGGAGCTCGTGACCTCACTCATGCTGTGGAACCGGGCCTGGACCAAACTCCGGACATTGTAGATCTCTTCCCGTACATGAGCCGTCATGTCAGTCACGGCTGTCAAGGAAGGGACCAACTGAGAAGATACGGGTGCAGGAGTGGGAGCAGGCACCGCACCTCGGAGCTCCCGAAGCAGCTCATCCCTCACCTCTCTGACTATCTCCTGTCGCAGCTCCCGGAGCTGCTCAGGATCAATCCGGACCGCCATAGAGGGTGGTGCCGAGGAGGAAGGTCCGGCGGAGGTGGTAGGAGCAGGAGGAGTGGATGGGAGGTCTGGATGGTCTGGAAGGTCTGGGTAGTCTGAATTGGGCTCAGGACTAGGTGAAGGTCTGGTGGTCTGAGCGGTGAGGGTAGACTTTCTAACCCAGATCCTTTCTCTCTTCCGAAATCCCATCCTGTGCATGGTCCCCGTACACAAGCGATCTGTCCATCGCAATGCACGAGAGGGTTCCCTCTCAGGAATGGGAATCTCGTACTCCCTAAAGAGAAGAGTAAAAATCATGCCGTATGGGAGGGTGAGCCTAGGTCTATCTAGGGGCTCACACATATACCTATATATGAGTTTGGGGAAGTTGACCGGGGTGTCCTGAAGAATGTAAGACATAATAGCTAGGTCCCTCTCATTTACAAAATCAAATCTTCCTGTCTTAGGGAAGACAGACCTGGACAGAATACTCAAAAGGATTCTCACTTCAACAGGAAGTGAGCTAGCAGATACCTCGTCTAGGGAGGACTGAGGTGGATGCCCTAAGACGACCGTAAGGGCCTCAACTCTATCCTCAGGGTGTGCGGGAGCCACCCCTACTAGTGGAAGGTGAAGGATGTGGCCAATAAGATCCTCCGTGACAAACACAGGGACACCGGCTACTGTGCCCTCGATACCCCCATCTCCCCGATGGACGGTACCGTAAAACTCTCTAACGAGCCCTGGATATGTGGGGAGGTCCAATGTAAGGAAGAACTCTAAGCCCTGGGCTCTAAGCCTATCACCTATGGTGAACCCTTCCCGGGAGAGGAAGTCGAAATCAACATACCTCCCGGTGGAGACGACCTTCCCGGCCAATGGCCTCGCGGGAACCGCCCTAGGCGGGGAACGAGCCGGAGGTGGTTGCCTCGCGGGATCGTGCCGCGCCTTGGAGCGCCGCTCGGGACCGGCCTCGGGACGGGACATCTTCCTAACCACGGTCTTACGAGGCATCTTGACCTAAACGGGAAGAAACACCTAAAGGACGGAGAAAGGTCGACGGAGGAGACTCGGGACGGACCGGAGACGACCTAGGAACGGACGAAAACCCTAAGAACCGGTGAAAAATCGACCGAACAGAGGTTGGAGACGATCGGGGAAGACCTAGGAGTCGGCTCTAGGGCTTTTTGAACAGTGGCGGCTTGAAAGAAAAGTGTTTGCGAAACGACAAACCTAGGGTTAAAAAGTCGGATCCCGACTGCGAGTCGACTCCCCTGAGTCGCGAGTCGACTCGACCTCGAGTCGACTCCAGAATATGCGCGAGTCGACTCTCCTTATGCGCCTGTAGACTTCGAGTCGACTCCCGACAATGTGCGAGTCGACTCCCCCTCAGCTGCCATCTTTGCGAGTCGACTCCCGCAAATGCGCGAGTCGACTCCCCCTTAGGAGCCGGCTCTGAAACTTACTCGAGTCGTCTCTAACCTTGGCACGCACCTAAAAGTCATGCTATAACCGTGCCAAATGAGGGAAAATCACCTAATTGGGATCTGATTTGATGATCATTGAATGTAAACTCTATTTTAACCGCATTCTAATCATCAAAATCAATTAATCTAGTGGAAACTCCCACTAGGATGGATCAATCACTCCTAATCCCCTCCTAAGCACGCTAAACCTCTCTTCACTTAGGGGTTTTGTAAAAATATCTGCTAATTGATTATCAGTACAAACAAATTGGAGTGACACATCACCATTCAATACATGATCTCTTATGAAGTGATGTCTTATCTCAATGTGTTTAGTTCTTGAATGTTGAATTGGATTTTTAGTTAGATTTATGGCACTTGTATTATCACAATTAATGGGGATTTTATCTTGTTTAATGCCATAATCTTCTAATTGTTGTTTAATCCACAAGATTTGAGCACAACAACTCCCGGCTGCCACATATTCAGCTTCTGCAGTGGATAATGCAACCGAGTTTTGTTTCTTGCTAAACCATGAGATTAGGTTTTCTCCTAGAAACTGACACGACCCGCTGGTACTTTTTCTATCAAGCTTACATCCAGCGAAGTCTGAATCTGTGTACCCTATTAAGTTTAGGCTAGATTCTTTAGAGTACCATAGCCCTATGTTCTTAGTTCCTATTAAGTATTTAAAAATTTTCTTAACTGCAGCTAGGTGTGATTCTTTAGGATTAGCCTGATATCTAGCACACATGCAAACACTAAACATAATATCAGGTCTACTTGCAGTAAGATATAGTAAAGATCCTATCATACCTCTATAAAGTTTTTGATCTACAGATTTACCTGATTCATCTTGATCTAATTTGCATGATGAGCTCATGGGGGTGCTGATTGATTTATTTCCTTCCATATCAAACTTCTTGAGCATCTCCTTGACATATTTTGCTTGATTGATGAAGATGCCTCCTTCAGATTGTTTGATTTGAAGCCCGAGGAAGTAGTTCAGCTCTCCCATCATGCTCATCTCAAACTCACTCTGCATCAAATCAGCAAACTCTTCGCAGAGGCGATTGTTAGTAGCACCGAAAATGATATCATCAACATAAATCTGTACTAATAGCATCTCCTTATTTTGCTTTTTCAGAAATAATGTTGTGTCTACATTTCCCCTAGAGAATTCATGTTCTAATAGGAATTTACTAAGTCTCTTATACCATGCTCTAGGTGCTTGTTTTAATCCATAAAGTGCTTTGTTCAGTTTATACACATGATTAGGGTATTGATGATTTTTTTTTTTCAAAACCAGGAGGTTGTTCTACATACACTTCCTCATTAATATACCCATTTAAAAATGCACTTTTTACATCCATTTGAAATAATTTGAAATCCTTAGAGCATGCATATGCTAATAATAGTCTAATAGCCTCAAGTCTAGCTACGGGAGCAAAGGTTTCATCAAAATCTATGCCTTCTTCTTGATTATAACCCTTTGCCACTAGTCTAGCCTTATTCCTTATAACAATTCCATTTTCATCTAGCTTATTTTTATATATGCATTTTGTACCTATAATTGGATATTTAGAAGGTCTCTCTACTAGATCCCACACTTTATTTCTAGTAAATTGGTTTAGTTCTTCTTGCATTGCATTTATCCAATTTACATCATTTTCGGCTTCTTCTATATGTTTGGGCTCAAAGTGTGAAACAAAAGCTAGATGGTTATTTAGATTTCTAAGTGAAGCTCTAGTCCTAACCGGTTGAGATGGATCATCTAGAATGAGTTCCTTAGGATGCCCGTGAGCATACCTCCAAGCTTTTGTTAGCCCATGATCCACAATAGCCTCTTGGCTTGATGATTCTCCTTCAATCAACTTTTGATTATCATCTTGTAATCCCATCTCATCTATCTTTTTCTCAAGTATTTCAACATCATCATCAAAATTAACTTTCTTACTAGAGGAGATGTCACTAGAGTCATCAAATACTACATGTATAGATTCTTCTATGACTAAGGTTCTTTTATTAAATACTCTATAGGCTTTACTAGTTGTAGAATAACCTAAGAATATTCCTTCATCAGATTTAGGGTCAAATTTTCCTAGATTATCTTTCCCATTATTATGCACAAAACACCTACATCCAAAAACATGAAAATAATTAACCTTTGGTTTTCTGTTTTTCCACAGTTCATAAGGTGTTTTCTTTATAATGGGTCTCAATAGAACTCTATTTAATATGTGACAAGAGGTATTAATGGCTTCTCCCTAAAAGTACTTAGGGAGGTTACTTTCATATAACATAGTTCTAGCCATTTCCTCTAGTGTTCTATTCTTCCTTTTCACA
Source organism: Phoenix dactylifera (assembly GCF_051530095.1). Lineage (NCBI taxonomy): Eukaryota > Viridiplantae > Streptophyta > Magnoliopsida > Arecales > Arecaceae > Phoenix > Phoenix dactylifera. Next base: position 14,874,415 of record NC_143199.1, read on the forward strand.
ACTTCATTTTGTTGTGGTGTCCTAGGTGCTGAGAAATTATGGGTTATCCCCTTTTTACTGCAAAATTCATCAAATGATTGATTTTCGAATTCGGTACCATGGTCACTTCTAATGGCTATGACTGAAGACTCTCTAGCATTTATTACTTCCTTATGGAACTTCTTAAAAACAGAAAATGCTTGATCCTTATGTGCTAGAAACATGACGCATGTGTACCTAGAGTAATCATCTACTATAACTAGACCATATTTATTTCCACCTAGGCTTGTTGTTCTAGTTGGACCAAATAGGTCCATGTGTAGTAATTCTAGAGGCCTAGAAGTAGAGACACATTTTATGGATTTAAAAGAGTTCCTAGATTGTTTGCCAAATTGACATGCTTCACATATTTTGTTCTTTTCAAATTTTAATTTTGGCAAACCTATCACGGAGTCTCTTTTAACTAGTTTAGTTATTGTGTCCATGCTTGCATGACCTAACTTACGGTGCCATAACCAACTAGCATCATTATCTTTAGTTTCATTTACAACTAGACATTGGTTATGTTTTGCAAGATCTTCTAGGTCTACAACATATACATTTTCACGTCTAATTCCTTTAAAAACTAAACTATTATCATTAGGATTTGTTATAATGCATAGTGATGGTTTAAACATAACATCATATCCTATATCACATAATTGACTAATGCTTAACAAGTTATGCTTAAGACCATCAACATATCTAACATTATCTATAAAAGTAGAAGGGGTGATTTGAACTTTACCAATACCAATGATATGACCTTGGTTGTTGTCTCCAAAAGTCACAGCACCTCCCTTCTTAGCTTCAAGGGTGAAAAATTGATCTTTATCACCCGTCATGTGCCTTGAGCAGCCACTATCCAAATACCAGCGGTTTTTGTTGACCTTGGCTGCAAGACACTCCTACACAAGCAAATCATGTCATCTTAGGTACCCAAGTTTTCTTGGGTCCTTCATGGTTAGTCAAGTTGGTTCCTTTTGGAACCCATACCCTTTTAATTTTCCTTTTTGTTTTACTTTTCCTATAGTCACATGCATTTGCCTTATGTCCTATAGTTCCACAACAAAAGCAGGTTATTTTCTTAGTTTTAGTTTCTCCAGCTTTAACAAAGAAGTTACTAAGAAGTTTTTGTTTATTTCTTGGTTTATACCCTAAACCCGCTTTATTAAATACTGCTCGTTGACTATTTAGTATCATGTTTAATTTTTCAGAACTATATGTAAATTTTTCAACTAAGGGTTTGTATTTGTTAAGTTCTTTAGTTAGTGTTTGATTTTCTGCTTTTAGATCATTAAGTTCTTTTGTAAGATCCTTATCTAAGGTTTGTTTATATTTTTTAAGTTCTGAAAATTCCTTAGTTAGTTTTTCATTATCTTTAGTTAAGGTGTTAGTCTTTTGAGTTAAAAGTTGGTTGTTTGTTTTAAGTTCAATATTTTCTTTGGTGATTAAGTCCTTATCCTTAACTAATTTATCGTATTTATGTAGGTATGATTGATTAGCTATTTTCAGTTCTTTATTCTTAAGATTTATAGCCTTATATTCTACCATTAACTCATTAAATGCATCATAAAGTTCATCAAAAGAAAAATCAAGATGCGTATCGGAAGTTACCTCGTTTTCGTTGGCCATGAAGCAGAAATTGGCCTTCTCTTCTTGTTCATCATCTGATGAGGAGGATGATGAGTCGGAGTCGGATAGTGTAGTGACAAGAGCCTTCTTCTTCTTGTACTTACTCCCCTTCTTCAGTAAGGGGCACTCTGCTCTTATGTGACCCGGCTTCTTGCACTCGTAACACCCAATCCCCTCGTTTTCCCTTTCCTTACCTTTGTCCTTGCGGTAGAAATTTGAGGGGCCTCTCCTTTGATGATAGGACTTCTTGTGGTTGATGAATCTCTTGAACTTGCGCACAAGAAGAGCCTCACCATCATCTTCCTCATGTTCTTCTTCTTCACTGCTGCTACTGCAGGACAAGTCCTTGTTAGATGAAGTAGATTTAAGTGCTATTACCTTTTTCTTATGGGAGGACTCTTCTTCGCTGTGTTGCTTCATGGTTAGCTCGTGAGTCATTAGGGATCCAAGGAGCTCTTCGAGTGGAAGCTTGTTCAAGTCTTTAGCTTCTTGGATTGCCGTCACCTTGGCTTTCCATGACCTTGGTAGACAGCGAAGTATTTTCCTGACAAGATCACTGTTAGTATAGCTCTTGCCAAGGCTTTTTAGGCCATTGACAATGTCAGTAAACCTAGTGAACATGCTAGTGATTGTCTCATTAGAATCCATTTTAAATAGTTCATACTTATGAACCAATATATTAATTTTGGATTCTTTAACTTGATTCGTGCCCTCATGGGTCACTTCAAGTCTATCCCAGATCTCTTTTGCAGAGTTGCAAGTAGAGACCCTATTGAATTCATTTCTATCTAAGGCACAATAAAACACATTCATAGCTTTAGAGTTTAATTGTGCCTTCCTCATGTCATGTTCATCCCAATCCTTTTCTAATTTGGGTACCTTAACACCCTCTACATATGTGGATGGGATGTATGGGCCATTCACTACAATGGTCCACATCTCATAGTCTTGGGCTTGGACGAATATTCTCATCCTAGCCTTCCAGTATGAGTAGTCGGATCCATTGAAGAAAGGGGGTCTTTGGGTGGACTGACCCTCAATGTGAGAAGATCCAAATGGGGTTGTCATTTTGATCTTTTAACTCTTGAGTGGAAGAGTTTTTGGCTCTGATACCACTTGTTGCTACAGTCTTCTGTGGCTATTTAAGCCAACCCCCACGGAAACTAGCCGTTACACTGCTTTTTCTGTCCGTTCTGCACACTCTGCGCAGCCTGACAATATGACCGTTGGTGGGTTGGAGTCGACTCGCGCGATCAGGAGTCGACTCGGCTGTAGCGGGAGTCGACTCAAGCTTTTCCGGAGTCGACTCGGCAACTGTTCCAAATTTGAATTAAAGTTGCCGTCACGACTGGGAGTCGACTCGTCTTGACCCGGAGTCGACTCGCCAACTTCTGGAGCTGACCTGGCAATTTTGGAGTCGGCTCATCCACTGAAGTCCGTGGATCCAATTTTGAATTTTGTCCACTCGAGTCGACTCGACTGTCCTTGGAGTCGACTCGAATCTCAGAGCCCGAACTCCCGATTCTCTGTCTTTTGGCTCATCCAGTCTTGGAGTCGACTCGAACTTCCTTGGAGTCGACTCGGCTCTCAGTTTCCGAAAGTTGGTCTTCTGCCTTTTGACGTGAAGCTTGTCTTGGAGTCGACTCGAGCTGTCTGGGAGTCGACTCGAATCTCAGAGGCAGTAACATGGTTTTCTGTCTGTCGATGGTCGCACAGTCTCGGAGTCGACTCGCGTATTGCGGGAGTCGACTCGAATCTCAGAGTCCATAAAATGCTCTCTGACCTTTTCTTTGTGTACCGCTGAGAGTCGACTCTTGCTTTCTCTGGAGTCGACTTGCCAACCATCGGAGTCGACTCGCATTCCACTGGAGTCGACTCGAATCTCAGACTCGAAAACTGCTCTTTGACTTTTCTTTGTGTACCTCTTGGAGTCGACTCTTACTACCCTGGAGTCGACTCGTCGAACATTGGAGTCGACTCGCGCACTTCAGGAGTCGATTCGTTGACAGGTTCTGAGATGAGGCTTTCTGTTCTTCTTTCTGTTCTCAGTCGGAGTCGACTCGTACTAGTCTGGAGTCGACTCGAGCTCGTGCCAGTGAACTTGATACGCTTGGAGTCGACTCGTGATACTCGGGAGTCGACTCGAGTCTCAGACTTTGGTTCAGCAGACTTCTTAACTTATCCAAAATACTATGAACCAAAATCTAGAGACACTTGGACAGGATTTTCACTGAAACACTCAATTGAATTCATTAGTAATCACAAGATATACTCAAATGCTTTGAGCTCATCAAAATCAAATGGGGTTTTAATCAATCACTCCATAGTTCTTTTCTTTGTATGTTGGCGTTTTGCCATGTTGCATGGGTCTCGGCCCTGATGCAACGAAAGTTAATGCAAACAGAGTGTTTCCTCATTTCACTTTCGTCCTTCCTCTTCTTAACTCTTGGTAGCGTCTCGCCGACTCCTGACTCTTGAAGTTCTTCCGGCGCTAGGCCAGGCATCCGAGGGTTAGGCCTCAGGAAATTCTTCCGGCGCTAGGCCAGGCATCCGAGGGTTAGGCCTCAGGAAATTCTCCCGGCGCTAGGCCAGGCATCCGGGGGTTAGGCCTCAGAAAATTCTTCCGGCGCTAGGCCAGGCATCCGAGGGTTAGGCCTCAGGAAATTCTTCCGGCGCTAGGCCAGGCATCCGAGGGTTGGGCCTCAGGAAATTCTTCCGGCGCTAGGCCAGGCATCCGAGGGTTGGGCCTCAGGAAATTCTTCCGACGCTAGGCCAGGCATCCGAGGGTTGGGCCTCAGGAAATTCTTCCGGCGCTAGGCCAGGCATCCGAGGGTTAGGCCTCAGAAAATTCTTCCGGCGCTAGGCCAGGCATCCGAGGGTTAGGCCTCAGAAAATTCTTCCGGCGCTAGGCCAGGCATCCGAGGGTTTGGCCTCAGGAAATTCTTCCGGCGCTAGGCCAGGCATCCGAGGGTTAGGCCTCAGGAAATTCTTCCGGCGCTAGGCCAGGCATCCGAGGGTTGGGCCTCAGGAAATTCTTCCGCTGGTCGGCCAAGGCTGGCGCAAGCCGAGGCGACCGGTCGGGGCTTCAGGCTAGTCTGCTCCCGGGATGATCATCGGGTTAGCCTGGCATCCGAGGGCCGAGCCTCGGGGAATTCCGCTCGTTGGTCGGCCAAGGCTGGCGCAAGCCGAGGCGACCGGTCGGGGCTTCAGGCTAGTCTGCTCCCGGGATGATCATCGGGTTAGCCTAGCATCCGAGGGCCGAGCCTCGGAGAATTCCGCTCGTTGGTCGGCCAAGGCTAGCGCAAGCCGAGGCAACCGGTCGGGGCTTCAGGCTAGTCTGCTCCCGGGATGATCATCGGGTTAGGCTGGCATCCGAGGGCCGAGCCTCGGGGAATTCCGCTCGTTGGTCGGCCAAGGCTGGCGCAAGCCGAGGCGACCGGTCGGGGCTTTAGGCTAGTCTGCTCCCGGGATGATCATCGGGTTAGCCTGGCATCCGAGGGCCGAGCCTCGGGGAATTCCGCTCGTTGGTCGGCCAAGGCTGGCGCAAGCCGAGGCGACCGGTCGGGGCTTCAGGCTAGTCTGCTCCCGGGATGATCATCGGGTTAGCCTGGCATCCGAGGGCCGAGCCTCGGGGAATTCCGCTCGTTGGTCGGCCAAGGCTGGCGCAAGCCGAGGCGACCGGTCGGGGCTTCAGGCTAGTCTGCTCTCGGGATGATCATCGGGTTAGCCTGGCATCCGAGGGCCGAGCCTCGGAGAATTCCGTTCGTTGGCCACGCGCCTGTCACTTGCCGCTCGACGGGGTTTCTCCGTGGCCAGCTGCGATCGTGTTTCTCCCCCTCTCGAAGCGTCGCCTGGGGAACACTAGAAGGCCATTAAATGCTAATTGAGGCGTTACCTGGGAAATCGGACCGGCCAGTTGCTGCTTGCGAGGAGTGCCAGTTAAGCGGCCGCGATACGCGTGTTCTTCGAGGCGGATGCGGCCTGGGCGCGTGCGGAGATATGTGGGCCGCGGGATACACGCCGTCCGGAGTGTCCTGCACGAAGAATGCAATTAAGGAGAATGATGCCTAGGAGATCGTGGGGGGATAAACCTCGAGAGCCGGAACGGCTCCGGATTCGATGTGCCCGCATTTATTGGAGCCACCCGCATCGGAACGACCGGGGGGCCACAGTTTGGCTATAAATATAAGCGCAGGTGCGGTGGTGCCTGCCAAGCCGGAGCTGTTCAGGTTGCCATGGATCGTGGACCTCCTCTCCGGCGCGTGGCTGGGAAATCCCAGCCGGAGGAACGGGAGGCGCGCCCCTCGCGACTTCCACCAACTAGCCGTTTCATCTGGGATCAACGGGAGGATTCTCCCCGGTGGAACTCCGCTCTAGGCGTTTCATCCGGGATCACGCCTCCTCACGCTCTTCTCCCTTATATTCCTTTCCTCCCCTTCCCCTGGGGAGGACCGGAATATCCCTTGGAGGTGGCGTTCCTCTAGAAGCAGTGTGAACTTCTTCTTCGTCCGCGCCGGCTCTTCGTCTTTTGCGTGAGGCGTCGATGGCGCCTCCGGGGGGAAGCACCCACGGCCAGTGGGATTGCAGTTGCTTCGGGCGGAGGGTTCGGGATCCCAGATCTTCAGCTCCACGGAGTCCCCACCTCTTCCTTAGTTTCTTTACTCCCCAATCTCCCTCTGGGAATTCTTTGTAATCACACGAACACGCCATTGTAACCAGAAATTATTGAAATGAAAAGAACTATATATTTTTTGAGCTGTCTTTCTGGCTTTGTCTTTCTACTGGTAATATACCCGCAGGTTAGCGGAATTCCAGCTCCTTGGAATTTCTCGACCATCTAGTGCCTCCAACTGGTAGGAGCCAGGTCGGTTTACCCAGCGAACCCTATACGGGCCTTCCCAATTTGGCGCCAGCTTCCCACCTTCCGCGGGCTGAGATGCTTTGGCCCGCCTTAGCACCAGATCTCCGATTCTGAAAAGTTTTGGTCGGACCTTGGAGTTATAATACCGGGCCACCCTCCGCTGATACATCGCCATCCGGACCTGCGCCATTTCCCTCGCTTCTTCCAAGAGGTCCAGGTTCCCTCGGAGCTGCTCCGAATTGGCCTCAGGTCGGTGCGCGGCCACCCGGGGCGAGGGGAGTCCGAGCTCCACGGGGACGACCGCTTCCGTGCCATAGGTTAGGCCGAAAGGCGTCTCCCCGGTAGGGGTCCGATGCGTGGTCCGATACGCCCAAAGGACGTTCTCGAGTTCTTCGACCCAAGCTTGCCTCGTCCGACCGATTCGCGCCTTAATTTCTTGGAGGATTGTCCGATTTGTCACTTCGGCCTCACCGTTGGTTTGGGGATGCGACACAGATGTGAACCGATGCTCGATCCCGAACTCCTCGCAGAAGTCACGGAAATGCTTGTTGTCGAACTGTCGACCATTATCCGAGATGAGGACCCGGGGTACCCCAAATCGGACAATGATGTTTTTCTTTACGAACTTCCGGACTTGCGCCTCCGTGATAGTGGCCAGCGGCTCCGCCTCCACCCACTTGGTGAAGTAGTCGATTGCAACAATCAAGAATTTCCGCTGGGCGGAAGCGACGGGGAACGGTCCGAGGATATCCATTCCCCACTGTGAGAAGGGCCAGGGTGCGGTGATTGGTGCCAAGGGGACAGAAGGGACTCTCTGGACGTTGGCGTGGCGCTGGCAGGCGTCGCATTTCCGTACGTGATCCTTTGAGTCCTCCAACAAGGTAGGCCAATAATAGCCTTGCCTCATGATCTTGTGCGCCAAGGACCTAGCCCCCGAGTGCGATCCGCAGACGCCCTCGTGGACTTCGCCGAGGACGTAGGCCGCCTCCAAGGGGCGGAGGCACCTTAAGAGGGGGGCAGTGAACGAGGTCCGATACAGCCTCCCTTCATAGAGTACGTAGTGGGCGGACTTCCTGACAAGTCGCCGAGCTTGATCTTCGTCTTCAGGGAGGATCCCTTCGGCGAGGTAGGCGACGAGCGGGTCCATCCAAGACGGCTCCGGGTCAATCGCCATCACCGCCCCAGCCTCGCCGATGCTCGGGGCATCCAGGGTCTCCAGGTAGATTGCCCTCGACAGGTTGTGCGCCTCTGCGCCCACCAAGCGGGACAACCTGTCGGCCCTGGCATTTTCGCTTCTGGGGACCTGCTGGAGGTCGACGCTGCCGAGGTCGGGAATGAGTGCTTGCACCTTCCGGACGTAGTTCTGCATGGTCGGGCTCCGGGCCTCGAACTCCCCACGGACCTGCCCGACCACCAGCTGGGAGTCGGTGAAGACCTTCAAACGCCGGATGCCGAGCTCCCCGGCGAGTTTGAGTCCCGCGACTAGGGCCTCGTACTCCGCCTCGTTGTTGGTCACTGGAAATCCAAACCTCAAGGCATACTCGGCTATCACTCCATCAGGACTGGTAAGGACCAGCCCGACCCCTCCACCCTCGGGGTTCGACGACCCATCGATGTGAAGCGTCCAGGTCGGGAGGTCGAGGCTGGGCGTTTCCGGCGGTCTAGGTTCCGCCACCTGCACCGTGCACTCAGCGAGGAAGTCCGCGAGCACCTGGGCCTTGATGGCGGGCCGAGGCTGGTAGCGGATGTCGAACTCACCGAGTTCTATTGCCCACTTCACCAGCCGTCCCGCATTCTCAGGGTTGCTGAGGATCTGTCGTAGTGGTTGATCAGTTAAGAGGGTGACAGAATGGGCCTGGAAATAGGGGCGGAGCCTCCTGGTCGCGGTCAGCAGCGCGAAGGCAATCTTTTCAGCCTTCGTATACTGCGCCTCGGCATCCCGTAGGACCCGGCTGATGTAGTACACGGGCTTCTGGAGCTTTGCCTCTTCCCGAACCAGCACCGCACTGACCGCGGTTGGGGAGACCGCCAGATAGAGGTAGAGCATCTCCCCTTCTTGCGGCTTGGACAGCAGGGGAGGAGACGCCAGGTATTTCTTGAGCTGGTCGAATGCTGCTTGACATTCGGCCGTCCAGAGGAAGTCTTTCGGGCGTTTTAACACCTTGAAGAATGGTTGGCAGCGTTCGGCCGATTTTGCCACAAATCGTCCGAGTGCGGCGACCCTTCCAGCGAGCTCCTGAACCTCCTTCACTTTGGTCGGAGGGGACATACCTTGGATGGCCTTGATTTTGTCCGGGTTGGCTTCGATACCCCGCTGGTTGACAATGAAACCGAGGAACCTCCCGGCCGAAGCGCCAAAGGCGCACTTCGCTGGGTTCAGCTTCATGCGAAACTTCCGCAAGGTGGTGAAAGTCTCCTCCAGATCCACGATGTGCTGGTCCGCCTGGCGGCTCTTCACCAGCATATCGTCCACGTACACCTCCATATTCTGGCTGATTTGCTCTTTGAAGATTTTGTTGACGAGGCGCTGGTAAGTGGCGCCAGCATTCTTCAGACCGAAGGGCATTACCTTGTAGCAGTACAGCCCCCGGTCTGTTATAAAGACAGTTTTCTCCTCGTCCTGTGGGGCCATCATTATCTGGTTGTAACCGGAGAAGGCGTCCATGAAAGACAGCAGCTGATGTCCGGAAGTCCCGTCGACCAGTTGGTCTATCCGCGGAAGCGGAAAGCTATCCTTGGGGCACGCCTTGTTCAGGTCGGTATAGTCGACGCACATCCTCCACTTCCCGCTCGCCTTCCGGACAAGTACGACATTTGCCAGCCACTCGGGGTAACTCACCTCCCTTATGAATCCTGCCTCCAAGAGTTTGTCTACCTCCTGGTCGATCACCCGGATCCGATTCGGGGCACAGTGTCTCTTCTTCTGCTTCACTGGCCGGTGGGTTGGGTCGACGTTGAGGGCGTGAGAGATGACCTCCGGGTCGATCCCAGGTACATCGGCCGCCGACCAGGCAAATACATCGGCATTGGCTCGGAGGAATTCCACCAACCGGGCCCGAGCTCCCGGGTCGAGATTGGCGCCGACCCGGACCGCCCGGTCCCGGCGGCCTTCCTCGAGGGGAACTTCGACCACACCCTCGGCCGGCTCCCCCTGCCGCAAGGCCACCTCGTCTCTAGCATCAAGGGACTCGACGCTTAGGGCTTCTGCGGGCTTCTTCCCTTTGAGGGTCGCTAAGAAACATTGCCGTGCGGTCGGTTGGTCACCTCGGACCTCCCCGATCCCGACCGTCGTGGGGAACCGCATGAGCAAGTGGTACGTGGAGACCACCGCACGAAGGGCGTTCAGCCCGGGTCGTCCGAGGATAGCGTTGTAAGCCGAGGGAACACGGACGACCAAGAACCCGAGTCGCACCGTGGCTTCTGCGGGTGCGACGCCCGCAGTCACAGGCAGCTCAACGACACCTTCCACCGGGACAGCGTCACCGGTGAATCCTACGAGGGGGGTGGACATTTTGTGCAACAATTGTCTGGACAAGCCCAACTTTTGGAAGGCCTCGTAAAACAAGATATCAGCTGAGCTTCCACTATCCACAAGGACACGCCTTACATCATAGTTTGCCATGGTGAGGGAGATTACCATGGCGTCATCGTGGGGGGTCTGAACCCCCTTTACATCCTCATCACAAAAAGTGATTACGTTGCCGACCCTCTGCCTCTTTGCGACGGCCGCCCCCGACGCCTCCGTCGAGCCCCCTGCGTTCCTCACGGGTCGGGGGCAGCCCCCAGTGATAGTGTGGATCACGCCCGCAACGGGTCAATTCTGCTCCCGAGGCCCCGGAGGAGCCGGGTTGGCCGGACGCGGGTCTGAGGGGGGACGTCGGTCGCTCACATATCGACCGAGACGCCCCCGGCGGATGAGAGCCTCGATCTCGTCCCGAAGCTGGAAGCAGTCTTCCGTGTCGTGGCCGTGGTCTCGGTGGTACTCACAGTACGCCCGGGAGGGCCTCTTCCCAGGAATCTTCCGCATCTGTCTCGGGGCCGGGAGGTCCTCCCGCCCCTTGATCTCCATAAGGATCTTGGCCCGGGGAGTCAGGAGAGGGGTGTACCGATTGAAACGTCGGGGCGGAGAATGAGGGCGTGGGGCGCCGTGGTTCTTTGCCGGCGACGGGCTTCTGCGCCGACGCTGGGGCGTCGGGCTCCTCCTCTGGCGTGCCTCTTTCCGCCTTTTCTTCCCAAGCTTTGGAGGGATCTCGGCGGCCTCCTTGCTCCGGTGGGCGGCCGCCTCCTCGGCGTCCGCATACTGGTTCGCCCGGGACAACAGCTCTGGGAAGCTCCGCGGCAGGCGTTTGTCCAGGGAGAAGGTGAGTCTGCCCTTCCGGAAGCCACGCTTCAGGGCTGAAAGAGCTACCTCCTGACTCAGGCTCCGGACCTCCAGCGTAGCCCTGTTGAAGCGGGTAAGATAATCCCGCAGGCTTTCTCCCTCGTTTTGCCGGACATCAAAGAGGGAGTCGGAGACCAGTCGCCGCCGGCTACTGACGGCGAAATGAGTGACAAAGAGGCGAGTGAACTGGTCGAAGGACCGGATTGAGTCAGCCTCCAGCCCGGCGAATCATGCTGTTGCCCAGAGATGGTCACCCAAGAGGGGGGTGAATTGGGTGTTTTAAAACTTTTCGCCTAATTAAAAATAAAACACACAAATATATGCACTAAAGTAAAGAAGGAGGAATGAGAAAGGTCAATCGCAAACACAAGGTTTTATAGTGGTTCGGAGCTTCCACTGCTCCTACATCCACTCCCCAAATCACCTTTGGGAATTTCCACTATAATCCAAGATTACAGTACGGTAGTTTTGCGAGTTCACTACCTAACTCGTTGTTTTACACCGGGCTCACAACAAACCCTAACACCCCCAATTTCACTTAGGCTTGGGACGCCTTTTCCTTGTTCCAAGTTCCTTGACTGGAACAAGCACCACAATGAAAGAGTTTACACAGAAAAGAAAAGCTCTAGAAAAGCAAATATGGCAATGATGAACAATAGAACCCGGAAGAATCCTTTTGCCGTTGGAAGCGTGGGAAATGGTGATTCTTCCGATGTGGATCGCGTAGATTTGAGTGTGAGCTTTGAATGCACGAGCGGAAGAGAGTGGTTGAGCTTGAAATCACTTGGGAAGCTTGAAAGCACTTGATTTCTTCACTTGAATGCACTCACTCCCTTGAACTTCTCTCTCTTGCTTCTCTCTTAAATGATCTAGCTTTTGGGTTGGTGAAAAGTTGTTTTGAAGCACTTAAGAGCTCCCTTTTATAGCCCAAAAAGTAAATATAGCCGTTAGAGATAAAGTAAAAGAGATTTGAAATTCAAACCAAACCTGTAAAAGTTGTCAGTCGCGTCCCAGGCGTTCCGGGGACGTCTCCGCTTCAACGAGAGACGTCTCGGCTACAAGATTTTACTTTTTACGTTGTCTGGGGTCGACTCGGCACTTTACGGGGACGACTCTGCTTGTTTGCACTTTTTGAATGGGGACGACTCTGCTGTCTCGGGGTCGACTCTGCTTCTTTATCTCCGAAAAACATGTCCTCTGGAATTCCCTGAGAGAGCCGACTCCGCTCTTCCAGGGGACGTCTCCGCTGCCTTATCACCGAAAAAATCATTCTCTGGAAAACCCTGAGAGAGCCGTCTCCGCTATCTTGGGGACGACTCAGGAAGTCTCCTTTTTACTTGTGGGGACGACTCTGCTTGCGGTGGGGACGTCTCGCACATATCTCTTGAAAACTGCCTTTCTGCCGCCACTGAGAGAGTCGACTCCGCTACTGAGAGAGTCGACTCCGCTATCGTGGGGACGACTCGGCAGGTGCCAGGGATGTCTCCAAGTGTGCCAGTTCTTCCTGTTTGTGCCAGAGACATCTCTGAGACTATCAGGAGACGTCTCGGCTGTCCCTGAACTTTTTCTTTCATCTCAAAAAATTCTTCAATAAATTCATAAAAATTATGGAAACTTGCCTAGACATTTCTTAACAATATTCTTAATAAAACACATGAATTTCTCAATTAAATTGTTAAGATAAATGGAATTATACTCTAGTGTTTTGTATTCATCAAAATCCATTAGGGGGTCAACAATCTCCCCCTTTTTGGTGATGACAAAACACTGAGTATATGCAAAATTCGAAATTTAAACATATACACAGTATTTGCTCAGATGTACAGGTATAAAGATAATTGAAAGCTAAGTTCTTTTTGACTCCCCCTTTCTTTTCCAGAAGGGCAATTATCTTAAAGCCAATATTCTTCAATTTTATCTCTTCCAATTCAACTTTTAAGCATGAATTTTGTATTTTGCATTCCAATGTATCCATATTGGTTCTACTCCCCTTATCCATATTGGTTCTATGGTTCTACTCCCCCTTTTTGTCATCAACAATGAAGGGGACAAATTATCTGTAGGTGCTTAAAGCATACTTCCTAGTAAGATTCAGCATATTTCCATGAACGACTCAAGAATATTCAAGTTGTGCTCCCCCTGTCCAAGTCATTTCTATTAATGAATTCAGTCATTCATATCACTCCCCCTTTGTTTTGGAATTCATTTCAGACTCATCTTTTTGTTTAGTATAGTTATCACAAGATGTGCTCCCTCTGTTTTATATGTATTGTTTCTTTGTATCAAATTTGAACACTCAAGGTATGTGATAAGATTTTTATGGCACATCACAAACTCACATACACAATCACATACACAGAGTTAGAAATGTACACAGGGTTTCAAAAGAGATTGTATGTCATTCATATGTCATTGTAAACCTTTGAAGTCAGTACATAGTCAAAAGAAGAAATCATTACAAGTATTGATTTCTAATACAAAAAGTGTTTCAAAATAGCCTAGGGTTTACAAAAAGAAGATTCCTAGATGTTTACAAAGCGTCCCTTATCGGCGACGTTGCTCATAAATCCTACAAGCTGCATCTATAAAAGCATTGATTGAATCCATTAGGGTCTTAAATTGATCTCCCTGTGACTTGTGGAAGGCTGCCACAAGTGCTTCAAATTCTTCAGTTGCCATTTCAATCCTCCCTCTAAGTTGGGCAACTAAAGTGCCCACATTGCCTCCTGGGCTTGTCAACTCTTTGAGGCTCTTGGAAATGGTCTTCAAGCTGTCCTTGAGCTCTATTGATCTGAATTTTTGGGAGGCATCCACACCAATTATTTCATGTGTTGTGGCTTCAATTTGACTTCTAATGTCCTTCAGCTCTTGTAGAAGCACTTCATGTGAAGCTCTGAAGGGGGCCAACTCTGTAGAGATCATGGATCTCATCTCCTCCCTCATTTGTTGGCAAATGGCAGATGCTAGGGTGCGCATCTGATCTTCTGAAAGAAAGGAGGGCCCGCTAACTGGAGGAGGTGGTGGCATGGATGTGGAAGGTCCAGCTGAGCTGGAGGGTATATCAGGGATATCCAAGTGGCTAGGTGGAGGAGAGTGATGGTCAGACTCATGATGTGGGTTCTCGGGCTCTAGGATTTGGGCTTTTCTCTTTGGTACCTTCACCCACGACCCATCTATCTTATGAAATTCCATTCTTCTCATTGTGCCCTCATTATAATAGTCGGTGTTTCTCAAGGGCTTTGCAGGTTCATTTGTTGGAATGGGAACTTTGAAGTGTTTGAAAACTAAGGTAAAGATCATGCCGTAGGGTAAACTAAACCTAGAATACCTATGACATAGGGCAATGTAGTTTAGCATAAGTCTAGGGAGGTTTAGGGGTATCCCTAGTAGGATATGGTGCATTATAACTAAATCTCGCTTCGAAACAAAATCGAAGCGACCGGTTTTGGGAAATAGGACCCGGTTGACAATACTTAAAAGAAGTCTCATCTCTGCATTTAGGTCCTGGGAATTGACAACATCAAGAGGGCCGCAGTCCTCTCTTCCTAAAAGTAGATTTAGGGCTGATTCCTTTTGGGAATGTGAGGTTGGAGCCTCACCGTCCTTAGGGATTTGTAAGACAGTGGATAGGACATCTTCATTGACTTCTACTAATGTCCCCCGGACATATGCAGTGTACCCTTGGTCCCCTAAGGCCATATTGCTAAAAAGTTCTCTAACTAGGCCGGGGTAGGTCGAGGTATTTAGGGTACAAAGGTGCTCCCACCCTTGGGCTCGGAGTCTCTCTCCAATAGAGAACCCCTCATGATCTAAAAATGAGAAATCTATGTACCTTCCGGTCGTGATTGTGCGATTTGCACAGGAAATAGTCGTGGTTGGCGGAGCAACCGGAGGAGACGGCGGGGAATGTTCTTCCCTCCGTTCCTCATTGTCGGCCGCTGCCCTAGGTCGCCTTCCACGGGTTGTCCTAGCTCTTTTGGGTTCCATGATTGGAAATCCTAAGAAAAAGTGGAGAAGGAGGCTAGGGTTTGTGATGGAGAACAAATGGAGGCTAGGGTTTTCGTTTTTGGTCGGGGATGAGAGAAGATAGCTCGGGTCGGCTCGAGCTGTTTCACTTATTTTAAAAACCCTAGTTCGGTCCCCGAGACGTCTCCGCGACTAAGGCGAGACGTCTCGCCTGGGGGGACGTCTCTGCGACTTGCCAGAGACGTCTCCGGCACTGAAAAATTTCAGACTGAATTTTATCTTTTCCCAAATTTTTATTTAATCGCCCTAAACAACATGATTTCTTTTGATAAACACAGAGTGAATTTGTTTGTGATCCTCCCCATTAATAATACACCCTATAATAATTTGGTTATGATTTTTGAATTATTAATATTGAAATGAGGAATGTTTGACCAAATTTCGAATACCTATGATATAGGCTCTGAAAATATCTCTATGAAGAGTCCAAGGGAGGGTAACCATCCTCCGGAAAGTCAAACAGTTCGTCATTTAGATTAGATGGATTCATGCTTTCACTTATATTGACCTTGAGATGGATTACTAGTTTGAGTAGCAAAGCAATGCAATACAAATTCAATTCATTTGCTAGGATCATACAAGCTTAAAGCATTCCTCAAGAAATTGAATCTATCTTTACAAAGGGACTTTGTAAAGATATCAGCCAATTGATTTTCAGTACATACATATTCAATCATCACATCATTTTTCAGCACATGATCCCTAATAAAGTGATGCCTAATCTCTATATGCTTTGACTTAGAGTATTGGACAGGATTTTTTGTTAAATTAATTGCACTTGTATTATCACATTTAATTGGTATATTATCCATTTTGATACCGAAATCTTCAAGTTGTTGCTTAATCCAAAGAACTTGGGCACAACAGCTTCCAGCTGCAATGTACTCAGCCTCAGCTGTGGACAAGGCAACTGAATTTTGTTTCTTGCTAAACCAAGAAACCAAATTGGCACCCAAGAATTGACATGTGCCACTTGTGCTTTTTCTGTCGAGTTTGCACCCGGCAAAATCAGCATCGGAATAAGCAATTAAATTTATGTCAGATTGTTTAGAATACCATAAGCCTACATTAGATGTCCCTACTAGATATCTAAAAATTCTCTTAACAGCTTGCAAGTGTGATTCCTTAGGACATGCTTGGTATCTAGCACACATACAAACACTGAATAATATATCTGGTCTACTAGCAGTAAGGTAAAGTAGAGAGCCTATCATACCTCTGTACAATTTGCAGTCTATACTTTTACCTTTTTCATCTTTGTCAAGCTTGCAACTTGAGCCCATGGGTGTGCTGATTTCCTTTGCATCCTTCATCTTGAATTTTTCCAACATTTTCTTGATGTATTTGGACTGACTGATGAAGATGCCCTCCTCTGATTGTTTTATTTGTAGTCCAAGGAAGAAGTTGAGCTCACCCATCATGCTCATTTCAAATTCTCCCTGCATAAGCTTGGCAAACTCTTGACAAAGACTATCATTAGTAGCACCAAAAATTATATCATCCACATAAATTTGTACAAGCAATAAGTCATTTCCTTTTCTTTTAATACAGAGGGTTTTGTCTACATTTCCTCTCTTAAATTTGTTTTCAATTAGGAAATTACTTAATCTTTCATACCATGCCCTAGGGGCTTGCTTAAGGCCATACAATGCTTTATGCAATTTATACACATAATCTGGATGTGAGTGATTTTCAAAACCTGGAGGTTGTCCTACATAAACTTCCTCCATTATATAGCCGTTTAAAAATGCACTTTTTACATCCATTTGATAGAGTTTAAAATCCATGAAGCATGCATATGCCAAAAGTAATCTAATAGCTTCTAATCTAGCAACAAGAGCAAAAGTTTCATCAAAGTCTATTCCTTCCTCCTGATTATATCCTTTGGCCACTAGCCTGGCTTTATTTCTTATTACTATCCCATCTTCATCTAGTTTATTTCTATATACCCATTTGGTGCCTATAATTGAAACATTAGGGGGTCTTTTCATT
Organism: Phoenix dactylifera; assembly: GCF_051530095.1. Taxonomy (NCBI): domain Eukaryota; kingdom Viridiplantae; phylum Streptophyta; class Magnoliopsida; order Arecales; family Arecaceae; genus Phoenix; species Phoenix dactylifera. The sequence goes on from NC_143199.1 coordinate 14,891,328, forward strand.
AGAGTCCAAACTTTGTTTCTTTCAAATTGATTTAATTCCTCTTGCATAGCATTCATCCAATTATCATCTTTTTCAGCTTCTTCTAGTGATTTAGGCTCTATTTGTGAAACGAAAGCAAGATAATTACTAGTATTTCTTAGAGAGGATCTAGTTCTTATACCTTGTGAAGGATCACCAAGGATTAGATCCTTTGGATGACCATGTGCATACCTCCATTCCTTAGGAAGATCTTGAATTCTTGATGGAGGTTGATCTTCTTCACCTTGCTGATTTGTATCTTCTTTGATCTCATCCTCATGTTGTTTGTCTTGTATGGAGAATTCCTTCATTCGGTCTTCAAGTATACCTGCATCACCATCTTCTTCTTTTCTAGAAGAATCTCCATTAGCTTCATCAAAAACAACATGAATGGATTCTTCAACAACAAGAGTTCTCTTGTTGAAGACCCTGTATGCTCTACTAGATGAGGAATAACCTAAGAAGATCCCCTCATCTGATTTAGCACTAAATTTGCTTAGATTGTCCTTTCCATTATTTAAAACAAAGCATCGACAACCGAAAACATGAAAATAGCTTATATTTGGTTTCTTACCTTTTATTAACTCATAAGGTGTTTTCTTCAAGATGGATCTAACTAATGCACGGTTCAAAATGTGACATGCAGTATTTATTGCTTCAGCCCAGAAATATTTTGGTAGATCCGATTCGCACAACATGGTACGAGCCATATCTGCTAGTGTGCGATTCTTCCTCTCTACCACCCCATTTTGTTGGGGTGTTCTAGGTGCCGAGAAATTGTGATTGATACCATTTTCGTCACAAAACTTTTCAAAGTGCTGATTTTCAAACTCGGTACCATGATCACTCCTAATTGCTTTTAATTTAAGATTGAGTTCATTCGAAACTCTATTATGAAACTTGATAAAAGCGGAAAAGGACTCATCTTTATGTGCAAGAAATGAAACCCATGTAAAACGTGAAAAATCATCAATAATTACAAGACCAAATTTCTTACCCCCTAGACTAGCAGTTCTAGTGGGTCCAAATAAGTCCATGTGAATTAGTTCCAAGGGTTTTGTTGTTGAGACTATGTTCTTAGACTTGAAAGAATTTCTTGTTTGTTTCCCTAATTGACATGCAGCACAAATTTTATTCTTTTCAAAGTCTATTTTTGGTAGTCCTTTAACTAGATCCTTTGTAATTAATTTAGAGATTAAATCCATGCTAGCATGCCCTAACCTACGATGCCATAACCAACTAGTCTCATTGACTTTGGGATTCATGGCTACAAGACATTGGCCATCCTTCATGGTAAGATCATCAAGATCTACCATGTAAACATTTCCATGCCTATGTCCTGTGAGTATGATCTCATTATCAATTGGACTACTAATTATGCATAGTGATGATTCAAATGATACTTTAAATCCCTTGTCACAAAATTGACTTATACTTAATAAATTATGTTTTAGTCCATTAACTAACAATACATTATCAATGAATGAGGAGGGTGATATGGAGATTTTACCAACACCAATGATTCGGCCTTTAGCATTGTCTCCAAATGTGACTACTCCTCCTTCTTTTGATTCCAAGGTGACGAAGAGACTCTTGTCACCGGTCATATGCCTTGAGCAGCCACTATCAAGATACCACATTCTCTTTTTATTCCCGGCTGCAAGGCATACCTGCAAAATGATCACGTGAAGCTCTTAGGTACCCAAGTTTTCTTGGGTCCTTCGTGGTTAGTGTAGTTGGTTCCCTTAGGCACCCATACTTTAGTTATGTTTTTAGCTTTCACAAATGTACTCTTGTTAGTTTGGATCTTTCTTTGAATACAAGAGTAGGCTTTATGTCCATTCTTTCCACAATGAAAGCATGTAGGTTTTTCAGTTTTTACATCTTTTGCTTTTACAAAGAAATTCTTTAGATACTTTTGTTGCTTGTTAGTTTTATATCCTAATCCGGCTTTATTAAAAACAGCTCTTTGATTTGAAAGAATAAGATTTAATTTTTCAGAGCTTTGTGTAAATTTTTCAACAATTGGTTTGTACTTATGTACCTCATTCTTAAGATTCAAATTTTCTTTGACTAGTTCTTCCTTATCCTTTTTAAGAGATTCAACATTTTGTGCAAGTGAGGTATTATTATCGAGTAGGGATTTTACTTTTAGATTTAATTCCTTAATTACTGTTTTTGCCTTTTTATTTTCAATGGTAAGTTTTGAATTTTTGATTTCTAGGTTAGTAGTGTTAATATTTTTAACGTTCTCCTTTTCAATTAATAGGTTTTCAATATCTTCCTTCAGTTTTTGATTGGAGGCTTTTAATTCTTTATTTTTTGCTCCTAACATACTACAATCACCCATAAGTTCTTGAAAAGCTTCATACAATTCTTCTAAAGTAAAATTTATGGTTGGGTTTTGACATACCTTGTCGTCTTCGAACGCCATGAAGCACAAATTGGCGGTCTCTTCTTTCTCTTCCTCGGAGGATGATGTGTCACTATCATCCCATGTTGCCTTCAATGCCTTCTTCTTCTTCTTTCCAAAATACTTCTTTTGTTGAGGACATTCGGAACGAATGTGTCCCGGTCTCTTGCAATCATAGCATATGATTGGGTCTCTTTCTTTTTCCTTTTCTTTTTCCCAATCATTTCTCCCTCCAAATTTCTTTCTTGGGAAGGGTTTCTTTCTTCTCATGAATTTCTTAAACTTCCTTACTATCAAACCCAAGTCCTCATCTTGGCTTTCTTCTTCACTCTCACTACTCTCTTCTTCACACACACTTGAGGTAGCCTTGAGTGCGATTGTCTTTTTCTTCGGCAACTCTTCTTCATGTTGCTTCATCGTGAGCTCATGCGTCATCAATGACCCCAAAAGTTGTTCTAGCCCCAAGGTGTTGAGGTCTTTGGCTTCTACGATCGCCGTGACCTTTGCTTCCCATGCTTTTGGCAAAGACCTGAGAATTTTACTCACAAGTTTCGGGTTAGTGTAAGATTTACCCAAGCTCTTTAGACCATTAATAATATCGGTAAAGTGTGTAAACATGCATGTAATAGTTTCATTAGGTTCCATCTTAAACAATTCATATTTGTGAACTAGAATGTTCACTTTGGACTCTTTGACTTGATTTGTACCCTCGTGGGTAACTTCAAGCCTATCCCATATTTCCTTAGCGGAACTACATTTGGAGACTCTATTAAACTCATTTACATCTAAAGAACAAAATAATGAGTTCATGGCTCTCGAATTGAGTTGAGCCATCCTATCATCATTCTCATCCCAATCCTCCTCAGGTTTGGGAACTCGAATGCCATTAACCACGTGTGATGGTTCTTGTGGTCCCTTGACTATAACCCTCCACAAGGCATAGTCTTGTGCTTGAATGAAAATTCTCATTCTAGTCTTCCAATAGGTATAATTTGTCCCATTGAAGAGTGGAGGTCTATTGGTTGCTTGCCCCTCGGCAGGAACATTGTTAAAGGGTGTTGCCATCTAGATCTTTGGCTAAGACGGTTAGGTCTTTCAAGAAATACACAGAGCACCTGCTCTGATACCACTTGTTGCCCAGAGATGGTCACCCAAGAGGGGGGTGAATTGGATGTTTTAAAATTTTTCGCCTAATTAAAAATAAAACACACAAATATATGCACTAAAGTAAAGAAGGAGGAATGAGAAAGGTCAATCGCAAACACAAGGTTTTATAGTGGTTCGGAGCTTCCACTGCTCCTACATCCACTCCCCAAATCACCTTTGGGAATTTTCACTATAATCCAAGATTACAGTACGGTAGTTTTGCGAGTTCACTACCTAACTCGTTGTTTTACACCGGGCTCACAACAAACCCTAACACCCCCAATTTCACTTAGGCTTGGGACGCCTTTCCCTTGTTCCAAGTCCCTTGACTGGAACAAGCACCACAATGAAAGAGTTTACACAGAAAAGAAAAGCTCTAGAAAAGCAAATATGGCAATGATGAACAATAGAACCCGGAAGAATCCTTTTGCCGTTGGAAGCGTGGAAAATGGTGATTCTTCCGATGTGGATCGCGTAGATTTGAGTGTGAGCTTTGAATGCACGAGCGGAAGAGAGTGGTTGAGCTTGAAATCACTTGGGAAGCTTGAAAGCACTTGATTTCTTCACTTGAATGCACTCACTCCCTTGAACTTCTCTCTCTTGCTTCTCTCTTAAATGATCTAGCTTTTGGGTTGGTGAAAAGTTGTTTTGAAGCACTTAAGAGCTCCCTTTTATAGCCCAAAAAGCAAATATAGCCGTTAGAGATAAAGTAAAAGAGATTTGAAATTCAAACCAAACCTGTAAAAGTTGTCAGTCGCGTCCCAGGCGTTCCGGGGACGTCTCCGCTTCAACGAGAGACGTCTCGGCTACAAGATTTTACTTTTTACGTTGTCTGGGGTCGACTCGGCACTTTACGGGGACGACTCTGCTTGTTTGCACTTTTTGAATGGGGACGACTCCGCTGTCTCGGGGTCGACTCCGCTTCTTTATCTCCGAAAAACATGTCCTCTGGAATTCCCTGAGAGAGCCGACTCCGCTCTTCCAGGGGACGTCTCCGCTGCCTTATCACCGAAAAAATCATTCTCTGGAAAACCCTGAGAGAGCCGTCTCCGCTATCTTGGGGACGACTCGGAAAGTCTCCTTTTTACTTGTGGGGACGACTCTGCTTGCGGTGGGGACGTCTCGCGCATATCTCTTGAAAACTGCCTTTCTGCCGCCACTGAGAGAGTCGACTCCGCTACTGAAAGAGTCGACTCCGCTATCGTGGGGACGACTCGGCAGGTGCCGGGGATGTCTCCAAGTGTGCCAGTTCTTCCTGTTTGTGCCAGAGACGTCTCTGAGACTATCAGGAGACGTCTCGGCTGTCCCTGAACTTTTTCTTTCATCTCAAAAAATTCTTCAATAAATTCATAAAAAATATGGGAACTTGCCTAGACATTTCTTAACAATATTCTTAATAAAACACATGAATTTCTCAATTAAATTGTTAAGATAAATGGAATTATACTCTAGTGTTTTGTATTCATCAAAATCCATTAGGGGGTCAACACATGCCCTCGCCGGGCCACGGAGGGTTGCCGGGAAAGCCTTGCAGAGAAGGGGATCTGATGCTCCGTGGAGGAGCATAAGGGTCCTGAAACTCTCGACGTGATCCCGCGGGTCCGCCGCCCCGTCATAGGGTTCGATCGCCGGCATTTTGAACCCCGGCGGATTCGGGGTCCGCAGGATCCTCGAGGCAAGCGCCGGCTGGGAGGAGATCTCTAAGTCGGCGAAGGGATCTTTGGAATGGCCCTTCAGGACCTGGAGTTGTCGGTGGAGATCGTCCACCCGCCGGTCCAGGGAGCGCGACCGGTGGGTGGGAGACAAGGAGCGGTGAGAGGGGGACCGACTGGAGCGCGGGTTCCTCGAGGATTGGGGGGTCTGGGAACGCGCCCGGGCCCGCCTCTCGGACCCCGCGCGGCTCCGGTGGGAGGGTCCCGGCAGAATGGAGCGTGCTCGAGAATCCTCCTCGCGCCGGCGCTCATCCCCATGGGAGAGGAAGGAGCGCGGGTTGAGGAGGACAGGCGAATGCTCAGGCCGCGGCGGCTCCTGAGCCCGCTGCGGCGCCCGGGAAATCGCACCCTGCAGATTCTGCACCGCCTCCGCGAGGGTGCGAACCTGCTGGGTTAGTTGGTCGAACTGGGCGGCTTCGACCGTCTGAACGGGCGGTGGGGAGGTGGAGTGTTGCTGAGAGTGTGTTGGAGATGCAGCGGCCTTCCGGCCAGAGGCATGAGAGGCCCCGCGACCAGAAGCATTGGAAGCTCCACGACCACCTCGCCGTGCCATTACGATCGCTCTGAGATCCGGGCCCTTCCTCTAGCGCCAACTGTTGCTGGGGGTTCAAACCGAGAATGATTGGCACAGCGGTGTGAACGGGGTTCCCTTGGAATTGCTTCGGTTGCGCTCCACCTTCCGTCGGGGAACCTGCAAGCAAGCCTCGCACCACCACCGGTGTAGTGGGGGCCCTCCGACGATCAAGTTAGGGAAGATCGAAGGAGAAGGAGAGGTAGCAGGTAAGATGATACTCTGGAAAATCTTGCTTACCCTCCCCCTTCCCCCCCAGCCGCATATATACCAGGCTGGGGGGTTCTTTTGGGGATTGGTCATCGTGTGGCGCGATGGGGTTGCCACTGACATGGCCGTTACAGGGCGTCGTGGGGCAGCGCTGGGTACGGCTATGGCAGGGCGTAGTGGAGTTCCGCTTTGTACGGCTGTTACAGGGGATCGTGAAATAGCGTCGGATACGGCCGTTGCAGGGAGTAGTGGAGCAGGGGGCCGCGGCGTGCCTCAGGGGAACAGTCTGTTGTTGTCAGAGATTGCCGACTCGGGGTCTGATTGCTGGATCAAGGGGCAACCGACTCGGGGTCGGGCTGCGGAGCCGAAGATATCCGACCCGAGGTCGGATTGCTGGATCAAGGGGCGACCGACTCGGGGTCGGGCTGCGGAGCCGAAGATATCCGACCCAAGGTCGGATTGCTGGATAAAGGGGCAGCCGAATCGGGGTCGGGCTGCGGAGCCGAAGATATCCGACCCGAGGTCGGATTGCTGGATCAAGGGGCAGCCGACTCGGGGTCGGGCTGCGGAGCCGAAGATATCCGACCCAAGGTCGGATTGCTGGATAAAGGGGCAGCCGTAGTCTTCCCGGGCGTGCGTGCCGGTCACGTGGGGCATGGTGGCTAAGTTCCCCCGTAACAGAAACCAATATGTTTAACCAAGAATCATACAATATTCTAAAAAAAGGCATATATAATAACAAAACACCATGCATCAAAATCATAAGTCAAGAATAATTCAATTCAGAAAATTTTACAATTTACCAATAAATCTAGAAAAAAGGTTACATTATTTATCTTGCGAATGCAATCCAACCAATAGATCCAATTAATCCCATTGTTTTTTCACAGCTTAATATTCCAAAATTATACCTTTTATTATAATTTTATCATAATTATTTAAAACTAAAAATTTTAAATTTCAACATTCTCACAAGGCTGACCAAGCAGGAGTGTTCGACATCTAGGTCAGTCCAATCAAGGCGATTTCTTCAAATCATGCTCGAACTAAGGCACAGATGATTCAACATAGATCGGAGTGATCAAATATAATAGTGTTTAGCTGGAGCCAGGGTGGGGCCTGACACGCCGCCCAACGATCCTAGATCAAGATCCTTCACCAGGATCAATTCCAAATCACTGTGAAGAGTTCCTACTAGATCCAACTATCCTAGGAAGAGTAAAGAGAGAAAGTCCAACAAGAAAAAAAAGAGAGAGAGGAGAGAAGAGAGAGAAAGAAGAGAGAGAAAGAAGAGAGAGACTCTCTCTTTTTCTTCTCCAAAATAGGGGGTTCTATCTCTCCCTTCCTTCTCGATTAGATCCAAGGGCGGCTGTGGTGGCCAGCCTCGATGGTAGCAAGAGGCGGCGAGGCAGGCTCGGCCAACCTCGGCCAACCTCGGCAGCCGCGGCCAACCTCGGCCAACCTCGGCAGCCGCGGCCAACCTCGGCAGCCGATGGCGACGAACAATGGCAGGCAATAAGAAAAATAGTCGGAAATAGGGCTCCCCTATTTCGGACAGTTTCAAAGCAATTTGCCATCCCAAAACAAGGCAAATCATGCTACAACATTAGGGAAGAGAGAACAAGAAGAAAGGGGAGTACTAACCTTAGTCTGGTAAGGGTTCCGGTGGCTCCTTCCGACAATAAATCAAGGGAGAAGTGAAATCAACACCTAAGAGGGGGGTGAATTATGTGTCTATAAAAATAATGGCAATTTAAAAAAAATACTCAACAATCACAATAATAGTAAATCTCAGCAATCAAGACAACCAAATAAGATATATAAGTAAAGAGAGATAGAGACAGAGAGATAAAGCCAATATTATGAGGTGGTTTGGCCAAACCTTTGCCTATGTCCATCTTCTTCCAAGGACAGTCTCGTCTTGAGGTTTCACTAGTTGTAAAACTCCTTATAACATCCAAATTTGACACCACCAACTTGCAACAGCACCACAACTTGAAAACCACCAAGTTGCACTCCCCAATCTAATACTCTACAAGATTGAATAAAACGCCCACAAGCTTGATACCTCATAAGCTTGTTCTCACAATTATAAATTTTGATTCTCACAAATCTAATACAAAAATAAGCTCACTACATAATTCTCTCATAATAGTAAAATAAGAATACAATAGGAGCAATATAAGAACACTATTAGAAGAAATTAATGAGAACTTGGTTAAAAGAGGGATGCTTTGGCCGAGTGGTGTGCTTTGAGACTTCACCAAAGGTCTCCATATATAGGCTTGAGAAGGCACAAGACGTTGGAGGGCATTTAAAGCTTGAGTCCCATCAATCTTCAACCATAAGGCATGATTTGCTTGATTGGCTTGATTTCTTCAATCAACATAAGTTCAAATTGATATTATTTTTTATAAGTTGACATGATTTGAATTTTGCACATGTCTGAGTGTGGTTGACATGCTTCAGTATATGACTTGGACGTCCCCTTCTTATGGCAAGATAATTTTTCAACATGACTAAGATGACACATGGCATCATCTAGACCATTCAAACTTGATTTAGTTAAATTTTTTTAATAAAAATGGACAAAATTTTTTTTTCTTCAATCAGAAAATACACTTTTCTAGGGTTCTCTTACACTCTATTTAGAGAGGTTTGATAAATAAAATCAAAATCACTTAGATTTTGCACACATAACAAAATTGGGTGTAACTAGTGGACCATTTGAGATATTAATCCCAAATTACCTTTAGGTGGGGCTATAAATGGGGAAATACACACACCTTGATAAATAAATATTAATTAACACAATTTATAATAATATGATGGCATAAAAATAAGATATGATAGCATAATTTTAAAGTTTACAAAAATCAAATTTAAAACTAGTAGTGTGCAAAGATCATATTATTTCATAGTTGATTTTATTCAAACTCTATCACTATTGGCATTGTTGGAAAGCTTATTTCAAGAGCTTTCCAGTGATATAAAGTTTGTAATTTTTTGAAATCATTTTATCTGTCAAATGTCTAAAATACAGAGAGGAGTCTTTAAGAAACTTACCAAAAATAGAATTGTGCATGTGTCTCATATGTGCTCAAGTATGTGCATGATTTATTATCATATTTCATGTTGGGCGAAAATATTAGAAAAAATCTTAATTTAATCACAACCATTGATCTTTTGATTAATCTCTTAAATCTAAGAGCATACATTAAATCAATCAAATGCAAGTACACTTTTTAGCAAACACATTATAACATAGTGGCATAGCATATTGGAGCATATATTACCTTAATGGGCTGGCCGAATCTCATTAGTTCGTAGGTTGACTAGTACTATAAATTAGTTCAAAATTATAAGATCATTAAGTCCAAGCAACTTAAACGATTTTCCATATGACTGAGCTAAACACATTTCACACATAATATGTAATATTTAAACCAAATGATTTTGTGATCATTAAAACATTATAATACACATGCATAGTCTTATTTTTCTCAACAATAAGGTCAGAGAAGGAGCTCGAAATTGGTGGCTCAAACTCAGGTGAATTCAAAGGAGAAGGAGAGGGGATCTTAAAGAGCTGATCCTAACCTTATTTGGCCAGTCTCCGGATCACGATGAACTTCCGATCTCATCGCGATCGAGGAGGAAGAAGACTCTAACCGGAGTCTTCCCCACATGCGTCACACGTGATGTTGGCCCAAATGTGGCTAGGCCGATCAAGTGGACCAGGCCCAGTCCACTGGTTTCATATTATCCCTAGTGAAAAACTCATTCACTCCATGTGTTCTGTCATAGTGAGGGTTCCTTGCTTGAGTTGGAGAATCTTTTCATGGAATTGCCGAGCATAATTTTTAGAAAGAAACTTCTCCTCGAGGCCTTCTTCCATCATCTTTCAATTGGTGTAGGGGATTGGAACCATTCTCGTAGTCCTAAATGGCCCTTCACTAAACCCTAGTATAGCACTTGGGCTTATTTTTGACTAACTCGATGCTCTTAGACCTAGTTATTTATACCAAGGTAAGTAGTCTTCAATTATTGGGAGCCAGTCTAGGAAAGCATCCAGGTTTAGTTGGGTGTGGAAGTTAGCTGCTTCAAGCCTGTCTCTCTTGTAGAGGTCTTAATCAAGATCTTGAGTAGGGCAGGTCTGATCGGCCCATTATGGGGTGTTTCCCAGTAGATACAGCCCAAGAGGGAGGGGGTGATTGGGTCTTTAAAAAACTTTTCAACTATTTCAAAACTTTAGAGTTAATTAAGTTAAGTTGTATGGATGCCCAATGGAATTTAAACTTAGCAACAGTTTGATTCTAATCTAATCAAAATTGAAACTATTAAGCAGCGGACTCAATAAAAGATTAGTCTAAGTTTGCCCAAGCATACAATTCAATACAATGAATCTTAATGCAGTTTTATTAAATGAAACTTGATTAAACAAATTGAATATGCTTGCAACTAAAGGATGCGCGGATAAGAGTTAAGCAAGCAATTTATCTAAGTATGTAAGTGAGGAAGTTAGACAACAAAGAAGCATCACAATCACAACACAAGTATAGTTGTTCGGTGCCAACTGCACCTACGTCCACTCCCTAAGCCTTCTTGGAATTTTCACTATAATCTTCCTGATTACAGTTTGGTGGTCTTGGGATCACAACGAACCTAGTTAGTTTTTCCAAATGTTCACCAACCAAAACCTTTACATGGTTTATTTTTCGGGCTCACAAATAACCCAGTTGGTTTTTCCAAAGGCTCACCAACCAAAATCTCTACACGGTTTGTTTTCCGGGCTCACAAACAATTCCGTTGGTTTTTCCAAAGGCTCACCAACTAAAATCTCTTTCCTTATTGAATCCTCCTAATTCAACAACTTCCAATTTAGGTTTGAAAGAACCTTTACAAGTGCAAGAGTTGAAGAAATTAAAGCACACTAGAGTTAAGCTCAAAATATAAAACATAAATGAAAAAGGAGCAAAACTCGGATTGGTGAAGTTGTTGATCTTTGAAGCTCTTCACCAATTGGTTGAGGTTGAGTATGTGATCTTGAGGCTCTTGGTATATGCTCTGATTGATCCTAACTTGAATATCTCACTTCTTGCTCAAACATTTGGCCCCTTTTTGTGGATTTTGCGTTATGCTATCTCTTTTTGGATTCTTGAAGGATTTGATCTTGTGGAGCTCTTCCTCTTATCGTCTTTTTGGTGTTTCCATGAATATATACCCTTAAGAACATGTGGAAAGCTTCTCCTGGCCGTTAGAGAAGAAATAGAGCCGTTGGGAGTGAAAAACTAGCCGTTGGAGCCGTGAAAAAAACTAGCCGTTATGTCTCCCAGCGTGCTCGAGTCGACTCAGCTGAAGCAGGAGTCGACTCGTAAATAGGAGTTTGCTCAGCACTGTAGCTGGAGTCGGCTCGCACTATAGTTGGAGTCAGCTCGAGAACTGTAGCACCGAAAACTATTTTCTGTTCTGACTGAGAGAGACGGCACGAATGAAGTAGGAGTCGACTCGGCACTGTAGCTGGAGTCAGCTCGTGAATAGTAGGAGTCGGCTCGAGCACTGTAGCACTGAAAACTATTTTCTGCTGGAGTCGACTCGTGAACAGTAAGAATCGACTCGAGCACTGTTCCTTGAAACTCCAGAGTGCCAGAGTCAACTCTGAACTTCCAGGAGTCGACTCAAGAACTGTTCTTTTTATTTTTTCTTTTAATTTGCTCCTCCAACTTGAATCCTTTGAACTTGAATCTTGAGCCAATGAAGTGTGGCTTTCTTCCAACTTTTCTTGAGAGATTTTGAGGCCTTCTTGTATTTTTCCAACTTGTTATGTTCCTTGCAAAACAAATATTTTTCTTCTTGCAACACAAACATTAGTAATTATACTTCAAGGTTTTGTGATTATCAAAATCAATCTTTGGATCAGCAATCTTTCTCTTTTTGATGATGACAAAACTTGGAGTATATGCAATATAAAATAGATTATGTTCTAGAACTAATACATAGCTAAGTTGCATGAAGTAGAAAACATGCATATTTGAAACATACTTCATGATAATGCTTTAGATTTAAGCAGCTTAACACAATCAACATACTTCAATCTAAGCTGATTTGTATTCAATTAAAAACATAAAGCATTATAAGCATATACTCAAATATTTCTTTCCCTTTTTGACAACATCAAAAAGGTTGCAAGATAATGAAACATTAAGCATATTTCTCCTCCTTATTGTACTTCTAATTTTCATTCAAATTATTGCAAGAATATGAATCATATCATTCAAGGCAATAATGTCAGGATAAGATTAATGAGCATAGATCAGAGCTAATTAAGATGATTTCAAAGCAAATTATAAGGAGATCAAGGATGAAAAGTTTGGCTATAAGAATGAGACATTTGAGATACGAGCCAAAAGAAATTTCTAAATGTAGATTCCAAAAATAGTTTTCAAATTAATTGTAGATGGAATCTTTGCCAAGTTATTTCAAGGAGTATCAAGAATGATATTCAAGTAAGACACGAATGAACATCGAAATATTTTTTTTTTCATTTGAAAGATCTTTAATAATAGAAAATTTTCATTTAAACTATTTTTCCAAACATATTAATCATATAGCAACCTGAGAGCAATCTAATTAATTTTTCAGAAAATAGTATAAGATCAAAGCTTATATTCTCGAAAAATATAAGATTATGTTGAATTGATGATTCTTAATGAAGTCAAAGTTCTTTCATGATATATCTTTGAGCATACATAAAGTTCAAAATTTTGTTGATAATTCTCTTGCTTCTTTTAAAAGTCAAGGCATCAAAATCAAGTAAGATGAGTTGGGCATAGGATTAAAACACTAAAGTGCAAGCCAACAAGAGCTCATTAGTGGATTCCAAAATAAATTTTTGATACTAAGATAAATGAAATCCATTTCAATTTATTTTCAAAATAAATGATTTACCAATGAAGTACAGATAAAAATCCAGATTTTGAATCAAATCAATCTATAAGACATTCAAGTAATGCATCAAATGAAAATGACTTTTGAATAAGATGCATATTGCAAAGAGATTGAATATCTAAAGCTCCCCCTCAAAAGATGCATTCTTCTTTAATTATTCATTTTTTTGTTGAATTTCAGATTTTAATGATAAGTGTGAATAAAACTGAAATTATATGATATCAAGAATGTAGAGTGATCTACAATTTTTCAAATTTTATAGCAATCACTCTTTTTAATCTTTCAAGAATAAGTCATGCTTTCTCTTAATTTTTGAGAATATGCACTGAAATATTAATCAGAAAATAACTCTTTTGAAGCTTAAATTTCTTTCAAAAGCAATTACATTTTCTTTCCTTTAAGAATTATTTGAGTGAGTTGAAATGTTTCTAGCTTTAAGATCATTCACTCTTCTTTTAAATTTTTTTTTCTTTTTAATGATAGAGGTCCTTAATTATGCAGGATAGAAAACATATAGATGATCATTGAAGTGTATATTTATAGAACTCAATTTCTTAATCATAGTGTCACAGTAATGTATGCATGAAATGCAATGAATCTTTTTAATATCAAAATAAAATCATATATTTAGAAACATTTGTTCGCAATCAAGATCATTGAAAAACATATCATTTAGACTAATTTTAGTATACTTTAAAGATAAGAAATGATATGTTTCATGTTGCTTATCGGAGCAATCAATCAAGATATCAAAATTGATTCTATTTTTCTTAAGTTATAATTTTCATGTAGGAATCATATTGAGTTGTTTTCCTGAATGGTGTGATCATTGAAGTATATAACTAAAAGTTACAAAAATGCAACGATATAAGAATTTATAAATTAAGTTTAAGCTTTTATACAAAATCAGATTCTAAATTTCATAAAGATTTTCAAGAAGGCTTTTAAAATTATAAATTGAGATATGTATCTTCCACATTGTAGCTCATCTTAAATCATTACGATTGAAAATACGTATTTCAAATACATTAGAGCACATTCAGAATCTTTATTTTTAATATTAAGTTTTGGTACAAATTAGAGGACATTTTAACAAGTATTAGGACATTATGTACCAAAGTTAAGCAAGTAGAAAGATAGATCAAGTTCAATTCATTTTGCCTAAATAGAAATATCCTTCTCTTCTTCTTTTTGTAAATCTATTAAACTTTCAGATTTCAAAGATGATTGTGAACGATAAATCTGAAATTTCTTTTTAATATTACTTATAAAACTTTATGTAGTATTTCAATCATTTAAGCATGGGAACTGATTTAATAAGCAATTTTTGATATGAATCCAAAAAATGCTTGTGTGCAAAGTTAAAACATATTCCAAATTGTTGTTGATAAAACATGTTTCAATCAAATTATCCAAACATGGAGCATTACAAAATATTGAAAACCCATAATTTAAAATATCATGCCACATGCAAAACATATTATGTATTAAGTCATAACAACATGTATTAAAATATTAAGAACTACCATATCAAGGATCAAAATCAATTCTTTTCAAATAAACTCCCCCTATTTAAATATAATCTTGTACTGATTTTATCCTTAAGGTGTGTTTTCAAGTGATTAAAACTTCATTTGATTCTTCTTATGTACTTTCATTTATTTTTTCAATTTTTTTTGAATTTTTTTCCTTAACCAATCAATGAACATTTTGATTTTATTTTTTGTTTTTACTTTCTTATGCTCTATACTTTATTTGCTCCCTATCCGGTGGAGTTGGAAGGAGTACGAGGTACTACTACTAGCCTTCCTCTTGTGCCGTCCCTAATATACCCTACACCGAATAGTTGGGTCAAATAGTGCCGGATACTACCACTAGCCTCTCCATTGGCACTATCCCTATGATGAGCAATATAGAAATATCCAACCGTTTCTTTTAAATATAATTTATTATAGATTTTATCCCTTCCAAAAGGATCCTCACACAAATCTCACAAATATACTGAATATATTATGCTTGTTTTGTTTTTTACTTAAGATTGGAATATTTACTTAGCTTTTACTTCCCTTGAACAATGTTTATCTCATTTTTCATTATATCTCTCTCTCTCTTTTTGTCATTTTCAAGTAATTTACATAAAGAAGCAGAATAAAGAAATAATCTTATATATCATATAAGTGTATATCAAGCAAACAAAATTCCTATTATGCTTAAAAGATCACAAATTAAGTTTTTAATCTAATTATTAGTTATTTCTATCAAAATTCTGATTATGATTCATTTGTTATCAATAAAATATGATTCATTTGAGTTAGATTGAAGTCTTGCACAAGGGCACATAATGAGCATACAATCTGGTTTACTAGCTGTATGATAAAATAATTATTCTATCATGCTTCAATACAGCTTCAAAGCAATAGATCTACCCTGCTCATCCTTTTCAAATTCTACAAGATGGGGTCATAGACATACCTTCTTCATGCCAATCTTCTATAAGAGTTTCTTTGTGGACTTACTTTGGCCAATGAAGATCCCCTTTCTTGTTTATCTCAACTTAGAGTTCGAGAGAAAATGTTAACTCATTCATCATACATATTTTGAACTCACCCTGCATGAGCTTAGTAAAACCTTCATATAAAGCTTCACTAGTAGAACCAAAAATGATGTCATCAATGTATACTTTAAGCAAATAAGATATCACAATTTTTTTTTTTTGATGCATAGATTTATCAATATTGCATTCTATCAAAAAGTTACTCAAGCTTTCATATCATGCTTTTGGTGCTTGTTCCAAATCACATATTGCTTTATCATATTTGTAATGAGTGATTTTGAAATAAGGTGGTTATTTTACATAGATCTTCTTTAATGAAGTAACCATATCGAAGTGCATTCTACACATTTATTTGACAGAATATAAAGCTCATAGAGCAAGCAAATGATAGTGGTAATTTTTACTTCTAATCATGCAAGAATTTCATCAAGATCTATTTCATCTTTTCTTGATTGAATCTTCTAGTTGTCACAAATTTTTCTTCATTAAGTGTATTTCTAGAAAACTCAATTTGGTTCTAATTATTAACAAGTTTTCAGATTTTATCAGCAAGATTTCAAGTTCTATCTCTTTCAACAATGATTTAGTTTAACTTGACCAATTATAATCTTGTTCATTTTTCTTAAGGTGTTTTAGTTTGAGATTGTTATATATAAGCAAAAAGATTAATCATATACATATCATATAATCTGATTTTAGTATCTTGATGAAAAATCATTAGTCTCATAAAGAATAAAATAAATTGATATCTCTACAACTAGGATCTTTTCATGGAATATTCTATATGCATTGCTGGATGAGTGGTACCCAAAGATAGGAATATCTTTATCAGATTTGGCGTTATTTTCATAAGAACATATCAAGCATAACATGTATGATTGAAAAACATGAAAGATATACAATTGTTCATTTTCTATTTTTCAGAAGATATAAAGGAGTTTTCATCAAAAATAGATCTAATAGAAACCATATGTATGACAAGCAGTGATGATAGCTTTTAACAAAAATTCTTTAAGCAGATGACTATCATACAACATTATCTTTTTTATTTTTTCAAGGATTCTATTTTTTTTTATAAACCTAATATGCAATGATGTTCTTGGTACAGAGATAATTGTATTCAATTTAATTTTCTATGCAACACTTAAAAAAAATTGATTTTCAAAACTGTGCCATGATACTTATTTATTTTCACAGTTTGCAAATCTTTTTCATTTGAAGCTTTTTGTAAGTTTGAGCCAATGCAGAAAATATTTCAATTTAAGTGCCAAGAACAAAACCAACGTTTGCTTTGAGAAATCATCCACAATTACAAAATCAAGAAGCTTATCTCCTAAGTTCACAATTCTAGAGATCCAAATAAGTTCTTGTAGAGAATTTTCAAAGACTAAGGAGTGAAAACAATGTTTTCAGATTTAGAAATGATTCTAGTTTGTTTCTCTAGATGATATGCATAGCAAACTTTGACCTTGCAAAAATTAAACTAAGTAAACCAATGATAATGTCTTTTGAAATCAAGTTCATATTAGCATGAGTTAATTTTATATGCCAAAACAAGTTTCTTTAATCTTGGTATTCATAAAGTATATTTTTCAAGAGTATACTAAGTACACATTCATATGTCTATGATCAATAGAAGATGATGCTATGGATATAAAAACAACTCTCAATCAAACATATAGAGAATTCAAAGAGTTATTTTAAGAAAATAGATTAAGCATTAGCAAATCATCCATTAATAAGTATAACATAGAGAGATGGAGTATTTTGAATATTTTTCTTCCATTTTAATTGCTTTTCGTAATCACATTTTAAGTTTCATTCTTTAACATGTATCTCGAACACCCATTTGTGTGAAAGTTCCATTTGTTCCATGGGTATCTTGGCACACCTATATCTACACCCTCATATTTTCATTTTAGGTACCTAAACTTGCTTGGATCCTAGAGGGTTAGTGCATATGGTTCTTTTTGGAATCCAAATTTGTTTAATAGTAATAACTTTACCATTTAATTTAATTGAATTAGAACTAGAGGTAGAGTTGTTATGTCCATTCTTTTCATGTTTGGCATAAGTTATCTTATTTGATGATTTGCTTGGTGAATTGATAACCTTTTTATTTAGGGATTTATTGTTAAGCAAGGGAGTTAAGCCAAGTTTTGATTTATCAAAAACAGCATGTTGGCTTTCAAACATCATTTTTAATTTTTCTGAACTTACAATGAATTGGTTAATAAGAGATTTTAGTTGGTCAACTTCTTCACTTAAGTTTTGGTTTTCTTTAATTAAGTTATGATTTTTCTAAATCAATTCTTTTGAATTTAACCTTAAGCTTTCATTTTCAGAATTTAGTTTGTCTTGTATTTCAGCAATAGAA
Organism: Phoenix dactylifera; assembly: GCF_051530095.1. Taxonomy (NCBI): domain Eukaryota; kingdom Viridiplantae; phylum Streptophyta; class Magnoliopsida; order Arecales; family Arecaceae; genus Phoenix; species Phoenix dactylifera. Next base: position 14,909,277 of record NC_143199.1, read on the forward strand.
TTTCTTTCTTTTGAAATTTCTAGATTTAGCTTTTTAAAATTTTTATTTTTCATAGCTAATTTTCTACATTCACCATACAAATCATGAAAAGCATTTAGTAGTTCATCATAAGAATATTCTTCATGAAATTTATTTGGTGTAAGATTAGATTCAAATTCTACCTTGTCTTCTTGTGCCATAAAGTATGAGTTAGTTACCTCTTGTAGTTCTTTAGAGCTGATATTGTCATTGTTGCTCCTAGCTCTCATTTTCTTGCATGACTCTCTCTTGGTCAAGACTTTCTTGCACTTAATTTTTTTCTTTCTTTCTTTTTGCTTTCTCTTCTTCTTTGTCTTTAGGAAGCTTTTGAATTTCTTAGGGATTGATGATAGGTCTTTGTCTTCATCCCCAATATTTTCTTTTTTTGAGCTTTCTTCCTGATTTAGAGTGTTTCCTGCATGATCAATGTTAGTCTTGCAATTATCCTCAAGTAATCTAATATGGGGTTCCTCAAAAATATCATAAGTTGCTTCAAGAGAATCCCATATTTGTTTGACAAATGAGCATATACAAATTTTTATCGAACATACTTTCTGTTGGGGGAAAAATATGTCGCCACGCTTGCCCGAGCAGACCCTTCCGAGCAAGAGCCGGTCGAGCAGGTCCCCCCCGAGCAGGGGCCGACCGAGTAGGCCCCTTCGAGCAGGGGCCGACCGAGCAGACCCCTTTGAGCAGGGCCGACCGAGCAGACCCCTTCCGATCTGTAGACGGTCGAGCAGTCCCTCCGACCTGGAAGCACCCGAATAGCTCTACCAACCCAAGGACGCCCGACCTGCACGCTGAGGTCACATCCCCCCGCAGCATGATCGAAAGACTACATTTTGCCTTCGTCAACAATTAATGTGTATGGGTCCTGCAGGTATCCTGTTCACTCAACCATCAAAGCGTATGGCACCTGCAGGCCCTCAACCTACTCAACAATTGAAGCGTATGGCTTCCGTTGCCTACGGACCTCAAGCCTCTTACAGCAAACCTGCTTGGTTACGAATGGTGGCATGACTCCACGGCGACTTAAGAGCTCCGGCCTAATCTCCAACAGTAACAGCATTGATTCACACGATCGGGTATTAATTTCTACAGCATGCCCAATCGTACGATAGACCATTTGCCCCGTCACATCACAGGTAACCCAGCCCCCTCTATAAAAGGGGAACTGTTCGTCCTTTTCTGTCCACCTAAAAATATGCTAGACAGATCGTTGTTAGAACCGACGAACAAAAGTTAAATTTAAATTTTTTACTCTTACCTTTCTTACTCGAAGAATAGTGGTTGTAAGAGGTCGATCCACAGGGAGGCGATTGGAGTTGCATAAAAATTAGAACGTTTACTCGGATTCAAAATCGATTTTTGAATAATAGAAGAAAAACATTATATCGGGGATGATGATGAATTCTCTAATCTACTGAAGAATTATTTTTTTATTTAAAAATAATAAAAAGACATGTACTTAGATTTAAAGAGCATTTATATTTTTAACTAATCAAAGAAAAGCTCTGGCATAAATAAAAATGGATGAAAACAAGAAGAAACTGCATAAAGAAAAATTTAATGTATTGCATAAAAAGAAAAATTAAACCATTGCATGAAGAAAATAGAAATTAAACTAAACCTAGAACAAGGATTGCATGAAAAAGAAATGATAGATTCGATAAAAATAACATCGATTACAAATAATAATGGAGATTAGACCTAATACTCCTTCTCTTTTGTAAATAAAATAAAGAAAAAGAAAGTAGAACAAGTCACTTTTCTTCTCCCTCTCTCTCCCACGGTGGAACTCCCAAAATAAAACACTTTTTTTTATTCCTTTCTTCTTCCCAAGAACAGAGCCTTGCTCTGTTCCTTCTTCTCAACACCCAGCCGATTCCATCTTTGGTTCCCACCCAAACCGAGCACACCCCCTGCCAATGGCCTCTCTCCCCTTTTTATAGCCCTTGGAGACGTGGAAGAGGCGGGATCCGTGGGATCGGCTGGGCAGATTGCGGAAGGTGGGCTGCTGGCTGCGTGATGCTGAGGATCCGACGGGAGCTGGCACGGTGGTTGGCACGGAAGATATCTTGGAATCTTCACGGCTGGCCACGGGATCAATGGGAGGACGTGGATCCGTGGGTGTAGAGGCGGAGGCTGCCGTGGGACCACTGCTAGCATCACGGGAGGGTGATCGACGGAGGAGGTGCTGGGATTTTGATCGCGTAAGGAAGGAGATGCGGAAGAGACGCTGGGATGGAGCGGAAGATGGGAACGGCTTGCATCAAGGGATTCCGGGAGGTGGGGACGCGGTGAATTCTTTCTTCTCCCCTTCTTTCGCACGGGATCTCGGGAGGAAGGAGAGGGCGGTGATGCACTGCGGACGGCTGGAGTGGAATGCGGAAGAGAAGATCACGGAAGAGCTTGAGATGCGGACGGGCTAGAGACGCGGGCTTCCTTCTTTGGTGTTGCTGGCACGATCACTTGGCTTGCATCCTTGCTGGAGCTGGGAGGAATCGCGGAGATGATGGCGTTGAAGATGCGGACGCAGGCGGCTTGGATCACGGGAGAGGCATTCATGGCTTGGATGCGCCGTGGAAGATGGATACAGACGGGAGATGGGATGCTAAAAATGGACGCCAGGGGACTCTTGGGCTGCTGGGATTTGGATCACGGGTCACCTGTTCTGACTGGAGGTCAATTGCAAGTTTCAAGTCATGGGTCACCCGACCTCATAGTTATGATATGACCAAATTAGATTTGCCCAAAAATTCTTTTCCAAAAGCACAAATAAAATGGACCCGATTCGGACCCGACCCTGACGCGGACCCGACTCGATCTTCAACCGGGTCGAATCTGGGAAGGGATCCTTCTTTAGTCAAATTTGAACTCAATGTGCATTTTATTTCTAATTTATGAAAATATGTGCCAAACCCAAATATAATATTAATCTAGTGAATTTATCATTATCGGTTAGCAATAATACTAATTTAGGTGACATGTGGGTCGCACTTTTGTGCTCTCATCACACCCCCCAACTAGCTTATTGCTAGTCTCTAGCAATTTAGTGCGAAAATGATAAAATAAGAGTGCAAAAGTGTAATTTATTATATAAATATACTAAGATAAATACTCATTTTCGTAGAACATTACGATTGCACTTAGCACGTGCAACAAGCCGTTAAACCCCTAGGTTACCCTAGTGGACGAGTGTTGTCTCGTGAGGATATGCAGTGAAGTTACCCACAAACTTCAATCCCAAAATAAAATTTGGTTTGTGAAATGAAAGTCTTATTTCAAGTACATAACTGATAAGAATTTCAAAAGCACACAAGGTTTTAATTACTAAGTAGCCCAATTTCTAGGTTAGTATGCAATTTAAGTTGAAGTCATTAAGTTTTCCGTTAGGGAGTTGTAAGACTTATTTATACTTGAGTGCTCAGTGAAGTTTGGACCATGCACAAGCTAAGGTTTTGGATCTCCAAAATATCGCTAATATTAGTAGTTTCCAAGAATTGGTCGGACAAGACCTATTTGCTGATTCAAAATCATCTTTTCTGCAAGATTTCGAGACCTGTGGATGTTTACTTTAATACCTCATGGGCTTTATCTGTAATATTCCAGTTTACTCGAATTTTTACAACGACGGCTTTCACACTATTGTCTTTCTTAATATACATTTTTTTTTCATCATTTTTTTTTGTTTTTTTTGTTTTTTTTTCATTAAAGAGAAATGATAGTGTATATATTGTGCACTTTTACTCCTGTGATGATTCCTCCATGTAGCGAGCAATTAGTCGACAATTCTCACACCAGTTGGCATGAGGTGTCGGGCATCAAGACTCCCCTACGGACGTATGCTCGGGTTCCTCATCACAAGCCCGTTGACCATTGACAATAGGTAGCCCTTTTCGATGCACCTGACTAAATCCACCAAATAGTTTTTTTTTTTTTGAACTTTTTTTTTTTGGATCAGAAAAAGATGGTTCATCAGGATTCGAGGTTGCTACCATATTCTCAACACAATGTCGATCCTATACCTTAGAAAATGCAGGCCAGATGTGTTGTGAAATTCAAAGCACTAATTAGCTTACAACTCACTAAAAGGAACTTAATAAAAAGAACTCACTTTGCACTACTCCAACTAGTCATTGGGCTCTTAGATTTTATATACCTTGTGTGTTGTATTTTTTTTTTTAATTTAATTTTTTTTATAAAATTCCAAATGCTTAAAAATACCCCCAAACCTAAATCTAACATTGTCCTCAATGTTAAAGAAAATTTAAAGCAGTAAGAGGACAGAGGAGAAGTTACCTGATATGGGTGGGTAAATTGAAAGTTGGGGCAAAATCCCCCAAACCTGCATGTTAGTAATTTTTTGAACTTTTTTTTTTTAAATAAAAGATATTTACATGTTGGGTTGCCTCCCAAGAGCGCTAAGTTTTATGTCTTCAGCCAGACAAAATGTAAATCTCCTTTTTTTTTTCAACCATTATCTAAGAATGGTTTTGGAAAAGTCCGATGAAGAACAGTCGGCTAATGACGATCTGTGCTCATAAGGAGAACAGAACTAAGAGGCGCATGCTTGATCCCTTCCTCGGAATGGGCAAGGTAAGCTTCTAAAGGGTCCTTATTATAAGTTTGTAAGAAAGTCTCCTGAACCAGACTTTCAATTATGTCAACTTCATTGATTTCTTTGTCGTCTGGTGGTTGTTTACTTATGTTGAAGACATTAAGCTCGACTTTCATGTTGCCAAAAGATAACTTCAGCATCCCATTTCGACAGTTGATCACAGCATTTGCTGTGGCTAAGAAAGGTCTACCTAAAATTATAGGTGTGTGACTGTCTGGATGTATTGCAGGTTCAGTCTCAAGGATAACGAAGTCCACAGGATAGTAAAACTCATTTACTTTTACTATTACATCCTCTACAATCCCCTTGGGGTACTTCACTGTCCTATCTGCTAAGGAAAGGGTAATATTTGTAGGCTTTAATTCCCCCAAACCTAATTTTTGGTACACATAGTAGGGAAGTAGGTTTACACTGGCTCCTAAATCTAATAGAGCTCTTTGGATGATCGTCTCTCCTATTTTTATTTCAATAGTTGGGCAACCAGAGTCTTTGAATTTCGGGACAATCTGTTGTTGAATGAGAGATAAGGCTTGTGCAGCCATAACAGCTTGCCTAGGAATACTTGTTTTTCTTTTGACCGTGGTGAGGTCTTTCAAAAATTTTGTATAGGAGGGAATTTGTCTTATGGCATCGAGAAAAGGTATATTTATTTGAACAGTTTTAAAGACTTCCATGATTTCATCAAAGTTAGATTGTTTCTTGGAGTCCTGAAGTCTACTGGGAAAGGGAACCTTGGGTTTGTATGTTTCTATAGGTTCTTCCCTTTTTTCCGGTTTGTCCTGTTCTTGACCCCTCTTCTGAATAGGGTTCTTATCGGATTCAGATTTATTTTCTTTTTCATTTTCAGGAAGTTGGACTTTATTGTCCACTTGCTTGCCAGACCTTAAAGTGGTAATTGCCTGGACTTCATAGGTCAGATTTCCATTAGAATTGATTTGATACTGACCTATCTGACCTAGATTTTGTTGTCTACTAGGGTTAGGCACTGGTAGTTCACCTTTCTTCCTATCCCCTAGAGAGTTAGCTATTTGGCTCAGACTAACCTCAAGTTTTGCAATTGCTTGCGCATGGAATTGGTTAGTCTGGGCTTGGGCTGTATTGGTCTGTTGTTGTTGCTTGATAAAATCTTGTTGTTGTTTCATCATATTAGCCATCATGGTTTCTAATTGTGAAGGTTGCTGTGGGATAGAGGCATTATAAGGCGGTACAGATGGAACCAAAGGTTGGTTCATTTGTGGTGGACCTATCCTGGGAAAGTTGTTCTGAAAACCTGGTAGACCACCTTGATGCTGAATAGGTTCATTTTGCTTGTATGAGAAATTTGGGTGGAACCTATTATCAGGGTGGTAAACTAGGCTGAACGAGTTGGGAGTGGGCTTCTTAAAGGCACTATATGAATTTAGAGCATTTGCTTGCTCGGCCTTTATGTTAGGCAGACTAGGGTAGCACTCCACTAGATGCTCAGGACTGTTACACAAAACACACAAACTATATGACTCGTGATCCACTTTCATGACGGGATTTGACTCTTTGTATGAACTCGAACTAGTGGAAACAGTGAAAGCATCAAACTTTTTACTCAAGTTGTTCATTCCAGCCACCAGATTGGACATGACATTTTTGAGTTCTGGGTCTGCTTTCATTTCATAATTACCTGGTTTTCTAGACCCAAACTCATCTCTAATTACTTTCTCACCATAGCTACTCCAATTTTGGGCATTTTCAGCTAAGTCAACAAGAAATTCATAGGCTTGATCCGGGGTTTGGTTCATGAACCTACCCTTGTGCATGGACTCAATCATGTTTCTATGTGCTGGAGGTAGTCCTTTATAAAAGAAGTGAACCAGATCAGCCTTATCAAGCCCATGGTGTGGGCATTTGACCAACAAGTCATGGAATCTTTCCCAAAGTTGGGAAAATTCCTCCTCAGATTTTCCTCTAAAAGTTCTTATGGCATCCTTAATTTTTTCAGTCTTTACCATAGGATAGAACTTAGCCATGAACTTCTTAGATAGTTGTTCCCATGATGTGATGGAATTTGAAGCAAGGAAATACAGCCATGCAGCAGCACGATCCTCTAAAGTCATGAGAAACAACCTTAATTTAATACCCTCTTCATCTAAGTTTTGATTTCTAAACGTTTGACAGATTGTCAAAAATTTGTTTAGATAAATATAGGGTTGTTCACTCTCGAACCCATGAAACTTGGGTAACATGTTTATTGTTGCAGCCCAAATTTCAAATTGGGCTGCATTATTGATTGGTAATACTATGCAAGTAGGGGGACTAGCGGATGCGGGTGCAAACAATTCATTTAGGGTTCTAATATGTTCACCCATTGTAGAGATCGACGGTTGGTTTACAGTTCGCAAGTTGTGATAAAAAGTTCTGTCAATCTCAGGATCAAATGGGGTTAATTTATCCCTTAATGACCTTCTACCATGCATACATTATCAATAACTTAATTAGACTCGACTCCTAAATGAAATCCTAAAAGAGAAGAGAAGGGCTAGACACAGATGACCACAATCAACACCACACAACAATTTGACCCTATTAGTCTTAGAATTAAGTGAGGTTTAGTAGCTTCTTAAATCTAGTTGCACAGAGATTTATCAGGTTAAAAAAATTCTTGAAATTCTCTCCTAGATTAGACAGCTCCTAATCTCCCTTTCAGATTAAGCTTGAGCTTACCAGTTAAGCAATCCAGTAACCAGTGACCAGGAAAGTCCCGGGGTGTGTGGTGGTGCCAGAAGGGATACACCGATACCACAATACCCGTAACAGTTCTTACTGTTGTAAAACTTTTCTAGACATCACCAATTACTAAATTCTCACTGGAGTAGTTTTCAGCCGCTTCTTTCCAAGAGCCTAATTGAGCTCGAAATCCCTAAGGCCAACGTCTAATTTGATTTTAATTTAATTTGGTTTAGGATAAGTATGCAAGGTGGTGATTTTTGGGCTAAGGACAGGTAATGACTTTCCGACCTTATCTTTTTAATGGATTTTGCCCTTAAATTCTTTTATGCAAATGCTTAATACTAAATGCAGCAAATAATCAATGATTTTTTAAAGTTTATGCAATGTCATTAGGTTGTATTGATTGAATGAGCAAGCAATTTTTTTTTTACTTTTACTATTTTTTTTTTTTTTTAGCAATAACTTGAATGTAAACTAAACAAAATCTTTATGCGTCAGTCAATCTCCGAATGCCCGTTGAATAAGCTCTGGAGATTACTCCGTGAGGAGTCCCAATAGAGGTATGATAACCTCGGGGGATTGCACCCTATCAACTACTAGCAAAAATAATAATTTTTTTTATATTTTTTTGATTTAATTAAATTTTTTTTTCTTTTTAAACTTCAAATTTCGAATCTCAGAATTCAAATTTTGAATTTTAAAAATTTTTGAATTTTTATTTTTTTTTGAATTTTAATTTTTTTATTTTTTTTTTGAATTTTAAATTTCGAATTTCAAATTTCAGAATTTAATAACTACGAAATTATTAACTAAAAATTATCAAAATAAGAAAAATTAATAAAAATAAAAAACTTACTACCGGAGTACGTTCACTCCGGGCATCCAAAATTTGATTTGATCTTCGTGATCGTTCTTGCTTCTCGATTTGCCTTCCCGGCAACGGCGCCAAAATTCTGTTCGTCCTTTCCTGTCCACCTAAAAATATGCTAGACAGATCGTTGTTAGAACCGATGAACAAAAGTTAAATTTAAATTTTTTACTCTCACCTTTCTTACTCGAAGAATAGTGGTTGTAAGAGGTCGATCCACAGGGAGGCGATTGGAGTTGCATAAAAATTAGAACGTTCACTCGGATTCAAAATCGATTTTTGAATAATAGAAGAAAAACATTATATCGGGAATGATGATGAATTCTCTAGTCTACTGGAGAATTATTTTTTTATTTAAAAATAATAAAAAGACATGTACTTAGATTTAAAGAGCATTTATATTTTTAACTAATCAAAGAAAAGCTCTGGCATAAATAAAAATGGATGAAAACAAGAAGAAACTGCATAAAGGAAAATTTAATGTATTGCATAAAAAGAAAAATTAAACCATTGCATGAAGAAAACAGAAATTAAACTAAACCTAGAACAAGAATTGCATGAAAAAGAAATGATAGATTCGATAAAAATAACATCGATTACAAATAACAATGGAGATTAGACCTAATACTCCTTCTCTTTTGTAAATAAAATAAAGAAAAAGAAAGTAGAACAAGTCACTTTTCTTCTCCCTCTCTCTCCCACGGTGGAACTCCCAAAATAAAACACTTTTTTTTATTCCTTTCTTCTTCCCAAGAACAGAGCCTTGCTCTGTTCCTTCTTCTCAACACCCAGCCGATTCCTTCTTTGGTTCCCACCCCAACCGAGCACACCCCCTGCCAATGGCCTCTCTCCCCTTTTTATAGCCCTTGGAGACATGGAAGAGGCGGGATCCGCGGGATCGGCTGGGCGGATTGCGGAAGGTGGGCTGCTGGCTGCGTGATGCTGGGGATCCGACGGGAGCTGGCACAGTGCCTGGCATGGAAGATATCTTGGAATCTTCACGGCTGGCCACGGGATCAACGAGAGGACGTGGATCCGTGGGTGCAGAGGCGGAGGCTGCCGTGGGACCACTGCTAGCATCACGGGAGGGTGATCGACGGAGGAGGTGCTGGGATTTTGATCGCGTAAGGAAGGAGACGCGGAAGAGACGCTGGGATGGAGCGGAAGATGGGAACGGCTTGCATCAAGGGATTCCGGGAGGTGGGGACGCGGTGAATTCTTTCTTCTCCCCTTCTTTCGCACGGGATCTCGGGAGGAAGGAGAGGGCGGTGATGCACTGCGGACGGCTGGAGTGGAATGCGGAAGAGAAGATCACGGAAGAGCTTGAGATGCGGACGGGCTAGAGACGCGGGCTTCCTTCTTTGGTGTTGCTGGCACGGTCACTTGGCTTGCATCCTGGCTGGAGCTGGGAGGAATCGCGGAGATGATGGCGTTGAAGATGCGGACGCGGGCGGCTTGGATCACGGGAGAGGCATTCATGGCTTGGATGCGCCGTGGAAGATGGATACGGACGGGAGATGGGATGCTAAAAATGGACGCCAGGGGACTCTTGGGCTGCTGGGATTTGGATCACGGGTCACCTGTTCTGACTGGAGGTCAATTGCAAGTTTCAAGTCATGGGTCACCCGACCTCATAGTTATGATATGACCAAATTAGATTTGCCCAAAAATTCTTTTCCAAAAGCACAAATAAAATGGACCCGATTCGGACCCGACCCTGACGCGGACCCGACTCGATCTTCAACCGGGTCGAATCTGGGAAGGGATTCTTCTTTAGTCAAATTTGAACTCAATGTGCATTTTATTTCTAATTTATGAAAATATGTGCCAAACCCAAATATAATATTAATCCAGTGAATTTATCATTATCGGTTAGCAATAATACTAATTTAGGTGACATGTGGGTCGCACTTTTGTGCTCTCATCAGGAACCTCTCCGTTTGAGGGGGGGAGGAAAAATTCTGCCTATTTACTTCTACCTCTGTTCATACGCTTGCCCTCTCTAACTTAAGCATCGGAGGACCGGCGCCGGATAAACCCGGCCACCGGCTTCTTGCAGGTCCCCCAGAGGATGCCGCATATCGCTGTATCGCCGCCGTTCACCAAGCCCTCCCGGAGTTCCTCCTCCTCCTCAGCCGACGGCCGTCCCCGAATCCAATTTCCAGCAACAGTTGACGCTAGAGGAAGGGCCCGAGTCACGACCATGAAGCTGAGAAGCAAGGAAGCTTCTAATGCCTCCCGACGTTCTCCGCCTAGCCCTGGACACTCTGTCCAGAACTCACCCCCTCCGGCCGACCCGACTCCCCAAGTCCGGCCGGAACAGTTTGATGCTCTGGTGCAGTAGGTTCAGGCCTTGACCGCTATTGTCCAAGGCCTGCAGCCCAGGGGCGTCCCGACAGCACCGTTCCCTCAGGCCCCGGTTCAGTCGGCGCCCCCTGTAAGTGGACCGCCCCTCCAAGGCCAAGATCTCCACGCCCAGGCATCCCCCTGGAGAGAATCCTCAGTGAGGGGTCCTGGTGAATGGCCGCAACCGTTAGAAGCCGAGTCAGTCCCAGGGCAACCTGTGCCGGAGCGGACCGCCGCGGCGATCCCCCAGAGCGACGAGCTCGACAAGAAGGTCGAGAAGCTGGAGCGCCAGATCGAGGCGCTCCACGGCAGAAGGACGGGACGCGATGGCGACTTTGAGTTTACCATGAGGTCCCCCTTCTCCCAACAAATCGAGGATGAGCCGGTCCCGCCGAGATTTATGATGCCCCAGGTGGAGCCTTACAACGGCAAGACCGACCCCCTCGACCACCTGGAAAGCTATCGAGCCTTAATGGCCCTGCAGGGAGCCTCGGAGGCCATGCTTTGCAAAGCCTTTCCAGCAACACTCCGGGGAGCAGCTCGGCTCTGGTTTACCGGGCTGAAGCCTAGTACCGTCTCTTCTTTTGAGCAACTCGGCAGGCAATTCGCCACCAATTTTCCTGCTAGCCGACCCCAGCGGCGTACCTCAGACTCCCTCCTTGACATAAAATAAAAAGAGGGAGAATCCCTCAGAAAATATCTGGACCGCTTCACCGCCGCAACATGGGAGGTCCAGGAGCTCGACCAGTCAATTGCCATATCGGCACTAAAGACTGGGACCCGGTCTTATAGATTTCTCTTCTCCATCGAGAAGAATTTTCCTGCTGACCTCACTAAGATGCTGGCTCGGGCGCGGAAGTATGCGAAAGCCGAGGAAGCCGTTGCTTCTAGACGGAGCGGGATCGAGCAGACCTCCAAAAAGCAGAAAAGGCGCCGTGAGGAGCGCGGCCGCCCTAGAAGCCCGTCTCCGCGCCGTGCCAAGAACCCGTCCCGTCTGAAGAGTCCACCTCGGTTGCAGGGACCGCCTCGACCAAGGTCCCCGCCTCGGCCGAGATCTCTACCGCGGTCCCGCATACCCAACGGGAGGTACGAAAATTACACTCCCCTTACCCCTCCTCGGACTGAGATTCTCATGGAGATCGAGGGCCGGGATTATTTCTGGCCTCCGCCCCCGAGGCGGGATCCCGAGGCCTGGCGCAATCCCCGAAAGTACTGCCGCTTCCACCGGGACCACGGCCATGATATAGAAGATTGTTTCCAGCTCCGGGACGAAATCGAGGCACTCATCCACCGAGGAGTGCTTGACCGGTTCATACGGAACCGGCGTGAAGAGAAAAGGCCAGCGGAGAATACCGCACAGCCCGAAAATCCAAATGCCAACAGACCCATCGCCAGCACCATTAACACCATCCGAAGCGGAACCTCGGTCGGAGGAGTTGCAGAGGAAGGCACCACCCCGAAGCGCTTACGCGCCTCCGAAACTATCTCGTTCTCGGACGAGGACTTGGAGGGAGTTGAAACCCCCCATGACGATGCTGTGGTCATCTCCATGGTTGTAAACAAGTTTTATGTAAAACGTGTCCTAGTTGATAATGAAAGTTCGGCGAATGTTTTGTACTTTGACGCCTATTCTAGAATGGGGATGACAGAGAAGCAATTACGGAGGATGAACGCCCCGCTAGTCAGATTTACTGGGGACTCGGTTCCGGTGGAGGGCGAGATCGATCTTTTGGTCACGGTCGGGCTCGCTCCTCGAGAAAGAACCATGAGGATGGATTTCCTCGTAGTGCGTTTCCCTCGGCCTATAACGCCATCCTCAGACGACCAGGGCTCAACGCTCTTCGAGCTGTGGTCTCAACCTGCCACCTACTTATGCGGTTCCCCACCAGCCAAGGAATCGGCGAAGTCCGTGGAGACCAAGCGGTAGCCAGGCGATGCTACATGGTGACCCATGAGGCGAAGCAACCGGCCAAGGTATCGGTTCCGACATCAGATGACAAGCTCTCAGCCGAAACTTTAGATGCACGGGTCGGCCCACAGAAGAAGCGGGTAGAGCCTGATGAGTTGCTCATCCAAATCCCTTTACGAGAAAATTTTTTCAAGCTAACCGTGCAGGTCGGCTCCGGCCTTGATGCTCGCGAGAGAGATCGCCTTGTCAGCTTCCTGCGGAACAACATGGACGTTTTCGCCTAGTCGTCTGCCGATATGCCGGGGATAGATCCGGAGGTCGCGGTCCACCGACTCCAAGTGAAGCCAACCTGTAAGCCTGTGCGATAGAAGAAGCGAAGTGCCGCTCCAGAGCGACAACGAGCAGCGGCCGAGGAAGTCGACAAGCTCCTCGAGGTCGGTTTCATCCGGGAGATATCTTATCCAGAGTGGCTCGCCAATGTGGTCCTTGTCAGAAAGGCTAGCGGGAAATGGCGCAAGTGTGTGGACTGTACCGATTTGAACAAGGCCTGCCCAAAAGATAGCTTCCCACTCCCTAGCATCGACCAGCTTGTGGATTCCACCTTGGGGCACGAACTACTATCTTTCGTGGACGCATTCTCAGGGTACAACCAGATCCGGATGGCGCCGGAGGATGAAGAGAAGACAGCCTTCATCACCGACGTGGGCATCTACTGCTACAGAGTAATGCCTTTCGGCCTAAAGAATGCTGGGGCAACTTATCAGCGGCTGGTCAACCAAATTTTTAAAGACCAAATAGGCCGAATCATGGAGGTCTATGTTGATGACATGTTGGTGAAAAGCTGAATGGCGCAAGATCATGTGGCCGACCTCAATGAGGCATTTTCTACACTCCGAAGGTACCGGATGAAGCTCAATTCTGCCAAATGTGCGTTCGGAGTCACCTCGGGCAAGTTCCTTGGCTTTGTAATTACACAGCGGGGAATCGAAGCTAATCCCGAGAAGATCCGAGCGCTCCAAGAGATGACGCCCCCGAGGACAGTCAAAGAAGTGCAACGGCTTACAGGCCGAGTTGCAGCTCTCGGGAGATTCGTCTCCCGATCGGCCGAGCACTGCCTTCCGTTCTTTGCGGCTCTCAAGAAGCCAAAGGACTTTTGTGGTCGGCAGAATGCCAGCAAACCTTCGAAGACCTCAAGTGCCTTCTCGCTTCTCCTCCGCTGCTTACGAAACCTCAGCAGGGCGAGCTCCTCTACCTATACTTAGCCGTTTCTCCCGTAGCAGTGAGCTCGGTCCTGGTTCGAGAGAAGAGCAAGCTTCAAAAGCCGGTATATTACACCAGCCGGGTTTTGAGGGACGTTGAGACCTGATACTCCAAACTGGAAAAGACCGTCTTCGCCCTGGTCGTCTCAGCTCGAATGCTCCGGCCCTATTTTCAAGCTCACACGGTGGCCGTGCTGACCGACCAGCCGATAAAGCAGATCCTGCAGCGATCAGATCGCGCTGGTCGAATTACAAAGTGGGCCATCTAGCTCGGAAAGTTTGACCTCGAGTACCGACCCAGACCGGCAATCAAGGTGCAGGCACTCGCCGATTTTATAGTCGAGTGCACTGTGCCAGACGAGGCCGAGCTCGAACCTGCGCCAGCAGAGCAGACCCCGAGGTCGACGTGGACTCTGCATGTTGATGGTTCTTCAAACTCGGGGGGTAGCGGAGCGGGCCTCATCCTCACCAGTCCAGATGGAGTAGTTGCCGAGTTTTCCGCCTCTAATAATGTGGCGGAATACGAAGCGTTCATAGCCGGGCTTAAGCTGGCTAGAGATCTGAAGGTCGAGAACTTGAAGGCCTTCAGCGACTCCCAATTGGTTGTAAGCCAAATTTTGGGGGACTTCGAAGCAAGGGAGCCGACAATGCAAAAATATCTCCAGAAGGTGCGGCACCTCACTTCGACTCTGGGTTCCTTCCACATCCAGCATATTGCCAGGTCGGAGAATCTCAGAGCCGACCAATTATCAAAATTGACGTCCTCCTGCATGAGCGAGCTCCCAAAAGCGGCGGCGCTTGAGTACCTCCAGATCCCCAGCACAGAGGAGCCCGAACCAACTCTTTGTATCGACGTTGAGCCAAGCTGGATGGATGAGCTCATTAGCTACCTACAGGATGAGGTCCTCCCCAACGATGAGCGTGAGGCTCGTCGAGTCAAGCGCCTAGCCTCGAGATACATACTGTATGAAGGCAAGCTCTACAGAAGATCTTTTACCTCCCCCCTCCTCAGGTGTCTCCGCTCGTCGGAGGCGGATTATGCAATGCGTGAAGTCCACGAAGGCATCTGCGGAAACCATTTGGGAAGCCGAGCACTGGCATACAAAATTTTGCGCCAGGGATACTATTGGCCAACACTCCAGAATGATGCGCTGGATTTTGTTCGGAGATGCGACCGGTGCCAGAGGAATGCTAACATCCAGCGCCGACCCTCAGCCCCTTTGACCTCAATCACTTCCCCCTGGCCATTCGCTCAATGGAGAATTAATATCCTAGGACCGTTCCCCATGGCGACTGGGCAGAGAAAATTTCTGATCGTCTCCATTGATTACTTCACGAAGTGGGTCGAGGCCGAGCCAGTGGCCCGGATCACCGAGCAAAAGATGTGGGACTTCGTTTGGAAGTTCATAATCTGTAGATTCGGGCTTTCCCACATCCTCATATCAGATAACGACCGCCAGTTCGACAACGCTCGTTTTAGAGAGTTCTGCTCGGAGCTCGGCATCGACCACCGTTTCACCTCGGTCGCACATCCTCAGGCAAATGGAGAAACCGAGGTAACGAATCGTACTATTTTGCAGGGACTCAAAACCCGGCTCGATCAGTCCAAAGGGCAGTGGGTCGAAGACCTATACAACGTCCTGTGGGCTTATCAGACCACATTCCGCGTACCCACAGGCGAGACTCCCTTCAACTTAACGTACGGAATGGAGGCCATCATCCCGTTGGAAATCGGACTCCCTTCTCCGAGAGTAGAATATTATGATGCCGACTCCAATGCTTCGCAGCTCAGGAACAACCTAGACCTCACCGACGAGATGAGGGAAGCCGCCCGGGTCCGCATGGCGAGATACCAGCAAAAAGTGGCGCAATACTACAATGCCAGGGTCAAACTCAAATCCTTCAAAGTGGAAGACCTCATCCTTAGGAGAGCTGAAGCCTTCCAGCCGACCGAGCAAGAAAAGTTGGCCCCGAATTGGGAAGGTTCCTATCGGGTCACGCACGTCCAACGACCCGGAGCGTACAAGCTGGAATCCCTCGAAGGGACCCCCATTCCACGAAGTTGGAGCTCCGAAAACCTCCGGGTGTATCATCAATAGGACCCCAAGGGGTTCTCTGTCCCGAGCATAAGTTTTATATTCTTCATAGTAACCTGATATGCGATCTTGCTAGGATGCTAAAATTAATGCCGGACGACGCTGGACGCCTCGGCCAGAAGTCCAAGATGCAGTTCGAACTCCGTTAAATGCCTCAACTAAGGTCGGGATGCCCCGAGTGTCGACAGTGCGTGCCCAGACCCCTCGACACTTCGGAAAGATGGGGTAGTACCTTCGCGACCCCCTGTGGCGCTCAGCACCAACAATGGGGTAGTATCTTTGCGGCCCCCCGTATGCGCCTCCTCGACTAAGGTCGAGATGCCCCGAGTGTCGACAGTACGTACCCAGACCCTTCGACCTCGGGATGATGGGATAGTACCCTCGTGGTCCCCCTGAAAATAAATGTTCGTGATCATCCAATAGTTTGAGATGCAGCCATCGATCTCCATCATCTATCGAGCTCGGCTCGATCCCTATCAACCACTGAACTCGGTTCGATCTCCATCGACTATCGAAGCTTGGTCCCGATATTAGGTACCTTGATCAAGGCCTGGGGTTGACCCCATGAGCTCAAAGGGTTACAACCCCATGCTTCGGATCAAGCTTGAGGTCGTCCTCTACGACAAACTGAGGTACTTCTAAGAATAATTCGCGGCGCGAGGCATATAACCCCGAGAAGGTACGTTCTGATCGGCGCCTGTCTTATTCAATATGCATATTCCATTCATTCTTATGTTGGATATGTAAATGAGAATCCCGGCCAATATCGGGGTCCTCCGCCGAGCCGATTACGAGCTGAAATCTCATCGAACCCACCCACACGAACCCTAGTTCGGTTTTCCTGCAGCTCGGCAAAATTTAATCCCGAGCTCGGGGGGTTCAATGATTTGAGCCAGAGGCTAGTTACCTAATAAGACGATTAGAGCGCGACGCCCCGCAATTGGGGCCCCGAGCTCTATGACCGCGAATCTGCGGCTCAAGCTTAGGAGCTTGGCAAGCTTGGGCATTTTTTCGATCTAAAGTGTCTTAGCATTTCGGGAACCCGAGCAGCAGAGTCTTGGAGAAACGTCAGCTAAACAGTGAACTATAAAAGAACTGAACGAAGTTGGAAAGGAATATTTCCATTCAAAAGCCCGGAGGCCAAGTACAAAATTAAGGTTCGGCCATGCAATAAACAAGGGCCGACCTTTTGTTACAAAAAAGGAAAGAGAGTACAAAAAGCCTTAAGAGGCAGGTGCCATGGCATCTTCAGCCGAAATCTCTCCAGGCTCGACTTCGATGACCTCGATGGCTTCAACCGTCGGACCTCCTTCGGCAGTGGCCCCGACCTCGCCGCCTTTGGTGCTCTTGGGCGCGACATCGGGGATAGCCGCGACACCCTCGGGAGCGGTTCCCCGAGTAGCTTCTTCCGGGGCAGCCTCCGGAGCTGCCTCTCCGGCCGTTTCACCCGACCCCGGCCCGAGGCCTTCGGCTCCAGCTCCAGGCTGAAGTAGATTGGGATCGAAATCGGGGCAGAGCTGGCGCAGTTGATTGCGAAAGTTGTTGAACCCTTGGATAAGGCCGTTCACGGCTTCCTCCTCGAGCAGCTCATGAAACTCTTTTGATTCTCGGAAGAGCCGGACGGCATCCTGAGCCCGTTCTTGGGCCTCTTTTTCTCGAGCTTCGAGCTGCTCGGCCTTTCGCTCTACTTCCTTTACTCTCTACTCGCGGATGGCGAGCAAAGATTGCGCCTCCGCCAGGCGAGCCCCAGTGGACCACAGCTCTGACCTGGTCAGAGCATTGGCGGCCTTCTCCTCCTCAAGCACCATGGATAGGAGCTTAATCTCGTCCTCGCCGGCCCCCACCCGGAGCAGAAGCTCCTCCTTTTGGAGTTCCACCTCCGCGAGCTTTTTCTCGGCCTCCTCTTGGGCTCGTGAACACCGACGAGCTCGGTCCTTGTAGTCTGCGCCGAGCGATATCAAAGTATCGATCTCGTGGAGGTGCTGTAAGGCAAAGGAAAGGTTGGGCCAAAATTAAAGCATAAAAGCTAAGAGCGCAAAAGCTAAAATAAAAAACGAATAAAAATAAGCTTACCCAAATGGCAGAGAGGCGAGTTGACTCCAAAAAATTATTCAGGCTCATGGCCTAAATTTTTGCCCTGTCGGCTGGAAGAAGCGCGATGCGGAAGATCTGCCGTGCCGTCTCAACATTTTCGAGGGCTGAGTCGCCCTCGAACACCGCCCATTTCGGAGCGTAAGGCCGCCTTTCTTGTTGGCCTTCATCCTCCGGTGGGTCGGAGAGGCTGGGCCTTGTCGCTTTCGAAGAGGGCGGTCTCACAGCCCCTCGGCTGCTGCCCGGCTCGGATGCCGGGCGCTCGGATCGGACAGGCGACCGAGGGGGGACCTATGAAATTGGCGCCGGGCATGCAAGCGCCATAGTGGCTCCAGCCGAGCTCCCAGGCTTGGAGCTCGAGCCTCCCCTCCGAGTAGCTTCGGAGGACCCAATCTGAAGAGCGCTCTTCTCGGCGGCCCCGTCAACCGAGACCTTGGCCTTTTTCTTCGGCTCGAGCGGCTCTCCTCCGAGCTCGGCAGCCCTCTTTCGGAACCGAGCGTACAAGGCTTCGCTCTTGGTCACCATCTTCGCAATATCTGCAAGGACGAGCAAGATAAGTTCGCAAAATATTGCGAAGAAAAAGAAGGAAACCTTTCTATTACTGCCCTTACTCTGAGGACGCGCCGAGCTCAGACCGACATTGACTAGAGCGTCCTCGCTCACGAGGCTGCTCAGAAGAATGCCGTCCTCGAGGCCGCGAACGGCGTTAAGAATCCCCTGCTCGTGCGAGGAATGCCTGGGGAGCTTGTTGGCGGTTCTGAGTCGGCTCTGCCTCCACCTAGGGTCGAACCCCCACGTCCGCTCGGAACCCAAAAAGAAGAACTTTTTCTTCCACTCATGAATGGACGATGGAGCGCCCTGGAGGAGCGGCCGACCCGCCCGAAGGGCGATATAGAGCCACTCCCCATCTCCCAGATTGGACTTCAACATGAAGAGCTGCCGGAAGATGTTCACGGAAGTTGGGATCCCGTATGCCATGCACAGGGACAAGAACCCGATAATTGTCCTCCATGCGTTCGGAGCAAGTTGCGCCGGGACGAGTTGGTACTCTCCGAGCAACTCGTTTACAAACCCATGGAGGGGAAACCGTAGGCCGGCCCAGAGTGCCTCCAAGTACACTCCGATCCGACCTACCGGGGGGTTCGCTACCTGATCCCCCAACCCGGCGGGTTCCAAACGGAACCCTCGCCGAGGAAAAAATCACTCCTCGGCCATCTCAACCTCTAGCTCACTCATCGTGGATCCGATTTCACTCGGACCAAGACCCATTAGGAAAAAGAAGGAGGAAGAGGGGAGAAAAAGGGGTTCCGAGCAGATGAAAAGGGGGACACCTGTGGGAGTTCGCCGGAAGTGATGGAAGATCGACTGCTTCGGGCTGGAAAGGAAATGGGAAGAGGATGAAGACGATGAGAGAAATCAGAAATGGCCAAGGAGGGATTTATATATAAACCCCTCTGACGGCCCAGATCTGCGAAGCGGAGCGCTGCTCTCCGCGCAGATCATGACACGTGCCAACCCTGAGAATTAATGCGCTGCATTCAATTCGAGATGACCCTTCAAATATCGAAGTGCCTCGTCGGATCGTGTGGTCTCATCATGAACCCACGACGCAAGGACGCTTCGAAAAATGAAAAGGTACTTCTCTGATGAAACGTTTCCGAAAAAGGAGATGCCGCCCATTAAAGGCGCCTTGAAGCGCGTGATAATTCAAAATTTTTCTAATCCACATTAACGCAGCCAAAACCACTTCTCGCGCTCGAATCTGCGAGCAGCTCAAATTCGGAAGTCGGAGGGTAGTGCTGGGGGAAAAATATGTCGCCACGCTTGCCCGAGCAGACCCCTTCGAGCAGGGGCCGGTCGAGCAGGTCCCCCCCGAGCAGGGGCCGACCGAGCAGACCCCTTCGAGCAGGGCCGACCGAGCAGACCCCTTTCGACCTGTAGACGGTCGAGCAGTCCCTCCGACCTGGAAGCACCCGAATAGCTCTACCAACCTAAGGACGCCCGACCTGCGCGCTGAGGTCACATCCCCCCCGCAGCACGACCGAAAGACTACGTTTTACCTTTGTCAACAATTAATGTGTATGGGTCCTGCAGGTATCTGAAAGAGTAGATGCCCTATAAGCCAATCATTTGATGGGTTTCTCTTTGTAATCCTCCAAATCATGTACTTTGACACTCGATATATATCAATAAAGGCATTGTGTTTCATCATTTGCTGCTTATCTATTTTATTATTGGATGATGAACCCCATAAATTAGGACATTGGTTTTAGGATTATGATGAGATCATACCAGTGAGACTTAAAATCCTAAAATCCTAATTTAGAATATTCCCAGTCAAATTGGTATATTGAGTCGGGGATCAATATTACCGGAAAGACTGGCACATCTTATGTATGCTCAATATAGAGGGTGATTGATCTCATAATCACTTGTGTGAGACACTAATACAAAGATGTGGGTGCTCATTAGAGGAATGAGTTCACTGAAATGACCAGCCATGAGAACATCTTATGGATTCTTACTTAATTATCAAAAGATGGTTCTCATAGTGGGAGTTGTGCAAGTGATCCTTAGACCTGAGATCACTATGGTACCTTGTGCACTTAAAGCTATGTTTTGGTTTACCCTCATTTACGACATTGCGTTGTGTACGGGGTATTCTGGATATGGTGGATTTTGTATGAAGATTGTGAGTAGGTCAACAAGGAATCAGTCACTTCTAGTAAGAGAAGGTAACATCCTACTTACTCTAATCTTATGATGATTCAAGAAGCCTTTGATCAAAGCAAAATGAATATTAGAAAGAGTTTCTAATGTTTCATTGTTTGAATTATCATATAAAAGATTGAGAGAGACATGAATAAGTGATTGAGTTTAATATTGATCCATACTCATGCACTTATTCAGGATGTAGTATGACTGAGGGATTGAATTGTACAGTAACTTGCCACTGAAGGGTATGTTTGGATTTGTCCAATACATTCCTCATCCTTCGGGTAGACGTGATACGTTGCTAGACGTCAATCATGTCTTGTGGGTTGATCGGATCAAAGAGTTTGATTAGATCAAAGCATCAGAAAGGTTCTGATTGCTAAGTCAGGTTTAGCACTAAATTGAACCTAAATTAGATTAGAGGTATTCTAATCAGGTTAGGTCAACTTGCACCTGCACCTACTGCTGGCTAAGATAAGGAACCCAATGGGTCACACACAAGGGAATTGATCAAGGGTCTAATTGGATTAGATCATGTTTGCAAGATGAACATGCTAGCACATGTTGCAAACCCTAGCTCCTGATTCAAATTAAATTCGAATATGATTCTTAGGTTAGGTTGATCTAATATGATTAGATCATGACCTAATATGGGTTAGCCAAGAGTTGGAACCCATTTGGCTTTAATTAGACCTGATTTGATTAGGTTTAATGTTTTCTTTAAGTTGGTTAAACCCAATTGGATTGGGTTTGATAGGGCCTTCACTTCTGAACCATTGGATCGCTTCCTGGATGAAGGATCTGGTTCACTGGTTGGCGCCTTCATCTGGACCATTGGATGGATTCCTGGATGAAGGATCTGGACCATTGGTCAGCGCCTGAATCTGGACCACTGGATGGCTCTCTGGATGAAATATCTGGACCATTGGTCAGCGCCTGAATCTGGACCACTGGATGGCTCTCTGGATGAAAGATCTGGACCGTTCCTCAGCGCCTGAATCTGGACCATCGATGATGGCATCTTGCTTCTGGACCATTGGATGGCACCCTGGATGATGATGCCTTGATCTGGACCATTAGATGGTGCCTAGATCTGGACCATTGGCTTTGGTTCACTGCATTTGGGCCCTTGGATCATCAGGATTTAAGAGGGAGACATGATAAAGAAGTTGATACACCCTTCTCCTTAGCACCCCATCATGATGGGATGCCTCTCTTGGCACATGCCTCATCATGATGAGGTGTGTGGATGGGATGTATCCCTTTATGATGCATTCCTCCATCTCTTATAAATAAGGAGGTGCCTTAGGGTTCTAAAGATCATCCAAGAAAAAGCCTCTCCTTCTCTCTCCCTTATCCCTTCTTTCTTACAAGCCTCTCTCTTTTGTCCTAACCCAAGATAAGAGGGTCTTCTTTAGGACAAAAAGGCTAGTGAATGTTTTAGAGGTAGAAAGGAAGAAGGAAGTGAAGGAAAATCAGCCAATTAAATCCTTTGGAAGGATTGAACAATTAGAATCAAGTTTTGGTGGAGCTAGATTCTTGAACCCATTCCTGTGTGGATCAACATCGGAGGGTGAACATTTGGGCACCTTAGGACATCTTCAGACATATTGGATATAGCGTGATAGGTATTCTTCTATACCAAGATTATATTTTCTACATTATTTGGTTATACTATTAAGGCGATCTTGGCTTATTAGGGTTTCATATAATGGGTTTTATAAGAAAATTTTATAATCCCATATCTTCCGCTGCGCCCTAGGGCACTGAAAAATCCAACAGTGGTATCAGAGCCACCCTTAATCAGTTTAACCAAATGATAATACATGCTATTATCTTGATGCTATGAGATAGCTAGGTTGTTTGTATGCATGATTAGTTTATGCTATGAGATAGTGTTATATTCATGTTGTAGCACAGTATAATTGCTAGTACTAAATTATAGAATGTGCAATGAGACCAATATAGTAGTATGAAAACTTTGGGCTGACCCATTCTGGAACAATCGACTCAGTTGGTGTCTAGGAAGGAAGCCACAGGTGGTTACTTAATTAGGACCTCACTCTCTGAGTGAGGGGTGCCTCCCACCTGCTTTCCTGGCTAATTATTTGATTGTCCTTTATGGTTGAGCTTAATGTTAGTAAGATACTACTATTTGAAAGCCCTCACTAAATTCATAATTAAGTCGTAGTGTTAATTGCTTTAAGCTGAGCCATTCTGAATCAATTGACTAAGTTGGTGTCTAGGAAAGAGGCTACAGGTGGTTATTTAATTAGGACCTTACTAAGTAAGGAGAGCCTTCCATCTGCTTACCTGGCCAACTATTTGATTGACCTCCATGGAAAAGCTAATTGCTGATATATAACACTATAAAGGTCCTTCCTTCATGCTTAGATATTATTATGTCAATATCTACGCTAGCTTGTTGTGATTCCCACAAGGCTAGTATTAGGGATTGATATTGTAATATCTTGGTGCATATGATGCATGTGGCATATTTTAATATGTTGCCTTGTTGTGATTCCCACAAGGGCAGCATTATTCAAATATGACTGTATAAAAATGAAGGGTTTGACTTAACAAGACACAATAGTTTGTTGTGATTCCCACAAGACTATATGTGTGCTAGAGGAGAGAATAAAGTTGGGAATTGCATGGGATGCAATTGGAAAGAGTTTCCTACCTTTGAACTTATAAGGGCTTGTTGTGATTCCCACAAGGTCTTTTATAAGGAATTTGGATCTCAACCCCACTAAGAAAATTAGTATTTTCTCGTTCATCATACTTGAGGATTATGATATTCGATAAAAATAGTGGGAGTAACAATTAGATAAAAGTCCTTGTCTGATTGAATACATGTCATCATGATTTGTCTGTTTATATTAGTGTTCTTTGTAATTATAGATTAATTCTGCAAAAATGGCATCTTCACTCTCACTTAGAGGTATCTTAGATACAAACAATTGACTGGTCCCAACTATGTGGATTGGTTGAGGAATTTAAAGATTGTTCTCACACAAGAAAAACTTTCCTACATTCTTGAAACCCCTGACCTAGGGTCAGCAGGGGAAGATGCAACTGAGGAGGAATTGGCCACATATCGTATGTGGAAAAATGACAGTTTGACTGTCAAATGTATCATGCTTGCTTCTATGAATAATGAATTGCAGAGGCAGCATGATAGCATGGATACTCACTCCATACTGCTTAACTTAAAGGAGTTATATGGTGAGCAGAGCAGAACTGCTAGATATGAGATATCTAAATAATTGTTCCGTGCTAGAATGATCGAGGGATCGTCTGTGCAAGACCACTGTTTAAAGGTTATAGACTTAATCACTCGATTAAGTCAACTTGGTTTTGCTATGGACAATGAGCTCAGTCAGGATTTGATCCTGCAATCACTACCCAACTCATTCTCGCAGTTTGTCGTGAATTATCACATGAACAAACTGAATTTCTCCCTGCCTGAGCTTCTAAATATGCTGAAAACAGCAGAGTCTCACATCAAGAAGGACAAGGGTCCGATCCTTCTTGTTGGTGAGAGCTCAAAGAAGAAGTCGGGCAACAAGGGTTCAAAGAAAAAATTAAACCCTAAGAGTCGCATCAAAAAGAAGAAGGAAAAGAAAATCTCTGGACCCGGTACCTGTTTCCACTGCGGCAAGACGGGGCATTGGAAAAGGAACTGCAAGAGCTTTCTTGCAAGTGTGAAGCCTGATGCAAGTGTTGCATCAAAAGGTATGTTTTTATTATATGCCAATATGACATTAAGTTCTTCTGATTCTAATTCATGGGTATTGGATACCGGTTGTGGTTCTCACATATGCAAATCTTTGCATGGACTGTAGAAAATTAGAAGACTGAAGAAAGGTGACTTCGAGCTATATGGCGCTGGAGGAGAATCCATCCAGGCTGAAGCTATTGGCACCTACATACTGGAGCTACCCTCCAGAAAGTTCTTGAAGCTAGAAGACTGTTATTTTATGCCAAAAATTATTAGAAATGTAATTTCAATTCCTTTGTTGCTTAAGAAAGGATTCGAAATAAATGGAAAGAGCAATGGTTGCTCTATTTCTTTATCTAATGAGTATTATTGTCATGGCACTATGGAAAATGGTCTTTTAGTATTATGTCTTAATAATGTTATGTTTTATATTGGCAAAGATAATAAAAGAAAAAGAGAAAATATTAATAATACCCTCCTCTGGCATTACCGATTAGGTCATATTAGTGAGACAAGGTTACACAAGTTGTATAAAGATAAATTCTTTGACCCTTATGATTTTGAATCATTAGGAACTTGTGAATCTTGTCTTATGGGTAAAATGACCAAGTCTCCATTCTCGGGACATGGAGAAAGGGCAAGTGAGTTGTTAGAACTCGTACACACTGATATGTGCGGTCCTATATCAACTCCAGCTAGAGGTGGATACTCTTACTTCATCACATTTACTGATGACTTATCAAGGTTCGGTTTTGTATATCTAATGAAACATAAATCCGAAGCCTTTGATAAATTTAAAGAGTATCAAAGTATGGTCGAAAAACAAACTGAAAAGTGTATTAAAATCCTACGATCTGATCGAGGAGGAGAATACCTTTCTAGTGAATTTTTAGATTATCTTAAATTAAAGGATATACTCTCTGAATGGACACCTCCAAATACGCCATAATTAAATGGTGTAGCCGAAAGGAGGAATCGTACCTTATTAGACATGGTACGGTCCATGATGTGCTTCACAAATCTTCCAATTTTCTTCTGGAGACATGCCCTAGAAACTGCTACATTAGTATTAAATAGAGTACCATCTAAGTCTGTATCTAGCACTCCATATGAGATATGAAAAGGAAAGAAACCTAATCTTAAGTATCTTAAGATATGGGGTTGTCATGCTTATGTCAAAAGAAATTTTGGACATAAGCTAAGTGCTAGATCAGACAAGTGTACATTTGTAGGTTATCCTAAAGACAGTTTAGGATATATCTTCTATGATCCTACCGAACAAAAGGTATTTGTTGCTAGGCATGCCACTTTCTTGGAAAAAGAGTTTTTCTTAGAAAAGGGCAAGGATAGAAGAATTGAACTTGATGAAGTTCAAGACCTACAAGGTGAGACACATAATAATCCTCAACCAGATGTACCCATGGAAGAGGTACAGCCACTACACACTGCTCTCCGAAGGTTAGAAAGAGTGCAAAATGCACCTGAGAGGTATGGATTTATCATTGAGAATGATGAAGCCCACATCATTGATAACGATGACCCTCTGACCTATTCGGAAGCTGGCAAGAGTAGGGACTCTGACAGATGGCTAGACGCCATGAAATCCGAGATAGATTCTATGTATACAAACCAAGTGTGGACTTTGGTTGATGCACCTGAGGGAGTGATTCCAATAGGGTGCAAATGGGTATACAAGAAGAAGATAGAAGCTGATAGCCAAGTAGAAACCTATAAGGCCAAGCTAGTGGCAAAAGGTTTCAGACAAAAACAAGGTATTGATTATGATGAAACTTTTTCGCCAGTAGCTATGCTCAAATCTATTCGGATTATGCTTGCTATAGCTGCATACTATGATTATGAGATATGGCAGATAGATGTCAAAACCGCCTTTCTTAATGGTCACCTTGAGGAAGAGGTTTATATGACACAGCCAGAGGGATTTGTCTCAAGAGGGAGAGCAAATCAAGTATGTAGGCTTAAGAAATCCATTTATGGATTAAAGCAGGCATCTAGGAGTTGGAACATCCATTTTGACATGATAGTCAAAGAGTTTGGCTTCATTAAAAATATAGATGAACCTTGTGTGTACAAGAAGACTAGTGGGAGTGCTATTGTCTTCTTGATATTATATGTGGACGATATATTGGTCATTGGAAATGATGTTCCAATGATGCAATCGGTCAAGACTTGGTTATCAAAGAAATTTTCCATGAAAGACTTGGGTGAAGCATCCTATATACTTGGTATAAGGATCTATAGAGATAGATCTAAAAGGATGCTAGGTTTGTCCCAGTCTAGGTACATTGATAATGTGCTGAAGAGGTTCAGCATGGATGGAAGTAAGAAAGGTTTCTTACCCATAGGACATGGCATACAACTCTCTAGGAAGATGTCTCCTAAGACAACTGAAGAGAGGAATAGAATGAGTTCTATTCCCTATGCTTCGGCAGTAGGGTCGATCATGTATGCTATGTTATGTACTAGGCCTGATGTAGCTTATGCCTTGGGTATGGTAAGTAGATTTCAGGCAGATTCCGGGAAGGATCATTGGAAAATTGTGAAAAGCATTCTCAAATACTTGAGAAGGACTAGAGATGTTTTTTTAATTTTTGGAGGATCAGAATTGAAACTAGAAGGCTATTCAGATTCTAGCTTTCAATCTGATCCAGATGATAGCAAGTCAGTCTCTGGATATATCTTCACTTTGAATGGTGGAGCTGTGAGTTGGAAAAGTTCCAAACAACAAACTGTAGCTGACTCAACTACTGAGGCAGAATACATAGCTATTAGTGAAGCTGCTAAGGAAGCAGTCTGGATGAAAAGTTCATCACAGAGCTGGATGTAGTTCCTGAGATTGCCGGACCAGTCCCAGTTTATTGCGATAACACTGGAGCTGTTGCACAAGCTAAGGAACCAAGGTCTCATCATAGATCCAAGCACATTTTGAGATGCTTCCACCTTTTTCGAGAGATAATCGAAAGACAAGACGTCAAGATTGAACGAGTCGACACAAAGAACAATATAGCAGACCCATTTACTAAAGCTCTACCACAGCAGCAATTCAATCGTCACCTCGATTGTATGGGGTTAAAATATAAGGGCGATTGGCTTTAGTGCAAGTGGGAGATTGAAAGAGTAGATGCCCTATAAGCCAATCATTTGATGGGTTTCTTTTTGTAATCCTCCAAATCATGTACTTTGACACTCGATATATATCAATAAAGGCATTGTGTTTCATCATTTGCTGCTTATCTATTTTATTATTGGATGATGAACCCCATAAATTAGGACATTGGTTTTAGGGTTATGATGAGATCATACCAGTGAGACCTAAAATCCTAATTTAGAATATTCCCAGTCAAATTGGTATATTGAGTCGGGGATCAATATTACCGGAAAGACTGGCACATCTTATGTATGCTCAATATAGAGGGTGATTGATCTCATAATCACTTGTGTGAGACACTAATACAAAGATGTGGGTGCTCATTAGAGGAATGAGTTCACTGAAATGACCAGCCATGAGAACATCTTATGGATTCTTACTTAATTATCAAAAGATGGTTCTCATAGTGGGAGTTGTGCAAGTGATCCTTAGACCTGAGATCACTATGGTACCTTGTGCACTTGAAGCTATGTTTTGGTTTACCCTCATTTACGACATTGCGTTGTGTACGGGGTATTCTGGATATGGTGGATTTTGTACGAAGATTGTGAGTAGGTCAACAAGGAATCAGTCACTTCTAGTAAGAGAAGGTAACATCCTACTTACTCTAATCTTATGATGATTCAAGAAGCCTTTGATCAAAGCAAAATGAATATTAGAAAGAGTTTCTAATGTTTCATTGTTTGAATTATCATATAAAAGATTGAGAGAGACATGAATAAGTGATTGAGTTTGATATTGATCCATACTCATGCACTTATTCAGGATGTAGTATGACTGAGGGATTGAATTGTACAGTAACTTGCCACCGAAGGGTATGTTTGGATTTGTCCAATACATTCCTCATCTTTCGGGTAGACGTGATACGTTGCTAGACGTCAATCATGTCTTGTGGGTTGATTGGATCAAAGAGTTTGATTAGATCAAAGCATCAGAAAGGTTCTGATTGCTAAGTCAGGTTTAGCACTAAATTGAACCTAAATTAGATTAGAGGTATTCTAATCAGGTTAGGTCAACTTGCACCTGCACCTACTGCTGGCTAAGATAAGGAACCCAATGGGTCACACACAAGGGAATTGATCAAGGGTCTAATTGGATTAGATCATGTTTGCAAGATGAACATGCTAGCACATGTTGCAAACCCTAGCTCCTGATTCAAATTAAATTCGAATATGATTCTTAGGTTAGGTTGATCTAATATGATTAGATCATGACCTAATATGGGTTAGCCAAGAGTTGGAACCCATTTGGCTTTAATTAGACCTGATTTGATTAGGTTTAATGTTTTCTTTAAGTTGGTTAAACCCAATTGGATTGGGTTTGATAGGGCCTTCACTTCTGGACCATTGGATCGCTTCCTGGATGAAGGATCTGGTCCACTGGTTGGCGCCTTCATCTGGACCATTGGATGGATTCCTGGATGAAGGATCTGGACCATTGGTCAGCGCCTGAATCTGGACCACTGGATGGCTCTCTGGATGAAATATCTGGA
Organism: Phoenix dactylifera; assembly: GCF_051530095.1. Lineage (NCBI taxonomy): Eukaryota > Viridiplantae > Streptophyta > Magnoliopsida > Arecales > Arecaceae > Phoenix > Phoenix dactylifera. The sequence continues at coordinate 14,938,282 of NC_143199.1, forward strand.
CTATTGGTCAGCGCCTGAATCTGGACCACTGGATGGCTCCCTGGATGAAAGATCTGGACCGTTCCTCAGCGCCTGAATCTGGACCATCGATGATGGCATCTTGCTTCTGGACCATTGGATGGCACCCTGGATGATGATGCCTTGATCTGGACCATTAGATGGTGCCTAGATCTGGACCATTGGCTTTGGTTCACTGCATTTGGGCCCTTGGATCATCAGGATTTAAGAGGGAGACATGATAAAAAAGTTGATACACCCTTCTCCTTAGCACCCCATCATGATGGGATGCCTCTCTTGGCACATGCCTCATCATGATGAGGTGTGTGGATGGGATGCATCCCTTTATGATGCATCCCTCCATCTCTTATAAATAAGGAGGTGCCTTGGGGTTCTAAAGATCATCCAAGAAAAAGCCTCTCCTTCTCTCTCCCTTATCCCTTCTTTCTTACAAGCCTCTCTCTTTTGTCCTAACCCAAGATAAGAGGGTCTTCTTTAGGACAAAAAGGCTAGTGAATGTTTTAGAGGTAGAAAGGAAGAAGGAAGTGAAGGAAAATCAGCCAATTAAATCCTTTGGAAGGATTGAACAATTAGAATCAAGTTTTGGTGGAGCTAGAGTCTTGAACCCATTCCTGTGTGGATCAACATCGGAGGGTGAACATTTGGGCACCTTAGGACATCTTCAGACATATTGGATATAGCGTGATAGGTATTCTTCAATACCAAGATTATATTTTCTACATTATTTGGTTATACTATTAAGGCGATCTTGGCTTATTAGGATTTCATATAATGGGTTTTATAAGAAAATTTTATAATCCCATATCTTCCGCTGCGCCCTAGGGCACTGAAAAACCCAACAGTATCCTGTTCACTCAACCATCAAAGCGTATGGCACCTGCAGGTCCTCAGCCTACTCAACAATTAAAGCGTATGGCTTCCGTTGCCTACGGACCTCAAGCTTCTTACGGCAAATCTGCTTGGTTACGAATGGTGGCATGACTCCACGGTGACTTAAGAGCTCCGGCCTAATCTCTAACAGTAACAGCATTGATTCACATGATCGGGCATTAATTTCTACTGCATGCCCAATCGTACGACAGACCATTTGCCCCGTCACATCAAAGGTAACCCAGCCCCCTCTATAAAAGGGGAACCTCTCCGTTTGAGTGGGGGAGGAAAAATTCTGACTATTTACTTCTACCTCTGTTCATATGCTTGCCCTCTCTGACTTAAGCATCGGAGGGCCGGCGCCGAATAAACCCGGCCACCGGCTTCTTGCAGGTCCCCCGGAGGACGCCGCATATCGCTGGATCGCCGCCGTTCACCAAGCCCTCCCGGAGCTCCTCCTCCTCCTCAGTCGACGGTCGCCCTCGGGTCCAATTTCCAGCAACACTTTCAATCAATTTTGTGGGTGCGTATAGGCTATTTATTATGACATTCCATAACTCATAGTTTTGTGATTGAGTAAAGATTTTTATTCTAGCTTTCCATTGAATATAGTTTGTTCCATCAAACAGTGGGGGTCTGTTTGTGGAAAGTCCCTCAGTGAATAGCCCATTTTGCGAGGCTGCCATAATCTTTAGCTCTAGTTGGTTAAGACTACAAATAATAAGAGAGCACTTGCTCTGATACCACTTGTTACCCAGTAGATATAGCCCAAGAGGGGGGGAGAATTGGGTCTTTAAAAAACTTTTCAACTACTTCAAAACTTTAGAATTAATTAAGCTAAGTTGTATGGATGCCCAATGGAATTTAAACTTAGCAACAGTTTGATTCTAATCTAATCAAAATTGAAACTATAAAGCAGCGGACTCAATAAAAGATTAGTCTAAGTTTGCCCAAGCATGCAATTCAATACAATGAATCTTAATGCAATTTTATTAAATGAGACTTGATTAAACAAATTGCTTGCAACTAAAGGATGCGCGGATAAGAGTTAAGCAAACAATTTATCTAAGTATGTAAGTGAGAAAGTTAGACAACAAAGAAGCATCACAAACACAACATAAGTATAGTGGTTCGGTGCCAACTGCACCTACGTCCACTCCCCAAGCCTTCTTGGGATTTTCACTATAATCTCCCTGATTACAGTGTGGTTGTTTTACGAGTTCACAACCTAACTCGTTGTTTTTCTAGGATCACAACAAACCCAGTTGGTTTTCTCAAAGTTTCACCAACCAAAACCTTTATACGGTTTGTTTTCCAGGCTCACAAACAACCTAGTTGATTTTTCCAAAGGCTCACCAACCAAAACCTCTACACGGTTTGTTTTTCGGGCTCACAAACAACCCAGTTGGTTTTCCCAAAGGCTCACCAACCAAAACCTCTTTCCTTGTTGAATCCTCCTAATTCAACAACTTCCAATTTAGATTTGGAAGAACCTTTACAAGTGCAAGAGTTGAAGAAATTAAAGCATACTAGAGTTAAGCTCAAAATATAAAACATAAACGAAAAAGGAGCAAAACTCGGATTGGTGAAGTTGTTGATCTTTGAAGCTCTTCACCAATTGGTTGAGGTTGAGGATGTGATCTTGAGGCTCTTGGTATATGCTCTGATTGATCCTAACTTGAATAGCTCACTTCTTGCTCAAACATTTGGCCCCTTTTTGTGGATTTTGCGTTATGCTCTCTCTTTTTGGATTCTTGAAGGATTTGATCTTGTGGAGCTTGTCCTCTTATCGTCTTTTTGGTGTTTCCATGAATATATACCCTTAAGAATATGTGAAAAGCTTCTCCTGGCCGTTAGAGAAGAAATAGAGCCGTCGGGAGTGAAAAACTAGCCATTGGAGCCGTGAAGAAAACTAGCCGTTATGCCTTCCAGCATGCTCGAGTCAACTCGGTTGAAGCAGGAGTCGACTCATAAATAGGAGTCTGCTCGGCACTGTAGCTGGAGTCAGCTCGCACTATAGTTGGAGTCAGCTCGAGAACTATAGCGATGAAAACTACTTTCTGTCCTGACTGAGAGAGACGGCTCGAATGAAGTAGGAGTCGGCTCGGCACTGTAGCTGGAGTTGGCTCGTAAATAGTAGGAGTCGGCTCGAGCACTGTAGCACTGAAAACTGTTTTCTGCTGGAGTCGGCTCGTGAACAGTAGGAGTCGACTCGAGCACTGTTCTTTGAAACTCCAGAGTGCTAGAGTCGACTCTGAACTTCCAGGAGTCGACTTTAGGACTGTTCTTTTGAATTTTTCTTTGAATTTGCTCCTCCAACTTGAATCCTTTGAACTTGAATCTTGGGCCAATAAAGTGTGGCTTTCTTCCAATTTTTTTTGAGAGCTTTTGAGGCCTTCTTGTATTTTTCCAACTTGTTATGTTCCTTGCAAAACAAATATCTTTCTTCTTGCAACACAAACATTAGTAATTATACTTCAAGGTTTTGTGATCATCAAAATCAATCTTTGGGTCAGCAATCTTCCCCTTTTTAATGATGACAAAACTTGGAATATATGCAATATAAAATAAATTGTGTTCTAGAACTAATGCATAGCTAAGTTGCATGAAGTATAAAACATGCATTAAAACATGCATATTTGAAACATACTTCATGATAATGCTTTAGATTTAAGCATCTTAACACAATCAACATATTTCAATCTAAGCTGATTTGTATTCAATTAAAAATATAAAGCATTATGAGCATATACTCAAATATTTCTCCTCCTTTTTGACAACATCAAAAAGGTTGCAAGATAATGAAATATTAAGCATATTTCTCCCCTTATTGTACTTCTAATTTTCATTCAAATTATTGCAAGAATATGAATCATGTCATTCAAGGCAATAATGTCAGGATAAGATTAATGAGCATAGATCATAGCTAATTAAGATGATTTCAGTGCAAATTATAAGGAGATCAAGGATGAAAAGTTTGGCTATAAGAATGAGACATTTGAGATACGAGCCAAAAGAGATCTCTAAATGTAGATTCCAAAAATAGTTTTCAAATTAATTGCAGATGGAATCTTTGCCAAGTTATTTCAAGGAGTATCAAGAATGATATTCAAGTAAGGCACGAATGAACATCCAAATATATATATATTTTTTTCATTTGAAAGATCTTTAATAACAAAAAATTTTCATTTAAACTCTTTTTCCAAACATATTAATCATATAGCAACCTGAGAGCAATCTAATTAATTTTTCAGAATATAGTATAAGATCAAAGCTTATATTCTCGAAAAATATAAGATTATGTTGAATTGATGATTCTTAATGAAGTCAATGTTCTTTCATGATATATCTTTGAGCATACATAAAGTTTAGAATTTTGTTGATAATTCTCTTGCTTCTTTTAAAAGTCAAGGCATCAAAATCAAGCAAGATGAGTTGGGCATAGGATTGAAACACTAAAGTGCAAGCCAACAAGAGCTCATTAGTGGATTCCAAAATAAATTTTTGATACTGAGATAAATGGAATCCATTTCAATTTATTTTCAAAATAAATGATTTACCAATGAAGTACAGATAAAAATCTAGATTTTGAATCAAATCATTCTATAAGACATTCAAGGAAAATGAAAGTAACTTTTGAATAAGATGCATGATGAGAGCACAAAAGTGCGAATTACATATCACTTAAATTAGTATTATTGCTAACAAATAATGATAAAAGTATTGTATTTATATTATATTTTTGTAAGGTGCAGGTGATTGTAAATCAAAGCAAAAATGTGCATTAGGTCCAAAAAGATGCACCACCACGGATGACCAGCCAACCGTATGAGTCAACCCCAGTTGCACACTTGAAGGAGGCTAAGTTCAGCCGACCAGTTCACTGCAACCGATTCCCAGTAGCCCAACGCAAAGTGTGCAAGCTCAGCCATCTTGCAGCTTGTTGAGTTGGTTTCCGCATCAGCCTTCCATCCCAGCATCGAAGCAGGGGAAGCATCCAACCCTCCGTGATCCACGCAGTGAACCAGCGACCAGCTCCTTCCAACGCCGCATCCAACGAGTGCCCACCAAGATCAGCGCCTCCCATCAGCCCGTCCCAGCCACCCCGTCTTCACTGCATTCCAAGCTTCAATCCCGCAGCCGTCCGCTCACCCTCCAGCTCCAGCTACCGCGATCGGCTCGAGGCACCAATCGATCCCAGCCATCTGCCGCGTCTCATCCTAGAACACCCAAAGTGCCACTGATCTCGTCCTCCCAGCCGAGATCAGCACCCATTCCTTCCGATCCATCTTTCTAGCAGCCTATCCCGCATTCACAGCAGCGGCCATCTTTCCGGCACCTCCCACGCGTCCGAGATCCAGCATCCAGCCGTCCATCTCCAACCTCACGTCCGAGCTTTCCATACCTTGCAGCTAGTTGGGATTTGCATCATTCCAGCGTTCCTCCTTCCAACAAATCCCAGCGGTCCGTGATGGTTTCATGCCTCATCTGTCTCCCACGCCTCTCATGCATTCAATCCCGCCTGCAGCCATCCGTGAGCCAGCGATCAACGCCCCCTTCTTCCTCCCAAAACTGAGACCTCGGATTTCGGTCAGCGCCAGATCCGCTCACGATCAACGTTTGAGATTCCCCTCCATTTCCTTCCATCTCCACCGCGTGTGCTCAAGGGGGATCGAACGCCACTATATAGCTCTCATTCGGGAGGAAGAAGGGTGGCCAGCTGGGGTTGAAGGAAAAGATCGGAAGGAAGAGGAGGGGAGCCGAGCCCTGTAATTGAAAAGAAGAAACAGGGCATCCCCTGTTTCTGAAAAGAAAAAAAAAAGAAATAAAAAAAAGAGAGTGAAAAAGGGAGAGATGGTGATGTTTGTAATGGCTTGCTAATTCCTTTGGCAAAGGGTGATGGATGAACCCTTGTCGTGTTGCTTTCATCAAGTACACTCTAAACTTTAATTTTAATTGTTTTATATCCATTGGTATGTTTTGGGTTCTTGCATATTTATTTATTAGATAGATCTTGCATGGTTTATATATATTGATGCATGGATTATTTCGATGCTTGATTTGTCGTAGACATAACGGGCACGATAAATACTTGGATGTTTAATTCATGTTTTCCGATTGTATACTCCATGATTAGAACTACCCTATCATATTAATCCTTAATCAAGAATCGCCGAGTCTATTTGTTGAAAGTTACATTGTCAAGGAGCATTCCGGATCCCTAGCCTTATCTATATTCTTGAACGTTGTTTAATCACATATTATTCTCTGCTTTTAATTTCTAAAGATCAACTAAAAATTACATCGAAAGATTACGCTAATAATCCATAGATCGTTCCCTGAGGAATCGACCTCGGACTTTCAAGTTATACTACTTGTGCGATTCTCCTGCACTTGGGAGAACAGTTTTATTTTTGCACCAAGTTTTTGGTGCCGTTGCCGGAGAACGGCTGAGTTATTAGTATAATTTTAGATTTAATTAGTACCTTAGTAGTTAGTATTTGTCTTTTGAAAAAAAAAAATCTTTACTACTATTTTTAATTCCCTACACAGTCTGCATCAAACTCTGATATCATAGAAAGTAGCCGTCTGATTTGAATCAAATTTGGTCAGCTAGTGCAAGACACATTGTTCAATAATCTGAACAGTCTGATTGACATTCTGAGACTTTTAAGACCATTAGATTAATATAAAACCTTGCTAATTTTTGTTTTGAATTTTCTGTATTTAATTTTTTTAGAATCAGAATTTTATTATATCTCATTAACCCTTGTTGCTAATTGAAAATTGAAGAAAAAAAAAGAGAAAAAAAAACCTAAAATTTCAAATTTTAAATTTCAAATTTCAGAATTCAAATTTCAAACTTCAACTCATAAAATTTTAAAAAATAAATAAATAATTTGCTTGATCACCTATTCAATAAAATTTAATGTCATGTCATAAAACATTAAAAAAAAAAATCTCTTGATTGTTGCATATAGTATAAGGCATCAGCATAAAATATTCTAAGGGCTGAACCCATTTAAAAAGATAAGGTCGGAATTTCATCACTCGTCCTTAGCCAAAAAATCACCCCAGTGCATAAATATTCTAAGCTTAACTAAAATCAACTAGACGTTGGCCCCTAAGGACATTCGAGCTCAATAGGACGAAGACTACTGAAAGTTGCACCAATTTTGCTCTGTGGCTTAGTTGATGTCTAGGCAAGCTTTGTCTCTATAAGGGAGACAGTTCATCTGTTCGAGGCAAGTGGGTTTTAAGTGGGACCTTTGCGAATGCATCGTGACCCCTCCACTTACCTGGGAGCTTACCTGGTCAACTCGGTTCATTAGACCGGATTGGAGGCTTAGGTGTCCTCTTCAAACCAGTTAGGAGCTGTCTAAAAATTTAAGAAAAAAACATTAGAAATTGAGGTGTAATGTTTTGTTGCATGTTTGATTGTGAATAGATTCTTGTTTTAGGAAATCTTTAGTTGGTACTAATATTTATTAATTTTTTTTTAAAAAAAAGAGTGGGAAATATTTTGCATGCTAAAGTGGAATAAGGACGACACCGGTCGATTAAGTCGTACAACTTTAGATCATCCCTTAGGACACATCCTTAAAATTTCTTCGCAGTATCTCACACCTTGTGAGATGGCTGATTTAGATGAAGATGCGGGGAGTCACCACAATCGAGAACGAGAATCCCATGTTATGACTCTAAGACAATACCTACAACCGGCTAGGACTAGTCAGCCTTCATGCATAATTTTTTCTGATAATGTAGGACATTTTGACATCAAACCGGGGGTAATTCAATTGCTGCCCAAGTTCCACGGGTTAGAGTCCGAGAGTCTGTATCTTTATTTAAAAGATTTTGAAGAATTGAGCATTACATTTAGAGTGCCAAACGTCACCGAGGATGTCCTCAAGCTGACATTGTTTCCTTTCTCTCTAAAAGATAAGGCCAAAACATGGCTAAACTCGTTGCGACCTAGATCAATAAGAACTTGGCAAGATATGTAGAGAGAATTTTTAAAGAAATTCTTTCCCACACAAAGGACCAATTTTTTAAAAAGACATATTAGCAATTTCCAACAAAAAGATAATGAAACATTTTATGAATGTTGGGAAAGATTTAAAGACCTTCTTCTCTCATGCCCTCATCACGGGTTCGAAACTTGGAGAACTATTAGTTTCTTTTATGAAGGTTTATCTCCACAATTGAAACAATTTGTAGAGACCATGTGTAATGGTAGATTTTTAGAAAAACAACCTGATGAGGCAGGGGAGTATTTGGATTCCCTTGCTGAAACTGCCCAACTTTGGGATAACGGGGATAGAAACAATAAGTCTTTACCTAAGCCTATTAGCTCTGTACAGGGAGGCCTTTACAACCTCAGAACTGAGGATGATCTTCATGCTAAAATGGCAGCCCTCACTAGAAAAGTAGAAGAAATTGAGCTTAGGAAGGTTGAGCCTATCAAGACTATAGAGCTTAGAAACGAGTATTGTGGTATCTGCGATATGTCGGGTCATACCACTACAGATTGCCCCACCATACCGGCATTCAAAGAAGTCTTGCATGATCAAGCAAATGCTATGAACTCCTACCAAAAGCCTTATAACGATCCATACTCGAATACCTATAACCCTGGTTGGAAGAATCATCCAAATTTTAGGTGGAGAAATGATCATCCTCAACTGTTACACCATTCAACTCCTCCACCTACACATCCTACTTTTGCATCACCATCCTCCCAAAAGCCGAATATCGAGGATACCTTGCAATCTATACAAACTTTTCTACAAGGTCAAGCTAATATCAATGCTCAAAATACTCAAAATTTTGAAGATATAAGGAACCAATTGTCAATGTTGACTACCGTCCTAAGTACCCAAGAGAAAGATAAGCTTCCAGCTCAACCCCAACCTAACCCACAAGTGTACGGTAGTAATAATACGACTCCTTCTAGTTCGAATACAGAACATGCAAAAAGCATTATGACTTTGCGTAATGGAAAAGTCATCGATCAGACCATCCCATTGAGACCGCAGGTCACTTCTAATTCTGATGCTCCCAAAGTCGATGAAAGGGACAAAGAAGAAGTTGAGGTCCCAACTTCTACCAAGAAAGTTGAATGTCCTTTTTCTCCACCTTTTCCACAACGGTTAAAGCCGTTGCAAAAGCTCGAACCTAATTCTGAAATTCTTGAGCTTTTTAAACAAGTAAAGATCAACATACCTCTTCTTGATTTAATCAAACAAGTACCCTCATATGCCAAATTTTTGAAGGACTTGTGTACTGTCAAGCGCCGATTAAATGTTAAGAAGAAGGCATTTTTAACTGAAAATGTGAGTGCTATTTTGCAGCACAACATTCTTCCTAAATTTAAGGATCCAGGTTGCCCAACCATCTCATGCATCATAGGCAACTTTAGGATAGAGCGAGCATTGTTAGATTTAGGGGCGAGTGTGAATTTGTTGCCATATTCTGTATATGAGCAACTTGGTTTAGGTGAGTTGAAGCCAACCACCGTCACTTTGCAATTAGCTGACAGGTCAGTTAAAATTCCAAGGAGGATTATCGAGGATGTATTAGTCCAAGTAGACAAGTTCTACTTTTCTGTCGATTTTATCGTATTGGACACACATCCGGCTTCAAACTCACAGTCTCAGATTCCGGTCATTTTAGGACGTCCATTCCTTGCAACTTCTAATGTATTGATTAATTGTAGGAATGGCATCATGAAGCTTTCTTTTGGTAACATAACCTTAGAACTGAACATTTTTAATGTTTGCAAGCAACCCAATGATCACGAAGAGAATAAGGAGGTTGATTGGGTTGAAACCATCGCGGAGGAATACTTGTTAGCTGAAGCATTTAACGATCCATCCGACGATAGTTTAATTGATTGGTGTTCTAATGGCACCAATGAAGATGATTTGTTGGTCAAACCTAGTATGAATTTTTCGAACACCATGATGATCAATGGGTGGAGACCAAAAGTAGAAAAATTTGAACAGTTGCTACGTCGAGAAGCAAAGATAGTACCATCCCATGAGCAAGTGCCTAAGCTCGAGTTAAAACCTTTATCGAAGGAACTCAAGTATGCCTTTCTTGGACCCGAGGACGCTTACCCTATAATTATCTCGTCTGATCTTAATCATGGCCAAGAAAGAAAATTACTTGATGTTCTAAAGAATCATAAAGGAGCTTTAGGGTGGTCTATTGCCGACTTGAAGGGGATTAGCCCTTTAATTTGCACGCACCGGATATATTTGGAGGACAATGCCAAAACCACAAGGCAAATGCAACGCAGGTTGAATTCTACGATGAGGGATGTGGTTAAGATGGAAGTCCTCAAGTTGCTTGATGTGGGTATTATATACCCAATTTTCGACAGCAAGTGGGTAAGCCCTACTCAAGTCGTGCCTAAGAAGTCGGGTTTGACGGTAGTAGAAAATGAACAAGGTGAACTAGTTCCAACTCGTGTTCCGACGAGTTGGCGCATGTGTGTTGACTACCGAAAGCTGAATTTGGTCACACGAAAGGATCACTTTCCTCTACCCTTCCTAGACCAAGTGTTGGAGAGAGTTGCAGGGCATGATTTCTATTGTTTTCTCGATGGCTATTCGGGATACTATCAAATTGAAATTTCATCAGAAGATCAAGAGAAGACTACCTTCACTTGTCCTTTTGGCACATTTGCTTTCCGATGAATGCCATTTAGGTTGTATAATGCACCTGCAACATTCCAAAGATGCATGCTCAGCATCTTTGAAGACATGATCGAGAAATTTTTGGAAGTGTTCATGGACGACTTCTCCGTTTTTGGCGACACATTTGATGATTGTCTGTCACATTTACAAGCCGTTTTAGCTCAATGTATGGAAAAGAATTTGATATTGAATTGGGAGAAATGCCACTTCATGGTACCAAAAGGAATTGTCCTAGGACATATTGTTTCATCGAAGGGCATGGAAGTAGATAGAGCTAAGATAGATTTAATTGCTAAGCTACCTGCACCCAAGACGGTTAAAGATGTTAGATCATTTTTGGGTCACGCCGGATTTTATAGGAGGTTTATCAAGGACTTTAGTGTCATAGCTCGACCATTATGTAACCTCCTAACCCTTGATACACCGTTCAATTGGACTGAAACATGTCAGGAGGCATTCGAAAAGTTGAAGTCTATGCTTAGCACTGCACCCATCGTGCGACCACCTGATTGGTCATTACCTTTTGAGATTATGTGCGACGCTAGCGACTATGCGATAGGAGCTGTCCTAGGACAACGCAAGGATAATAAGCCATATGTCATTTACTATGCAAGCAAAACCTTAAACGATGCTCAAATGAATTACACTACCACCGAGAAGGAATTGCTTGCAGTAGTATTTGCCTCAGATAAATTTCGCTCTTATATCCTTGGTGCTCCTATTGTTATCTTCACGGACCATGCGGCACTAAAATATTTGTTGGATAAGAAAGAGGCCAAACCACGCTTAATACGATGGATACTTCTACTCCAAGAATTTGACATCACTATCAAAGATAAAAAAGGAGTAGAGAATGTGGTTGCTGACCATTTATCACGATTAGTTTTTAATGATTCGGTGCCACAGTTTTCCATCAAGGACTCATTTCCTGAAGAACAGTTGTTTGCACTCTCTATTGTGCCATGGTACGCTGACATTGTAAATTTTCTTGTTACGAACCGGATTCCGGAGCATTGGGGGTCGACCGATAGAAAAATTTTCTTGCGCGAAGTAAAGAATTATTACTATGACGAACCCTATTTATTTAAATATTGCAATGATCAAATCTTTAGACGATGCATACCGGATCATGATATACAAAGCGTACTCTCTTTCTGCCATACTGATGCTTGTGGTGGACACTTTGCCTCTAAGAAAACTGTTGCAAAGGTCTTGCAATGTAGTTTCTATTGGCCTACTATGTTCAAAGATGCCCACGAGTTCTGCAGGACATGTGATCCATGTCAACGTATTGGAAGTCTAACTCGTAGGCAGATGATGCCTCTTCAACCCATTACTATTATCAAAATTTTCGATTGTTGGGGCATCGATTTTATGGGACCATTCCCACCGTCTTTCGGATATGAATACATTTTAGTTGGTGTCGAGTATGTGTCAAAATGGGTAGAAGCTGTCGCTTGTAGGACCAATGATCACAAACCTGTCCTGAAGTTTTTAAAAGAAAATATTTTTTCACGATTTGGGATGCCTAAAATCATAATGAGTGACGGTGGAAAACACTTTTGTAATAAGCCTTTCGAAACCTTATTGAAAAAATATGGTGTCACCCATAGAATTGCTACCCCATATCATCCATAAACCAGTGGCCAGGTAGAGTTAGCCAATCGAGAGATCAAGCGTATGATGCGATCCGATAGAATTTGATCCGTATCTCAAGATTCTTGACTCTTCTTGATTTCTGGAAAGATGGTTCCGACCTGATTGCAGACACAATTTCTGAAGATCCGTCTGTCAGATCGATCTCAATTTTGGATATGTTGTAGATCTCCGCATTAGATTTCCAGCGGTAGGTCGTGGGTCTAGAGAGGACATCGAGATCTTGAGATATCAGCCTCTGACTCATGACTGCGTAGGGAAGGACGGGCTGATAATCCGACGGGATGGAGTTGTTTGTAGAGGCTGGAAGGGATCAAGGAGGAGAGGAAGAAGAGGGAGAAGGTGGCTGGCCTCTCGGGACAGAGGTGGTGCAGCCGGATGAAGGAGGGGGCGGCGGCCTTGGATGGGGGCCTCGGACGGCGGCCTAGGGAGAGGGGGAAGGCGTCGCAAGAAGAGAAGAGAGAAGGGAAGAGAGCTAGGGCAAAAGCCTTTCAACTAATTTTTGCATGCTGAAATAGGTGCTCACCACATCTATTTATAGATGGCTACCTGACCCCTTAACTTGATTTGATCTAATTGAATTTAAGAAACAACTAAACCAAAAGCGACTCCAATAAAGGCCAAGTCGGCTAGCCCGAGCAAGGCTATGCTGAAATAAAATTAACATCAAGGACTCAATAGCAAAAATAACCAAATGATTAAGTCCGAGGTGGTCTAGTGGATCCAACCGCATCACTCCACCACGCTTCCTTAACCTTGTCCTCAAGGTCGGAAGTCAGGAAAACGATCAAGTATCTCAGTCTCAAACTCCCATGTAGCCTGGTCTGCTGCTCTCCCCAGCCACTCCACTAATATCTGGGTTTCCAGTCGTCCTTCTACTCATATTCTGCGCTTCGCCAGCACTCGAACCGGCTCCACTACCTCGTCCTCCGGTGGCTCATGTATGATTGGGCCGACAGATGTCTTGGGTCCAAGCCGGGCCCTCAGAAGTGACACATGGAATACCGGATGAACTCTCGATGTAGTCGGCAAGTCCAAGCGATACGCCACGGGTCCAATGCGCTCCAATATCTGAAAGGGCCCGTAGAAGCGATGAGAGAGCTTCTGGTTCGCCATAGGCCGCAGTGTCAACTGTCGATAAGGCTGCACCTTGACGTATACCCAGTCGCCCACCTCGTATACTGGATCTTTGTGCTTCCGATCATGCAGCTGCTTCATCCTGTTCTGCGCAGCCGTTATGTGAAACTTTAACCGCCATAAGGTAGCATCGCGGTCTAAGAGCTCAAAATCTGCCTCTGTCCGGTCCGCATGTGACAGTGGATCATAAACTCGCAGCGTCGGTGGTACTCGTCCATACACCGCCTCAAAGGGTGTCATCTCTATGGCTGAGTGGAAAGCGGTGTTGTACGAATACTCGGCCCAAGGTAAATAAGAAAGCCACTCTCGGGGCCGATCACCAATCATACAACGCAAGTACTGCTCGATGCAGCGGTTTACCACCTCCGTCTGCCCATCGGTCTGAGGGTGGTAAGCCGAGCTCATGGCAAGCTTCGTCCCTTGCTGTTTGAAGTAAGCCTGCCAGAATGCGCTAATAAAAATGCGGTCACGATCAAAAACAATAGTCCGAGGCATACCATGTAATCGAGCAATGTCCCGTATGTAGACCTCTGCCACCCGTCGAGCAGAAAATGGATGTGCGAGCGCCGAAAAGTGGGCATACTTGCTGAGGCGGTCCACAACGACCATGATCACTGAGTACCCTCGAACTAATGGCAGCCCCTCAATGAAGTCCATCAACACATCCTCCCAAACCAGATCAGAAATCAGTAAAGGCTGAAGTAGACCCGCAGGTCGCAGTGAATCCGCCTTCGCCCTTTGGCACACATCGCATTGCTGTACATAAGCTCTGACTGCTGCCTTCATGCCTACCCACGTACAGCTCTGGCTCAGCCTCTTGTAAGTCCTGAAAAGTCCCTCGTGTCTAGCAAAAGGAGTATCATGGAAGTGCTGGATCAATACCTGTCGCATGGCTGAATCGGTGGGCACACGGATCAACCCATGGTCCAGAATCAACCCATCTCGGTCCTCCATCTCGGGATGACTGCTCGGGTCTGCTGCCAACTCCCTCTGGATCTGTACTAGGTCCGGATCCCGGCATGTGGCGGTCCTCAAGTCTGAATAAAAGGAAAAACCGGCGTAGTCAAAGCCGCCAACTCGCCGGACTCGGGTTGGCGCGATAGTGCATCCGCCACTCGATTTTCTGCGCCCTTTTTGTACACCATCTCATAGTCGTAGCCGAGAAGCTTCGACACCCACCTCTGCTGGGCTGGAGTATGTATGCGCTGCTCAAGAAAAAAATTCCGACGTCCTCTCTAGACCCACGACCTACCGCTGGAAAGCTAATGCGGAGATCTACAACATATCCAAAATTGAGATCGATCTGACGGACGGATCTTGAGATATCAGCCTCTGACTCATGACTGCGTAGGGAAGGATGGGCTGATAATCCGACGGGATGGAGTTGTTTGTAGAGGCTGGAAGGGATCAAGGAGGAGAGGAAGAAGAGGGAGAAGGTGGCTGGCCTCTCGGGACAGAGGTGGTGCAGCCGGATGAAGGAGGGGGCGGCGGCCTTGGACGGGCCTCGGACGGCGGCCTAGGGAGAGGGGGAAGGCGTCGCAAGAAGAGAAGAGAGAAGGGAAGAGAGCTAGGGCAAAAGCCTTTCAATTAATTTTTGCATGCTGAAATAGGTGCTCACCACATCTATTTATAGATGGCTACCTGACCCCTTAACTTGATTTGATCTAATTGAATTTAAGAAACAACTAAACCAAAAGCGACTCCAATAAAGGCCAAGTCGGCTAGCCCGAGCAAGGCTATGCTGAAATAAAATTAACATCAAGGACTCAATACCAAAAATAACCAAATGATTAAGTCCGAGGCGGTCTAGTGGATCCAACCGCATCACTCCACCACGCTTCCTTAACCTTGTCCTCAAGGTTGGAAGTCAGGGAAACGATCAAGTATCTCAGTCTCAAACTCCCATGTGGCCTGGTCTGCTGCTCTCCCCAGCCACTCCACTAATATCTGGGTTTCCAGTCGTCCTTCTACTCATATTCTGCGCTTCGCCAGCACTCGAACCGGCTCCACTACCTCGTCCTCCGGTGGCTCATGTATGATTGGGCCGACAGATGTCTTGGGTCCAAGCCGGGCCCTCAGAAGCGACACATGGAATACCGGATGAACTCTCGATGTAGTCGGCAAGTCCAAGCGATACGCCACGGGTCCAATGCGCTCCAATATCTGAAAGGGCCCGTAGAAGCGATGAGAGAGCTTCTGGTTCGCCATAGGCCGCAGTGTCAACTGTCGATAAGGCTGCACCTTGACGTATACCCAGTCGCCCACCTCGTATACTGGATCTCTGTGCTTCCGATCATGCAGCTGCTTCATCTTGTTCTGCGCAGTCGTTATGTGGAACTTTAACCGCCGTAAGGTAGCATCACGATCTAAGAGCTCAAAATCTGCCTCTGTTCGATCCGCATGTGACAGTGGATCATAAACTCGCAGCGTCGGTGGTACTCGTCCATACACCGCCTCAAAGGGTGTCATCCCTATGGCTGAGTGGAAAGCGGTGTTGTACGAATACTCGGCCCAAGATAAATAAGAAAGCCACTCTCGGGACCGATCACCAATCATACAGCGCAAGTACTGCTCGATGCCGCGGTTTACCACCTCCATCTGCCCATCGGTCTGAGGGTGGTAAGCCGAGCTCATGGCAAGCTTCGTCCCTTGCTGTTTGAAGTAAGCCTGCCAGAATGCGCTAATAAAAATGCGGTCACGATCAGAAACAATAGTCCGAGGCATACCATGTAATCGAGCAATGTCCTGTATGTAGACCTCTGCCACCCGTCGAGCAGAAAATGGATGTGCGAGCGCCGAAAAGTGGGCATACTTGCTGAGGCGGTCCACAACGACCATGATCACTGAGTACCCTCGAACTAATGGCAGCCCCTCAATGAAGTCCATCAACACATCCTCCCAAACCAGATCAGGAATCAGTAAAGGCTGAAGTAGACCCGCAGGTCGCAGTGAATCCGCCTTCGCCCTTTGGCACACATCGCATTGCTGTACATAAGCTCTGACTGCTGCCTTCATGCCTACCCACGTACAGCTCTGGCTCAGCCTCTTGTAAGTCCTGAAAAGTCCCTCATGTCCAGCAAAAGGAGTATCATGGAAGTGCTGGATCAATACCTGTCGCATGGCTGAATCGGTGGGCACGCGGATCAACCCATGGTCCAGAATCAACCCATCTCGGTCCTCCATCTCGGGATGACTGCTCGGGTCTGCTGCCAACTCCCTCTGGATCTGTACTAGGTCCGGATCCCGGCATGTGGCGGTCCTCAAGTCTGAAATAAAAGGAAAAACCGGCGTAGTCAAAGCCGCCAACTCGCCGGACTCGGGTTGGCGCGATAGTGCATCCGCCACTCAATTTTCTGCGCCCTTTTTGTACACCATCTCATAGTGATAGCCGAGAAGCTTCGACACCCACCTCTGCTGGGCTGGAGTATGCATGCGCTGCTCAAGAAAAAATGGAAGGCTCTGCTGATCAGTCCGAACGATGAATCGGCGGCCGATAAGGTACGGCCTCCACTTTGTGACTGCATGGATGACCGCCATCATCTCCCTCTCATATGTGGACAGCGAGCGGGTCCTAGGGGACAACGCCTTGCTCATGAAAGCAATTGGCCGTCCCTCCTGCATCAAAATAGCACCAATAACGGCACCGGAAGCATCGCACTCGACTACAAACGGTTTGGCGAAATCGGGTAGCGCCAAAACCGGTGCCGTCGTCATGGCTTCTTTGAGCTTCTTGAATGCTCCCGTTGCTGCCTCGGTCCATCTAAACTCGCCCTTTCGCAGCAGCAGGGTCAGTGGCGCGGCGATCTTTCCATATCTCTCCACAAACCGACGGTAATAACTGGTTAGGCCCAAAAATCCTCGCAGCTCCTTTTGGTTCTTGGGTAGCGGCCACTCAGTCATGCAATATATCTTTGCTTGGTCCGGCTCCACACCTGCAGCAGAGATGACATGGCCTAGGTACTCGACCTTCGGCTCGGCCCATAGGCACTTGGATCGCTTTACCTTCAATTGATTTCTGCGCAGAATTTTCAGCACTTCCTCCAAGTGCTCTAGGTGCTTCTGCCATGAACGACTATAAACTAGTATGTCATCAAAGAATACAAGGACATACCGTCGTAGTAATGGTCTGAATATGTCATTCATGAGCCCCTGAAACGTCGCTGGTGCATTGGTGAGGCCGAACAGCATCACCCGGAACTCATAATGGCCATCGTGTGTCCGAAACGCCGTCTTGTGCACATCTTCGGGCCTGACACGGATCTGGTGGTATCCGGCACGGAGATCAAGTTTGCTGAAGTAGTCCGCACTAGCAAGCTCATCCAACAGCTCCTCTATGACTGGAATCGGATACCGATCCTTAACGGTGATCGCGTTAAGTGCCCGGTAGTCGACGCAGAATCGCCACGTCCCATCCTTCTTATGTACCAGCAGCACTGGCGACGAATATGAGCTTCTACTGGGCTGAATGATGCCGCTCTCCAACATCTCTTGTACCATCTTTGAGATCTCCTCCTTCTGAACGTGTGGGTAGCGGTAAGGCCTCACATTCGCCGGTTCTGCTTCCGGTACAATCTCTATGTGATGATCGTGCTCCCTCTCGGGTGGAAGACCATGAGGGTCCTCAAATAAATCTGCGAACCCCTGTAAGAGAGCAGCCAAATCAGTAGGTATACCTGCCTCCGTTGTGGTCTCCATCGACAGAGGTAAGAGCTGCATCAAGTAGCTGTGCGCGCCGGGTCCGGGCAAGCCGACTAGGGGCTGAAGTGCAGCCCTTGGGCTTGGCCGAATGCCATCCAATCTAACTCGCCGTCCGCTCCGTCTGAAAGTCATCCACATCTCGGCGAAATCGAATGTAACCGGGCCAAGACTCTGCAGCCACTGCGTACCAAAGACCAAATCAGCTCCTCGTAATGCCAACGGATAGAGATCGAGCTTGAATTGGCTGCCCTGGATCGTCAAAGTGATGCCTCGGCATATGCCCTCCGCCCTCAACGTGGCTCCATCACCCAATGCCACATCGAAGCCCAATGTCGGCTCTGCTATGAGACCGATCTGTTTGACGAGCCTCTCATCCAAAAAATTGTGGGTGCTGCCCGTATCTATGAGGATACGCACCACACGTCTTTTGATCATGCCGTCCACGCGTAGCGTTTTCGGTGTCGCCGATCTGGAGTAGGCATGCAATGAAATCTGAGGTAGCACGTCCTCTTCCTCGGCCTCTAAATCTTGGGGCTCGTCCTTAGCAACCTCATCACCATCTTCAGCCATGGCCTCGTCCTCCAATCCGTCGATCAACATCACCGCTCCGACGGGCCGCGCACACCGGTGTCCCGGTGTAAATTTCTCGTCGCAGCGAAAACATAGGCCTTTTGCTCGACGTTCCTCCACTTGTGCTGGTGTCAAGGTCCTCCCGGGTGGATGCTCAACCCTCTTGACGTCACCTGACAAGCGAAGAGGCGTCCTCGGCCCTGTGTTGGCTGCTGCAGCCGTCGGCGCTCTCGGCTGGCCGATGGAGCCCCCTGCGGTTTGGTCGGCCTGGGGGTTGGTCCAGCTGCCCCGTGCCGCTGATCGAGTGGTCTTGATCTTCTCTTCCACCATCAGGGCCAAGGCAAAGGCATCCTCCAGAGATTGTGGCCGCAAAGTCCTCACCTCGGCTTGAATGTCGACACGAAGTCCTCCGAGGTATACGCTTTTCAGCGCGGAGTCGCTCCACCCCACCACTCGGTTGCTAATCCTCTCAAACTCCTCTTGAAAGGCTCTAACAGTAGTATTTTGGGTGACCCTTGATAGCATAGACTGGAAGTCATCGTACTCGGTAGGGCCGAAACGCCGACAAATTGCTGCAGAAAAATCCTCCCAACCGTTGAAAGGTCGGGCTCGGTCGGCGGTTTGAAACCATCGCAGGGCGGTCTCTTCTAGGTGAAAAGATGAGATCAATACCTTTTGGTCCTCCGCTGTGCCATGGTAGTGAAAGAACCGCTCAGCTCGATACACCAAATCGAGAGGATCGCCATCTTTAAACTTGGGAAATTTCAGCCTAAGAGTTAGTCCGCGATTTCCTCCCTCTCGATCTCCATTACGGTCCCGATCTCGTTCATATCCTCGGCGTGGATACTCCCCCACACGCTGGTTCCTCATCTGAAAATTCTGGATGGGATCATCCTCCATATCCGACCCGTCGTCGATGCCAATCGGGCTCATCCCTTGAGCCCTAGCGCGTGCACCAATCGGTATGAGCTCGGGTCGAGGTCTAGGTCGATCTTCTCCTTGGTCCAGCCGCATCTCCTCTGGTGGGTTGGGAAGGAGAGGCTCACGAGGAGGGGGTCCCCTCCATCCTGGTCGTCCATGGGTAGGGGCCGGAGATTCCACCCGGGTCCGACGCGGAGCTCCCCCCGGTGGAGTTTCTTGCCGCTGATTTAGCAATAGTTGCAACATCATCTCGATATGGCGTTGCGTGGTATCCATCTTCTCCATCAATTGTTGTTGGCTCTGCTGCATAGTTGTTTGATTCCCACGCAAGAACTCCAAGAGACGGTCGGTGGAATCAAGATCGGGTCTCAGGTCCGCCGAGGCTGCGGGTGATCGCGAGCCTTCTTGATGTGGGTCGACGCCCCTTGAAGATGCCGCTTCTTGCTGCTTCGAGGTTGTAGAGCGGGTGTTCACCATCTTCCAAGGCCAAGGATTGAACTGCTCTGATACCAAATTGATGCGATCCGATAGAATTTGATCCGTATCTCAAGATTATTGACTCTTCTTGATTTCTGGAAGGGTGGTTCTGACCTGATTGCAGACACAATTTCTGAAGATCCGTCCGTCAGATCGATCTCAATTTTGGATATATTGTAGATCTCCGCATTAGCTTTCCAGCGATAGGTAGTGGGTCTAGAGAGGACGTCGGGATCTTGAGATATCAGCCTCCGACTGATGACTATATAGGGAAGGACGGGCTGATAATCCGACGGGATGGAGTTGTTTGTAGAGGCTGGAAGGGATCAAGGAGGAGAGGAAGAAGAGGAAGAAGGTGGCTGGCCTCTCGGGACAGAGGTGGTGCAGCCGGATGAAGGAGGGGGCGGCGGCCTTGGACGGCGGCCTAGGGAGAGGGGGAAGGCGTCGCAAGAAGAGAAGAGAGAAGGGAAGAGAGCTAGGGCAAAAGCCTTTCAATTAATTTTTGCATGTTAAAATAGGTGCTCACCACATCTATTTATAGATGGCTACCTGACCCCTTAACTTGATTTGATCTAATTGAATTCAAGAAACAACTAAACCCAAAGCGACTCTAATAAAGGCCAAGTCGGCTAACCCGAGCAAGGCTATGCTGAAATAAAATTAACATCAAGGACTCAATAGCAAAAATAACCAAATGATTAAGTCTGAGGCGGTCTAGTGGATCCAACCGCATCAGCGTATTTTAGAGAAAACGGTGAACCCATCACGGAAAGATTGGTCCTTGAAACTATCAGATGCATTATGGGCTTATCGTACTGCATACAATACCAATCTTGGCATGTCTCCCTACCGGCTAGTCTACAGAAAAGCGTGTCATTTGCCCGTAGAAATAGAACATAAATCGTATTGGGCAATTAGAAAATTGAATTTTGATTTACAAGATGCCGGTCTAGCTAGAAAATTGCAATTAAACGAGCTTAACGAGATTCGCAGAGATGCTTATGATAATGCTAAGATTTGTAAAGAACGAATGAAGATCTTACATGATAAATCAATTTTGAAAAAAACTTTTGAACCTTTGCAAAAAGTCCTTTTATACGACTCCCGCTTACATCTGTTTCCTAGTAAATTGCGATCGAGATGGACAGGTCCTTACATTATAAAAACTGTTTTTCCACATGGGGCGGTTGAGATTGAGAATCCACGGGATGGTAAAATTTTTAAGGTAAATGGACACAGGTTAAAACCTTTTCTTGAGAATTTTGCGGATGAAGAGGACTCCTTTTCCTTGGGGGAGCCCTCTTATGACTGAATATGAAGGCAAAGGTATGTGTATATTAGTTAGAATTATTTTTTTTCTAGTTTTGTAGGTCTTATTTTCTTGATATCAACAGCTCAAGGTATTCCTCTTCTCTCCAATATTATTTTTTCTACTGTCTCTCATATAAATATCTCTTGTATCTACTACATTGAGGACAATGTAATGTTTAAGTTGGGGGGAGGGAAATATATTATTGAGAGAAAAAAAAAGAAAAAAAAAACTTGTTTTTGCATTTGATTTGTTGCTTTCTTTTCTAAGCAAATGCACATGTATTTTCATATTAAGTTTGTGCAACTATTAAGGCAAGGAACACATGCATACTATGACTGATCAGAGATCTATTATTAGATCCCTGCACATTTACTTAATGATTATAAGAAGGCCTCAGGAGTTCACATTTGTTTAATGCATTTTTATTAAGCCATATCTGTAAAAGAAGTACGAGTATCCTTGTCCGTACTATAAGGTTCTTGATTTTGTTTTCACATAAAGATAGAGGTTGAATACCCTGGCTAGATCACCTAAGTGCCTTATGTTCCGACCTTGGTTGACCTATAGTCACGATGCAGTCACGTTATATGGTTCAGTTTACCTCCTCTTTTTATCGCAAAAAAAAAAAAGAGATGACAAGTCTGACCTCGTGGCGTAGTCTGGTTCGAGTAATTAAGCCCGAGGGGTGTTTCACCTAATGCCTTGAGCCAACTGGATGAGGAGTCATTGGCCGAAAACTCGTTACATGGATCTTACTAGAGCCTAAGGGTGTTGGACTATTGTAATCGTCGTATTTGTTCAAAAATAAAAATAAGCATGAATAAGGTTGGTTGGACTGAACCCAGTGACATGTGGTAATGGCTGGTTTGACTCCATTAATTTGGAACTCTGTGTACTTTGGATGTTTAGCTGGGCTCAATAGCTCCTTCTTTATATGCGAACCATTTTTGACAAATTTAGACAACATGAGATATTCTGAAAATTTGATGGATCAGGCTCTAATAAACTGTAGTAAACACTTGTGAACTTGATTAGTGCACCTAAAAAAATTCAAGCAGTGCTATGTTGTGGTGGAGGTATTAGTGCTCTAAGAAAGTCATACTCTTTTATGCACACTACACTTTCATATTTTTCTTATTTTGATAGTTACCATGCTTAAAAATATATATTAGTTACATGAGTATTAGCTTAAAATTTAGGATCTCATGTCATATCATTCATGATGTTTGTGGGTAACATCTCTACAAACCTTCACGAGACAACACTCGTCCGCTAAGGTAACCTAAGGGTTTAACGGCTTGTTGCACGAGCCAAGTGCAATCATGATGCCCTACGAAAGTGGGTACGTATCTTAGTTTTGTATTTTTTAAATAAAAAGTCATAGGTTAGACCACACTTTTTTTGTCCTCATTATTGTTTGCTCGTTAATTACTAGAGACTAGCAATAAGCTAGTTGGGGGGTGTGATGAGAGCACAAAAGTGCGAATTACATATCACTTAAATTAGTATTATTGCTAACAAATAATGATAAAAGTATTGTATTTATATTATATTTTTGTAAGGTGCAGGTGATTGTAAATCAAAGCAAAAATGTGCATTAGGTCCAAAAAGATGCACCACCACGGATGACCAGCCAACCGTATGAGTCAACCCCAGTTGCACACTTGAAGGAGGCTAAGTTCAGCCGACCAGTTCACTGCAACCGATTCCCAGTAGCCCAACGCAAAGTGTGCAAGCTCAGCCATCTCACAGCTTGTTGAGTTGGTTTCCGCATCAGCCTTCCATCCCAGCATCGAAGCAGGGGAAGCATCCAACCCTCCGTGATCCACGCGGTGAACCAGCGACCAGCTCCTTCCAACGCCGCATCCAACGAGTGCCCACCAAGATCAGCGCCTCCCATCAGCCCGTCCCAGCCACCCCATCTTCACTGCATTCCAAGCTTCAATCCCGCAGCCGTCCGCTCACCCTCCAGCTCCAGCTACCGCGATCGGCTCCGAGGCACCAATCGATCCCAGCCATCTGCCGCGTCTCATCCTAGAACACCCAAAGTGCCACTGATCCCGTCCTCCCAGCCGAGATCAGCACCCATTCCTTCCGATCCATCTTTCTAGCAGCCTATCCCGCATTCACAGCAGTGGCCCATCTTTCCGGCACCTCCCACGCGTCCGAGATCCAGCATCTAGCCGTCCATCTCCAACCTCACGTCCGAGCTTTCCATACCTTGCAGCTAGCTGGAATTTGCATCATTCCAGCGTTCCTCCTTCCAACAAATCCCAGCGGTCCGTGATGGTTTCATGCCTCATCCGTCTCCCACGCCTCTCATGCATTCAATCCCACCTGCAGCCATCCGTGAGCCAGCGATCAACGCCCCCTTCTTCCGCCCAAAATCGAGACCCCGGATTTTGGTCAGCGCCAGATCCGCCCGCGATCAACGTTCGAGATTCCCCTCCATTTCCTTCCATCTCCACCGCGTGTGCTCAAGGGGGATCGAACGCCACTATATAGCTCTCATTCGGGAGGAAGAAGGGTGGCCAGCTGGGGTTGAAGGAAAAGATCGGAAGGAAGAGGAGGGGAGCCGAGCCCTGTCATTGAAAAGAAGAAACAGGGCATCCCCTGTTTCTAAAAAGAAATAAAAAAGAAATAAAAAAAAAGAGAGTGAAAAAGGGAGAGATGGTGATGTTTGTAATGGCTTGCTAATTTCTTTGGCAAAGGGTGATGGATGAACCCTTGTCATGTTGCTTTCATCAAGTACACTCTAAACTTTAATTTTAATTGTTTTATATCCATTGGTATGTTTTGGGTTCTTGCATATTTATTTATTAGATAGATCTTGCATGGTTTATATATATTGATGCATGGATTATTTCGATGCTTGATTTGTCGTAGACGTAACCGGCACGATAAATACTTGGATGTTTAATTCATGTTTTCCGATTGTATACTCCATGATTAGAACTACCCTATCCTAATAATTCAGAGGATGCATGAAATTGTCTCAAGATCAAAAGCTCCATTTCCATACAGTTTGATGCTCATTGAGATCGTCAAGAATTTAAGTATAAGCTTGGTTAGTGAAACAACTAGTGAGTTATTCTTTTCTGACTGCATCACATGGGATACAATAAGAAAGATGATCATTGGGTGAGAACTAAAGGAGAAGCCAAACCTGAAGAAGAAGAAACTAGAGATCAAGCCATAGATGAACTCTCCTCTGTCAGAGGAGAAGCTTAGAAGCAACCTGCTATTGAAGAACAAGATTCTGATATTCTGTCAGCTTAGAAGCTAGATTCTGACATTTGGCTGCATAAAGAATAGTCGAAGATTATCTCTGATCGAGGTAGTTGCAATTCTTCTGCCAGCTAGAATTTCTGAACTCGAAGATAGCTCAAGAGATTCTCAAGCCACAGTTACATCTAACTTAGTTTAGTTACTGCCATAACGAAGTGCAAGGTTTTCATTGATTCAGAACTCTGTACCAACCTAAGTGAAAGGATGGCTTTTTTGGAAGAAAAGATTAATCATGGAAAAATGGGTCAAGATCCAAATGAATATATTGCAAAGATTTTAGAGCTTAATTTGGAAGCTGGAAGACTTAGAGGAAGAATTGAGTCTGGAATCCAACAATTAGGAGAAGAGATCTATAGGACTTCAATTGCTATTTCTTCCAGAGTAATGTTTCTTCTTTAGGCCATAGGAAGATTAAATGGGCAACTTGGGAACTCATCTTCTATCCCTAGAGTCTCCATCTCTGCCAAACCTCCTGCACAATCTAGTCAACCCTCCTCTTCCAGACCCTTTCATTTTAACACTAGTACTGGACTCTCTAGTAGAACTAGGGGTCACTGGTTTGGTGCTTTCTCGAACATGCCTGCTCACTTGAATGACCCCTCTTCCTCATATATAATTTACTACTCAAGTGATTAAGTTGTATTTAAAATATTTTGACTTAATAAATTTTTTTTGTTAAAATGAAATATGTTTACTATAGCATACTTAGTAATTAAAATGATCTTTGCTTATGTATCTATGTGACATGCTACAATGAAAATGTACAAGAATATCTCAAATACTACATGTGTGGATTCAATGACTTATGCTTACAAAGCATAAGGCCATATGGAAGTGCTAATGTCATTAACTAAATTGATCAACTATATAAATACTCAAGGAAAAAAGAAGCGATACATACTCAATACATTCTTGATACACTCTTTTGGTGCGTTTAAAACAACTCTCAAGAATTCATCTAAGGACAAATTTATTAGAAAAACTCGAGAAAAAACCTAAATCTCAATTTGACAAAGTTAAGAGTGAAGTTTCATTATTAAGGGGCAATTCTATCTTTTTACTGGTCAGAGAGATGAATTTTTTTTTATGTGCCAAGCATTCAAAATCAATTGCAATATTTTTATTGGTCTCATGTGCTAAACTAACCTTAAGATGCAGAAAATCAAAGCTAGAGTCGACTCTAGAAGAATTGGAGTCGACCCTGGCACAATTTGATACATTGGCACACTTGGCACAAGGCTTGGATCGACCTCAGAAAAATAGGCACAGTACTCGGGCCGACCCCACTCGAGCTGACCACAAGAATCTTGGAGCCGACCCCTCTCGGGTCGACCCCAGAAAAGCTTGAGCCGACCCCAACTTCAGACATCAGAAAAACATCCATCTGGAACTCCTAAGAGGGTTGACCATACTGTAGCTCGGGTCAACTCCACTGTAGCACAGGTCGATCCCAAGAAAGCTTGAACCGACCCCAGTCTGAAAAGTCAGAAAAATAAGGTTCTAGAATTCTTGAGAGGGTCGACCCCAGAAAAGCTTGAGCCGACCCCACTGTAGCAGGAGCCGACCTCAGAAAAGCTTGAGCCGACCCCAGCCTGTGAACAGTAACTTGAGCCGACCCCAGATTTGCTCAGGTCGACCCTAGCATGGCTGACAGCATAACGGCTAGTTTTGCAGAAGCACTTTTTGAACGGCTATAAACGGCTAGTTTCTCTATTTCAATGGCTAGGAAGTGATCTTTGGAGAATAGAGAGGTATTTAAGAGCCACCATTCATCAAGGAAAAGGTCGGGGTGAGGATCTAAGTGTGCATTCAAGGAAAAGAGAAAATTTAAGAGAGTTAAAGTTATTGCCTCAAGTTCAAACGCAAAAGAAGAGTGTTGAGCAGAATTCAAGTGCCTTTAAGAGCTCAACCAATTTATTGAAGAGTGAAGCGACCTTGGGAAAGAAGAGAAGAACAATCTACAAAGTGATAATTATTTTCTAATCTTTTTCTTTTGTGCATATTTGTTATATTTTCTCACTTAGGAGTTTTAAACCTTATATTTTTCATTCATTGTAAGGTTTGTTGGTGAAACCGTGAAACCAACGTAGGTTGTTAGTGAGCCCGTAAAACCAACAGTTAAGTTGTGGATGAGCCCGCAAAACTAACATAGGTTATTGGTGATCTCGGAAAAACCAATTGTAAGGGTTTTTGGATTGTGAGCCCGGAAAAATAATTCAACTGTAATCCGAGGGGTTATAGTGAATTCTCAAGGGAATGCTTGGAGAGCGGACGTAGGTGCTTTGGGGTGCACCGAACCACTATACTTGATTGTGTTTGCATTGTGTGCTTCTTGATTTATTTTCTTTACTTAAGTAATTGCTCTAGCTTAAATTCTAAAAGTGACTTAATCACAATTATTTAGAGCTTTATTACTATTGCTTTCACTGCACCTATATTTATTAAATAGGCCAAACCACATTTATTTAAAAATTAATTTAAGGTCTTAAAATTTAGAAAATCCAATTCACCCCCCCTCTTGGGTTGTCACCTTAGGCAACAAGTGGTATCAGAGGAGGTGCTCTATAATTTTCTTTCTTTTGATTTTGACCTAATCGTCAAAAAGCCAAAGATCATGACAACTCAAATAGATAGTTTTCTAGAAGAGGAACAATTAATTGATAGACCTCTACTATTTATTGGCATAAACTACACACATTGGAAAGTACGCATGCATATTTTTATTCAAGCACATGACTACGATTTATGAAGTATCATAGTCAATGGGCAACACACAAATACTAATCATGATAAGAAAATGGCTCAGCAAAATGCAAAAGCCATGAATGTTCTATTTTGTGCACTAGATGATAGTAAACTTAATTGCATATCCTTTTGCACAACTATTAAGAAAATATGAGATATGCTTGAAGTTAAATATGAATGCACTAACAAATCTGAAACATTATGCATAGAAGAAGAGCAACATCACATTGCAAATCTATGCTTTATGGCACAAGAAGAAAAGGTAAAATTTGAATCTAATTTTACATCAAATGAATTTCAAGAAAAATTCTCTTATGATGAACTATTAAATGCTTTTCATGATTTGTATGGTGAATGTAAAAAATTAACTATAAAAAATAAAAATCTTAAAAGTTAAATCTGGAAATATCAGAAGAAAAAAAATTCTATCACTGAAATGAAAGATAAACTAAATTTTGAGAATGAATGCCTAAGGTTAAATTCAGAAGAATTGATTTAGAAAATTAGAATTTAATTAAAAAAAATCAAAACTTAAGTAAAGAAGTTAACCAATTGAAATCTCTTATTAACAAATTCACTGTAAATTCAGAAAGATTAAAAATGATGTTTGAAAGCCAACATGCTGTTTTTGATAAATCAAGACTTAACTTGACTTCCTTGCTTAATAATAAACTTCTAAAGAAAAAAGTTATAAATTCGTCAGTCAAACCATCAAATAAGATAACTTATTTCAAATATGAAAAAAATTGGCATAACAATTATATCAATAACTCTAATTTAATTAAATTAAATGGTAAAGTTGTTACTATTTGTTGCCTAAGGTGACAACTCAAGAGGAGGGGTGAATTGGGTTTTCTAAATTTTTGGTGCTTTAAAAGTTTTCTTGTTAAGAGCGGTGGAAGCTTTCTTAAGTTACTTGTGTGAATTTACTCTAGAGCAAGAATCGAATATAAAGTAAGAATAAATACAAAAACAAGCACAACACAAACAAGACAATGTATAGTGGTTTGGTGCTGTTAGAAGTATGCCCTAGAAGCCAATGTGGCTGACGCATATTTGTAATATGGAGCACAAATTTGTAATTTGACTCTTATTAATAAATAAGATTGGGCAATTTATTTTTCATTCATGTTTTGTAGTGTCCATGAATCGTCCAAGAAATTAATACATAATGACACATATTCTCAAAGGAGTTGAGAATTTGAGGCATGTGTCATTAGGGATTAATTTCTAAATGATCCTGATCGATGGATCCATCACGAGGGATGGTGATCAATCTGCTGAGATTAGTGCACAGATCACTTAGTCAGATGGATGAGTCTCGAGTCTACGGTGTAGAGACACTGGAGTGATTATGCAAGTACTTGTTAGAGAACAAAGTACTGAGTATGACCAAAGATAGTAGTCACATGGATGTCTATCCACTCGTCGTGACTACTTATGCTACAGTTGTGTAACTGGTTCTTTGACTTGCAATGCCTCAGCTATTCACTATGAGGTTGCTGTAGTTTGACGAGCATGTGAACTTGGGCCCTAGCCATTCGGATACTTGTAGTGCGGATTGGCTACAGTAGGTTCATTTTGGAATAGGGTTTCATGTAGATGGGATCTATCGACCTTGATAGATTAGGAGTGATCCTATGTGATTTATGAAACTGAGTTCGATAAATTCCTGGCCAGGTATTTTGAAAAAAGAGTTTTTCATATCTCGAACTGAAAGTCGTATAAATTTGACATATGACGGATGATGGGATTTGACGAGATATCCATAACCTCCGTCACGTCGGGATCCATGATAGAGGAAATGTATCATACGCTAACTGCACCTAGAGGTTCAGACATTCCATTCTGCTGGGTTGCCACCATATACTGCTAGGTGTCACTAGTAGATTGTGAGACTCGAAGGCATTCACTTGGTGATCAGTGAACCCTGAGAGTAGAACTGAAATTGTTTCAGTCCACTGAAAGAAGTTTCAGTGATATTGAGATGAAGATCTCAATATGTCTCACTACTAGTCAGAATAAAATTTACGGGGTCACACATATAGAGAATTTAATTAGTCAGATTATCATAATTATGATTTGGAATCACAATAGAAATCAATCATCAATATGATTGGTGATTGAATTAACCCACTAAGTGTTAGTAAGTTAATGAAAGAAGAATTAAGTGGAATTGATTGCAATTGAATTGCAATTGGGCTGATTTAATGAGCCAAATCAAATTGGGTTCGACCCAAATTGATTTGGGTTCATGATTGGGTCAATTTGATTAAACCAAGGTTTGTGCGGATTTTAAAGACCACATGTCGTCGTAGGATAAATATGACTTAAGTCATGTTCACACTATGCGGACTTTAAAGTCCACATGGCGTCGTAGGATGCATGCTCCCAAATCAATTAATTCTCCTAATGAGATTAGGAATCCTAATGTGATTAGGAAACTATTCAATTGATTAAGTGGACACATGTCATGCATCTATGAGCATAAGGATTGGACACTTGGCATTAATCCAAGGGTGGGTTATAGTCCCATACTCCTAATAAGATTAGGAGAGGCCCTAAACCCAATCTATAAAAGGGTAGCAAGGGAGACATTATGAATTAATTCTCTCCTCTTTCTCTCTACGCCTTCTCTTCTTTCTTCCTCCTTCTCCACGGCAGCAAGGGGTCTTCATCCTCCTCTTCTTCCACGGTAGCAAGGCAAGGAAGATCCACGTGCAAGATTCCTCCTTCCTCTTCCTCCATCATGAGCAAGGTTGAAGAAGAAAGGTTCTTCATCAAGGAGGTAAGTTGCAGATTCTTATTCCAACTTATGATAGTCATGAGAGGTCTTTGCCCGGAGCTAAAACTTCGATAAGACCCATTCTCAGATGATTAGATCCTCATATGGATACCTGTAGAGGCCGGACAACTGTGCGGCTCAAACAGGAATCTAGAATAGATCATTAGGCTGCGGTGTTCTACACCTGCAGAATTTTTGAAGATGAGATCTTCAAATCTAATAACTTCTGATTTTGTTTCAGTTTTATAAATCTTAATGAACCCTCCTCAAATCCTAATCTCTCCTTCCTAATGAGTTCAAAGATCTTCTGGATTTGGGTCCAAAATTTTTTTTGAATTCTACGAGGCACGTTGATACGATGAACGACGTCCCGTTCGAATTCCGCTGCGAATGTTGCATCGAACGGGGCGTAACTCAGCAGTGGTATCAAAGCCAGATTCTAGGGAGCATGATTAGGACTTAAGATTGATTACCATATTTTTAATCTGATTTTTAAAGAAATTATGCTTGCTGGATTTTCTCCATGCTGAAATTTCAGGTTGCTGAAATTTTCAGCATGCAGATTTTTATTTGCTATGATCTTGCAAATTATTTTAGAATTGCAATTAGATTACAATATTTTAAATCAAGTAATGCATGATCTGAAATCCAGAGAATAGCATAATAGGTTTAAAGTTTCAGATCTGAAAAATATACATAAGATGCATGTGGTAATCATAATGTTCATACTTGTTTAAAGTTATGTTTAAAACAATGCATGCATGAGATGTATATATTAGTTAAACAAAAATTTATTTGCATGAGATGTAAATAAAATTCTTAAACAATAGAACATTTACATAAGATGTAAACTGAAATAATTATGTCATTTACATAAGATGTAATCACATAATATATGAAAGGGTTTCATAATTACATAGGATGTAAACTTGAACCAATGTGATATTTACATAAGATGTAAATCGAATGACATATGGTATGGGGTAGATTATTACATTAGATGTAAATCCCAAGAGACCTAAAACCTTCCTAAATCAATCGAAAGTGAACGATACATTGAGCTAGCCATATTTGATTAATTGATCTAATTGATGTCTAGAAAAGCACAAAGGTGATTATTTAATTAGGACCTTACTCTCTGAGTAAGGGGAGTCTCCCACCTGCTTACTTGGCCAATTGATCGATTACCTCCTATGGAAAGCTCAAAGTTGGAATCACTAAGATCTGATTACCCAATATTAAGTCGATTGGTCTTTCACCGTAGTAGAATTGCTAAGATCTTTCCGACGTTGATTAGTCTCGGCTGGATACAGTGGGCTAGTTGCATCGGAGGATTGGACCTCTCTATTAACATGAGATGTTGTAGGGTAAAGGTGGGGTTGGGCTCCAATAACTGTTAGGTGAGGACCCAATCACAGCTTTATTTTCGTGGGATATATGGTGGGTCTAACTTAACCAAGGAACGGGTCCAATAACTGTTAGGTGAGGTCCTTATGACTTGGAGACTAGGTTAGCTCAATATGCTTACGAAGCATTGTACAAGAGTTGTACACTCATCATCTATGTATCTCCAATAACTGTTAGGTGAGGTGACATGTAGATTGGTGGGACCGCAGCACCCCACTCGAAACTCTAAGTTGCAGGTTTCCATATCTTTACCAGGGAAGTGTGAGAGATCCGAGAAATAGTGGAAGAATTTGATCCAATTTTGTTTTAAAAATTTCTAAAATAAATTAATGTCAAATACAAATTTCTAATTAGAATCTTTACTTTCTACAGATATCAATGGCTTCCAACCTGATAGTTCGAATTCTAGATAACAATAGGTTGACTTGACCAAACTATAAAGATTGGCTCCGCAACTTGAAGATTGTCTTGAGTTGTGAAAAGATAGCTTATGTTCTTGATCATGAACTCTCGGTGTTACCAACCGTGCAACCAATGAGCCGCGTGAGACGCATGCAAAATGGTTGGATGACGATAATAAGGTTAGGTGCTACATTTTGGCATCCATGTCCAACGAATTGCAATGTCAGCATGAGAGCATGAGACTGTTAAGGACATACTTGATCACCTACAAGAGTTGTATGGTGAATAGAGTCGCGCAGTGAGGTTTGAAGTGTCCAAGCGGCTCTTCAAAGCCAAGATGCGCGATGGGCAGTCCGTCCATGAACATGGTTTGACCATGATCAAGGATCTTGAGGAGCTTGAGAAGCTTGGCATGACTATGCACAAGAATTTGCAAACAGATTTGATCCTACAATCATTTCCATATTCATATAAGTAGTTTATTGTAAACTACCATATGAATAAAATTGAATGCACCAAACTTGAATTGTTGAATATGTTGGCGACAATTGAGGGAACCTTGAAAGGTTCAAGGGGCACAGTTCTCGCTGCTGAGCTAGCTTCTACTTCCAAGAGAAAGTCTACTGGGAAGAAGAAGAAGCCTGCGAAGAAGCAGAAGATCGAGAAAAAGCCGAAGAAGGAAGTTTCTAAGAAGAAGGCCGAACCCAAAGGAAAATATTTCCATTGCAATGAAGATAGCCATTGGAAGAGGAACTATCCTATCTACATGGGAAACATAAAGAGCAAGAAGGGTGACACGCCTTCTGAAGGTATGTCTAATATGCTCATTATTAAAACTAATCTAATGGTTTCTTCTATTTTCAGTTGGGTTATAGACTTTGGTTCTAGTGTTCACTTGTGCACTACCATGCAGGGACTAAAGGAAAGTAGAAGACTTACGGAAGGTGCGGTAACCCTACGGGTTGGCAATGGAGCAAGAGTTGCTGCTGTTGCTGTGGGCACATTCCCTTTGCATTTACCGTCAGGATTTAGTTTGATACTTAGAGATTGTTATTTTGTACCTAGTGCTAGCAGAAATTTGATTTCTGTATTTTGTCTAGCACAGGAACATTATGAATTCAATTTCAATAAAGACTACGTTTCCATTTATTTGCGAAATAAACTGTTTGGACGTGGTTTTATGATTGACGGTCTCTATTACTTACATATGGATGTATCTGTGAACGTATCTGAGCATACAGTGAGTACCATAGGATTTAAAAGATCTAAAGATGAGATAAAACAAAAGTATTTGTGGCACCTCAGACTTGGTCATATAGGAGAAGACAGAATTAACAAATTGGAGAAACATGGGCTTTTGAGTTCATTGACTTCTGAGTCATATCCGATTTGTGAATCCTGCCTTCAAGAAAAAATGGCCAAATTACCCTTTGTAGGACACGGGGAGAGGTCCGCTGAAATACTGGTCCTAGTACACACTAATGTGTGTGGCCCATTCGATTTGCAGGCTAAGGACTAATTTTTCTACTTTATTACTGTAAACCCCGGACCAGATGGACAGGCATGGACCAAAGCCGACGGTCCATTTGTAAATTTTGGAAGGAAGGAGGTGGAGGGCGGCAACTGTGAGGCAGTTATAACCGCCTAACAGCCGCGGTCCCCCACCCCTCTGAGATTGACGGAGGGTTATAAAAATCCATGGAGTCCTGAGCACGGGACCCCATCGACTACACTCTCCCTACTCCTCACCTTCTCCCTCTGTGCAAGGAGCCAGATAGCAGTGGCACCGGAGGAGGGGGGGACTGACAGCTCGTCGTCGCACTATGCCACTGGAGCAGACACAGCAGCTCGCTGGAAATATTTCACAGCTTATCGGAGCTAGGTAAACCCTAACTCTTCTCCCCATTCATGATTTACATGTTAATAGCTTAGATCCAATCTAGCTAGAAGAGGATTAACAGAGAAAGATGGGTAGGGAGATGATGTAGAGGGGAAGATCTTATCATGGGCGGCATTCATCCGGCACTAGGTCTATTGACCGAAAACCATTGACGGCCCATGTTGAAGAACCTTCCCCTCCACTCAACGGTGACTTCCCCTTCCCATTAAAATCCTAGATCTAAAAAACCCAAAAATGAACCTACCTCTCGATTCATGGGGATGGTTCTCGGCTTGTACAAATCCGGTTCCCATGGAGGGAACCGGTTTGATTGTGGCTGGAGGGAATCAGAGAAGATGGACCGAAGGGCGATTTCCGATGGCCATGGACGTCGTCGGCTCGGGCCACCGTAGACGCCATCGGGCCGACCGCGGGTGTTGGCCGCGCGTTTCACGAGTATCACCGGCTTCGGCCGGCCTTGTCACTCCCCGACGGGTGGCCATGACCCATCTCCTCCACCGGAGGTGGAGGAGTAGAGCTGCCAGTCGGGCCGCGGCTGCCGCAGGTGGGACCCCGGCCGTCGTCGGTGCCGCTGGTTGGCCGCAGCGCCGTCGGCTTTGGGCCGGCCTCATCCCGAGCACCCTTCCAAGCTCGTTTCGTGGGAGAAGAGGAGAAAAGGGGAGGAGATCGGGATGGAACGAAGAAGGAAGAAAGAGAAGGTTCAGGAAGGGAGAAGAAGAAAGAAAAGAAAAAGAAGAAAGAAAAGAAAAGAAAAAGAAGAAAAGAAAGGAAAAGAAAAAAAATGTGGTGGGCTGAAATGGGCTTGATTTTCGGAGTGGGCTTCAAATAAATTTGGCTTTAGAAGCCTTGGCCGGGCTGGGCCCTGATTCAAGCCCAATGTTCTTAAAACCAAAACTAACTGGGCCTGAAAAGCTCAAATTTTAATATAGGAACTAAATTGAATATAGTTTGAGGCTAGGTTCCCTTTAAATTAATTAGAACTGATAAGGTTTAATTATAAATTAACTAATTATGTTTCTGGGTCTGAATACAAATGGGCCCAGTAGTTGAATCAGGCCAAGGGTCTGATCCAGAATCTAATTAGACGTCGGGCCTGAATGCAAATGGGCCCAGACCTGAACCAGAGGGCAATTGGGTGGAATTGGCTCAGATCTGAACCAGAAGCTGGATCAGACCTGAATCAGAGGTTGAATCAGGTTTGAACCAGAAGCTGAATTAGACTTGAACCAGTAATTGAATCAAATCTAAGCCAAGAAGTAGATTAGACCAGAACCAGAAATTGAATTGGGCCATGGGCCTGAACCAGAAATTGAATTAGGCTACAGACCCGAAAATAAAATTGAGTCCTATGGATGGGCTGTAAATGACTTTAAGATTATAAATAAATAGAAATTAAATGTGCAAGTGACATGTAATTTAATGATCTTGCTAGGTATTGTAGAATTGGCATTTGGTGAGCAAATTAATGTATGTAACCTGTCTTAATCTTATTATGGATCATGTATCACGTTTTATATGATGAAAAAGTATTATTTATAGACTTGGAATTGTGTATATGAATTGTGGAAAATGTAAGTAACCCGGATATAATCTTATGTTTTATCAAATACTTGTGACTATTTGATTATGAAATTGAATATGATTATTTATATTTTCACAAAATTAGGATCCAACATGTGTTAGCAAATGATTGCATGATTTTGGATAAATAGCATCCATCATGATTATTATATTATTTACACATGATTATGATGATGTAGAAAGATGCATGGAAACAAAAATAAAGTTTTCAGCATGATCATGAATTTTATTCAGCATGATGCCATTATTCATTTTCCAATGTACCGATGAGAAAAGATTTATGAAAAGCATGATATGTTTTTTTAAGAACTCTCAGATCGCTATGCACGACCCCCGCCAGTGGGTAACAGTAACTAGGCATACGACCCCAGCCAGTGGGTAAAAGTAACTTGGCTTTACGACCCCCGCCAGTGGGTAATAGTAACTAGAAAAAGACCCTGCCAACGGGGAACAATAGTTGGCAAAGATTATGGCCCTCGCCAGCGGGTTACAGTAGCTCGGCATACGGTCCTCGCCAGCGGATTATAGTAGCTCGGTATACGGCCCTCACCAGTGGGTTATAGTAGCTTGGTTTAGACCCTGCCAACGGAGAACAATAGTTCGCAAAGATTATGGCCCTCTCATGCGGGTTACAGTAGCTCGGCATACGGCCCTCACCAGCGGGTTATGGTAGCTTGGTTTAGACCCTGCCAACGGGGAACAATAGTTGGCAAAGATTATGGCCCTCGCCAGCGGGTTACAGTAGCTCGGCATACGGCCCTCGCCAGCGGATTTTAGTAGCTTAGTTTAGACCCTGCCAATGGGGAACAATAGTTGGCAAAGATTATGGCCCTCGCCAGTAGGTTACAGTAGCTCGGCATACGACCCTCGCCAGCGGGTTATAGTAGCTTGGTTTAGACCCTGCCAACGGGAAACAATAGTTGGCAAAGATTATGGCCCTCGCCAGTGGGTTACAGTAGCTCAGCATACGGCCCTCGTCAGCGGGTTATAGTAGCTTGGTTTAGACCTTGCCAGCGGGGAATAATAGTTGGCAAATATTATGGCCCTCGCCAGCGGATTATAGTAGCTCGGCATACGGCCCTCGCCAGCGTGTTATAATAGCTTGGCTTAGTCTCTGCCAATGGGGAATAATAGTTGGTAAAGATTATGGCCCTGTCACGGGTAATAATAGTGACCATAGCTGCACTATCATCTGAGAGCACGAATTTCAAAGTATAAATAATGATGAGTACGGATTTCAAAGCGTGAATAATGATGAGTACGGATTTCAAAGCATGAATAATGACGAGTACGAATTTCAAAGCATGGGATAATGATAAAAGTTTTATGATGTATAGCCATGTTTATGAAGTTGCATAAATGGACATGCATAGTTTTATGACTGGTTTGTTATATGAAATGCTTACTTTGTTACAACTATTAGTTTCTTAAATTAATGCACTAGTATGAGAAAATATAATGCTTGATCAGATAAGATTATGCATGGTTACTTACTGAGCTTTATAGCTCATACCCATTTATTTATGTTCTTACAGATGAATAGGAGATGCGAGGAACGAGGAGCGTGACATGCTTCAGGATTATGGGGATAAGAAAATGACACATTAAATGTTGCTATTTTTAGATGCTTTGTAATCAATCTTTTATTGATGAAACATTTGAAGTTTTAAAGTGGCTGCGTGTTATTGCGGGCAAAGGTTTGCAATAGCACGACTGTGTCATGATCCGAATTCGGGGCGTGACATTTAGTGGTATCAGAGCAATAATTTTAACCATGATTAAAAACTTTAAGACTAATCATGGGGATGGGTAGTTAAGTTAGCTTTCACATAATTGGAATAACAATAATAAATAATAAAATAATAATTTTGGGGTATATTGTCTTAGGTGACAATGAGCATCAAAAAGAAGAAATGTAGGGCTAATACCAGCCATTCTAGAGACGTGATTGTGACAGAAAAACTATCAAAGCCTAGGTTAAGATCATTGTGAATTGTGAATGGAAAACTACCAGAGCTTAGGTTAAGATCATATAGGACTGTGACAAAATTAGAATCAGAGAATAAGTTTAAGATCACTAGGATTTGCAACAAAAATGTATCATAGCTTAAGGTTATAATCACTTGGGACATGACAAAAGTATTAAAATTACATTCAGTGCTTAAGTGAAAGATCACTAAGCATTGTAAGTACCGGGTTTGGTATTCGATTAGTACGGAAGTACTAGATAAGATGTTTTTGATCATGATGAGAGATGTTTGACCTAAGATAAGTATAGGAAGGTTAACTATGGCATAGTGGTTATACTATGTTCGGATATTGTATAAATGACTCAAAAGTTTAAAATTGATATAGATTTGGATATTAGAGTGTGATTTGTATATGGATTGGTCATAGAATTGGAATGAGTCAAGAAGGATTTTATTTTATATGGTATTATAAAGGATTGTTCTTCAAGGTTAATTCCGTATGTGGATTATAATTGGTATTGCATAATTGGATATTGCAAATAGTTGTATTCTATTGGTGGATTAAATTCTTAAGTGCATATTGATTGGGGAATTCTAGTTATTTGAATTTTCATGTTTGGATTGGGCTATTGGATCTTTCTCATAATTTTTGGATCCAAATGATAGCTCTCATTCATGTTTATCGGGGACTGTATGATGTATATGAAATTTCAATTCAAAGTTTGAAATTATAAGTTGATCTAGGATCTTTTGCCAATATTGTTGAGGTTATTGTTGAAACCTAAATTTGCATGAAGAATTTGAATTTTAGGGACCTACATGGTTATGATAGAAGATATTCCTAGGATAATGGTTGATCATTAAATTATGGGGCAAAGAATTTTGGCATTTAAATCCAAGGTTGGAAGGTTGACCTTATTTTGAAGGAGATCAAAAGCACCTACTATGTGTTGTAAATAGAAAGGATCAAGTTTCGGGATGCAATGACTTTGTATGTCATATTTCTTTACGCCAAAAATTTTGTGATTAGGTACCCTGAGAGGGAGACCAATGGAGATCTCGAGGATGACTTGATAGTAGAATACTTTTAAAGCTGGAGCCTTAGGTACGAAAATTTCGAGGACGAAATTTTTTTTAAGGAGGGAAGAATGTAAACCCCGGACCAGATGGACCGGCATGGACCAAAGTCGACGGTCCATCTGAAAATTTTGGAAGGAAGTGATAGGGGATCCTAGGTTCTTCGATGTTAAGCAGGCTGATTTTTTTTTTTAAAACCATGGCTGAACCTGATCGGGTTGCCTACGTATCCCTTCATAAGGGGGATCAAGCCATACGTAGTTCTTTTTAAGTTTTAAAACGCAACGGAAAAATCGAATCAAACAATTTAATTCATGCATGCTTACAAGATCAAATCTAGAAATCAGCACCTTACATAGGATTATGTCGGAATCGTTTAAACAATTATGCTAAAACTTTCATGCATGATTAACTATCAGATCTGAAAGGTAAATACTCTATTTCGATTAATCTCCGAATATCCATCGAATGGATTCTGGAGATAACTCCGTGAGGAGTCCCAAAGGAGGGTAAAACCTCGGGGAATCAGACCTAGACCCTGACTC
The DNA here is from genome assembly GCF_051530095.1 of Phoenix dactylifera. Taxonomy (NCBI): domain Eukaryota; kingdom Viridiplantae; phylum Streptophyta; class Magnoliopsida; order Arecales; family Arecaceae; genus Phoenix; species Phoenix dactylifera. The sequence goes on from NC_143199.1 coordinate 14,977,345, forward strand.
CAAAATAAAATATTGATGTGGGATTAATACCTTTTATGATGGAAGAAACTTATAGATCTGATCCTTGACTTCGCAGCCACGCACACGAATGGCCTCTATGAGAAGTACACGCGAAGCCCTAGGTAGATCGTCTTCCGCGGGAGTGCTAGCTCGCGCAGGAACGCAGCAATGGCTGAAGCTTTCTCCTTCTAAACACTCAACTTTTGATTATTCTTCAAGGAGATGGAGGATGGACGTGAGGAAAAAGGAGAAGAAGGGATGGAGGCCCTCAGGAAATTTTTTCGGAATTTTTTGAAACCTCTAAATATGGTATATATTGAACCCAAGGCATGGGGGTCTTTTATAGCCAAAAGATCCCCCCACGTATCACACCTAATTTAGCCAACTAATTTGGCTGATAAAATTCCCAAAAAAATTTTGGTGGTTTGAAGCTAAGAGGAGATAAACATATCCAAATTTCATGCATTTTGGATCCCTAAAAGATAGGAATTCATGCGTCCAAAGTTCAGCCGCAGACCACCCTATTTCATGCACCATGCAATCCCTACAAATTAGGAAATTCATCTAAATCTTTCTAGAAAGATTTAAGGCGCCATTTTTATAGAAATTATAGCCCCACACCTCCTCTCTTATCACGCCAATTTTTGGCCAAAAATAAAGAGGATAGACATAGAAAATATTGGGAATAAATTAAGGTGTCATTCTTCTCCAAGAAGATAAGGATGGGTTCATAAAATTTAGGGATTCTTCTTCTTATCCAATTCTGATTATTTGGACTCATAATCCTCATCAAATAAGGTATTCTAATTGATTTGGATCAAGCCCAATCCAATTGGGTCAAGTCCCATCAATTGGGTCAAGCTCAATCTACTTGGGTTGAACCCAATCCAATTAGGTCAAACCCTGATGCAGCCCAAATTGAATCCTATTCAATTTGGCTCAACCTAAGCCCAATTTACTCAATCAAATTGAGTTCATTAGCAATCTAATTGCTAATTAATCCTCCAATAATTCAATAATTATTTTAATATAATTTTTGCTTTGGATAATTTATCAATCGAATTGACCAAATTACCCCTGAATGATTCTTAATCATCAATCAGCCATTTGATCAACCTAGAAACTTCTATGCGTGTGACATCATAGGTTCGAACCTAAGCCGGTAGTATAGGAACATCTTCCTATACTAATCGATGTGACCATCTAGCAATGGTTCCCGACGTCCGAATAGGCCGAATATATGCGAAGCAAATATTCTAAAACCCTAGACTATGGTTACTGTATAATTCAATCCCTTTGACTCCTAATGCCAGGATGACTTAGAGCTCACTGTCAACCCTATAATTAGTACATCCATCATGTGATTAACTTTAGATATCCTGTGACTCCTCACTGGGATTACCCTGGCCAAGGTTTTGCTAAATTAATCAAAAGACATTATCTCCTGTTTGCAGGAGGGGTCAATTCCATCTCGACTCACAACTGACTACGCAAGTACTTGACTGCACCCAGTGACCTTCCATCACTGAATTAGAAATTCAGGTAGTCCGGTACCAAAGTACAGTGAGTTGTTTGCTAGTCACAGGTTGCGGTCTCAGGTCAGAGGGCCAAACTTATACCCATATCCACTCGGAACATCTCTCGACAGTAGAGCGTTCCGAAATTGGTCACGTTCAGTGAAATATACTCCTACACTTCACCTGTATGGCATACCAGTGTCTCCACACTCCTTGGTTAAGAGGACAACCAACATATATGTCACACAACGACCTAATCTCGATAATGTTGTCGTCCTAGTAACAACATATTATTTGGTCGCGAACAAGTTTAAGGACTCAAAGATAAATCCTCCTTTATCATAACATAAGTCCTAAGGACTTCATCATATAAGAGTTCATTTGAAGATGAAATGATGAATAATGCCAACTAATACTTTATTAATTTGTCAATTTATTTACAAAATTCAATCACCAATATGCTGACGATTGACATTTAGGATACAATTCCCAACAACTCCCACTTAGCCTAAAGCCAATCGGCACAGTATCTAATACCCATCTTCGACTTGTGTTCGTTGAACTCTTTAATGCCGAGGACTTTGGTAAATGGGTCAGCCATATTTTCTTTTGTTTCAATTTTCTGTAGAATCCGCCACTGTGTGCTGCTTGGAACTCTTCCAGCAGATAGCACCACCCTTAAGAGTGAAGATATATCCCGACACGCTCTTGCTATCATCTTGATCTGACTGAAAACTTGAATCGGTATATCCCTCAAGTTTTAAGTCAGAATCACCGTAGACAAGCCACTGATTTTTAGTATTTCTCAAATACTTACGGATGGTTTTTACAACCTTCCAGTGGTTGCTACCTGGATCAGACTGGTATCTGCTCACTACTCCTAGTGAGTATGCCACGTCTGGTCTAGTACATGTCATGGCATACATTATAGATCCCACTGCCGAAGTATATGGAATTCTATCCATACTCTCTCTTTCTTGAGGGGTTGTCGGACAATCTCTTTTAGAGAGATTAATTCCATGGCCCATCGGAAGATAGCCTTTCTTAGAATTAATCATACTGAACCTCTTCAGTATAGTATCAATGTATGTGGATTGGGATAATCCAAGTAATCTTCTAGATCTATCTCTATAGATCTTCATCCCTAGGATGTAAGATGCTTCTCCCAAATCCTTCATGGCAAATTGAGATGATAGCCAAACCTTTATTCCTTGTAATGCAGGAATGTCATTCCCGATTAAAAGAATGTCATCCACATACAAAACAAGAAATATGATAACTGAACCATTTGCCCATTTATAAATGCAAGGTTCCTCTTCATTCTTAATGAAGCCATATGTTTTGATTACCTTATCAAAACGTATATTCCAACTCCGTGAAGCTTGCTTTAATCCATAAATGGATTTTTTAAGCTTGCACACTTTAGACTCATCTACAGATGTAAAACCTTCAGGTTGTATCATATACACTTTCTCTTCTAAATCTCTATTTAGAAATGCGGTCTTTACATCCATTTGCCAGATTTCATAGTCTAAATGTGCTGCTATCGCAAGACAATCCGAATGGACTTGAGCATTGCCACAGGAGAAAACATCTCGTCATAGTCAATACCATAACGTTGACGATAACCCTTGGCAACCAGACGGGCTTTATAGGTCTCTACTTTTCCGTCTGCGCCCCGTTTTCTTTTGAAAATCCACTTACACCCTATGGGTTTAATCCCTTCGGGTGGGTCAACTAATGTCCATACATCATTGACCTTCATGGATTCCATTTTGGATTGCATGGCTCCAAGCCATGCATCAGAGTCATGCCTCTGCATAGCATCCATATAGGTGATCGGATCCTCATCGTTTTCATCAAGTTCGACAGGATCCCCGTCCTGGACCAAGAAACCGTAGTATCTGTCCGGCTGACGTGGTACTCTACCTGATCGCCTTAATGGTGCATTTAATATGGGTTCTGGATCTGATCTAATCAAATCCGACTCAACTGGTTCAGTAGATGGTGTCGAATCTTCTATATGTTGAACTTCCTTAAGCTCAACATTAGAACTTTTAGTTCCTTCACTAAGAAATTCTTTCTCTAAGAAAACAGCTCTATTGCTTACGAACAACTTTTGTTCTTCAGCAAAGTAGAAGTAATATCCTTTAGTTTCTTTAGGATAACCAACAAAGAAACATTTGTCAGACTTGGGTTCAAGTTTGTCTATCTTCAAACGTTTGACATACGCTGGACACCCCCAAACCCTAAGGTGAGAGAGCATCGGCTTACGTCCAGTCCACATCTCATGTGGTGTTTTATTTACAGACTTACTTGGAACCTTATTTAGAATATAGCAGGCTGACTCAAGAGCATATCCCCAAAAGGATATGGGCAGATCAGCAAACCCCATCATGGATCGAACCATGTCTAACAGAGTTCGATTTTTCCTTTCTGATACACCGTTATACTGTGGTGTACCAGGAGGAGTCCATTGAGAGAGAATCTCATTTTCTCCTAGATATGTCAAAAACTCACTGGTGAGGTATTCACCTCCTCGATCTGATCAAAGAGTTTTAATACTCTTTCCAGTTTATTTTTCTACTTCATTACGATATAATTTGAACATTTCAAATGATTCAGATTTATGTCTCATTAAATAGACATAACCATACCTAGAAAGGTCATCTGTAAATATAATGAAATATGAATACCCACCTCTAGCATTTGTGCTCATTGGTCCACATACATCAGAATGTACAAGGATCAATAAATCACTGGCTCGTTCACCTTTTCCGGTAAAAAGTGATTTGGTCATTTTACCAAGAAAACATGATTCATAGGTTGTCAATGATTCACAATCATTAACATTGAGGATTCCCTCTTTACTTAACCTGTTCGTCTTGTTCTTGTTAATATGACCTAGCCTATGATGCCAAAGGTAGACATCCGTGATATTATCTATTCTAGGACGCTTACTTGACGTGTACATTACATTAATAGGTTGTGATAACAAGTAGATGCCATTGCTCAATCGTTCCTTCATTACAGTAACACCATTCATAATAATATCACAAGAACATTTCTTTATTGAAATTTCATAACCGTTCATGGCCAAAAGGTCTACGGAAATTATATTCAATAAGAACGTAGGACAATAGTGACAATCACTCAAGACAACTACATGAGAATTGAAAACAAGTTTGAGATTTTCTAAAGCTAGAACTAGAACAGATCTTCCATCTCCAATATTCAGGAATCTCTCGCTGTTTTCGAATCTCTCATTGACCTGAAGTCCTTGCAACGAATTGCATATATTAAACGGACTTCCAGTATCTAATACCCAGGTCGAATTATCACATATAGAGAAATTACAAGGTGTTATCATATAAATACCTTGATCAGCAACTGATTGCCCTTTTCTCTTGCTTGGCCTGTTCAGGTCAAGTGAGGTAAGGTACTGAGGACAATTCCTCTTCCAATGCCCCTGCTTCTTGCAGAAGAAGCACTCCGCCTTGCTCTGATCAGCCTTTTTATTCTTTTTCTGACTAGGCTGAGCATGGTGCACTTGTTTCTTTTGGATTTTATTTTTATTTTTCCCTTTCTTAAAGGGGCGACCCTTGGATGAACCTCCCACAAAGTTCACCGTCTTCTTAAGAAGTTGGAGATCATTCTCAAACGTCTGTAGTAACCCCAACAATTGGTGATAATTCACTACAGGTTTCGTCATACGAAAATGAGTGAGAAAAGGACGGTATGATCCAGGCAATGAGTTTAGTATGGCATCCTTCTCCAATTGATCATGAAGGAGAAAATCAAGAGAGCTTAGACGCTCGATCAACTCAATCATGTACAGTACATGATCAGTTACCGAGGTCCCATCTTTCATTCGGGCACTGAAGATGGCACAACTAGTTTTGTGCCTCTCAACGTCGTCAGGAACACCGAATGATTCATTCAACACTTGAATAATATCTTCTGGCTGCGTATTCTCAAAACGCCTACTAAACTCATCACTCATTGCTGCCAACATGATGCATCGAACAGTGATCCGGTCACTAAGCCACTTCTGATAAGTGTCTCTGGCCGATCTTGATGCATTAGCAGCAGGCTGCTCAGGTGCTGGATCCGTTTTCACATAAAGGATCCTTTCATGCTCTAGCACTATTTTCAGTTTCCTATGCCAATTATTAAAATTTGGACCAGTCAACTTGTCATTGTCCAACAATGAGCGAAGTGACAAATTAGTGACCATTTCTGCATAAAAAAAAATTTGGCTATTAGTATATGAATTGACTAAACACATTAGACTTGGACTTTAGTCTAAAGGTACTCCCACTATTTTATACAAATTGGTAGCCTCTACCTCCAATTCGAAAAATTACTCCTAATTCTTTAGTGGGCACTAGAACCCAATAGATCGCATATAGGCCCGAGTGTGGCTCGGCTAACCCATATGCACCTATTGGTAGGCTAAACCAGTTGCTTCACCAAGCAACTTCTAGTGATAATTTTGCCCTAGGTTCTTTAGCAGGCGTGTGGCGCCTCCACCGAATACCCTAGTCAGGTCCAACCATTAAATGATAAGGTTAAGTCTAATCAACTAATAGACGACCAAGCCCGAGTATGGCTCGGCTCACCTGACCGCCTATTGAAGGTACACTTAACTCATCATATATTGAATGACAATTCCAATGCTTGATAAGTACCAGGCGTGCGGCGCCTCCAATAATTATCAAAACATTGGACCCATTATCACCCAACTTAATGGGAGGCTATGACCTAGTTATCCCCATAACCATTTCATTTTAAGGACCTAATAATTTTAGAGGATTTCATAATTAGGATAGATGAGAAGATCCGGTTAGTCTAATTTCTCCCACTGACTTCACCAAATCAGATTAGACTCAAACCGGTTAAGAAGGCACCTAAATCAGTCAAACTGATTTTCCTTATAGGCATGGGCTAACTCGAATCATTAAGTGATCCAATCAAAATGTGATTGACCATGTCGGCCAGGTAAGTGAGATCGGTGGAAGAGATATGCCATTAACTCGACAAAGACGAATCAGTGCGAGTAGCTCCCAATTAAAAATCACCGGTCAAAACTGCCAAACTTACCTTAGACACCGACTGGTTAATCAATTTCGATTTGATTACTCAAATGACTCGGGCTACACCTCTGAGCCTAAATCAAGTTCCATCTTGGTCTAATCAAAGACATGGACTTGATCCATTTACAACTATTGTAAATTGACCTAGAATTTCCTTGACCTAATCTAGTTACTACTTAATTAGATTTGATCAATTAATTCTATTTGTCCATGTATGATTCTAACCTTAGGTCTAATCCAATCCTAGGAACTTGATTCAAGCTAACCCATATGCCCAAAGAATTTTGCAATGTCAATTAATTGAGTTACAATTCTATTTCATAACACTTAATTCACAATTAAGTTTAGACTTATGAAAGTTTTGATCATTGCATATTTCTTTTTAATTACATATTAATTACAATCTTTCAGTTCTTAAAACATATTTTCAGATCTGAGTTTTTATAATTAATCACATGTAATCAGATTTAATTCATGTTTAAGTCATTATGTTTTATGTTCATGCATCACATATACACAACAACATGAATTAATTCAAACAACATACATCTTATGTATTTATTTTTTTACTTTTATTTTCAAATCTGATTTGTTCATTAAAATTAGAGATCATATAAATCATAAACTTTATTTAGATCTAATCTAAATAATATTATAATTTCAGATTTATTCATGTTACTAATCCTAACACAAACATGCATCATATGCATCCAAAATTTCAGATCTACTTAATCATGCATAATCAGCAATTAAATCAATCATAAAAAATACTTTAGATCTAATCTAAATATGTTAATAATTTTAGATTTAATTACAAGAATTAAAATATAAAAGTTTAAACATGAACCTGGCTCTGATACCACTGATAGGGGATCCGCGGTTCTTCAGTGTTAAGCAGGCTGATTTTTTTTTTTTTAAAACCATGGCTGAACCTGATCGGGTTGCCTACGTACCCCTTCATAAGGAGGATCAAGCCATATGTAGTTCTTTTTAAGTTTTAAAACGCAGCGGAAAAATCGAATCAAACAATTTAATTCATGCATGCTTACAAGATCAAATCTATAAATCAGCACCTTAAGAATACATAGGATTATGTCGGAATCGTTTAAACAATTATGCTAAAACTTTCATGCATGATTAACTTTCAGATCTGAAAGGTAAATACTCTATTTCGATTAATCTCCGAATATCCATCGAATGGATTCTGGAGATAACTCCGTGAGGAGCCCTAAAGGAGGGTAAAACCTCGGGGAATCAGACCTAGACCCTGACTCCAAAATAAAATATTGATGTGGGATTAATACCTTTTATGATGGAAGAAACTTATAGATCTGATCCTTGACTTCGCAGCCACGCACACGAATGGCCTCTATGAGAAGTACACGCGAAGCCCTAGGTAGATCGTCTTCCGCGGGAGTGCTAGCTCGCGCAGGAACGCAGCAATGGCTGAAGCTTTCTCCTTCTAAACACTTAACCTTTAATTATTCTTCAAGGAGATGGAGGATGGACGTGAGGAAGAAGGAGAAGAAGGGATGGAGGCCCTCAGAGAATTTTTTCGGAATTTTTTGAAACCTCTAAATATGGTATATATTGAACCCAAGGCATGGGGGTCTTTTATAGCCAAAAGATCCCCCCACGTATCACACCTAATTAGCAACTAATTTGGCTGATAAAATTCCCAAAAAACTTCTGGTGGTTTGACAGCTAAGAGGAGATAAACATATCCAAATTTCATGCATTTTGGATCCCTAAAAGATAGAAATTCATGCATCCAAAGTTCAGCCGCAGACCACCCTATTTCATGCACCATGCAATCCCTACAAATTAGGAAATTCATCTAAATCTTTCTAGAAAGATTTAAGGCGCCATTTTTATAGGAATTATAGCCCCGCCTCCTCTCTTATCACGCCAATTTTTGGCCAAAAATAAAGAGGATAGGCGTAGAAAATATTGGGAATAAATTAAGGTGTCATTCTTCTCCAAGAAGATAAGGATGGGTTCCTAAAATTTAGGGATTCTTCTCCTTATCCAATTCTGATTATTTGAACTCATAATCCTCATCAAATAAGGTCTTCTAATTGATTTGGATCAAGCCCAATCTAATTGGGTCAAGTTCGATCAATTGGGTCAAGCTCAATCTACTTGGGTTGAACCCAATCCAATTAGGTCAAACCCTGATGCAGCCCAAATTGAATCCTATTCAATTTGGCCCAACCTAAGCCCAATTTACTCAATCAAATTGAGTTCATTAGCAATCTAATTGCTAATTAATCCTCCAATAATTCAATAATTATTTTAATACAATTTTTGCTTTGGATAATTTGTCAATCGAATTGACCAAATTACCCCTGAATGATTCTTAATCATCAATCAGCCATTTGATCAACCTAGAAACTTCTATGCGTGACCTCATAGGTTCGAATCTAAGCCGGTAGTATAGGAACATCTTCCTATACTAATCGATGTGACCATCTAGCAATGGTACCCGACGTCCGGATAGGCCGAATATATGCGAAGCAAATATTCTAAAATCCTGAACTATGGTTACTGTATAATTCAATCCCTTTGACTCCTAATGCCAGGATGACTTAGAGCTCACTGTCAACCCTATAATTAGTACATCTATCATGTGATTAACTTTAGATATCCCGTGACTCCTCACTGGGATTACCCTAGCCAAAGTGGTTGTCAGGATCAAGCGCTACCATTACACCAAAACCGACCGGTGTTAGTGAAGGTGCAACTCTATTTCCTTAAACCCCACCAAAGGCAGCGCCACGAGTCGACTCCGACCAGGCCTCGCCCACCCCGGACTCCGACCTGGCCTCGCTATGGTTTCAGGGACCCTCGGGTATAACCCACCTACTAACCAAGCCATCGTCGTTGGCAGGCGGCAGGACATGCTGACAGTGACCCTTCTTGTGCTGCTCAGGGATCCGGCAAGGTATGGCCCGCACAGCGGCAGAATATATCCAACATTCCCCCCCCCAACGCGATGCCTGGGTTTCGAACTCGAGACCTCTGGCTCTGATACCAGTTGTCAGGATCAAGCGCTACCATTACACCAAAACCGACCGGTGTTAGTGAAGGTGCAACTCTATTTCCTTAAACTCCACCAAAGGCAGCGCCACGAGTCGACTCCGACCAGGCCTCGCCCACCCCGGACTCCGACCTGGCCTCGCCATGGGTTCAGGGACCCTCGGGTATAACCCACCTACTAACCAAGCCATCGTCGTTGGCAGGCGGCAGAACATGTTGACAGTAACCCTTCTTGTGCTGCTCAGGGACCCGACAAGGTATGGCCCGCACAGCGGCAGAATATATCCAACAGGAAGGAGGTGGAGGGCGGCAACTGCTGAGGCGGTTATAACCACCTAACAGCCGCGGTCCCCCACCCCTCTGAGATTGATGGAGGGTTATAAAAACCCATGGAGTCCTGAGTACAGGACCCCATCGACTACACTCTCCCTACTCCTCACCTTCTCCCTTCTGTGCAAGGAGCCAGATAGCAGTGGCACCGGAGGAGGGGGTGACTGACAGCTCGTCGTCGCACTGCGCCACCAGAGCAGACACAGCAGCTCGCCGGAAATATTTCACGACTTATCGGAGCTAGGTAAACCCTAACTCTTCTCCCCATTCATGATTTACATGTTAATAGCTTAGATCCAATCTAGCTAGAAGAGGATTAATAGAGAAAGATGGGTAGGGAGATGATGTAGAGGGGAAGATCTTATCATGGGCGGCATTCATCCGGCACTGGGTCTATTGACCGAAAACCATTGACGGCCCATGTTGAAGAACCTTCCCCTCCACTCAACGGTGACTTCCCCTTCCCATTAAAACCCTAGATCTAAAAAATCCAAAAATGAACCTACCTCTCGATTCATGGGGATGGTTCTCGGCTTGTACAAATCCGGTTCCCATGGAGGGAACCGGTTTGATTGTGGCTGGAGGGAATCAGAGAAGATGGATCGAAGGGCGATTTCCGATGGCCATGGACGTCGTCGGCTCGGGCCACCGTAGACGCTATCGGGCCGACCGCGGGTGTCGGCCGCGTGTTTCGCGAGCATCACCAGCTTCGGCCGGTCTTGTCGCTCCCCGACGGGTGGCTATGACCCATCTCCTCCACCGGAGGTGAAGGAGTAGAGCTGCCAGTCGGGCCGCGGCTGCCGCAGGTGGGACCCCGGCCACCGTCGGTGCCGCCGGTTGGCCACAGTGCCGTCGGCTTCAGGCCGGCCTCATCCCGAGCACCCTTCCGAGCTCGTTTCATGAGAGAAGAGGAGAAAAGGGGAGGAGACCGGGATGGAACGAAGAAGGAAGAAAGAGAAGGTTCGGGAAGGGAGAAGAAGAAAGAAAAGAAAAAGAAGAAAGAGAAGAAAAGAAAAAGAAAAAAAGAAAGGAAAAGAAAAAAAAATGTGGTGGGCTGAAATGGGCTTGATTTCCGGAGTGGGCTTCAAATAAACTTGGCTTTAGAAACCCTGGCCGGGCTGGGCCCTGATTCGAGCCCAGTGTTCTTAAAACCAAAACTAACTGGGCCTGAAAAGCTCAAATTTTAATATAGGAACTAAATTGAATATAGTTTGAGGCTAGGTACCCTTTAAACTAATTAGAACTGATAAGGTTTAATTATAAATTAACTAATTGTATTTCTGGGCCTGAATACAAATGGGCCCAGTAGTTGAATCAGGCCAAGGGTTTGATCCCGAACCTAATTAAACGTCGGGCCTGAATGCAAATGGGCCCAGACCTGAACCAGAGGGCAATTGCGTGGAATTGGCTCAGACCTGAACCAGAAGCTGGATCAGACCAGAATCGGAGGTTGAATCAGGTTTGAACCAGAAGCTGAATCAGACTTGAACCAGTAATTGAATCAAATATGAGCCAAGAAGTAGATTAGACCAAAACCAGAAATTGAATTGGGCCATGGGCCTGAACCAGAAATTGAATTAGGCTACAGACCCGAAAATGAAATTGAGTCCTATGGATGGGCTGTAAATGACTTTAAGATTATAAATAAATAGAAATTAAATGTGCAAGTGACATGTAATTTAATGATCTTGCTAGGTATTGGAGAATTGGCATTTGGTGAGCAAATTAATGTAAGTAACCTGTCTTAATCTTATTATGGATCATGTATCACGTTTTATATGATGAAAAAGTATTATTTATAGACTTGGAGTTGTGTATATGAATTGTGGAAAATGTAAGTAACCCGGATATAATCTTATATTTTATCAAATACTTGTGACTATTTGATTATGAAATTGTATATGTTATTTATATTTCCACAAAATTAGGATCCAACATGTGTTAGCAAATGATTGCATAATTTTGGATAAATAGCATCCATCATGATTATTATATTATTTACACATGATTATGATGATGTAGAAAGATGCATGGAAAGAAAAATAAAGTTTTCAGCATGATCATGAATTTTATTCAGGATGATGCCATTATTCACTTTCCAATGTACTGATGAGAAAAGATTTATGAAAAGCATGATATGTTTTTTTAAGAACTCTCAGATTGCTATGCACGACCCCCGCCAGTGGGTAACAGTAACTAGGCATACGACCCCAGCCAGTGGGTAAAAGTAACTTGGCTTTACGACCCCCGCCAGTAGGTAATAGTAACTGGAAGAAGATCCTGCCAACGGGGAACAATAGTTGGCAAAGGTTATGGCCCTCACCAGCGGGTTACAGTAGCTCGGCATACGGCCCTCGTCAGCGGGTTACAGTAGCTCGGCATACGGCCCTCGCCAGCGGGTTATAGTAGCTTGGTTTAGACCCTGCCAACGGGGAACAATAGTTGGCAAAGATTATGGCCCTCGTCAGTGGGTTACAGTAGCTCGGCATACGACCCTCGCTAGCGGGTTATAGTAGCTTGGTTTAGATCCTGCCAACGGAGAACAATAGTTGGCAAAGATTATGGCCCTCGCCAGCGGGTTGCAGTAGCTCGGCATACGGCTCTCGCCTGCGGGTTATAGTAGCTTGGTTTAGACCCTGCCAACGGGGAACAATAGTTGGCAAAGATTACGGCCCTCGCCAGCGGGTTATAGTAGCTCGGCATACGGCCCTCGCCAGCGGATTATAGTAGCTTGGTTTAGACCCTGCCAACGGAGAACAATAGTTGGCAAAGATTATGGCCCTCGTCAGCGGGTTACAGTAGCTCGGCATACGGCCCTCGCCAGCGAGTTATAGTAGCTTGGTTTAGACCCTGCCAACAGGGAATAATAGTTGGCAAATATTATGGCCCTCACCAGCGGGTTATAGTAGCTCGGTATACGGCCCTCGCCAGCGGGTTATAATAGCTTGTCTTAGACCCTGCCAACGGGGAATAATAGTTGGTAAAGATTATGGCCCTTTCATGGGAAATAATAGTGACCATAGCTGCACTATCATCTGAGAGCACGAATTTCAAAGTATGAATAATGATGAGTACGAATTTCAAAGCATGAATAATGATGAGTACGGATTTCAAAGCATGAATAATGACGAGTACGGATTTCAAAGCATGGGATAATGATAAAAGTTTTATGATGCATAGCCATGTTTATGAAGTTGCATAAATGGGCATGCATAGTTTTATGACTGGTTTGTTATATGAAATGCTTACTTTGTTACAACTGCTAGTTTCTTAAATTAATGCACTAGTATGAGAAAATATAATGCTTGATCATATAAGATTATGCATGGTTACTTACTGAGCTTTATAGCTCATACCCATTTATTTATGTTCTTACAGATGAATAGGAGATGCTAGGAACGAGGAGCGTGACATGCTTCAGGATTATGGGGATAAGAAAATGACACATTAAATGTTGCTATTTTTAGATGCTTTGTAATCAATCTTTTATTGATGAAACATTTGAAGTTTTAAAGTGGCTGCGTGTTATTGCGGGCAAAGGTTTGCAATAGCACGGCCATGTCATGATCCGAATTCGGGGCATGACAATTACTTTTACCGATGATTTCTCACGGTATGGTTATGTCTATCTTATGAGACATAAATCTGAAGCATTTGAAAGGTTCAAAGAATTCAGATTTGAAGTAGAAAAACAGACAGGAAAACTTCTTAAGGTTCTTCGATCAGATCGAGGAGGAGAATACCTTAGTGGAGAGTTTCGCGATTATCTCAAAAAAAATGGTATAGTTTCACAATGGACACCTCCTAGAACACCTCAGCTCAACGGAGTATCAAAAAGGAGGAATCGGATCCAATTGGATATGGTCAGGTCCATGATGAGCTTCACTGACTTACCCTTATTCTTGTGGGGAGATGCCCTACTTACAGCTATCTACATATTGAATAGAGTTTTCTCTAAGTCCGTTCCTACCACACCGTATGAGATATGGCATGGTAAGAAACCAAGTCTTGGTTATCTCAAGATTTGGGGATGTCCGGCCCAAGTGAAACGGCAACAGGTAGAGAAGTTAGAGGCTAGGACAATTGGTGCTCGTTTCGTTGGATATCCTAAAGAGTCATTAGGGTATAATTTTTACATCCCAGAAGACGACAAAGTGTTTGTGAGCCGACATGCCATCTTCTTGGAAAAAACAGTTTATCCTTGATAGAGGCAGTGGGAGGAAAATTGAGCTCAAAGAGAAAATTTCTCAAGAGCAACGAGCAATTGAGCCTAGTGAACCTATTCGCATTGAGCCAATACATTAAGAACCTCGTCTACTTCGTAGATCCAGTAGGATCTCCCATCCTCCTGAAAGATACTTAGGTATGCTTACAGAGGACATAGAGGAAGAGTTCCTCATGGGAGAAAGGGATCATAGTAATGATCCCAAGACCTACAACGAAGCGATGTTAGACATCGACTCTGAAAAATGGATGGATGTAATGAAGTCAGAAATAGACTCCATGCATTCCAACCAAGTATGGACCTTAGTAGATCCACCTGAAGATATTGTACCTATTGGGTGTAAATGGATCTACAGAAGAAAAATGGGTTCTGATGGCAAGGTAGAGACCTATAAGGCAAGGTTGGTGGCAAAAGGTTATAGTTAGTATGAAGATATTGACTATCAGGATACCTTTTCACCGGTAGCCATGCTGAAGTCCATTCGAACGTTGCTTGCCATTGCAGCTTATCATGATTATGAGATATGGCAGATGGATGTGAAAACTGTATTCCTTAATGAATATCTTGAGGAAGATATCTATATGAAACAGTCTCAGGGTTTTACTTCCAGTGATGGTGATCACAAGGTCTGCAAGCTGCAAAGATCCATTTATGGACTAAAGCAAGCATCTCGGAGTTGGAACACTCGTTTCGATGATGTGATCAAATCGTTTGATTATATCAAAAATGAAGAGGAACTATGTGTGTACAAAAAGGTCAGTGGGAGGGCTATAGTATTCCTTGTATTGTACGTGGATGATATACTCCTAATTGGGAATGATATTCCTATACTCACATCGGTCAAGTTATGGTTGTCTAAGAAGTTTTCCATGAAAGACCTAGGTGAAGCATCTTATATTTGGGAATAAGGTCTATAGAGATAGATCTAAGAGGATGCTTGGCCTATCACAGAAAATGTACATAGAGGAAGTGCTGAAGAGGTTCAGCATGGAAAACTCTAAAAGGGGATTGTTACCCTTAAGGCATGGGATAAATCTCTCCAAGAAGATGTGTCCAAAACATTTGAAGAGATTCAGCGCATGAATAGGATCCCTTATGCATCGGCTATAGGGAGCCTCATGTATGCCATGCTATGTACTCGACCTGATATAGCACATGCTGTGAGTATCACGAGCAGATATCAGTCGAATCGAGGCGAGGAGCACTGGATAGTTGTGAAAAATATCCTTAAGTACTTGAGAAGGACTAAGGATATGTTTTTGGTCTTTGGGGGAGGCACAGAGTTAAAGGTAGAAGGATATACTGATTCAGACTTCATGACTGACCCTGATGATAGAAAGTCTACATCAGGATATGTATTCTTATGCAATGGAGGATCGGTAAATTGGAAGAGTTCCAAGCAACCGATTATTGCAGATTCTACCATGGAAGCAGAGTACATTGCTGCATCGGATGCTGCGAAGGAAGCGTTCTGGTACAAGAAGTTTGTCGAAGAGCTAGAAGTCATGTCATCAGATGCCATAATCCTTTTCTGCGACAACAACGGTGCCATAGCACTGGCTAAGGAGCCGAGGTCTCACCAGAAGTCCAAGCACATAGAGCGGCGATTTCATCTAATTCGCAACTACCTCAAAAAGAAGTATGTAGAGGTGCAGAGAGTAGACTCCACTGATAACGTGGCGGACCCATTCACTAAGCAGCTGAGTCAGAAGAAATTAGAAGTCCATCTTGAAAAAATGGGACTTAAATACATGTCTGATTGGCTTTAGTGCAAGTGGGAGATTATTAGAAGTATGCTCTAGAAGCCAACGTGGCTGACGCATATTTGTAATTTGACTCTTATTAACAAATAAGATTGGGCAATTTATTTTTCATTCATGTTTTGTATGTATCCATGAATCGTCCAAGAAATTAATAGATGATGGCACATATTCTCAAAGGAGTTGAGAATTTGAGGCATGTGTCATTAGGAATTAATTTCTAAATGCTCCTGATCGATGGATCCATCACGAGGGACGGTGATCGATCTGCTGAGATTAGTGCACAGATCACTTAGTCAGATAGACGAGTCTTGAGTCTAAATTTTATAAGAATTTTCAAGGAGGCTTTCAAAATTTATAATTTGAGATATGTATCTTCTACATTGTAACTCATCTTAAGTCATTAAGATTGAAAATACATATTTCAAGCACATTGGAGCACATTCAGAATCTTTATTTTTAATATTGAGTTTTGGTACAAATTGGAGGACATTTTAACAAGTTATTAGGACATTATGTACCAAAGTTAGGCAAGTAGAAAGATAGATCAAGATTAATTTATTTTGCCTAAATAGAAATATCCTTCTCTTCTTCTTTTTGTAAATCTATTTAACTTTCAGATTTCAAAGATGATCGTGAACGATAAATCTAAATTTTTTTTTAATATTACTTATAAAAACTTTATATAGTATTTCAGACATTCAAGCATTGGAACTGATTTAATAAAGAAAATTTTTGATCAGAAAAACATAAGATGAGTTCAAATGCAAGTGAAAATAATTTTCATTAAACTTTGGAACACAAGTTATTTTGAGGCAAGGGTGAAGCAAAGACTTGTATGCAAAGTCAAAATGTATTCCAAGTTACGAATATCAATTTATTGTTAATAAAACATATTTCAATCAACTTATCCAAGCATGGAGCATTACAACTTATATTTAAGGAAGATCTTTGTTATCCGAATATTGTAAGCACATAATTCAAAGCATGCCACTCATAACAAGCATGTCATGGATCAAAATCAATTCTTTTCAAATAACCTTTCCCTATTTAAATATGATTCTACATTGATTTTGTTCTTAAGGTGTGTTTTCAAGTGATTGAAGCTTCATTTGATTCTTCTTATGTACTTTCATTTATTTTCTCATTTATTTTTTAATTTCTTTCCTTAACCAATTAATGAACATTTTGATTTTGTTTTTCGTTTTTACTTTCTCATACTCTATACTCTATTTGCTCCTTATCCGGTGGAGTTGGAAGGGAAACGAGGTACTACCACTAGCCTCCCTCTTGTGCCGTCCCTAATATATCCTACACCGAATAGTTGGGTCAAATAGTGCTGGGTACTACCACTAGCCTCCCCATTAGCACCATCCCTATGATGAGCAATATAGAAATATCCAACCGTTTCTTTTAAATACAATCTATTATGGATTTTATCCCTTCTAAAATAATCTTCACACAAATTTCACAAATGTGCTGAATATATTATGTTTGTTTTATTTTTACTTAAGATTAGAGTATTTACTTAGCTTTTACTTTTTTCTGAACAATGTTTGTCATCTTTTTCTTTATATCGCTCTCTCTCTTTTTGTCATTTTTAAGTAATTTACATGAAGGAGCAGAATAAAGAAATAATCTTATATATCATATAAGTGTATATCATGCAAACAAAATTTTCATTGTGCTCAAGAGTTCATAGCTTATCACAAGTTATTTTAACTCAAACTTTGAAGCATAAACTTGTGTGTTTCATGGTTATGCATCACATAGGCAAAGGTGTATTTTAAATTAGGTAAACCATAAAACAATTTTCAAAAGTCTAAATTAGTCAATACATATGTAGACATAATATCAAGAGATTAGTAATTAAAGACTTTAATCATGCCACAATAAGATTTAAATTATTGACTTTTGCTCAACTAATTTACAAGAGAAGTATCTAAAATTACTAATTCATTCTTCATTCTTCAAGTCAAATACCTACTAGATTTCTTATGTATAAACTTTTGGCTGAAGAAGGACCTCTCTCTTGTTTGCATGTGAATGTTTATTGTACCTTACATGGAGGTGTCCTTCAAGTTGAAATTTTTCATTTCTTGCTCATAGGTCCTGCATTATTAGCAAAGTCTTTTTCTTTCTTGAAGGAAAGTCATTAGTTTTGTGGAGTGATTGAGTATTCCCTAATTGATTTTGATGAGCACAAAGCATTATGAGTATGTCTTATGTTGTTCTAATAAATTCAATCTAGTGTTTCAGGCAAATCTTTATGAATTTCTGTTTAAGTGCCTCGAGCTTTGGTTCAAAATATTTTGGCTAAGTATTTGACTCAATTTGAACCAAAGTCTGCATCACGAGTCGACTCCGGAACTTTGCGAGTCGACTCCGGAACACTTAAAGTTTCTGGCACAAGCTCGAGTCGACTCCGGGACTATCCGAGTCGACTCCGACTGAGAATAGACAGAAAGACATAACGATGAATTTTAGACCATGTTAGCGAGTCGACTCTAATGCTTGGTGAGTCGACTCCAGATGGTCCCGAATCGACTCCAAAGGGTAATAGACAGAAAGACAGAACGATGGATTTTAGACCCTGTTGCTGAGTCGACTCTAGAAGGTTGCGAGTCGACTCCGATTCTTGGCGAGTCGACTCCAAGTATGTCCGAGTCGACTCCCAGAGGAAAGCAGTCTGAAAAGGCATAGAATCAGCTTTCGGAGACTCTATGAATGAGTCGACTCCAAGTGTTCCAGAGTCGACCCCCAAGCTAGTCGAGTCGACTCTAGTAAGGTCCGAGTCGACTCCAAGGCAAAAATGTTCAAAAGACAGAGAATCAATTTTTCGGTCTCTGAGAACGAGTCGTCTCCCGAAAATATCGAGTCGCCTCTCAAGTCAGCCGAGTCGACTCCAAGTAAACCCGAGTCGACTCGAGGAAGAAAAATAGAAAGTTGAGCTTCTAGAACTCTGAGAACGAGTCGACCCCTGAATGCCCGAGTCGTCTCCAGCTGTTGGCGAGTCGACTCCAGTTTGGTCCGAGTCGACCCCAGGACGAGGCATAACTTTAATTCAAATCTGGAATAGCGGGTGAGTCGTCTCCAGTAAAGCGCGAGTCGACTCCAGTAACAGCCGAGTCGACTCCAGATCGCACGAGTCGACTTCGATCCCAACGGATACATTGTCAGATTGTGCTGACGGATCAGAACGGCTCCAAATCACTCTCTAACAGCTAGTTTTCGAAAGAAATCACTTAAATAGCCAGAGTGAATAGTAGTAGACAACAAGAGAGCTATTTCATTTGAGCATTAAAGCATTTCAACCACCAAGAGCTTCCGTAGAGTGAATCCAAGAAAAAGAAGGAAGAAGTGCATTCAACTCAAACCAAAAAGTGCTTCCTTCGCATTCAAGGCTCTACTACTATCCTCCATCCTTCGGCACATTCAAGAGGAGACTCAGAAATTGAGAAGCCCCCACTTTCTCATCTAAAATCTGTTTGACGGCTTCTAACTCAACTTTGTTTATATTGTCTCACACTTGCTTTTTTAGAAGCTTTCTTGTGAACTATAAACTCTTATTTTGTATACTTGATTCAATCAGGGGATTGAATCAAGGGTTGTAAGGTTTGTTGGTGAGCCAAAGATAAAACCAACGGTGTAAGGTTGTGGTTGGTGAACCGGAGAAAACCAACTGGGTTTGATTGTGAACCCGGAAAAACAATCGAGTAGTTTTAGTCGGTGAGCCTGTCAAAACCGACCGAGTTCATTGTGACCTCGTGAAAACAACAAGTTGGGTTGTGAGCTTGTAAAACAACCGGCTGTAATACTAGGAATTATAGTAAACTCCCAAGTGCGGCTTGGGGAGTAGACGTAGGAGCAAGAGTTGGCTCCGAACCACTATAAATCTCTCTGTGTTTGTATTGCACCTTGTCTCTTTCTCTCTCTTCACTCATTGCATCTTGTGATCTAATTAATTCATTTGCAGTAGGCTTAGTTAATCACTCACCTTATTTTTAATTGGTCAATAATCAATTAAAACCCAATTCACTCTCCCTCTTGGGTTGTCTCCTTGGGCAAGAAGTGGTATCAGAGCAGGTGCTCTCATATCGATTGGTGTTTCAATTCTTAAAAAGAGTAAAAGATTAAAATGACAACCCCTTTTGGATCTTCCCTTAGTGAGGGGCAATCCACCAATAGGCCTCCATTGTTCAATGGAGCTAACTATACCTACTGGAAGACTAGAATGAGGATATTTATCCAAATCCAAGATTATGATGTTTAGAGCATCATAGTTAATGGACTGTATATTTCTTTTATCTATGTTGATAACATTGCTATACCCAAGCTTGAAAAAGATTGGGATGATAATGATAGAAGGAAGGCACAACTAAATGCTAAAGCAATGAATGTTCTTTATTGTGCCTTGGATCCTAATGAATTCAATAGAATTTATGCTTGTAACTCTGCAAAAGAGATATGGGATAGACTTGAAGTGACCCAAGAGGGCACAAATCAAGTCAATGAATCTAAAATCAACATGCTAGTTCATAAATATGAACTATTTAAAATGGAATCTAATGAAACCATCTCTTGCATGTTCACCAGATTTACTGATATTGTCAACGGCTTAAAAAGCATTGGAAAAAGTTATACTAACAATGATCTTGTCAGAAAAATTCTTCGTTCTTTACCAAGGTCATGGGAAGCCAAGGTTACGGCAATCCAAGAAGCAAAAGACTTGAACAAGCTGCCACTCGAGGAGCTCCTTGGATCTCTAATGACGTATAATCTCATAATGAAACAACACAGCGAAGAAGAATCCTCCCATAAGAAAAAGGTAATTGCCCTTAAGTCTACCTCTTCTAACAAAGATCTTTTTTGTAGTAGCAGTAGTGAAGAAAAAGACAATGAGGAAGATGAAGAAGAGGCTCTTCTTGTGCGAGAATTCAGAAGATTCATCAATCGAAAGAAGCCCTTCCATAAGAAGAGATTTCCTTCGAGTTCCTTCAATAAGGATAAAGATAAAAAAAGAGAAAGTGAGAGAATCGGATGCTATGAATGCAAGAAGCCGGATCATTTCAGAGCCGACTGTCCCTTGCTGAAGAAGGGCAACAAGTACAAGAAGAAGAAAACTCTTGTCACCACCTGGACTGACTCCGATAAGTCATCATCATCATCGGAAGAGGAACAAGAGGAAAAGGCCAATTTCTGCTTTATGGCAAATAAAAATGAGTTAATATCTAAAACTCATTTAGATTTTACCTTTGAAGAATTGTATGATGCCTTTAATGAACTAATAGATGAATATAGGATAATAAACTTTAAAAACAAAGAATTGAAGCTAACTAATCAATCTTACATTCATAAAAATGATAAATTAATTAAGGATAAGGATTCTATTGTCAAAGAAAATTTAGAACTTAAAAACAGTAATCAAACTCTAAAAGATAACTTTACAAAATATTTAAACTTACTAAAAATAGAAAAACTGAACTTAACAAAAGAACTTGAAAAATATAAACTTATTGTTGAAAAATTTACTTATAGCTCTGAAAAACTAGAAATGATTCTTAATAGTCAAAGAGCTGTGTTTAATAGAGCCGATTTAGGGTATAAGCCTAAGAACAAACAAAAATTTCTAAAAAACTTCTTTGTAAAAGCCGGTGAAAGTAAAGCTAAAGATGTAACCTATTTTTTTTGTGGTAGAGTAGGACATAAAGCTAATATGTGTAACTATAGAAAAACAAAAGCTAAAAGAAAGATTAAAAGAGTTTGGGTTCCAAAAGGAATTAACATAACTAACCTTGAAGGACTCAAGAAAACTTGGGTACCTAGGACTGTATGATTTCCTTGTGTAGGAGTGTCTTGCAGCAAAGCTCAATAAACACTGTTGGTATTTGGATAGTGGCTGCTCAAGACACATGACGGGTGATAAGGAGCAATTCTTCACCCTAGAGTCTAAGAAAGAAGGTGCGGTGACTTTTGGAGACAATAACTATGATCACATCATTGGTATCGGTAAAATACAAATCACACCTTCAACCTTTTTTGATAATGTTCGGTTTGTAGATGGTCTCAAGCATAACTTACTTAGCGTTAGTCAATTATGCGATAGAGATTTTGATGTTTTGTTTAAGCCATCTATGTGCATCATAACCAATTCAATTGACAATAGCTTAATTTTCAAAGGACTAAGACGTGGCAATGTTTACGTAGTAGATCTTGATGATCTTGATAAAAACAGCCGCTGCTTAGTAGCTAATGATATTAAGCTCAATGAGGCAAGTTGGTTATGGCATCGTAAATTAGGTCACGCAAGCATGTACACACTATCTAAATTAATTAAAAGAGATTTTGTGATTGGTTTGCCAAAGCTGAAATTTGAGAACAATAAAATTTGTAGAGCGTGTCAATTTGGCAAACAATCTAGAAGTTCTTTTAAGTTTATAAATTATGTCTCTACTACTAGACCTCTTGAGCTACTTCACATGGAACTTTTTGGACCAACTAGGACCACAAGAATTGGTGGAAATAAGTATGGTCTTGTCATAGTAGATGATTTTTCTAGATACACATGGGTCATATTTTTAGCTCATAAAGATGAAGCATTTTCAGTGTTTAAGAATTCCATAAGGAAGTAACTAACACAAAAATACTTCAGTTATAGCTATTAAAAGTGATTATGGAACGAAATTTGAAAATCATCTATTTAAAAAATTTTGTAGTAAAAAGAGAATAACTCATAATTTTTTTGCATCTAGGACTCCACAACAAAATGGAGTGGTAGAAAGAAAGAATAGAACCCTAGAGAAAATGGCTAGGACCATGTTGTGTGAAAGTGATCTCCCAAAGTATTTTTGGGGTAAAGCTACTAACACATCATGTTATATTCTAAATAGAGTTCTATTGAGACCAATTATAAAGAAAAAACCTTATGAACTTTGGAGAGGTAGAAAGCCCAAAGTAAACTACTTTCATATTTTTGGTTGTAGGTGTTTCATTCATAATAATGGCAAAGAAAACTTAGGTAAATTTGATTCCAAATCTCATGAAGGTATCTTTTTGGGATATTCTACATCAAGTAGGGCATATAGAATCTTCAACAAAAGAACTCTTGTTATTGAAGAATCTATTCATGTTGTTTTTGATGAGACTAATGATGCTTCTTCTAGCAAGAGAGTAGCTTTTGATGATGATGCAGGGATACTTGAGGAAAAGATGGATGACATGACCTTGCTGATAATTGCATAATAATTCATAATTTAGTTATCTTTCCACAACACTTATCAATGTTCTTAAACTGATAAATACTTATTTTACCATAAAATTGAATAATCGTTGAAATAAATTTACAATATAGTAAAAAGAAATAATAATAATTCTTTTCTTAAACCAGATTCTGAACTTGTTTCTCTCTTGGTTGCAATCTTTCATGAAAACTACAGAAAAACATATAAGGAGATTGTGTTGACTCGGCTAAGGTTATAATTAAATGGGTTTTGGTCTTGATTAGATTGAAAGTTATAATTGTATGGAAAATATTTGATTACCCTTTTTATTAAGTCATGGTCTTAGTTTTGACCGGTCGAGTTCGATCTGAAGCAGTTTAGCAATAATTAAATTTGAAGGACATTAGGCTCGAGAACAAGTTCAAGCAAATCAACAATCATGACCCACCGCAAATCCAAAGCCAATTTCCAACCAATTCGTTACCTGCTTTCATATAAAATTTATAATAATAATAACTAAATATTCACGATTCACTGTTCATATGAACAGTGTCCCGTTAAAATACTGTTCATATGAACAGTGTTACAAAAAAAAAAACTAAAATGCCAAAAACACTGTTCATATGAACAGTGTTCCGTGAAAACACTGTTCATGTGAACAGTGTTAGAGAAAAAATAAATAATACATAATAAATAAATAAATAAATAAATTATAATAAATAAATAAATAAATAAATGGCTCGGCTACTGTTCATCTTCTTCCCCCGAAGAGTATCTCACGCGCAGCTCACCGTCCGCGGTGCCTCCCCGTTGATCCCGCGGCCGCCCACCATCCGCGGCGTCCTCCCGACGATCCCGCGACCAGCATCTCCGCCTCGTCTTCCGCCAGTGACGCAGCCCGCAGCCGAGATCCAGCTCCGCCATCAAGCCGCATCGAAATCCCAGCGTCTCCGCCTCCTCCTCCGCCCGTGGCGCATCCGGATCCCATCCCAGTCTCCGCGATCCCAGCCGGCTGCAATCAACGATCCAGCTCCTCCGCCATCAGTCTGTTCCAGCCGCATCCAACGATCACGCCCTTCTCCAGCGATCTCACGTGCAACAGAAATCAAGCCTCCGTCGAGATCATTCCCAGCATCACGCCCTCCTCCTCGCTGGGGATCCATCACCGGCCCTCGGCGATCTATAAAAGCAAGATGAAGAAGAGGGAGAAGGGGAGAGCGGGGCTTCGACAGAAACAGGGGACCCCCTGTTTCGGTGAATAAAAGGAAAGAGAAAGCCGTGCGTGGAAGAAGAGAGAAGAGAAATAAAAAAAAAAAGAGCAAGAGGGGGGAGGAAAGAGAATGTTTTGTGATATTTTGGGAATGATGGGAGGTGAAGGCTTTCATTTGCAGATGGGAGGTCATCCAGAAGCCATGCTCAGCTAAACATCCAATCTAGGGCTGGATGAAGCTCTAGCAATGTATCAGGGCATTGTAGTTCTTACTCTTTTAATATTTTTGGAGCTTGTTTAAATTCTAATTTTCAATGAAATATTCCTTTACGATATTTAAACTTTGAGCATGCTAGTTACTAATCATGTTTGCTAAAGTAGTCTAAGATGATCCATGCCTAGGAAGATGAGGTGTGCTGCACCCTAGATTAGCATACTTAGGTAGACACTTCATGCTATACCGAAGATGGATCTTCCTAAAACTCTTTATGTTTTTATTTTAAAAGGCTTGTAGCCAATTTTGCATGCCTCTCCAAAAGATAAAAATTAAGAACACAGTCCCTAATGCAATGCTACGCGGTGGATTCCAAACCCTAGATCCATCTACTTTGATAAATTTCAATTCGTACTCATAGATTAATTTAGTTAAATCAAGTTAGCAAATTCTTCTTCGTGATTTATTTTTAAAAGAAAAATAACTTATCTCCAATCTCTGTGGACCGACACCCGTAATCACTATCCTACAGGATACGTGCTATTGCGTGGTTTATTTTCGAAATTGAAATAACCGATCACTTGCAAGAGGATGAACCGAAGCAAATTGAAGAGACTTCAATAAGCCAAGAGGTAATTGCTGAACATGGGCTTACAAAGGCTTGGAGGTATGCTCACGGTCACCTTAAAGAGTTAATCTTAGATGATCCATCTCAACCTGTTAGAACTAGAGCCTCTCTTAGAAACTTAAATATTCATCTTGCATTTGTTTCACATTTAGAACCTAAAAACATTGAAGAAGCTGAAAATGATGTAAATTGGATAAATGCTATGCAAGAGGAACTAAACCAATTTATAAGAAACAAAGTATGAAACTTAGTTGAAAGACCCTCTGAATACTCAACAATTGGAATCAAATGGGTGTACAAAAATAAGCTTGATGAAAATGGAGTTGTGGTTAGAAACTAGGCTAGACTAGTAGCAAAGGGCTATAATCAAGAGGAAGGTATAGATTTTGATGAGACCTTTGCTCCTGTGGCTAGACTTGAAGCAATTAGACTGTTACTAGCATTTGCATCTTTTAAATATTTCAAATTATTTTAAATGGATGTAAAAAGTACTTTCTTGAATGGGTATATTAATGAGGAGGTTTATGTAAAACAACCTTCTAGTTTTGAAAATCATCAATACCCCAACCGTATTTACAAATTAAATAAAGCACTTTATGGTCTAATACAAGCCCCTAGAGCATGGTATGAAAGACTTAGCAAATTTCTATTAGACCATGAATTTTCTAGAGAAAATGTTGATACAACCTTATTTTTGAAAAAGAAAAATAAAGATATGTTAGTAGTGCAGATTTATATAGATGATATTATTTTCGGTGCTACTAACAATCATTTTTGCAAAGAATTTGCTGAATTAATGCAGAGTGAATTTGAGATGAGCATGATGGGAGAGTTGAACTACTTCCTCGGACTTCAAATCAAACAATCTAAGAAAGAGATTTTCATCAATCAAGCTAAGTACATCAAGGAAATGCTAAAGAAATTTGATATGGATGGAAACAAGTCAATTGGCACCCCATGAGCTCATCATGCAAACTAGACAAAGATGAATCAGATAAGTCAATAGATCAAAAGCTGTATAGAGGTATGATCGGATCATTGTTATATCTTACAGCAAGTAGGCCTGATATCATGTTTAGTGTATGCATGTGTGCTAGATATCAATCTAATCCTAAGGAATCACACCTAATTGCAGTTAAAAGAATCTTTAAGTATTTAATAGGAACAAAAGATATAGGATTGTGGTACTCTAAAGAATCAAGCATAGACTTAATAGGGTACACTGATTCTAATTTTGCTGGTTGTAAACTTGATAGAAAAAACACCAGCGGGTCATGTCAATTTTTAGGAGAAAACTTAATCTCATGGTTTAGCAAAAAACAAAACTCAGTTGCACTATCTACGGCGGAGGCCAAATATGTTGCTGCCGGAAGTTGTTGTGCTCAAATTTTATGGATCAAGCAACAACTTGAAGATTATGGCATTAAACAAGATAAGATTTTCATAAATTGTGATAATACAAGTGCCATAAATTTAATTAAAAATCCAATTCAGCACTCAAGAACTAAACATATTGAGATAAGACATCACTTCATAAGAGATCATGTGTTAAATGGTGATGTGATGCTTGAATTTATTTGTACTGATGATGACATCTTAACAAAATCTTTAAGTGAAGATCGATTTTGTGTTCTTAGAAGAGGTTTAGGAGTAATTGATCCATTTCTTTGACTCTTGTCTCTTATTCATAAATCTTGATTATTAAGTTATGTTTGATATAGTATTCCATGTTTATGATCATCAAATCATTCCTTAAGCTCTAAAGATTACTACTTTCCTCTTCTTTGGCGCGGTTCTGACTTAGATTTTAGTGTGCGCCAGAGCTCGAGTCGACTCGGATGATTCTGAGAGTCGACTCATGGGCGAGTCGACTCGCGAACTTTTCGGAGTCGACTCGCGAACTTTTCGGAGTCGACTCGAGGTCGGAAATCCATCTTTTAACCCTAAACGAAATGACTTTTTCCAATCTTTCTTTTCGGCCGTCACTGTTTCAAAACCCTCGAGTCGTCTCCCCCGATCGTCTCCGCCTTCTCTCTCCACTTCTCCTCCGTTTTTCCTCCTTTTTCACGTCTCTCTGTCCTTGGATAGGTCAAGATGCCTATGAAAGCCGTTGTCCCTAGCCAGAAGAGACCTCTTGCAGCGAGCGGCGCCAAGAGATGGTCCAAGGCGCGGAATGTACCCGCGAGGTCACCACCTCCGGTTCCCTCTCCACCTTGGTCGACTCTCTCGCGTTCGTGTGCCGGAAAGGTTGTCTCAACCAGGAGGAAGGTCGATTTTGACTTCCTCTCCCGTGAAGGGTTCACTCTAGGGCATCGTCTTAGGGTTCAAGGTTTAGAGTACTTTTGTTCCCTTGACCTTCCTACATATTTTGGGTTAGTCCGAAATTCTATGGCACCGTCACACGGGGTGGCGGTGGTATTCAAGGGAGGGTAGCCAACATTCCCATCTGCATCTTGGAGGACCTCATTGCATGAGTTATCCACCTCTCTCTCGAGAGTATAGCTCCCACTCACCCTACTGATAGGTCTGAGGCCCTTACGGCTATTCTAGGGAGAGTACCCCAATCCCCCATCGAGGAGATTTTTGCAAATCACCTCTCTACTGAAATGCGCCTCCTACTTAGTATCATCTCTCGCACCCTCTTTTCCAAAATTGGTAGATTTGATTTTATTTCTGAAAAAGACCTAGTCTTAATGTTCAATATATTACATGACGTCCCTCTCAACTTCCCAAAACTTATTTACAGTTATATTAGTGAACCCCTAGATAAACCTATATTGAGTCTCCCCTACAGTATGCTCTTCACATTGATCTTTAGGGAGTTAGAGGTTTCCATCCCTGAGGGGGAACCCTCTCGTTCACTCTGTTACACGGACTACATGAACGAGGGGACTCTCCATCGAATGGGATTCCATAAGGTTGAGGGTACATGGGTTAGGAAATCCTCTACCTCCATACCATCTGACCCCACTGCTTCTCACTCTCCCACTTCTGACCATGACCAGGATATCTCCGCAGATCCTTCCACCTTTCCATCCATTGCTGGCCCTTCATCCACTGCCGGCCCCTCATCCTCTGCTGGCCCTTCATCCACAGTGCCACCATCTCAGCAGCCTCTAGAGGTCAGGCTTAGTACTGAGCAGCTTAGAGCTTTGAGGGACGACATTGTGAGGGAACTCAGAGGTACCACTAGTACACCCTCCACTGACTTGACCCCCTCCACTGTAGCAGTGTCTGTCATGATTGCCGAAGTCAAGGAGGAGCTGTCCAGTATGAGGAGTCTTATTCAGGGTTAGTATATGAGATTCTCCAAAATTCAGGAAGCTACCAAGCAAATGCAAGACTCGGTGAGGTCTGAGCTATTGGACCTGAATCAAGGAGCAGAAAGGGTAGCAAACGCAGTAATAGATAAATTTGATACAATCAACGACAGCATAACCCAACTGACCCAAACTCAAGCTAGGACTACTTCAGAAATTATTGCGCAACTGGGGAATGTCTCTGAAGGAGTTCGGTTGCTTATGGAGTGCCAGCGAAGGAATCTGGGAGCTTCATCTTCTTCCTCTACATGTCCACCTTACTAGACTTGTATTTTTCTTGAAATTTATATGAAGTCCTTTTGGACTTTCAATCATTGTACTCAATTATGTAAAACTTGCAATGAATTGTAAAGTCTTTTCTAAAAACTTGTGTATTTTGTGCCTTTTGTGTTTTGAGTACTATGTACTTTCTAAACATCTTTTATGTATTCAAGCTTACAATGAATGAAACGCATATCTTTTTGTCTCATTAACTATGTCTCTTGTATGTTTTTGACTCTTAGATAATTCACCTTTTTGCTACAATGACAAAAAGGGGGAGAACATATGATATAATTGCAAGTAAAGGAAATCACTAAACAAGAAAATTTCTTAAGCAAAATGTGATTTGTTCTTAGTGGATTCGATATCTCGAGGTTCATTATTCCTCCGATGGGGCTCCTCAAGGAGTAATCTTCAGAATCTATTCAAAGGATATTCAGAGATTAGTTGAATCATATTCAAGAATAAATCGTCAGATTTTTCCTTCTATAATTAAGAACTTAAGTTCAAGTTTACAGCATTAAAAGAAATTTAAGAAAATTTGAACAAAGTTCAAACAAAATTGAATATTGAGGGGGAGAATCTGAAATTCTAAGAAAACGAATTCATTAAAGTTATATAAGCCAAATAATTGATTGTATGATTTGAAGGCTTATATAATTCCAAATGAAAGGGGGAGCTTTAATTTTTCAGAATTTACTAACTCATACTCTTCAATTTTGGATACACTAAATAACTAGACATTTGAATTCATCTCAAAACTTTTCCTTGAATCATTTTTTGAATGAGTAATTCACTTTACAAATACTCAATGTTTTGTCATCACCAAAAAGGGAAAGATTGTGGAGTGATTGAGTATTCCCTAAATGATTTTGATGAGCACAAAGCATTATGAGTATATCTTATATTGTTCTAATGAATTCAATCTAGTGTTTTAGGCAAATCTTTATGAATTTCTGTTTAAGTGCCTCGAACTTTGGTTCAAAATATTTTGACTAAGTATTTGACTTAATTTGAACCAAAGTCTGCATCACGAGTCGACTCCGGAACTTTGCGAGTCGACTCCGGGACACTTAAATTTTCTGGCACAAGCTCGAGACGACTCCGGGACTATCTGAGTCGACTCCGACAGAGAACAGACAGAAAGATAGAACGATGAATTTTAGACCTTGTTAGCGAGTCGACTCCAAAAGGTTTCGAGTCGACTTCGATGCTTGCCGAGTTGACTCCAGATGGTCCCGAGTCGACTCCAAAGGGTAACAGACACAAAGACAGAACGATAGACCTTAGACCCCGTTACCGAGTCGACTCCAGAAAGTTGCGAGTCGACTCCGATTCTTGGCGAGTCGACTCTCAGTATGTCCGAGTCGACTTCCAGAGGAAAGCAGTCTGAAAAGGCAGACAATCAGCTTTCGGAGATCCTATGAACGAGTCGACTCCAAGTGTTCCAGAGTCGACCCCCAAGATAGGCGAGTCGACTCCAGTAAGGTTCGAGTCGACTCCAAGGCAGAAATGTTCAAAAGACAGAGAATCGATTTTTCGGTCTCTGAAAATGAGTCGTCTTCCAAAAATATCGAGTCGCCTCTCAAGTCAACCGAGTCGACTCCATGTAAACCCGAGTCGACTCGAGGAAGAAAAATAGAAAGTTGAGCTTCTGGAACCCTGAGAACGAGCCGACACCTAAGTGCCCGAGTCGTTTCCAACTGTTGGTAAATCGACTCAAGTTGTTGGCGAGTCGACTCCAGTTTGGTCCGAGTCGACCCCAGGACGAGGCTTACACTTTAATTCAAATCTGGAACAGCGGGCGAGTCATCTCCAGTAAAGCGTGAGTCGACTCCAGTAACAGCCGAGTTGATTCTAGATCGCACGGGTCGACTCCGATCCCAATGGATACATTGTTAGATTGTGCATACGGATCAGAACGGCTCCAAATCACTCTCTAACGGCTAGTTTTCAAAAGGAATCACTTAAATAGCCAGAGTGAATAGCAGTAGACAATAAGAGAGCTATTCCATCTGAGCATTAAAGTATTTCAACCACCAAGAGCTTCCGTAGAGTGAATCCAAGAAAAAGAAGGAAGAAGTGCATTCAACTCAAACCAAAAAGTGCTTCCTTTGCATTCAAGGCTCTACTACTGTCCTCCATCCTTCAGCACACACATTCAAGAGGAGACTCAGAAATCGAGAAGCTCACACTTCCTCATCTAAAATCTGTTTGAGGGCTTTTAACTCAACTTTGTTTATATTGTCTCACACTTGCTTTTTTAGAAGCTTTCTTCTGAACTATAAACTCTTATTTTGTATACTTGATTCAATCAGGGGATTGAATCAAGGGTTGTAAGGTTCGTTGGTGAGCCAAAGATAAAACCAACGGTGTAAGGTTGTTGTTGGTGAACTGGAGAAAACCAACTGGGTTTGATTGTGAACCCGGAAAAACAATCGAGTAGTTTTAGTCGGTGAGCCTGTCAAAACCGACCGAGTTTATTGTGACCTCGTGAAAACAACAAGTTGGGTTGTGAGCTTGTAAAACAACCGGCTGTAATACTAGGAATTATAGTAAACTCCCAAGTGCGGCTTGGGGAGTAGACGTAGGAGCAAGAGTTGGCTCCGAACCACTATAAATCTCTCTGTGTTTGTATTGCACCTTGTCTCTTTCTCTCTCTTCACTCATTGCATCTTGTGATCTAATTAATTCATTTGCAGTAGGCTTAGTTAAGCACTCACCTTATTTTTAATTGGTCAATAATTAATTAAAACCCAATTCAACCCCCCCTCTTGGGTTGTCACCTTGGGCAACAAGTTTCTTCAAGATACAAAACATTCATATAACATATTTCTTAACTAGATGACTTAACATAAGACATGAAAAATTGAATATTGAGTCAATCTACTCAAGAGATTACCTAAATATAAGCAAGCATAAAATCACTTGAACTAAAGAGACAGTTTCATTAAGTAAGACGGTTCAAGAACAAACATGTGAGGCAATAGAAAGATTCATCAAGATCAAATCAATTTTTTTTTGTTTTCAGAATCAATTTAGCTTATATTCTATTTGCTAAAGATAATTATCAATAAGATATACAAGTTAAATTTTGATCAAATTTTCTTAAACAGTTATTTCTATTAAAAATTCTGATTATGACTCAGATTGTGACATAAAAGCAAAATGATAAACTATATTCTCAATAAAAGATCTAGTTTTGATAAGAATAGTATGAATTGATATTTCTACAACCAGTATCTTTTCATTGAGTATTCTATATGCATTGTTTGAAGAGTAATATCCAAAGAAACATTCGTTTTATCAGATTTGGCATATCTTTCATTGTTGAGAACATAATATGTATAACTGAAAAACATGAAGGTATGCAACATTTGATTTTCTTTTTTTTTTTTATGAGTTCATAAGAGAATTTTAAAAAAAAATTAATAGAAATCTTATAACATGATAAGCTATGATGATAGCTATAATTAGAATCAATTATGCAAATTACTATCTCATGGTATTGTCCATCACATTTTTCAAAAATTCTATTTTTACTTTTTATAAACCCAATGTGCAATGATGTTCTTGGTGGAGAAACAATTGTATTCAATATCATTTTTTTGTGCAAAACTTAGTAAGACATTGGTTTTCAAAACTATGCCATGATACGTCTTTATTTTCATAGTTTGCAAACTTTTTCATTTGAAACCTTTTGTAAGTTTGTGCCAATACAGAAACTATTTTAATTTAGGTGCCAAGAACAAAATCAACGTTAGCTTTGAAGAATCATTTACAATTATAAAATCAAGAAGCTTATCTCCTAGGTTCACAATCCTAGGGATCCAAATAAGTTCTTATGGAGAATTTTCAAAGACTAAAAGGTAAAAATAATGTTTTTAGATTCAGAAATGATTCTAGTTTGTTTTCCTAAATGACATGCATAGCAAACTTTGACTTTGTAGAAATTAATCTAAGTATACTAATGACAATATCTATCAAAATCAAGTCCATACTAGCATGAGTTAATTTTATATGCCAAAATAAGTTTCTTTAGTCTTGGTATTCATAAATTATGTTTTTCAAGAGTATACCAAGTACACATTCATATGTCTATGTTCAATAGAAGATGATGCTATGGATATTAAAACAACTCTCAATCAAGCATATAAAGAATTCAAGGAGTTATTCTAAGAAAATAGATTAAGCATTAGCAAATTATCCATTGACAAGTAAAGAAAAAAAAAAATAGAAAGATGGAGGGATTTGAATTTATTTCTTTCATTTTAATTGCTTTTCTTAATCATATTTTAAGTTTCATTTTTTAACATGTGTCTAGAACACCCATTGTCCAGATAACATCTTTCATTGGAGCCTTGGGTAGCTAGACATGCCTGCTGAAAAATAATCAGATTTTCAACTTGGGGACCCAAGCCTTTTTAGGTCATTGCAGATTAGTAATAATTGTTCCTTTTGGAACCCATATTCTCTTAATTGCCATTTTGTTTATTAGTTTGTAGGTTTTAGGATTATAAGTAATATACTTCTGCATACTCTTGTTAAATTTAAACAACATAGATTTAACAGATAATGAATTTTCAGTTTTCTGTTTCTATTTATTAATTTTACCAGATTTGTGAAAAACTGTTTTAGGATGGACAGAAGAGAATTTAACAAACATATTCTTGAAAGATGTTTGGATGTACCGAGGTTGATATCCTACTCCAGCTTTGTCATATATAGCTCTTGATTTTTCTATCATTAAATTCAGTTTTTCAGAGCTGAGAGTGAATCTTTCAACAATAGGTTGCAAATTATCAACTTCTTTAGTTAATTTTTCATTATCTTCTAAAAGTAATTCATTGTTCTTCTTAAGTCTATCATGGCTCTTAGTGAGAAGTTGATTTTTTGATTTAGTTCTTTATTTTCTTTAATTAAGATTTTAGTTTTATTAATTAGTTTCAGTTTTTCATCTATTAGGATTTGATTTTCATTCTTCATGTTCTTGTTCTTACAAATAAGTTTCTTATATTCTAAATACAAATCAGAAAAGGCATCATGAAGTTCATCAAATGTAAAATCGTTTTCAGTTTCAGCATGTACCTCATGTATCTCATTTTCATGTGCCATGAAGCATGGATTTGCAGTATGATACTGCTCTTCTTCTACATATAATTTTTCAGATTTGTTAGTGCATTCATATTTGACTTCAAGCATATTCCATATTTTCTTAGCAGTTGTGCAAAAAGATATGCAATTAAGTTTACTATCATCAAATGCACAATATAGAATACTCATGGCTTTTGCATTTTACTGAGCCATTTTCTCATCATGATTGATGTTTGTGTGTGGCCCATTGACTATGATATTCCATAGATCGTAGTCATGTGCTTGAATGAAAATGCGCATGCGTGCTTTCCAATGTGTGTAGTTTATGCCATTAAATAGGTCTATCAATTAATTGTCGCTCTCCTAGAAAACTATCTATTTGATTTGTCATGATCTTTGGCTCTTGATCGTGAGATCAACAATTAACCTTAGAGCATCTGCTCTGATACCACTTGTTGCCCAAGGTGACAACCCAAGAGAGGGAGGGGGTGAATTGGGTTTTTCTAAATTTTTGGTGCTTTAAATATTTTCTTAGTTAAGTGCGGTGGATGCTTTCTTAAATTACTTGAATGAATTAAACTAGAGCAAAGATGAAAGATAATGCAAGAATAAGCATAAGAACAAGCACAACACAAACACAACGACATATAGTGGTTCTGTGCACCCCAAGGCACCTACGTCCACTCCCCAAGCGTCCCCTTTATAACCCCTCGGATTACAGTAGGATTGTTTTCCGGGATCACAATCCAAAACCATTACAATTGATTTTCCGAGATCACCAATAAACCTAACCGTTGGTTTTGCGGGCTCACCAACAACCTATCCGTTGGTTTTATGGGTTGACCAACAACCTACAATGTTGGTTTTACGGGCTTACCAACAAACCTTACAACAAGAATAAAGAACAACGAACTAAAGCTCCTAAATGAGCAAATAAAATAATTATGAGCTACAAAGAAGAGTTTAGAATATAGTTATCGTTTTAATAAGGCTCTTCTCTTCTTTGTCAAGATTATTTCACTCTTCAAAGATTGGTGGAGCTCTTAATGTCTCTTAGAATCTGCTCAACCATTTTCTTTTGGCTCTTTGAATGAAGCAATTAAATGAAGCTTGCCTTGCTAGGATTTTTTCTTGAATGCACTTGATGATTTTCAAAAGGTTGCTTTCTCTGATGAATACTCCCTCTTAAATACTTCTCCAACCTCCAAATAGACCTTTCTGACCGTTGGATTGAAGAAACTAGCCGTTTATAGCCGTTGGAAGTCCAAAAAGTACTTCTACACAACTAGCCATTATGCTGTCAGTCGTGCTCGGGTGGACCCCAATTCTGCTCGGGTCGACCCCTACTTTTCTGGGGTCGGCTCAACAGTGCTGGGGTCGACCCCAATACTTCTGGGGTCAGCCCTGACAGAAAATCCAGGGAGTATGTTTTTTTTTTGCATTGCAGCTACAGTGTCTCAGGTCGACCCCAGCTTTTCTCGGGTCGACCCCGCTACAGTGTTTTCAGAAAATACATTTTCTACATTGCAAGCTTGGGGTCGGCTCTGACTTTTCTGGGGTCGGCTCCAACATTCTTGGGGTCGACCCAAAACCTGTGCCAATGACTCAAAATGTACCATTTGAGTGTCAAGATGCTCTGAATGTTTCGGGGTCGACTCCAACTCTGTCCCAAGTATTTTTGACTCAAGTTCAAGCTTCGTGCCAAGTGTCCCACTTCGTGCCAAACGTATCAGGATCGACTCCAAACCTCTTGGGGTTGACTCTAGCGATGATTCTTTGCATCTAAAAGTTAGACATGCACAAGGGATCTACAGAGAAATAATTTCAAGTAAAATAGAATGCACGGCACAATAATGTTTCATATTCTTAATAGTAAAATTACAGAATTGCCCTTTTAGGTATTCTTAACTTAAAACTTTGCCAAAATAAATTTCTAATCTTTCTACCATTCTCTATTACAAATTTTATCTCGTTATTAATTCTTAAGAGTTGTTTTGATCGTATATTCATAATGTATCATGAATGTATCGAAGGTGTGTCATTTATTATTGATGTATCGAGTTAATTTGCAATTCTAATTTGATATGGCCTCAATAGTTTTGTTAATCATCAAAATAACATTATCATCCTCAATCTTCCCCTTTTGATAATTATAAAATATTGAGTATAAGCAAATTAATGTTTATATGAGAATTGAGGTTTAAAGTTTAGAAAATACTTTAGGTGCTGAAATTTCAACATTTTCTAAATTTGAGAGTGAAAGCTCCCCCTATCTCATCCAAATGGATGCCAATTTGAACTTTAGTTTTGCTCCCCTTTACTCTTGTGCTTTATTAAAGATGGGATTCCAAAGGTTTGTGCCAACACAAGTGTTTTAAGTTATGTATCGAGGCAAGGAGAGTATGTGCCAAATTCAGATTTTTATTAATTAAAATTCAGATTTTCATATGTCAAAATTTAGAGTTTTCATTTATCAAAGTGCAGATATTTCTTTGTTGCACATATCTCCCCCTTAAGTAAACAATTCCTCTCTTATGTTTTTTTTTTTTTTCAAAGTCTCTCTTATATTTCCTCTCTTAAGGATTTCTCTTTCAACTTTTCTTTCCATCTAACTTTGCTTATAGGATTTATATTTTCTCCCCCTTTTTGTCATCATAAAAAAAAATGAATATTAATGAAATGAGTAATATAACAGTGACAATCACAAAGATCATAACTCAAAGGAAAACATTGATTTTCATCCAAACCAAAAGTACAGTGTTTCTCTTGCTTTTTGGACAACATCAAAAAAAGGTGCAAAATAATGAAGCATTAAGCACAGGCAATATTTCATTCAATGCATATCAAATTATTATAAGAATATGAATCATGTAACTCAAGGCAATAATGTCAGGGCAAGATTATGAGTATAGATCAGAGCCAATTAAGATAATTTCAATATTATGATGAGATCATAACAAATTTGATGATTTTAACATTCTTTTAAAGTTCTTTTACCTCTCTTTCAAATAAGGTAAACCTGAAATAATTTCGGGGGTAACAATCATCGTCAAAATTAAGAATAAAAAGTTTGGCTTTAAGAATGAGACATTTGAGATATGAGCTAGAAGAAATCTTTAAATATAAATTGCAAAGATAGTTTTTAAATTAAGTATAGATGGAATCTTTTTTTTTAAGTTATTTCAAGGAGTATCAAGAATGATATTCAAAGAAAGGACGAATGAAAATCCAACCTTTTTTTTTTTTTTGAAAGATCTTTAATAACATATGAAAGCTTTTTCATTTAAAATCTTTTTCCCAAATATTAAGTATATAGCAACACAAGAGCAATCTAATTAATTTTTGGAGTATAATATAAGAGCAGATAAAGATCAATTAAAATAAATTGGTTCATGATTGAAACACTAAAGTGCAACCCAATAAGAACTCATAAGTAGATTCCAAGATAAATTTTCGATACTAAGATAAATGGAGTCATTTTCAATTAATTTTCAGAAACAAATGATTTACCGATGAATATAGATGGAAATCCAACTTTCAAAAAATATTCAATGAGGCACAAAGTTTAATACCACTTTACATTTAGTATTCTTTCTCTCATCTTTAGTTATGAATTTACACGATTAAGTTCTATATGATCTCTTCCTCTAAAATTTTCTTTCTCCTCCTTAATTAATCATTCCATTTGAGAGTTTAGAGTTTGAAGATAAGTTTTAATAAAGAGATTGAGTATTTAAAGCTCCCCCTCAAAAGATGCATTTTTCTTCAAACTCTTCGTTCTTTTATGAATTTCAGATTTTAATGAGAAGCGTGAATAAAACTGAAATTCTATAATAGCAGTCACTCTTATTAATCTTTCAAGAATAAATTATGTTTCCTCTTCAATTTTTTTGAATATGTATGGAAATATTAATCAAAAAATAATTCTTTTGAAGCTCAAATTTCTTTCAAAAGTAATTACATTTTCTTTTCTATAGAAATTATTAGAGTGAGTTGAAATATTTTAAGCTTTAGGATCATTAGTTCTCTTCTTAAAAATAGCTTTTCTTTTTAATGATAGAAGCATTTAATTAGGCAGGAGTGTATATTCAAAATATTAATATCTTAGTCATAGTTTTTCAGCGATGTATATATGAAGCACGATAAATCTTTTTAATATCAAAATAACATCATATATTTAGAAACATTTGTTCGCAATCAAGATCATTGAAAAATACACCATTTAGACCAATTTCAGTACACTTATAAGATAAAAAATTATATGTTTCAGATGCGTATCGGAGCAAACAACCAAGGTATCAAATTAATTCTATTTTTCTTAAGCTATAGTTTTTATCTAAGAATCATAGTAAATTATAACTTCAGTCCCATTGACCTCGTTCGGCGCCCCCTAGCCGTTTGCCCAATAGGGGATCGATATCTTGGGTCCATTTTTTCAAGCCACCGGACAGAGAAAGTTCCTCATTGTCTCCATCGATTACTTCATCAAGTGGGTTGAAGCTGAATCGGTGGCACGGATTTTCGAGCCAAAGATGCGGAATTTCATCTGAAAATTAATAATCTGCAGATTCGGGCTCCCCCATATCCTCATATCCGACAACGGTCGTTAGTTCGACAATGCTCGCTTCAGGGAGTTTTGCTCCGAGCTCGGCATCGATCATCGTTTTACCTCAGTCGCCCATCCATAGATAAATGGAGAAACTGAGGTGACAAATCGCACCATCCTTCAGGGACTCAAAGCCAGACTTGACCTACAATGTTCTCTAGGCCTACAGAACTACATTCCGACTCCCCACCGGCGAAACCCCCTTCAACCTGGCTTACGGAACAGAAGCCGTCATCCCCTTGGAAATCGGACTTCCATCGCTAAGGGTGGAGAACTATGATGCAGCCTCCAACTCATCTCAGCCCCAAAGCAACTTGGACCTCATCGAGGAGACAAGGGAGGCCGCTCGAGTCCGCATGGCGAGATACCAGTAGAAAGCGGTGTAGTACTACAACTCCACGGTAAAGGTCAAGCTCTTCAAGGTGGGGGATCTCGTCCTGGGGAAAGCTGAAGCTTCTCAACCTACTGAACAAGGAAAGCTTGCCCCAAACTGGGAGGAGCCATATCGAGTTGCTCGAGTCCAGCGGCCCGGAGCATACAAGTTGGAGTCCCTTGAGGGGACCCCCATTCTCCGAAGCTGGAACTCCGAGAATCTCCGAATGTATTATCAGTGAAACCCCTAGGGGTCTCCAATGTTTGAGAACACAACTGATACTCCTCCTTATGTTAATCTATTTAAGGCTCTCTCTTAATTATTCGATACTTCTCCTGATGTTAATCTACTTGTGAACTCCAGGATGCCCGGCCAAGCTCGGATGTGTTGCCCAGAGATGGTCACCCAAGAGGGGGGTGAATTGGGTGTTTTAAAAACTTTTTGACTAATTAAAATCAAATACTCAAGTGTGTGTGCAAAGATAAAACTAGAGTAGCAATCACAGTCAATCGCAAACACACAAAGGTTTATAGTGGTTCGGAGCTTCCACTGCTCCTACATCCACTCCCCAAACACCTTTGGGAATTTCCACTATAATCTACGATTACAGTACGGTAGTTTTGCGAGTTCACTACCCAACTCGTTGTTTTATCCCGGGCTAATAACGAACCCTACAATCTCCTAATTTAACCTAGGCTTGGGACGCCTATCCCTTGTTCCAAGTCCCTTGACTGGAACAAGCACAATAAACAAAGGTTTTACAAAAGATTTGAAAGCTCTTAATAAGCAAATATGACAATGAGAAATAATGAAAAATCCGGAAGAATCCTTTTGCCGTTGGAAGCGTGGGAAATGGTGATTCTTTCGATGTGGATCGCGTTGGCTTGAATGTGAGCTTTGAATGCCGAGTGGGAGTGAATGTTTGAGCATGAAATCAGTTGGGAAAACTTGAATGCACTTGATTTCTCCTCTTGAAAGCTCTATCTCCCTTGAACATCTTTTTCTTTCTTCTCTCTTGAATGATCTTGTGTTGGGTTGGTGAGAAGTTGTTTTAAGGCACTTAAAAGCTCCCTTTTATAGCCCAAAAAGCAATAGATCCGTTAGACACAAAAATATGACCGTTTGAAATTCAAATTTACCTGAAAAAGTGTGTCAGTCGCATCCCAGGCGCTCCGGAGACGTCTCTGCTTCAACGTGAGACGTCTCGGCTGTATAAATTTTCTTTTGATGATGTTTGGAGTCGACTCTGCGCTTTACGGGGACGACTCCGTAGAAGGACTCTATGACTTCTTGTTTTTCTGTTTTTCTGAGAGAGTCGCCTCGGCACTTTACGGGGACGTCTCGGGATGTTTATGCTTTTTGCATGGGGACGACTCCGCTGCCTCGGGGACGACTCCGCTGTTTTATCTCTGAAAAACAAGTCCTCTGGAATTCTCTGAGAGAGTCGACTCCGCGCTTTCAGGGGACGTCTCGGCAGTTCTGTCAACGAAAAACACATCCTCTGGAATACCCTGAGAGAGTCGACTCCGCGCTCTCTGGGGACGACTCGGAAGGTCTGCTTTTTACTCGCGGGGACGACTCCGCGTCCTGTGGAGACGACTCGCGCGCATCCCTTGAAATCGGCCTTTCTGCCGCCTCTGAGAGAGTCGACTCCGACCCTGCGAGATGCCTCGCCAGGTGCCGGGGACGTCTCCAGACGTGCTAATTCTTCCTGTTTGTGCCAGAGACGTCTCTGAGACGACCTGAAGACGTCTCGGCTGTCCCTGATCTGTTTTCTTCAACTCAAAAATTCTTCAATAAATTCTTGAAAAATATGGAAACTTGCCTAGACATTTCTTAACAATATTCTTAATTAATCACCTGAAATCCTCAAGTAAATTGTTAAGATAAATGAAATTATACTCTAGTGTTTTGTATTCATCAAAATCCATTAGGCGGTCAACAATCTCCCCCTTTTTGATGATGACAAAACACTGAGTATATGCAAAATTCGAAATTTAAACATATACACAGTATTTGATCAGATGTACAATTATTGTGTTTTGGTTAGAGCTAGATACAGTGTGCATAAGTCAAAATAGTCAACTTTCAGTTCTTCCTTTATTAATAAGTATTGGTCTTAGTAGCTCTTGAGCAATTTTGGTATATCAACTGAATTTGAATCAAGTCAAATTGTCAATTACTGAAATATTGATGCTAAAGACAACTTTTTGACTCCCCCTTTCTTTTCCAGAAGGGCAATTATCTTAAAGCCAATATTCTTCAATTTTGTCTTTTCAATTCAACTTTTAAGTATGAGTGTAAATTTTGCATTCCATATTTAGGTTCTACTCCATATACTTCATATACTCCATATATAGGTTCTATATATCTACTCCCCCTTTTTGTCATCAACAATGAAGGGGACAAATTATCCTTAGGTACTTAAAACACAATTTCTAGTGGAATTCAGCATGTTACCATGATTCACTTAAGGATATTCAAGTTATGCTCCCTCTGTCCAAGTTATTTTTATTAATGAATGCAGCATTCATTTCACTCCCCCTTTGTTTTGGAATTCATTTCAGACCCTTTTTTTTGTTTAAAATAGTTATCACAAGATGTGCTCCCCCTATTTTATATGCATTGATAAAACATACACAATTTTTATGGCACATCACAGAATCATATACACAAAGTTTCAAAGGAATTGTATGACATTCATATATCATTGCAATCATTTGAGGTCATTACAAAGTTAAGAAAGAAAATCATTACAAGTATTGATTCCTAATACAAAAGAAGTTT
This sequence comes from Phoenix dactylifera, assembly GCF_051530095.1. NCBI lineage: Eukaryota > Viridiplantae > Streptophyta > Magnoliopsida > Arecales > Arecaceae > Phoenix > Phoenix dactylifera. The sequence goes on from NC_143199.1 coordinate 15,019,025, forward strand.
CAAAATGAGCATAGGGTTTACAAAAAGAAGAAGAACCCTAGATGTCTACAAGATGTCCTTCACCGGCGACGTTGCTCAATAGCTCTAGCCGCTGCCTCTATAAATGCATTTATTAAATCTAGTAGAGTCTTAAACTGATCTTCCTGAGATTGATGGAAGGCTGCTACTAGTGTTTCAAACTCAAGACTCGCCCTTTCAATTTTTCCTTTAAGTTGGGCAGCCACGGTGCCTACACTGCCTCTAGGGCTTGTCAACTCTTGAAGACCATCTGATATGATCTTCAATTTCTCCTGTAGCTCAATTGATCTTATAGTTTGGATGGTACTCACATGAACCAACTCTGATGCTGTAGCTTCTACCTGAGTTTTGATTTCCTTCAATTCTTGTAGAAGAGCTTCATGTGAGGTACGGATGGGGGCCAACTCAGCAGTGATTATCGATCTCATCTCCTCCCTCATCTGCTGGCATATCACAGATGCTAGAGTGTGCATCTGTTCATCTGATAGGGAGAAAGGCCCACTGACTGGAGGAGGAGGAGGCATAGAGGTGGAAGGTCCAGCTGAGCTGGAGGGTACATCAGGGAAGGCCATATGGCTATGTGGAGGAGAGTGGTGGTCAGGCTCCTGATGTGGGATCTCGGGCTCTAAGGTTTGAGGTTTTCTTTTAGGGACCTTAACCCAAGACCCATCTACCTTGTGAAACTCCATTCTACGCATTGTGCTTTCATTATAGTAGTCGGTGTTTCTTAAAGGTTTTGCAGGCTCATTTTCTGGAATGGGAACTTTGAAATGTTTGAACAGTAAAGTAAAGATCATTCCATAGGGTATGCTAAACCTAGAATACCTATGACATATAGAGATGTAGTTTAACATAAGTCTAGGGAGGTTTAGGGGAATCCCTAGTAAGATATGGTGCATGATAGCTAAGTCTCGCTCCGAAACGAAATCGAAGCGGCCGGTTTTTGGAAACAAGACCCGGTTCACAATGCTCAAAAGCAATCTCATTTCGGCATTGAGGTCTTGGGAGTTAACTACATCAAGAGGGCCACAGTCCTCTCTTCCTAAAACTAGGTTTAGGGCAATCTCCCTTTGGGGATGTGAGGTCGGAGCCTCACCGTATTTAGGGATTTGCAATATGCTAGATAGGATATCCTCATTAATCTCTATCAATGTCCCTCGGACATATCCAGTGTACCCCGAGTCCCCTAAGGCCATGTTGCTAAACATTTCTCTAACTAGGCCGGGATAGGTTGATGTGTTTAGGGTACAAAGGTATTCCCAACCTTGGGCACGGAGTCTCTCTCCAATAGAGAACCCCTCACTATCTAGAAATTGGAAGTCAATGTACCTACCAGTGGTTACTGTGCGATTTGTACAGGAAAGGGTCGTGGTTGGCGGAGCAACCGAAGGAGACGGCGCGGAAGGCTCTTCCCTCCGTTCCTCGTCGTCGGTCGCTACCCTAGAACGCCTCCCACAGGTTCTCCTAGCTCTTTTAGGTGCCATGGCTCGGAAACCCTAGGAAAATGGGGAGAAAGAGGCTAGGGTTTGTGGTGGAGAGAAAATGAAAGCTAGGGTTTTGTGTTTTCGTTGGGGACGAAAGAGGATAGCTCGGGTCGGCTCGAGCTGTTTCGACCTAATTTAAAAACTTTCGTTCGGTCCCCGAGACATCTCCACGACTAACGCGAGACGTCTCGCCGGGGGGATGTCTCTGTGACTTGCCAGAGACGTCTCCGGCACTGAAAATTTTCTGAATGATTTCTATCTTTTCCCAATTTATTTTATTTAACCACACTAATCAACATGATTTCTTTTGGTGAATATAGAGTGAGTTTGTTTGTGATCCTCCCCTTTAATAATACACCCTATAAAAGTTTGACAATGATTTTTGAATTATTAATATTGAAATGAGGAATGTTTGACCAAATTTCGAATACCTATGAAATAAGCTCTGAAAATATCTCCATGAAGAGTCCAAGGGAGGGTAACCATCCTCCGGAAAGTCAAACAGTTCGTCATTTAACTTAGATAGATTCATGCTTTCACTTAATAGATACTAGGTTTGCTATTTGTGACTTTGAGGTGGATTACTAGTTTGAGTAGCAAAGCATTGCAATACAAGTTCAATTTATTTGCTAGGATCATACAAGCTCAAAGCATTCCTTAAGAAGTTGAACCTATCTTTACAAAGGGGCTTTGTAAAGATATCGGCCAATTGATTTTCAGTACATACATACTCAATCATCACATCATTCTTCAGCACATGATCCCTTATAAAGTGATGCCTAATCTCTATATGTTTTGATTTTGAGTGTTGGACAGGATTTTTTGTTAAATTAATTGCACTTGTATTATCACATCTAATTGGTATATTGTCCATTTTGATACCGAAGTCTTCAAGTTGTTGCTTAATCCAAAGAATTTGGGCACAACAGCTTCCAGCTGCAATGTACTCAGCCTCAGCTGTGGATAAGGCAACTGAATTTTGTTTCTTGCTAAACCAAGAAACCAAATTAGCACCCAAGAATTGACATGTGCCACTTGTGCTTTTTCTGTCGAGTTTGCACCCGGCAAAATCAGCATCGGAATAAGCAATTAAGTTTATATCAGATTGTCTAGAGTACCATAAGCCTACATTAGATGTCCCTACTAGATATCTGAATATTCTCTTAACAGCTTGCAAGTGTGATTCCTTAGGACATGCTTGGTATCTAGCACACATGCAAACACTGAATAATATATCTAGCCTACTAGCAGTAAGGTAAAGTAAAGAGCCTATCATACCTCTGTACAATTTGCAGTCTATACTTTTACCTTTTTCATCTTTGTCAAGCTTGCAACTTGAGCCCATGGGTGTGCTGATTTCCTTTGCATCATTCATCTTAAATTTTTCCAACATTTTCTTGATATATTTGGACTGACTGATGAAGATGCCTTCCTCTGATTGTTTTATTTGTAGCCCAAGGAAGAAGTTGAGCTCACCCATCATGCTCATTTCAAATTCTCCCTGCATAAGCTTGGCAAACTCTTGACAAAGACTATCATTAGTAGCACCAAAAATTATATCATCCACATAAATTTGCACAAGCAATAAGTCATTCCCTTTTCTTTTAATGGTTTTGTCTACATTTCCTCTCTTAAATTTATTTTCAATTAGGAAATTACTTAATCTTTCATACCACGCCCTAGGGGCTTGCTTAAGTCCATACAATGCTTTATGCAATTTATAAACGTATTCTGGATGTAAGTGGTTTTCAAAACCTGGAGGTTGTCCTACATAAACTTCCTCCATTATATAACCATTTAAAAAGGTACTTTTTACATCCATTTGATAGAGTTTAAAATCCATGAAGCATGCATATGCCAAAAGTAGTCTAATAGCTTCTAACCTAGCAACAGGAGCAAAAGTTTCATCAAAATCTATTCCTTCCTCCTGATTATAGCCTTTGGCAACTAGTCTAGCTTTGTTTCTTATAACTATTCCATCTTCATCTAGTTTATTTCTATATACCCACTTGGTGCCTATAATTGAAACATTAGGGGGTCTTTTCATTAGAGTCCAAACTTGATTTCTCTCAAATTGATTTAATTCCTCTTGCATAGCATTTATCCAATTTTCATCCTTTTCGGCTTCCTCTAGTGATTTAGGCTCTATTTGTGAAACGAAAGCAAGATAATTACTAGTATTTCTTAGAGAGGATCTTGTCCTTACCCCTTGTGAGGGATCACCAAGGATTAAATCCCTTGGATGACCATGTGCATACCTCCATTCCCTCGGAAGATCTTGATTTCTTGTTTGGGGTGGATCTTCTTCATCTTGCTGAATTGCATCTTCCTTGACTTCATCCTCAAGTTGTTTGTTTTGTATGGAGAACTCCTTCATTCTGTCTTCAAGTATACCTGCATCACCATCTTCTTCTTTTCTAGAAGAATTTCCATTAGCTTCATCAAAAACAACATGAATGGATTCTTCAACAACGAGAGTTCTCTTGTTGAAGACCCTGTATGCTCTACTAGATGAGGAATAACCTAAGAAGATCCCCTCATCTGATTTAGCACTAAATTTACTTAGATTGTCCTTTCCATTGTTTAAAATAAAGCAACGACAACCGAAAACATGAAAATAACATATATTTGGCTTCTTATTATTCAGCAACTCATAAGGTGTTTTCTTTAAAATAGATCTGACTAATGCACGGTTTAGAATGTGACATGCAGTATTTATTGCTTCAGCCCAAAAATATTTTGGTAGATCCGATTCGCACAACATGGTACGAGCCATATCTGCTAGTGTGCGATTCTTCCTTTCTACCACCCCATTTTGTTGGGGTGTCCTAGGGGCCGAGAAATTGTGATTGATACCATTTTCGTCACAAAATTTTTCAAAGTGCTGATTTTCAAACTCGGTACCATGATCACTCCTAATTACTTTTAGTTTAAGATTAAGTTCATTCGAAATTCTGTTATGAAACTTGATAAAAGCAGGAAAGGACTCATCTTTATGTGCAAGAAATGAAACCCATGTAAAACGTGAAAAATCATCAACAATTACAAGACCAAATTTCTTACCCCCTAGACTAGCAGTTCTAGTGGGTCCAAACAAATCCATGTGAATTAGTTCTAGGGGTTTGATATTGAGACTATGTTCTTAGACTTGAAAGAACTTCTTGTTTGTTTCCCTAATTGACATGCAGCACAAATTTTGTTCTTTTCAAAGTCTATTTTTGGTAGTCCTTTTACTAGATCTTTTGCAATCAATTTAGAAATTAAATCCATGCTAGCATGCCCTAACCTACGATGCCATAACCAACTAGTCTCATTGACTTTGGTACTCATGGCTACAAGACATTGGCCATCCTTCATGGTGAGATCATCAAGATCTACCATGTAAACATTTCCATGCCTATGTCCTGTAAGTATGATCTCATTGTCAACTGGACTACTAATTATGCATAGTGAAGATTCAAATGACACTTTAAAGCCCTTGCCACAAAATTGACTTATACTTAATAAATTATGTTTTAGTCCATTAACTAACAATACATTGTCAATAAATGAGAAGGGTGATATGGAGATTTTACCAACACCAATGATTTGACCTTTAGCATTGTCTCCAAATGTGACTATTCCTCCTTCTTTTGATTTCAAGGTAACGAAGAGACTCTTGTCACCGGTCATATGCCTTGAGCAACCACTATCAAGATACCACATTCTCTTTTTACTCCTGGCTGCCAGGCATACCTGCAAAATAATCATGTGAAGCTCTTAGGTACCCAAGTTTTCTTGGGTCCTTCTTGGTTAGTGTAGTTGGTTCCCTTAGGCACCCATACTTTAGTTGTGTTTTTACCCTTTACAAATGTATTCTTGTTAGTTTGAATCTTTCTTTGAATGCAAGAATAGACTTTATGTCCACTTTTTCCACAATGAAAGCATGTAGGTTTTTCAGTTTTGACATCTTTTGCTTTCACAAAGAAATTCTTTAGATACTTTTGTTGTTTGCTAGTTTTATATCCTAATCCGGCTTTATTAAAAACAGCTCTTTGATTGGATAGAATAAGATTTAATTTTTCAGAGCTTTGTGTAAATTTTTCCACAATTGGTTTGTACTTATGTACCTCATTTTTAAGAATAAAATTTTCTTTAGCCAATTCTTCCTTATCATTTTTAAGGGATTCAACATTTTGCGCAAGTGAGGTATTACTATTCAGTAGGGATTTAACTTTTAGATTTAATTCCTTAATTAGTATTTTTGTCGTTTCATTTTCAATGCTAAGTTTTGAATTTTTATTTTCTAGGTCAATGATGTTAACATTTTTAACGCTCTCCTTCTCAATCAATAGATTTTTAATATCATCCTTTAGTTTTTGATTGGAGGCCTTTAATTCTTTATTCTTTGCTCCTAGCATACTACAATCACTCACGAGTTCTTGAAAAGCTTCATATAATTCTTCTAATGTAAAATTTGTAGTTGAGCTTTGACATACCTCATCGTCTTCGAATGCCATGAAGCACAAGTTGGCGGTCTCCTCCTTCTCTTCCTCAGAGGAGGATGTGTCACTATCATCCCACGTTGCTTTCAACGCCTTCTTCTTCTTCTTTCCAAAGTGCTTCTTCTGTTGAGGGCATTCGGAACGGATGTGTCCCGGTCTCTTGCAATCATAACATATGATTGGGTCTCTTTCCTTTTCTTTTTCCTTTTTCCAATCATTTCTCCCTCCAAACTTTTTTCTTGGGAAGGGTTTCTTTCTTCTCATGAATTTCTTAAACTTCCTTACTATTAAACCCAAATCCTCATCTTCGCTTTCTTCTTCACTCTCACTACTTTCTTCTTCACACACACTCGAAGTAGCCTTGAGTGCGATTGTCTTCTTCTTTGGCAAATCTTCTTCATGTTGCTTCATTGTGAGCTCATGCGTCATCAATGAGCCCAATAGTTGTTCAAGCCCCAATGTGTTGAGGTCTTTGGCTTCTACGATCGCCGTGACCTTCGCTTCCCATGCTTTTGGCAAAGACCTGAGAATTTTACTCACAAGTTCTGGGTTAGTGTAAGATTTACCTAAATTCTTTAGACCATTTATTATGTCCGTGAAGCGTGTGAACATGCATGAAATGGTTTCATTGGGTTCCATCTTAAATAACTCATATTTGTGAACTAGAATGTTCACTTTAGACTCTTTGACTTGATTTGTACCCTCGTGGGTAACTTCAAGCCTATCCCATATTTTCTTGGCGGAATTACAGGTGGAAACTCTATTGAACTCATTCACATCTAGAGCACAGAATAATGAGTTCATGGCTCTAGCGTTGAGTTGAACCATCCTATTATCATTCTCATCCCAATCCTCCTCAGGTTTGGGAACTTGAATGCCATTAACCATGTGAGATGGTTCGTGTGGTCCCTTAATTATAACCCTCCACAAGGCATAATCTTGTGCTTGAATAAAAACCCTCATTCTAGTCTTCCAATAGGTATAATTTGTCCCATTGAAGAGTGGAGGTCTATTGGTTGCCTGCCCCTCAGCAGGAATATTATTGAAGGGTGTTGCCATCTAGATCTTTGGCTAAGATGGTTAGGTCTTCAAGAAATACACAGAACACCTGCTCTGATACCACTTGTTGCCCAGAGATGGTCACCCAAGAGGGGGGTGAATTGGGTGTTTTAAAAACTTTTTGACTAATTAAAATCAAATACTCAAGTGTGTGTGCAAAGATAAAACTAGAGTAGCAATCACAGTCAATCGCAAACACACAAAGGTTTATAGTGGTTCGGAGCTTCCACTGCTCCTACATCCACTCCCCAAACACCTTTGGGAATTTCCACTATAATCTGCGATTACAGTATGGTAGTTTTGCGAGTTCACTACCCAACTCGTTGTTTTACCCCGGGCTAACAACGAACCCTACAATCCCCCAATTTAACCTAGGCTTGGGACGCCTATCCCTTGTTCCAAGTCCCTTGACTGGAACAAGCACAATAAACAAAGGTTTTACAAAAGATTTGAAAGCTCTTAATAAGCAAATATGACAATGAGAAATAATGAAAAACCCGGAAGAATCCTTTTGCCGTTGGAAGCGTGGGAAATGGTGATTCTTCCGATGTGGATCGCGTTGGCTTGAATGTGAGCTTTGAATGCCGAGTGGGAGTGAATGTTTGAGCACGAAATCAGTTGGGAAAACTTGAATGCACTTGATTTCTCCTCTTGAAAGCTCTATCTCCCTTGAACCTCTTTTTCTTTCTTCTCTCTTGAATGATCTTGTGTTGGGTTGGTGAGAAGTTGTTTTAAGGCACTTAAAAGCTCCCTTTTATAGCCCAAAAAGCAATAGATCCGTTAGACACAAAAATATGACCGTTTGAAATTCAAATTTACCTGAAAAAGTGTGTCAGTCGCATCCCAGGCGCTCCGGAGACATCTCCGCTTCAACGCGAGACGTCTCGGCTGTATAAATTTTCTTTTGACGATGTTTGGAGTCGACTCTGCGCTTTACGGGGACGACTCCGCAGAAGGACTCTATGACTTCTTGTTTTTCTGTTTTTCTGAGAGAGTCGCCTCGGCACTTTACGGGGACGTCTCGGGATGTTTATGCTTTTTGCATGGGGACGACTCCGCTGCCTCGGGGACGACTCCGCTGTTTTATCTCTGAAAAACAAGTCCTCTAGAATTCTCTGAGAGAGTCGACTCCACGCTTTCAGGGGACGTCTCGGCAGTTCTGTCAACAAAAAACACATCCTCTGGAATACCCTGAGAGAGTCGACTCCGCGCTCTCTGGGGACGACTCGGAAGGTCTGCTTTTTACTCGCGGGGACGACTCCGCATCCTGTGGAGATGACTCGCGCGCATCCCTTGAAATCGGCCTTTCTGCCGCCTCTGAGAGAGTCGACTCCGCAGTGTCGGGAGTCGACTCCGACCCTGCGCGACGCCTCGCCAGGTGCCGGGGACGTCTCCAGACGTGCTAATTCTTCCTGTTTGTGCCAGAGATGTCTCTGAGACGACCTGGAGACGTCTCGGCTGTCCCTGATCTGTTTTCTTCAACTCAAAAATTCTTCAATAAATTCTTGAAAAATATGAGAACTTGCCTAGACATTTCTTAACAATATTCTTAATTAATCACCTGAAATCCTCAAGTAAATTGTTAAGATAAATGGAATTATACTCTAGTGTTTTGTATTCATCAAAATCCATTAGGCGGTCAACAATCTCCCCCTTTTTGATGATGACAAAACACTGAGTATATGCAAAATTCAAAATTTAAACATATACACAGTATTTGATCAGATGTACAATTATTGTGTTTTGGTTAGAGCTAGATACAGTGTGCATAAGTCAAAATAGTCAACTTTCAGTTCTTCCTTTATGCATAAGTATTGGTCTTAGTAGCTCTTGAGCAATTTTGGTATATCAACTGAATTTGAATCAAGTCAAATTGTCAATTACTGAAATATTGATGCTAAAGACAACTTTTTGACTCCCCCTTTCTTTTCTAGAAGGGCAATTATCTTAAAGCCAATATTCTTCAATTTTGTCTTTTCAATTCAACTTTTAAGTATGAGTGTAAATTTTGCATTCCATATTTAGGTTCTACTCCATATACTTTATATACTCCATATATAGGTTCTATATATCTACTCCCCCTTTTTGTCATCAACAATGAAGGGGACAAATTATCCTTAGGTACTTAAAACACAATTTCTAGTGGAATTCAGCATGTTATCATGATTCACTTAAGGATATTCAAGTTATGCTCCCTCTGTCCAAGTTATTTTTATTAATGAATGCAGCATTCATTTCACTCCCCCTTTGTTTTGGAATTCATTTCAGACCCTTTTTTTTTGTTTAAAATAGTTATCACAAGATGTGCTCCCCCTGTTTTATATGCATTGATAAAACATACACAATTTTTATGGCACATCACAGAATCACATACACAAAGTTTCAAAGGAATTGTATGACATTCATATATCATTGCAATCATTTGAGGTCATTACAAAGTTAAGAAAGGAAATCATTACAAGTATTGATTCCTAATACAAAAGAAGTTTCAAAATGAGCATAGGGTTTACAAAAAGAAGAAGAACCCTAGATGTCTACAAGATGTCCTTCACCGGCGACGTTGCTCAATAGCTCTAGCCGCTGCCTCTATAAATGCATTTATTGAATCTAGTAGAGTCTTAAACTGATCTCCCTGAGATTGATGGAAGGCTGCTACTAGTGCTTCAAACTCAAGACTCGCCCTTTCAATTTTTCCTTTAAGTTGGGCAGCCACGGTGCCTACACTGCCTCCAGGGCTTGTCAACTCTTGAAGACCATCTGATATGATCTTCAATTTCTCCTGTAGCTCAATTGATCTTATAGTTTGGATGGTACTCACATGAACCAACTCTGATGCTGTAGCTTCTACCTGAGTTTTGATTTCCTTCAATTCTTGTAGAAGAGCTTCATGTGAGGTACGGATGGGTTCACTTGGGATCGGAGTCGACTCGCTCGATCTAGAGTCGACTCGGCTATTGCTGGAGTCGACTCATGCTTTACTGGAGACGACTCGCCTACTGTTCAAAATTTGAAATAAAGTGCCGTCCCGTTCTGGAGTCGACTCGGCTAAATCTGGAGTCGACTCGACAATGTCCGGAGATGACTCTCCCTTCTGGAGACGACTCGTTCTTCAGGATTCCAAAAATCTTTCTTTCGGTTTTACTTCCTCGAGTCGACTCGGATTCTCTTGGAGTCGACTCGACTCTCAGAGCCAGAAAAACTGGTCTTCTGTCTTTGGAGTTGAACTGCCTCGGAGTTGACTCGGACTTTGCTGGAGTCGACTCAGCTCTCAAACATCGAAAAACTGGTCTTCTGTCTTTGGAGTTGAACTGCCTCGGAGTCGACTCGGACTTTGCTGGAGTCGACTCGGCTCTCAGACACCGAAGTTGGCTCTCTGACTTTTAGTCTAGCATTCCTCTGAGAGTCGACTCTTGCTTCCTTAGGAGTCGACTCCCCAATCATCGGAGTCGACTCGAGTTCTTCTGGAGTCGACTCGGCTCTCAGAGTCCAAAACAACTTCTCTGTCTTTCTGTCTGTTACTCTTTGGAGTCGACTCGCACTTTGCTGGAGTCGACTCGCACTTTGCTGGAGTCGACTCGGCAAGCATCGGAGTCGACTCGAATTCTTCAGGAGTCGACTCGGTGACAGGGTCTGAGATTCATCTTTCTGTCCTGCTGTCTGTTCTCAGTAGGAGTCGACTCGTAATGTGCCGGAGTCGACTCGAGTCTGTGCCAGAACGTCTGAAACACTTGGAGTCGACTCGAAATCTTCCGGAGTCGACTCGCATTCCAGACTTTGGTTCAAACTGAGTTCCATACTTAGCCAAAATGTATTGAACCAAGGCTAGAGACAATTAAACATAAATTCACAAATATTTGGCTGAAACACTAGATTGAATTTATTAGTATAACATAAGATATACTCAAATGCTTTGAGCTCATCAAAATCAAATAGGGTTATAATCAATCACTCCACAATCTTCCCCTTTTTGATGATGACAAAACATTGAGTATTTGTAGAGTGAATTGCTCAACCAAAAAGGAGATTTATAATAAAGTTTTGAAATAAATTCAAGTGTCTAGTCATTTAATTTATCCAAAATTGAAAGGTGTGAAACAGTAAATCCTAAAGTTAAAGCTCCCCCTTTCATTTGGAATTATGTAAGCCTTTATGTTATGCAATCAATTGTTTGGCTTATATGTGTTTAATGAATTTGCTTTCTTAAAATTTCAGATTCTCCCCCTCAACATATGCAATCAATTTTGTTTAGATTCTCTGAATTTTCTTTTAATGTCTTGAAGCTTTTGAGCTTAACTTTTTGTTTTAGAGGAAAAATCTGACAATTTGTTCTTGAGTATGATTCAACTAATCTCCGAATATCCCTTGAATAGATTCTGGAGATTACTCCTTTAGGAGCCCCAATCAGAGAGATAATGAGCCTCGAGGTATCGAATCCACTTAGAATAAATTAAGTTTTGCTTTAAGAATTTTCTTTTTAGTGATTTTCTTTACATTTCAATTCAATATATTTTCTCCTCCTTTTTGTCATCATAGCAAAAAGGAGTGCAGAACACAGAAAAGAATTGCACCGTTTGTAAAAAAAATGTCTACTCATTGTATTGATGCTGAATTGAGTACAATTGTAAAAAAAAATACAAGTATAGAAAACAAATACATCAAGAGATTGATAACTAAGCTACACTAGGGTTTCTTTGCAGTGGAGGATGAAGCATCTCCTCTAAGCCTAGTCACTTGCAAGACTAAGCTTATTCCTTCCGAAACGTTCCCTAGTTGCTTTATGATCTCCGAGGTGGCCCTAGACTGTGTCGTGGTAAGCTCGGTCACGCTCGCCTGAAGGGTATCCAACCTGGAGAGCAGTGCCTGGGCTAGTCTCTCGGCACCCTGGCTCTGACTCCCTAGCTCATGTCTGATGCCGTCTCGCATCTACTTCGTGTCGTCCTTGACGTCACTCATGTTCCAGTATTGAGCTTGGACCAGGCTGCGCACATTTGATATCTCCTCCCTCAAGTGCGCAGTCATCTCGGCTACTGCTGCCAGGGTGGGAACAATCTCGGTGGAGGGAGCACTCAAAGGACCTCAGAGCTCCCTCAGCAAGTCATCTCTCAGATCCCTCACTATCTCCTGCCGCAACTCTCGGAGCTGCTCAGAAGATATTCGGACCTCCAGAGGCTGCTGCTGAGAAGGTGGGGCAGTGGAGGTGGAAGGCTCAGTATAGGTATGAGCAGAGGTGGAAGGATAGGTGGGAGGATATGTATAGTGGTCCTGGTCATGGTCAGGACTGGGTGAGTGATGAGTGGTAGGGTCAGAAGATGTGGATGATTTCCTAACCCAGACCTCCCCTATCTTGTGGAATCCCATCCTATGAAAGGTCCCCTCACCCATGCGATCTGTAAACCGCAGTGAGCGAGAGGGTTCCCCCTCAGGAATGGGGACCTCTAACTTCCTAAATATAAGGATGAATAACATGCCATAAAGGAGGCTGAGCCTAGGTTTATCTAGGGGTTCACAAAGGTACTTGTAGATGAGTTTTGGAAAGTTGATGGGAGTGTCTTGGAGGAGGTAGAACATCAAGGCTAGGTCTCTCTCGGAAATGAAGTCAAACCTACCAGTCTTTGGGAAGAGAGTCCTAGAGATGATACTAAGGAGAAGCCGCATTTCAGGTGAAAGCTGATTTGCGAACACCTCCTCTATGGGGGACAAGGGTGGACTCCCTAGGATGGCCGTAAGGGCCTCTGTCCTATCAGAGGGGTGTGTGGGAATAATTCCCTCACTCGAGAGATGGAGGACTCGAGCAATGAAGTCCTCCGAGATGAAAACAAGGATACCCATAACAGTTCCCTAGATACCCCCGCTAATCCGTGCAACTGTACCATAGAACTCCCTAACAAGCCCTGGATAGGTAGGGAGGTCAAGAGTGTAGAAAAACTCTAAACCTTGGGCTCTAAGGTGATGCCTTAGGTTGAACCCTTCCCGGGAGAGGAAGTCAAAGTTGACTTGCCTCCCGGTAGAGACAACCTTCCCGGTGCATGAGCGCGAGGGAACCGGCCTAGGCGGGGAAGGAACCGGAGGTTGTGGCCTCGCCGGTTCATTCCGAGCCTTGGACCGTCGCTCGGCCCCGCTCGCGGAGATGGGTCTCTTTCGGCTCGGTACAACGACCTTCCTAGGCATTTTGACCTAAGGACGGGGAAGAACACAGAAACTATGAGAAAAACTAGACGGAGAAGACCTAGACTGGGTCGGAGACGAGTTCGGAGACGGCTCTAGGGTTTTGGAACAGTGTCGGCTGTGAATAGAAGTGAGGAATAAATGTTTCGATTAGGGTTAAAAGTCGGATTTCCGACCTCGAGTCGACTCCGGTAAGTCACGAGTCGACTCGACCTGGAGTCGACTCCCAAATGTGCGCGAGTCGACTCCCACATGAGCCGACTCTGAGAAACGTCCGAGTCGACTCGAACCCTGGCACACAACCAAAAATATTATTATTCTCGTGCCAAAAGAGAGAGTTATGAGCTTATCTAGGATTTAAGAACTGATTTGATGATCATAGACAAGAAATCCTATGTCCAACATAAACTAATCCTCAAAATCTATAAACTAGAGGAGAGTATCACTAGAATGGATCAATCACTCCTAACCCTCTTCTAAGTATGCAAAATCGATCTTCACTCAAGGGTTTTGTGAAGATATCAGCAAATTGATCATTAGTACCAACAAATTGAAGTGTCACATCACCATTCAGTACATGATCTCTTATGAAGTGATGTCTTATCTCAATGTGTTTAGTTCTTGAGTGCTGAATTGGATTTTTAGTTAGATTAATGGCACTTGTATTATCACAGTTAATGGAAATTTTATCTTGTTTAATGCCATAATCTTCAAGTTGTTGTTTAATCCATAAAATTTGAGCACAACAACTCCCTATAGCAACATATTCGGCTTCAGCCGTAGATAGTGCAACCGAGTTTTGTTTCTTGCTAAACCAAGAGATTAAGTTTTCTCCTAAGAATTGACATGACCCGCTGGTGCTTTTTTTATCAAGTTTGCAACCAGCGAAGTCTGAATCAGTGTACCCTATTAGGTTTATGCTCGAATCTTTAGAGTACCATAAGCCTATGGTTTTTATTCCTATTAGGTATTTAAAGATTCTCTTAACAGCAATTAAGTGTGATTCCTTAGGATTAGATTGATATCTAGCACACATGCATACACTAAACATGATATCAGGTCTACTTGCAGTGAGATATAATAAAGATCCTATCATACCTCTATACATGATTCATCTTGGTCTAGTTTGCATGATGAACTCATGGGTGTGCTGATTGACTTGTTTCCTTCCATATCAAACTTATTAAGCATCTCCTTGATGTATTTAGCTTGATTGATGAAGATTCTTTCTTCAGATTGTTTGATTTGGAGCCCGAGGAAATAGTTCAGCTCTCCCATCATGCTCATTTCAAATTCACTCTGCATTAGGTCAGCAAATTCTTCGCAGAGGCGATTATTAGTAGCACCGAAAATAATATCATCTACATAAATCTGAACTACTAACATATCTTTGTTTTTCCTTTTTAAAAATAATGTTGTATCAACATTCCCTCTAGAGAATTCATGGTCTAACAGAAATTTGCTAAGTCTTTCATACCATGCTCTAGGAGCTTGTTTCAAACCATAAAGTGATTTGTTTAATTTATACACATGATTGGGGTATTGATGATTTTCAAAATCAGGAGGTTGTTCTACATACACCTCCTCATTAATATATCCATTCAAAAAGGCACTTTTTATATCCATTTGAAATAATTTGAAATCTTTAGAGCATGCAAATGCTAGTAACAATCTAATTGCTTCAAGTCTAGCTACAGGAGCAAAAGTTTCATCAAAGTCTATACCTTCTTCTTGATTATAGCCCTTTGCTACTAGTCTAGCCTTGTTCCTAATCACGATTCCATTTTCATCAAGTTTATTTTTATATATCCATTTGGTTCCTATTATTGAGTATTCAGAGAGTCGTTCAACTAGGTTCCATACCTTGTTTCTAGTGAATTGGTTTAGCTCTTCTTGCATTGCATTTATCCAATTTACATCATTTTCAGCTTCTTCTATGTTTTTAGGTTCAAAGTGTGAGACAAATGTTAGATGATTATTTAAGTTCCTAAGAGATGCTCTAGTTCTAACAGGTTGAGATGGATCATCTAAAATTAATTTCTTAGGATGCCCATGAGCATACCTCCAAGCCTTAGTCAGCCCATGATCCACAATTGCCTCTTGGCTTGTTGATGCATCTCCAATTAGCTTTGGTTCATCTTTTTGTAATGTCATCTCATCAATCTTTTCTTCAAGAATTTCTGTATCATCATCAAGAGCTACTTTCTTGCTAGAAGAGACATTATTAGTATCATCAAAAACAACATGTATAAACTCTTCAATAACAAGGTTTCTTTTGTTAAATACTCTATAAGCTTTACTTGATGTAGAATATCCCAAAAAAATACCTTCATCAGATTTAGAATCAAATTTACCTAAGTTATCCTTGCCATTATTATGAATGAAACACCTACATCTAAAAACATGAAAATAGTTTACTTTGGCTTTCTATTTCTCCAAAGTTCATAAGGTGTTTTCTTTATAATGGGTCTCAATAAAACTCTATTTAGTATATGACATGATGTATTAATGGCTTCTCCCCAAAAGTACTTAGGAAGGTTACTTTCACACAACATGGTTCTAGCCATTTCCTCTAGGGTTCTATTCTTTCTTTCTACAACTCCATTTTGTTGTGGTGTCCTAGGTGCAGAGAAATTATGAGTTATCCCCTTTTTACTACAGAATTCATCAAATAGATGATTTTCAAATTCCGTTCCATGATCACTTCTAATAGCTATGACTGAAGCATTTCTTGCATTAGTTACTTCCTTAAGAAATTTCTTAAATACAGAAAATGCTTCATCTTTATGAGCTAAGAACATGACCTAAGTATATCTAGAAAAATCATCTACAATAACAAGACCATATTTGTTTCCACCAAGACTTGTGGTTCTAGTTGGTCCAAATAGATCCATGTGTAGTAGTTCAAGAGGTCTAGAGGTAGAGACATAATTTATGGATTTAAAAGAGCTCCTCGATTGTTTGCCATATTGACATGCTTCACAAGTTTTATTTTTCTCAAATTTTAGTTTTGGCAAACCTATTACAGAATCTCTTTTAACTAACTTAGATATTGTATCCATACTTGCATGTCCTAATTTACGGTGCCATAACCAGTTTGCATCATCAACCTTAGTATCACTAGCTACTAAGCAAGGACTGTTTTTAGCAAGATCTTCAAGATCTACTACATAGATATTTCCACGTCTTATTTCTTTGAATACTAAGCTATTGTCAATTGAGTTGGTTATGATGCGTAGGGATGGTTTAAACAGAACATCAAAACCCTTATCACATAATTGACTTATGCTAAGTAAGTTATGTTTAAGACCATCTACCAATCGTACATTATCAACAAAGGTTTAGGAGGTGATTTGTATTTTACCTATACCAATGATGTGACCTTGATTATTGTCTCCAAATGTCACTGCACCTCCCTTTTTAGGCTCTAGGGTGAAGAATTGCTCCTTGTCACCCGTCATGTGTCTTGAGCAGCCACTATCCAAGTACCAACAGTTTTTGTCGACTTTGGCTGCAAGACACTCCTACAAAAGGAAATCATATAATTTTAGGTACCCAAGTTTTCTTGGGTCCTTCAGGATTAGTAAAGTTGGTTCCTTTTGGAACCCAAACCATTTTATTTTTTCTTTTAGCTCCTATCTTCCTATGGTCACACACATTAGCTTTATGTCCTACCTTTCCACAGCAAAAACAGGTTATATTCTTAATTTTACTTTCTCCTGCTTTCACAAAAAAGTTACTAAGGAGCTTTTGCTTATTCTTAGGTTTGTATCCTAAACCAGCTCTATTAAACACAGCTCGTTGATTGTTAAGTATCATTTCCAATTTTTCAGAACTATATGTAAACTTTTCAACAATATGTTTGTATTTTTCAAGCTCTTGTGTAAGCTTTTATTTTTCTGTTTTTAGTGTGCTTAAGTCTTTTGTAAGATTATCTTTTAAAGTTTGTTTCCCGTTTTTAAGTTCTGAAATTTCCTTGGTTAGTTTTTCGTTATCTTTAATTAAGGTATTAGTTTTTTGAATTAATTTTTGGTTGCTTGTTTTAAGTTCTAAATTTTCTTTAATG
Organism: Phoenix dactylifera; assembly: GCF_051530095.1. Classification (NCBI taxonomy): domain Eukaryota; kingdom Viridiplantae; phylum Streptophyta; class Magnoliopsida; order Arecales; family Arecaceae; genus Phoenix; species Phoenix dactylifera. The sequence goes on from NC_143199.1 coordinate 15,036,301, forward strand.
ATAAAAATCTTGTCCTTAATTAATTTATCATACTTATGGAAGTGAGATTGATTAGTTAGTTTTAGTTCTTTATTCTTAAGATTTATTATCTTATATTCATCCATTAGTTCATTAAATGCATCATACAATTCATCAAAGGTAAAATCTAAATGCGTTTCAGATGTTGCCTCATTTTCATTCGCCATGAAGCAGAAGTTGGCCTTTTTCTCTTGTTCCTCATCCGATGATGATGATGATGAATCGGAGTCCGACAAAGTGGAGACGAGGACTTTCTTTTTCTTATATTTGCTGCCCTTCTTCAGCAAGGGACAGTCAACTCTGAAATGTCCCGTCTTCTTGCATTCATAGCATCCAATTCCTTCATTTTCTCGTTCCTTACCTTTATCCTTGTTGTAGGAACTTGAGGGACCTCTCCTTTGATGAAAGAACTTCTTTCGGTTGATGAACTTTCTGAACTTTCGCACGAGAAGAGCCTCATCATCATCTTCCTCATTATCTTCTTCTTCGCTGCTGCTGCTGCAAGATAAATCCTTGTTAGAAGAAGTAGATTTGAGGGCTATTATCTTTTTCTTATGAGAGGATTCTTCTTCGCTGTGTTGTTTCATTGTGAGCTCGTGCGTCATTAGAGATCCAAGAAGCTCCTTAAGTGGAAGCTTGTTCAAGTCCTTGGCTTCTTGGATTGCCGTTACCTTGGCCTCCCATGACCTTGGCAAACATCGAAGAATTTTTTTGACAAGGTCACTGTTAGTATAATTTTTGCCAAGGCTTTTTAGGCCATTGACAATATCAGTAAATCTAGTAAACATGCAAGTGATAGTTTCATTGGATTCCATCTTAAATAGTTCATATTTATGAACTAGTATATTTATTTTAGATTCTTTTACTTGATTTGTGCCCTCGTGGGTCACTTCAAGTCTATCCCATATCTCTTTTGCAGAATTGCCAGTAAAGACTCTATTGAATTTATTACGGTCTAAAGCACAATAAAGCACATTCATTGCTTTGGCATTTAGTTGTGCCTTCCTAATATCATTGTCATCCCAATCTTTTTCAAGTTTGGGTATAGTAACACCCTCTACAAAAATTGATGGGATGTATGGTCCATTAAGTATGGTGGTCCAAATCTCATAGTCTTGAGCTTGGATAAATATCCTCATCCTAGCCTTTCAATAGGAGTAGTCGGTTCCATTGAAGAATGGAGGTCTATGGGTGGACTGCCCCTCAATATGAGAAGATCCAAATGGGATTGTCATTTTGATCTTTTACTCTTTTGGTAGAAGAGTTCCGGCTCTGATACCACTTGTTGCCCAAAAAGACAACCCAAGAGGGGGGGTGAATTGGGTTTTAAATAATGATTGCAAATTAGAAACTTAATGAGTAACTAATTAAACTTTATTGCAAGTGGATTAATTAGTTTACTATATGCAGTGGATGAGGGGAATGGAAGAGACAATTAAACAATCACAAACACAAGAGATTTTATAGTGGTTCGGAGCTAACCCTTGCTCCTACGTCCACTCTCCAAGCTTCACTTGGGAGTTCACTATAATCCCTCGGATTACAGCCGGTTGTTTTACAAGCTCACAACCCAACTTGTTATTTTACGAGATCACAACGAACTCGGTCGGTTTTCACAGGCTCACCGACTAGAACCATTCGATTGTTTTTCCGGGATCACAATCGAACCCTTACACCATTGGTTTTAACCTCGGCTCACCAACAAACCTCTACAACCTTGATTCAATCCCCTGATTGAATCAACTAACAAGAAGACAGTTTGTAAAGAGTACAGGAAAAGCTTCTTAACAAGCAAATATGAACAATATAAATAATGTAGAGTTAGAAGCCCTCAAACAGATTTTGGAAGAGGAAGAAGGGGCTTCTCGAACTCTGAGTCTCCTCTTTAAATGCACTGATGATCTGATGTCAGAGGAGAGCCTTGAATGCGAGGAAGACGTTTGGAGAATGGACTTCAATGCACTTCTTTCTTCTTTCTCTTGTATTAACTCTTGAAAGGCTTTGGTAGGTGGAAATCTCTTTTGCTTTGAACGGAGTCTTTCTTTCTTACTCTATTACTGTTTACTCTGGCTATTTAAGCAATCCCCATCGAAAACTAGCCATTAGACACACTTTTAGAGCCATTCTGCACAATCTGCAACTCCTGACAAAGTGTCCGTTGGGATCGGAGTCGACTCGCTCGATCTGGAGTCGACTCGGCTGTTGCTGGAGTCGACTCATGCTTTACTGGAGACGACTCGCCCACTGTTCAAAATTTGAAATAAAGTGCCGTCCCGTTCTGGAGTCGACTCGGCTAAATCTGGAGTCGACTCGACAATGTCCGGAGATGACTCTCCCTTCTGGAGACGACTCGTTCTTCAGGATTCCAAAAATCTTTCTTTCGGTTTTACTTCCTCGAGTCGACTCGGATTCTCTTGGAGTCGACTCGGCTCTCAGAGCCAGAAAAACTGGTCTTCTGTCTTTGGAGTTGAACTGCCTCGGAGTCGACTCGGACTTTGCTGGAGTCGACTCAGCACTCAGACATCAAAAAACTGGTCTTCTGTCTTTGGAGTTGAACTGCCTCGGAGTCGACTCGGACTTTGCTGGAGTCGACTCGGCTCTCAGACACCAAAGTTGGCTCTCTGACTTTTAGTCTAGCATTCCTCTGAGAGTCAACTCTTGCTTCCTTAGGAGTCGACTCCCCAATCATCGGAGTCGACTCGAGTTATCCTGGAGTCGACTCGGCTCTCAGAGTCCAAAACAACTTCTCTGTCTTTCTGTCTGTTACTCCTTGGAGTCGACTCGCACTTTGCTGGAGTCGACTCGGCAAGCATCGGAGTCGACTCAAATTCTTCAGGAGTCGACTCGGTGACAGGGTCTGAGATTCATCTTTCTGTCCTGCTGTCTATTCTCAGTAAGAGTCGACTCGTAATGTGCCGGAGTCGACTCGAGTCTGTGCCAGAACGTCTGAAACACTTGGAGTTGACTCGAAATCTTCCGGAGTCGACTCGCGTTCCAGACTTTGGTTCAAACTGAGTTCCATACTTAGCCAAAATGTATTGAACCAAGGCTAGAGACAATTAAACATAAATTCACAAATATTTGGCTGAAACACTAGATTGAATTCATTAGTATAACATAAGATATACTCAAATGCTTTGAGCTCATCAAAATCAAATAGGGTTATAATCAATCACTCCACAGTCTCCATCTCCGACAAGACCTCGACCAAGCTCGGAAGCATCGCAGAGTCGACCGCAAGCCCAAGCTCCTTCGACCATGCGCATGATCCCCCGACCAAGGTCGGGATGCTCCGCTGAGTTGACTGCAAGCCAAGTCTCCCTCGACCTCGGGATGCCCCGCTGAGTCGACCGCGAGCCAAGTCTCCCTCGATCTTAGGAAGCACCGCTGAGCACCGCTAAGTCGACAACGAGCCAAGTCTCACTCGACCTCAAAAAGTATCGCGAAGTCGATCGCGAGCCTAAGCTCCCTCGACCTCGTGCACGATACTCCGACCAAGTTCGGATGCTCGGCCTAGTTTGGATGCCTCAACCTAGTTCAAGATGGCCTGCTGCGACGACTTCAAGCTCTACCTGATGATGTCCCAGCCAAGCTTAGGGACACCCAGTCGCATTGATCATGAACTCAACCTCAGGTCCCACCTAACGGCGCCTTGACCAAGTTCAAGGTCAAGAGGCATGTAAGCTCCGATAGCAGCTTAGCCTCGATCTACACTGACATTGAGCCCGAGCTCAAAGACTTAGAGGGATTCTTCCAAAGTCTAAGCCCAAAGCCTTAGCAAGATTTTACCGAAAGCTGAGCCTAAAGACTTGGCGGATTTTTTCGAAACCTGAGCCTAAAGACTTGGCGGATTTTACCGGAAGCTGAGCCTAAAGACTTGACGGATTTTTCCCGAAGCTGAACCCAGAGACCTAGCGGTTAGAATAAGGGTTTGCTGATTGCACAAATAAAAACAGGTCCGAACACATAATGGAATTCGAAAAAGAAGGTATTTCATTGATTAAAAGCCCAAAGGCTAAGTACAAAGTTTGATTTCGAGGTTGACCCACCTGGCCGTACAGTGGCTGCAGTGGCCGACCTCATTTACAAAAAGAAGAAAAGAAAAAAGCTAAGTCCTAAGGCATCTCTGGAGCAGCAGTGGCCTCGGCATCGGCCTCAAGGTCATCCACGACGATCACGTTGGGATTCTCAGCGGGAGCTGCCACAGGGTCCTCCGCTGGTTCGTCTCCGCGAGCGTCCGCAACAGCCTCAGATGGAGCTTAGCTAGTGGCCTCGGGAGCAGCTTCAGATGCTCCTTCAGGTGTGCCTTCGACAACTTCTCCAGGGAGAGCCTCCTGAGCAGTCTGCTCGGCCGCCTCGGTCTCGACTTCGACAGTCTTCCATTCGGCCTCAGGGCTTGCGGGCGTGCTGCCGATCACACCGTCAGAACTCCCGAGCTCGCTTTCATCCTCGGCGATCCCCATACTGGGCCGAAGACCGCTAAGGTCGAACTGGGGGCAAATCCGCTGCATTTGCCTCCGAAATTCTTCAAAACCGTGGATTAGTCCATCCACCGCTTCCTCCTCCATTAGTTCGTGGAACTCTTCCGACTCCCGGAAGATTTGCACCGCATTTTGGGCTTGCTCCAATGCCTGTTGCCCAAGAAGACAACCCAAGAGGGGGGGGGGGGGTGAATTGGGTTATGATTTAAATTTTGACCAATTAAAAACTACGTTTGGTTGATATCCAAGTCTATTGCAAGTATTCCGGTTAAGTAATTATATGTAGTGAAAGATTAGAGAGAGTGTAAGAGAAAGTGCAGCAACCAACACAAACACAAAATAATTTATAGTAGTTCGGAGCTAACCCCTGCTCCTACGTCTACTCCCCAAGCTACACTTGGGAGTTCACTATAATCCCTCGGATTACAGCCGGTTGTTTTACAAGTTCACAACCCAACTTGTTGTTTTACGAGATCACAACGAACTCGGTTGGTTTTCACAGGCTCACCGACTAGAACCACCCGATTATTTTTTCGAGATCACAATCGAACCCTTACACCGTTGGTTTTAACCTTGGCTCACCAACAAACCTTACAACCCTTGATTCAATCCCCTGATTGAATCAAGTAAGAAAATAGTTTGGAAAAAGTTACAAGGAAAGCTTCTTAATAAGCAAATATTAAACAATATGAAAAGAGAAGAGTTAGAAGCCCTCAAACAGATTTTGGAAGAGGAAGAAGGGGCTTCTCGAACTCTGTGTCTCTTCTTTGAATGCGCTAAAGATTTGATGTCAGAAGGAGAGCCTTGAATGCGAAGGAAAGAGTTTGTTGGATGGAGTTCAATGCGCTTCTTTCTTCTTTCTCTTGTATTTACTCTTGAGAGCCTTTGGTAGGTGGAAATCCCTTTTTATTTGAATGGAATAGCTCTCTTGATGTCTACTACTGTTTACTTTGGCTATTTAAACAGTTCCTTTTGAAAACTAGACGTTAGACACTAATTTGTGGCCGTTCTGCACAATCTGCAACTCCTGACAATGTATCCGTTGGGGTCGGAGTCGACTCGCTCGATCTGGAGTCGACTCGGCTGTTGCTGGAGTCGACTCATGCTTCACTGGAGACGACTCGTCTACTGTTCAGGATTTGAATTAAAGTGCTGTCCCGTTCTGGAGTCGACTCGGCCAAACCCGGAGTCGACTCGCCAGTATCAGGAGATGACTCGGCCCTCTGGAGATGACTCGTTCTCAGGGTTCCAGAGATCTATATTTCTGCATTTCTTTCTCGAGTCGACTCGGATCATCTCGGAGTCGACTCGGCTCTCAGAGCCTGAAAATTGATCCTCTGTCTTTGGAGTTAAATTGCCTTGGAGTCGACTCGGATTATCTTGGAGTCGACTCAGCTCTTAGAGTCCACTACTGATCCTCTGTCTTTCGAGTTGCACTGCCTTGGAGTCGACTTGTACTTTGTTGGGGTCGACTCGGTTGACTTGGGGTCGACTCTCGTATTCTCGGAGTCGACTCGTTCATAGAGTCATTTTGTTTGGTTTTCTGCCTTTCAGTCTGCTTTCCTCTGAGAGTCGACTCTTGCTTGTTTAGGAGTCGACTCGCCAAACGTTGGAGTCGACTCGTAACCTTCTGGAGTCGACTCGGTAACAGGGTCCAGAAAATACTTCTCTGTCTTTCTGTCTGTTACTCCTTGGAGTCGACTTGGAGCCGTCGGGAGTCGACTCGGTAAGCATCGGAGTCGACTCGAAATCGTCGGAGTCGACTCGGTGACAGGGTCTGAAATTCATCTTTCTGTCCTTCTGTCTGTTCTCAGTCGGAGTCGAATCGTAGTGTACCGGAGTCGACTCGACCTTGTGCCAGAATCTCTGAAACACTTGGAGTCGACTTGCAAGCTTTCGGAGTCGACTCGAGCTTCAGAGTTTGGCTTAATTGTGTTCAACACTTAGCCAAATAATCTTGAACAACAGCTCGATGCTTTTAAAGATAAATTCACATATATTTGCCTGAAACACTAGATTGAATTCATTAGTACAACATGAAATATACTCAAATGCTTTGAGCTCATCAAAATCAAATAGGGGTATAACCAATCACTCCACAATCTTCTCCTTTTTGATGATGACAAAATATTGAGTATTTGTAAAGTGAATGGCTCAACCAAAAGGTGATTTATAGTAAATTTTTGAAATGAATTCAAATGTCTAGTCATTTAATTTATCCAAAATTGAAAGGTATGAATCAGTAAATCCTGAAATTAAAGCTCCCCCTTTCATTTGGAATTATATAAGCCTTCATATCATGCAATCAATTATTTGGCTTATATGTGTTTAATGAATTTGCTTTCTTAAGATTTTAGATTCTCCCCCTCAACATATGCATTCAATTTTGTTTGGGTTCTCTGAATTTTCTTTTAATGTCTTGAAGCTTTTGATCTTAAATTCTTACTTTCAGAGAGAAAAGCTGACAATTTGTTCTTGAGTATGATTCAACTAATCTCCAAATATCCCTTGAATAGATTCTGGAGATTACTCCTTGAGGAGCCCCAACAGAGAGATAATGAGCCTCGAGGTATCGAGTCCACTAAGAACAAATTACTTTTGGTGATTTCCTTTACATTTCAATTCATCATATTTTCTCTTCTTAGTGATTCCCTTTACATTTCAATTCATCGTATTTTCTCCTCCTTTTTGTCATCATAGCAAAAAGGCAGAAAACACAGAAAAGTATAAGAACTTAAGAATGCATAATTTTGAGAGAAAATTTCTACTCATTGTATTAAATTCAAAGTTAAGTACAAGTGTGATTACATAAAAAAGATCCTCAAGGGACTGTACATCACAAAAATAAATAAAAAATACGCTAATTTTTCTTTGTAGTGGAGGATGTGGCTCTCGTACTCAGTCTAGTGTGTTTCATGACCATGCTTAGCCCCTCAGAGACGTTCCCTAGTTGTGCGATGATTTCCGAGGTGACTGTATCGAAGTGAACTGGGTCAGACTTTCTTGGAGGGTGTCAAGTTTGGAGGTCAAGGCATTTGCTAGCCTTTCTGCACCCTGACTCTGGCTACCTAGCTCATTTCTGATGCTATTTCGCATCTTCCTTGTGTCATCCTTTATATCGCTGATGTTCCAGTATTGAGCTTGAACTAGGATTCTGATGTTGTAGATTTCTTCCTTTAGGTCTACAACCATCTTAGAGACGGCTGCTAAGGAGGGAACTATCTCGGTGGAGGGAGCAGTCTGAGGACCTCGTAGCTCCCTCAGCATATCATCCCTTAACTCCCTCACTATCTCCTGCCTCAACTCTCGGAGCTGCTCAGAAGATATCCGAACCTCCAGGGGCTGCTGCTGAGAAGGTAGGGCAGTGGAGGTGGAGGGCTCAGTAGGGGTAGGACCAGAGGTGGAAGAAAAAGTGGGAGGAGCTATGTCATGATCCTGGTCATGATCAGGACTGGGTGAGTGATGAGTGGTAGGGTCAGATGGTGTGGATGTGGATGGTCTTCTAACCCAGACTTCCTCGACTTTATGGAAACCCATACGATGGAGAGTCCCCTCACCCATGCGATCTGTATGACGCAGTGAGCGAGAGGGTTCCCCCTCAGGGATAGGGACCTCTAACTCCCTAAAGATAAGTGTGAATAGCATGCCATATGGGAGACTCAACCTAGGTTTATCTGGGGGTTCACAGATATACTTGTATATGAGTTTAGGAAAGTTGATAGGAGTGTCTTGGAGTATGTGGAACATCAATGCTAGGTCTCTCTCAGAGATAAAGTCAAATCTACCAGTTTTGGAAAAGAGAGTCCTAGAAATGATACTTAGGAGGAGCTGCATTTCAGCTGAAAGCTGATTTGCAAACACCTCCTCTATAGGGGACTGAGGGAGACTCTCTAAGATGGCCATAAGGGCCTCAGTCCTATCATGGGGATGAGTGGGAAAGATCCCCTCTCGGGAGAGATGGATAACTCGAGCAATGAAGTCCTCCGAGATAAATACAGGGACAACCGCTACGGTCCCCTGGATACCACCACTACCTCAGGCTACTGTTCCATAAAATACCCTAACTAACCCTTGGTAAGTAGGGAGGTCTAAAGAACAGAACAACTCTAACCCTTGAGCCCTAAGATGATGCCCTAGGGTGAACCCTTCCCGGGAGAGGAAGTCAAAGTTGACTTTTCTTCCGGTAGAGACTGCCCTCCCGGCGCACGGATGCGAGGGAACCGGCCTAGGCGGGGAAGGAACCGGAGGTGGTGGCCTCACGGGTTCGTTCCGTGCCTTGGACCGTCACTCGGCGCCGCTCGCGGAGAGAGGTCTCTTCCGGCTCGGGACAACGACTTTTCTAGGCATTTTGACCTACAAACCGAGGGATGGACAAGAGAAATGGAAGAAAACTCGAGGGAGAGGACCTAGAACGGGTCGGAGACGACTCTAGGGTTTTGGAACAGTGGCGGCCGAGAATAGAAGTGAGGAGTAAACGTTTCGATTAGGGTTAAAAATTAGATTTCCGACCTCGAGTCGACTCCGGTAAGTTGCGTGTCGACTCGACTTCGAGTCGACTCCTAAATATGCGCGAGTCGGCTCGCCCACGAGCCGACTCTAAACTCTATTCGAGTCGACTCGAACTCTGGCACATAACCAACAAACTTGTTATTACCGTGCCAAAGGAGAGAGCTATGGACATATTTAAGATTTAAGAACTGATTTGATGACCATAGATAAGAAATCCTATGTCTAACATAAGCTAATCATCAAAATCAATCAATTAGAGGGAAGTATCATAAGAATGGATGAATCACTCCTAACCCTCTTCTAAGAATACAAAATCGATCTTCACATAAGGGTTTAGTAAAGATATCAGCAAGTTGATCATCAGTGCAAACAAATTCAAGCATTACATCACCATTTAACACATGATCTCTTATGAAGTGATGTCTTATCTCAATATGTTTAGTTCTTGAGTGTTGAATTGAATTTTTAGTTAGATTTATGGCACTTGTATTATCACAATTTATGGGAATCTTATCTTGTTTAATGCCATAATCTTCAAGTTGTTGCTTGATCCATAAAATTTGAGCACAACAACTCCCGGCAGCAACATATTCGGCTTCAGCCGTAGATAGTGCAACCGAGTTTTGTTTCTTGCTAAACTATGAAATTAAGTTTTCTCCTAAAAATTGACAAGACCCGCTGGTGCTTTTTCTATCAAGTTTACAACCAGCGAAGTCTGAATCAGTATATCCTATTAAATTTATGCTTGATTCTTTAGAATACCATAGACCTATATTTTTTATTCCTATGAGATATTTAAAAATTCTCTTAACTGCAATTAGGTGTGATTCTTTAGGATTAGATTGATATCTAGCACACATGCATACACTAAACATAATATCAGGTCTACTTGCTGTAAGGTATAGTAAAGATCCTATCATATCTCTATACAGCTTTTGATCAACTGATTTACCTGATTCATCTTTGTCTAGTTTGCATGATGAGCTCATGGGGGTGTCAATTGCCTTATTTCCATCCATATCAAACTTCTTTAGCATTTTCTTGATGTATTTAGCTTGATTGATGAAAAGTCCTTTCTTGGATTGTTTGATTTGAAGTCCAAGGAAGTAGTTCAATTCTCCCATCATGCTCATCTCAAATTCACTCTGCATTAACTCAGCAAACTCTTCGCAAAGGCGATTGTTAGTAGCACCGAAAATAATATCATCTACATAAATCTGCACTACCAACATATTTTTGTTTTTCTTTTTCAAAAACAGAGTTGTATCAACATTTTCTCTAGAAAATTCATGGTCTAATAGAAATTTGCTAAGTCTTTCATACCATGCACTAGGGGCTTGTTTTAGACCATAAAGTGCTTTGTTTAGTTTATAAACATGATTGGGGTATTGATGATTCTCAAAACCAGAAGGTTGTTCTACATAAACTTCCTCATTAATATACCCATTCAAAAAGGCACTTTTTACATCCATTTGGAATAATTTGAAATCTTTATTGCATGCAAATGCTAGTAACAATCTAATTGCCTCAAGTCTAGCTACAGGAGCAAAAGTCTCATCAAAATCTATACCTTCTTCTTGATTATAGCTCTTTGCTACTAGTCTAGCCTTGTTTCTAATCACAATTCCATTTTCATCAAGTTTATTTTTGTATATCCATTTAGTTCCTATTATTGAGTATTCAGTGGGTCTTTCAACTAAGTTCCATACTTTATTTCTTGTAAATTGGTTAAGTTCCTCTTGCATAGCATTTATCCAATTTACATCACTTTCAGCTTCTTCTATGTTCTTAGGTTCAAAGTGTGAGACAAATGCAAGATGATTATTTAAGTTCCTAAGAGATGCTCTAGTTCTAACAGGTTGAGATGGATCATCTAAAATTAATTCTTTAGGTTGACCATGAGCATACCTCCAAGCCTTAGTAAGCCCATGATCAACAATTACCTCTTGGCTTGTTGAAGTTTCTCCAATTTGCTTCGGTTCATTCTCTTGTAATGTCATATCATCTATCCTTTTCTCAAGTATTCCTGCATCATCATCAAGAGCTACTCTCTTGCTAGAAGAGACATCATTAGTATCATCAAAAACAACATGTATAGACTCTTCAATAACAAGGGTTCTTTTGTTGAAGACTCTATAAGCTTTACTTGATGTAGAATATCCCAAAAAAATACCTTCAACAGATTTAGAATCAAATTTGCCTAAGTTATCTTTGCCATTATTATGAATGAAACACCTACACCCAAAAACATGAAAATAGTTTACTTTGAGCTTTCTATCTCTCCAAAGTTCATAAGGTGTTTTCTTTATAATTGGTCTCAATAAAACTCTATTTAGTATATGGCAAGATGTGTTAATTGCTTCACCCCAAAAATACTTAGGAAGATCACTTTCACATAACATGGTCCTGGCCATTTCTTCTAGAGTTCTATTCTTTCTTTCTACCACTCCATTTTGTTGTGGAGTCCTAGGTGCAGAGAAATTATGAGTTATCCCCTTTTTACTATAGAATTCATCAAATAGATGATTTTCAAATTCCGTTCCATGATCACTCCTAATAGCTATAACTGAAGCATTTCTTGAGTTAGTTACTTCCTTATGAAATTTCTTAAATACTGAAAATGCTTCATCTTTATGAGCTAAAAATATGACCCATGTGTATCTAGAAAAATCATCTACAATGACAAGACCATACTCGTTTCCACCAAGGCTTGTGGTTCTAGTTGGTCCAAAAAGATCCCTGTGAAGTAGTTCAAGGGGTCGAGAAGTAGAGACACAATTTATGGATTTAAAGAAACTTTTAGATTGTTTGCCATATTGACATGCTTCACAAATTTTATTTTTCTCAAATTTTAGCTTTGGCAAACCAATCAATGAATCTTTTTTAACTAATTTTGATATTGTATCCATACTTGCATGACCTAATTTACGGTGCCATAACCAACTTGCATCATTGACTTTAGAACCACTAGCTACTAGGCAACGACTATTATTGGCGAGATCTTCAAGATCTACTACATAAACATTGCCACGTCTTATTCCTTTGAATACTAAGCTATTGTCAATTGAGTTGGTTATGATGCATAGATATGGCTTAAACAGAACATCAAAATCTCTATCACATAATTGACTAACGCTAAGTAAGTTATGCTTAAGACCATCTACAAATCGTACATTATCAACGAAGGTTGAAGAGGTGATTTGTACTTTACCTATACCAATGATGTGACCTTGGTTATTATCTCCAAAGGTCACTGCACCTCCCTTGTTAGGCTCTAGGGTGAAGAATTGCTCCTTGTCACCCGTCATGTGCCTTGAGCAGCCACTATCCAAGTACCAACTATTTTTGTAGACCTTAGCTGCAAGACACTCCTACACAAGAAAATCATACAATTTTAGGTACCGAAGTTTTCTTGGGTCCTTCATGGTTAGTAATATTGGTTCTTTTTGGAACCCAAATCTTTTTTATTTTATTTTTAGCTTCCACTTTTCTATGGTCCCACACATTAGCTTTATGTCCTACTTTTCCACAGCAAAAATAGGTTATATTTTTAGTTTTACTTTCCCCAGCTTTTATAAAAAAGTTTTTAAGAAACTTTTGCTTATTCTTAGGCTTATACCCTAAACCAGCTTTACTATATACAGCTCTTTGACTATTAAGTATCATATCTAGTTTTTCAGAACTAAAGGTAAACTTCTCAACTATAGGTTTATACTTTTCAAGTTCTTTTGTTAAGTTTAGTTTTTCCGTTTTTAGTAAATTTAGATCTTTTGTAAAGTTATTTTTTAGAGTTCGGTTACTGTTTTTAAGTTCTGAAAATTCCTTAGTTAGTCTTTCGTTATCTTTAATTAGGGTATTAGTTTTTTGAGTTAACATTTGGTTGCTTGTTTTAAGTTCTAAATTTTCTTTGATGATAGAATCATTGTCCTTAATTAATTTATCGTACTTATGGGAGTGAGATTGATTAGTTAGTTTTAATTCTTTATTTTTAAGATTTATTGTCTTATATTCATCCATTAGTTCATTAAAAGCATCATACAATTCATCAAAGGTAAAATCTAAATGCGTTTCAGATGTTACCTCATTTTTATTTGCCATAAAACAGAAGTTGGCCTTTTTTTTTTTTCCTTATCCGATGATGATGATGATGAATCGGAGTCCGTCAAAGTGGAGACGAAAGCTTTCTTTTTCTTGTACTTGCTGTTCTTCTTAAGCAAGGGACAGTCCATTCTGAAATGTCCCGGCTTCTTGCACTCATAGCAAGCGGTTCCCTCACTTTCCCTTTCCTTACCTTTGTCCTTGTTGTGGAAGCTTGAGGAACCTCTCTTCTGATGAAAAGACTTCTTCCGGTTGATGAATTTTCAGAACTTTCTCACGAGAAGAGCCTCATCATCATCTCCCTCATTATCTTCTTCTTCACTGCTACTGCTACAAGAGGGAACTTTGTTAGAAGAAGTAGATTTAAGTGCAATTACCTTTTTCTTGTAGGAGGACTCTTCTTCACTGTGTTGCTTCATTGTCAGCTCGTGTGTCGTCAATGATCCAAGGAGCTCCTCGAGTGCCAGCGTGTTCAAGTCTTTGGCTTCTTGGATCGCCGTTACCTTGGCTTCCCATGACCTTGGTAAGGATCTAAGAATTTTTCTGACAAAGTCATTGTTAGTATAACTTTTGCCAAGGTTCTTTAGGCCATTGACAATATCAGTGAATCTAGTAAACATGCATGTGATAGTTTCATTTGGTTCCATCTTAAATAGTTCATACTTATGAACAAGCATGTTTATTTTAGATTCCTTAACTTGATTTGTGCCCTCATGAGTTACTTCAAGTCTATCCCATATCTCTTTTGCAGAATTGCAAGTAGAGATCCTATTGAATTCATTATGGTCTAAGGCACAATAGAGTACATTCATGGCTTTGGCATTTAATTGTGCCTTCCTTCTATCATTGTCATCCCAATCTTTTTCAATATTGGGTATAGCAACGTTGTCTACATAAATAGAAGGAATGTATGGTCCATTAACTATGATGCTCCAAACATCATAGTCTTGGGCTTAGATGAATATCCTCATCCTAGCCTTCCAATAGGTATAGTTGGTTCCATTAAAGAATGGAGGCCTATTGGTGGATTGCCCCTCACTAAGAGAGGATCCAAAAGGGGTTGTCATTTTTTAATCTTTTACTCTTAAAAAAATGAGAGCACTTGCTCTGATACCACTTGTTGCCCAAGAAGACAACCCAAGAGGGGGGGTGAATTGGGTTATGATTTAAATTTCGACCAATTAAAAACTACGTTTGGTTAATATCCAAGTCTATTGCAAGTATTCCGGTTAAGTAACTATATGCAGTGAAAGATTAGAGAGAGTGTAAGAGAGAGTGCAGCAACCAACACAAACACAAAACAATTTATAGTGGTTCGGAGCTAACCCCTGCTCCTATGTCCACTCCCCAAGCTACACTTGGGAGTTCACTATAATTCCTCGGATTACAGCCGGTTGTTTTACAAGTTCACAACCCAACTTGTTGTTTTACGAGATCACAACGAACTCGGTCGGTTTTCATAGGCTCACCGACTAGAACCACCCGATTGTTTTTTCGGGATCACAATCGAACCCTTACACCGTTGGTTTTAACCTTGGCTCACCAACAAACCTTACAACCCTTGATTCAATCCCCTGATTGAATCAAGTAAGAAAATAGTTTGGAAAAAGTTACAAGGAAAGCTTCTTAATAAGCAAATATTAAACAATATGAAAAGAGAAGAGTTAGAAGCCCTCAAACAGATTTTGGAAGAGGAAGAAGGGGTTTCTCGAACTCTGAGTCTCCTCTTTGAATGCGCTAAAGATTTGATGTCAGAAGGAGAGCCTTGAATGCGAAGGAAAGAGTTTGTTGGATGGAGTTCAATGCGCTTCTTCCTTTTTTCTCTTGTATTTACTCTTGAGAGCCTTTGGTAGGTGGAAATTCCTTTTTGTTTGAATGGAATAGCTCTCTTGATGTCTACTACTGTTCACTTTGGCTATTTAAGCAGTCCCTTTTGAAAACTAAACGTTAGACACTAATTTGTGGCTGTTCTGCACAATCTGCAACTCCGGACAATATATCCGTTGTGGTCGGAGTCGACTCGCTCGATCTGAAGTCGACTCAGCTGTTGCTGGAGTCGACTCATGCTTCACTGGAGACGACTCGTCCACTGTTCAGGATTTGAATTAAAGTGCTGTCCCGTTCTGGAGTCGACTCGGCCAAATCTGAAGTCGACTCGCCAGTATCAGAAGATGACTCGGCCCTCTGAAGACGACTCGTTCTCAGGGTTCCAGAGATCTATATTTCTGCATTTCTTTCTCAAGTCGACTCGGATCATCTTGGAGTCGACTCGACTCTCAGAGCCCGAAAACTGATCCTCTGTCTTTGGAGTTGAATTGCCTTGGAGTCGACTCGGATTATCTTGGAGTCGACTCGGCTCTCAGAGTCCACAAACTGATCCTCTATCTTTCGAGTTGCACTGCCTCGGAGTCGACTCGTACTTTGTTGGGGTCGACTCGGCTGACCTGGGGTCGACTCTCGTATTCTCGGAGTTGACTCGTTCACAGAGTCACTTTGTTTGGTTTTCTGCCTTTCAGTCTGCTTTCCTCTGAGAGTCGACTCTTGCTTGTTTAGGAGTCGACTCGCCAAACGTTGGAGTCGACTCGTAACCTTCTGGAGTCGACTCGGTAACAGGGTTCAGAAAACTCTTCTCTGTCTTTCTATCTGTTACTCCTTGGAGTCGACTTGGAACCGTCGGGAGTCGACTCGGTAAGCATCGGAGTCGACTCGAAATCGTCGGAGTCGACTCGGTGATAGGGTCTGAAATTCATCTTTTTGTCCTTCTGTCTGTTCTCAGTCGGAGTCGACTCGTAGTGTACCGGAGTCGACTCGAGCTTGTGCCAGAATCTCTGAAACACTTAGAGTCGACTCGCAAGCTTCCGGAGTCGACTCGAGCTTCAGACTTTGGCTTAATTGTGTTCAACACTTAGCCAAATAATCTTGAACAACAGCTCGATGCTTTTAAAGATAAATTCACATATATTTGCCTGAAACACTAGATTGAATTCATTAGTACATGAAATATACTCAAATGCTTTGAGCTCATCAAAATCAAATAGGGGTATAACCAATCACTCCACAATGCCCTTTTCTCTAGAGATTTGAGTTGTTCGATCTTCAGTCGAAGGACCCCCGCCTCATACTTGAGGCCGGCGGTCTCGGAGCGGGCGTCGGCTAGGCGCACCTCAGAGGCGCGGAGCTCCGACCTAGCCAGAGCATGCGAGGCCTTCTCTTTCTCAAGGTGCTCAACCGTCGATCACAGCTCGACCTCGGTAACCTCCATTTTCGAGGTGGCCTCCCTCCGCACAGCCTCGGCCTCGCCGAGCTTCCTCTCGGCCTCCTCCTGCCCCCTCTGGCTCCTCCGAGCCTTGTCCTGACATTCGGCTGCCACGGCGACCAACATGTCGACCTTGTGAAGATGCTGTAAAGAAGGAAAAGGGGGATGAGCAGAGGTCAAGAGTTCAAAAGGATATGAAAGTTAAAGCAAGAAGCTAACTTACTCGGATGACGGAGCAGTAGGTTTGATCGAAAAGGCTGCCAATGTCGGCAGCCTCGAACTCGGCTCGGTCAACCGGGAGCAGCGCACAATGGAACACCTGGCGCTCAAATTGGCTGTCGTGGAGGACGGAGTCATCCTCGTAGACCGACCACTCCGGGCAGAAGGGCCTCCTCTCAGAGTAGCCCTCGGCCCTCGAAGAGCATGGGAAGTTGGGTCTTGCCGAGCTCGGCAGAGATGAGCTCAGGACCCCGAGACCGCTGCTCGGCTCGGGACTTGAGCGCCGCAAGCGAACAACCTGGCGGCTCGATCACTAAGAGATGGGGGCCGGGCAAGTTGGGGCCGTTGGATCCCTCGTGCCCCTGGAAGAGCTAGAGCTCGCGCGCTCGGTGGGGGGAACTTCCTTCCAAATGAAGTCGGAAGTCCCGGCCTCAGGGTCCCTCACCTTGGCCCGAGCAGGAGTCAAGGCCGGCCTAGCCTTCTTTCTGGGCATGGGGGGAGCCCTGCCGGCCTCGGCTGCCCTCTTCTTGTATCGGGCGAGGAGGGCCGCATTGCTGGTCACCATCTGTACAATGTCTGAAAAGAAGAAAAAGCTCAAGTGTCAGATCGACACCAAAAAATGATGATGATAACAAAAAAAAGAGAGAAGAAAGAAAAGAAGAAAACAAGTAAGACAAACGACGACGAAATGGAGGAGCAGTACAAATGCCCTTACCCTGGGGGCGCGCCGAGCTCAAGCCGATGTTCACCAGAGCCTCCTCGCTCAGGAGGTCGCTCTGAAGAATATCTTCCTCGAAAGCTTCAGGGGGTTGTTGATGGCCTTGAGCCGGGGCTGCCCCCACCTCGGGTCAAATTTCCACGTGCGCTCGAAGGAGAGGAAGAAAAATTTCTTCTTCCACCCATGAATGGAGGAAGAAGCACCTCGGAAGAACGGCCTACCGCCCCAAAGGGAGAATCGCAGGCTGACCCAAAGTGTCTCTATGTACACCCCGATCCGACTTGGAGGAGGTCTTCTCACCCGATTTTCTAGCCCCGCGGGCTCAAGGCGAAACCCGTGCTGCGGAAATAATCGGACGCGGATCAACTCCAATTCCTCCTCGGCCAAGCTGGACCCAACTCCGTCTGGGCCATGACCCATCTCCGACCCGACCTCCCTCCTGTGAGACAGGTCCCTACCGGAGAACGAGGCACCGCCTGACATTGCTGTGCTCACTGAATAGAGGAAGACAAAGAAGGAGGAAGGAAACAGAAAAACAAAAACCCTCCGAGCAAATGAGGGAAAGAAACCTACTGTGGGTTTCACCGAAAATGCCGCCGACCGAAGGTGAGGGATCAAGTCGATCACCAGAAAATGCCTTGGGGCACCACTGGAAAAAACTGAGCAACGATTGGAAGGAAAAAGGGGAAAGAAAATGGAATAAGAAGAAGGCAACAGCTGCGGCGGCCAAATAAGAACTTTTAGGGCTAGGCCGGGGTTTATATAGACCCCTCCGACGGCCCAGATCGACAGAGCCAAATCCCGCTCTCCATCCAGATCGCGCCACGTGTCGGTCTCGAAAACCAAAGCGGCGTATCAACCTAGATCGATGCTTTAAAAGCAGAATCGAAGCGGCGTCTTGTCGGATCCCGGAGCCTCATCATGAGCCCGCGGCTCGAAAATGCCTCGAAACGCAAAAGGGTGTCACCTCTCATTAAAAATGCCCAGAAGCGCGCGGAACGGCCCCACCAGCATAATAAAGACGATTACTTCCCTCGTTCGAGCTCGCAAATGGCTCAAAGTCGGAAGTCGGGGGGTAGTGTTGGGGAAAAAATGGATTGCCCAAAACATGTGGATACATCGCCGGCACGTGATGACGAGCGCAGCGGCAGCAACCCTCAAGGTGCCCGATCTTAAGTCGCCTGACCTCAAAGCGCCCGACCTCAGCACGCCCGACCTCAGAGCTCGCGGCCTCGATCTCGGCCAAGTCGGACCTGATCGACCTCAAGTCCGAAGAAGACCCGGTCAAAGGACGAAGCAGACATCTTCATTCCACCAAAAATCAAGCCCTTCTCCTCCTCATCTGGGATCCAATCCCGCGATCTTCGTCTGAGCGACTGTCAACAATTAAATGCGCACGATCTCCATGGATCTCCAGCCAGCCCAAATCTCAAGCCATCCACGGCAACTCATTGACTCACTCAATCACGACCAGTCATCCATGGTAACTCATTAATTCACACGATCACGCCTAATCATGACGGTAACTCATTAATACGCATAGTCATATCACAGGTAACCCTGGCACCCCTCCTATAAAAGGAAGACTCCCTCTTCTCAGAGGGAGGGTCTTTTGACTTTTGACTTCTACATACAATCGCTCTCTTTCTCCATAAAAGCCTCCTCTGACTTAAGCATCGGAGGGTCGGCGCCGGAAACCCCGGCCATCGGCTTCTTGCAGGTCCTCCGGAGGACGCAGCCCGCCGACGCACCACCTGTCGGAGCTCCTCCTCCTCAGCCAGTGGTCGCCCCCGGGTACAGTTTTCAGCAACACGGCTAGTTCTGCAGAAGTACTTTTTAAGCTCCCAACGGCTATAAACGGCTAGTTTCTCTATTCCAACGGCTAGGAAGTGATCTTTGGAGGTTAGAGAGGTATTTAAGAGCCACCATTCATCAAGAAAAAGGTCGGGGTGAGGATCTAAGTGTGCATTCAAGAGAAAGAGGAAATCTAAGAGAGTTAAAGTTATTGCTTCAAGTTCGAACCCAAAAGAAGAGTGTTGAGCAGAATTCAAGTGCCTTCAAGAGCTCAACCAATTTATTGAAGAGTGAAGCGACCTTGGAAAAGAAGAGAAGAGCAATCTACAAAGCGATAATTATTTTCTAATCTCTTCCTTTTGTGCATATTTGTTATATTTGCTCACTTAGGAGCTTTAAACCTTATATTTTTCATTCATTGTAAGGTTTGTTGGTGAGCCCGTAAAACCAATGTAGGTTGTTGGTGAGCCCGTAAAACCAATGGTTATGTTGTTGGTGAGCCCGCAAAACCAACGTAGGTTATTGGTGATCCCAGAGAAACCAATTATAAGAGTTTTTGGATTGTGAGACCGGAAAGACAATCCAACTATAATCTGAGGGGTTATAGTGAATTCCTAAAAGAACGCTTGCGAAGTGGACGTAGGTGCTTTGGGGTGCACCGAACCACTATACTCGATTGTGTTTGCATTGTGTGCTTCTTGATTTATTTTCTTTACTTAAGTAATTGCTCTATTTTAAATTATAAAAGTGACTTAATCATAATTGTTTAGAGCTTTACTACTATTGCTTCCATTGCACCTATATTTATCACATAGCCCAAACCACATTTATTTAAAAATTAATTTAAGATCTTAAAATTTAGAAAACCCAATTCACCCCCCCCCCCCCCCCTCCTCTTAGGTTGTCACCTTGGGCAACATACATGTGTGGATTCAATGACTTATGATCAGCAATAATCTTCTAAATTTAATGAATATATGTTTTGTACTTCACAAGTCTGGATTCTCCAAAGCTTATCATAAGAAATACTTTTTTCTTCATGTGCCCTCCTTATTGATAATGACAAAAAGGGGAAGAAAGAAAGGAAAGAAAAGAAAAGAAAAGAAAAGAAAAGGGGGAGAAAGAAAAATAAGAAAGAAAGAATAATGCAAAAAGCATAGTAAAAAGAGAATGATCAATTTAAACTTTTTGCAAATATTTTTGCATAGTCCTATTATTATATCAAACATGGGGAGAACAAGGAGAATGAATATCAAAAAGCAAAACACAAAGTGAATGATTAATCTAAATTTTTTGCAATTAATTAGTCCTATTATTACACCAAAACAAGGGAGCATTGCTATTATTTCCAACTTTGTGTGAAAAAACAACTTTAAACAATCATAAAGAGTGAATGGTATCAAACAAATATAATTTTTTTTCATTATATGAATTTTGAAAACTTAAATTCGGATATTATTCATGCTTTTTTCATGTATCTGAATTTTGCAAAAATATTCTATTCTAAAATATGCTATCTTTATATACATCATTTTCTTTTAGAACTCGAAGATTTTGTCATCGTCAAAAAGGGTGAAATTGTTGAACCTTCGGTGTTCTTTCATCTGGAGGGAGATAGTTGCCCATGCACCGAGGGTACGTGCGACGGTCAGGTGGGAGGTTGGAGATAGGCGGTCCATTGGAGTACTGGAGTATAGCTGGGTACTTGAGCAACTGCTTAGCCATGTTCCTACACTGGTTGACTCAGTGGGGTTGGAGGGATGCAGGGTGAGTGACTTGATTATTCTAGGGCAGGGCAGGTGGCAGGAGGAGTTGGTTAGGGAGACATTCGGTGAGCAGCTCGCAGAGAGGGTCCTGGCAATCCCGCTACCTTTAGGGGTGATGGCGGACAAGCTAGTTTGGGCAGCTTCAGGTAGTTCGAGGGTGCGTGCCGCTGACTTACAGGTGATGATGGGCGGGGAGCCAGCTAGGCAGATGGATCTGGATGATGCAGATTCATCCTCGGGTGGTCTTGTTCCAATAGAGGTGGCCTGGGGCTGTCTTCCGACAAGGACATTTTGGCACGGAGGGGAGTCAAGACCTCCTCACGGTGTGTCTGGTGCTCAGATGAGGAGGGTGCCCGCGTGCGGAGCGAATCTGGAATAGGGTACCTTCGGCCCGAGCCACCCACTCAGTTGATGATCTTTTGGGCCAGATACGGGTGGCCATGTAGAGTCCGAGGAGGGCAGAGTGGGGGATCATGTGCGCCTATACGGCATATCATATTTGGTTGGATAGGAATGCCTAGATATTCGATGATAGACAAGAGTCACTGAGATGCGTGTTTGAGAGAGCCTTCCGCCAGGCGGCAGAGATTATCAGGGCTACTAAGATGGTTCTAGTTAGGATGGTTGGGGATATTTGAGACTCTCGCTATGCTGACTCAGCACCCTGGTTCGTCCTTGTTTCATAGGAGCCCCCACCCCTCCGGCCATCTTAAGGTGAACTTTGACGGTAGTACATCCGGTGATGGAGAGAGAGCAGAAGTAGGTTTTGTGATCAGGGGTCATGACTCACAGATCATAGCAGCGGGTGGGTGATGCACTTATGGGTTGACGGCCTTGGGAGCAGAGCTCAGAGCCGCATGGGAGGGCATCTCCTATGCCAGGTGTCAACCCTAAAGGATGAATTTTGATGATTATAAAACACTTGAGATCATGTTGTGTACTAATGACATTAGTCTAATTGTGAAGATCTCTAAGTTAAGAAAAATCAGAAGAATTGAAGCACTGCAAAATCTTAAGTTCTTCGCAAATATCTCATTGGACATGTTCTAAAGAAAATGATCTTAATCTAGTCCACGGAGATAAGAGATGAAGTCTAAAGTTTTCTGTTTAAAAGACTTGAGTCAACTCCTAAGCAAAAAGGATAAGTTTAAGTTGATTCTGATATGTCTTATTAAAGGAACACAGTCAATGTGTCTGATGAGAGCACAAAAGTGCAATCGTCATACCATCTTAATTAGTATTATAGCTAATCATTAATAATAAAATTAACTAATTAACGTTGTATTTGTGTTTGAGTGCAAGTAATCCAAGAAACCCAATAACATTGGGTTTGAGCCCAATGCCTGGCAGCCCGAGCTCAAGTCAAGCCAGCATCTTCGAGGGCCTATACATCCTGACTTCATCCCGCGATACATCACAACATCGCGAGCATCTCCGTGTCCGCATCCAGTGCATCTAGATCAGCTCCCTCCGGCTTCATCCGTCCACAATCTCCCAACATAGCGCACATCAAGCCATGATCGGCTCCTCCCAGCGATCCCACGGCGTCCTCCCGTCGATCCCACAGCCAGCCCCTCTTCCAAGCCTCCCCAATCAGCAAGCCGCATCCTCCCAGCTCCATTTCGTGATCAACGCCCCCAACGCTCCTCTTCTGGATTCAAGATCCCCAGCCGTCTCAGCCTAGATGACCGCCTCTTCCGCATCCATCCCAGGCGTCCGTCTGTAGCTCCTTCCCCACCTTCTCCGTGATCCCATGCTGTGATCAAGCCGCCCGTTTCAGCCTCCCATCTCGTCTTCTTCTGGCCACAGTAGCGGATTAACAGGAAATTTTCAGTATCCTCTTTTCTTCCGCTCGACCCAACGCATCCGAAGCCATGATCCCAGCATCCAGCCTTCGGTTCCACCCTCCCGCTTCTAATTCGGAATCCACAAAGCTTTCGGTGATTCCACATCTCTTCCGAATTTGAAATCACAAGCATCCAGCCTCGTCCGCATCCAAGCACCCGCGGCGCTCTTCATCCGGATCCACCTCCCGAGATTCCGCGCCCGTTTCTCCTCCTCTCCATGCACAATCAAGGGATCCATGGCTGGCTTCAAGGCTCTAGCGAGCTATAAGAAGGGGAGGACGAGAGGAGGAGGGGGGAGTTCTCGGTTGGGGGGCGCTCGGTTGGGCCAAAGAACAGGGGAGGAGAGCTCGGTTCGGGAGAGAAGAAAGAAAGAAAGAAAGAAAGAAAAAGAAAAGAAACAGAGCATGCTCTGTTTTGGGCAAGAAAAGAAAAAAAAAAAAGAAAAAGAGTGCTCCACTGGGCGTGCAAGGGAAAAGAGTTTCTTTTAGTTCTTGTTTTCTTTTTTTTTATTTGCAGGAAAAAAGAAGCATTAGGCTTCATCTTCATTTTTACTTCTGTAATCATTTCTTGTTATGAAATCCATCATTTTTCTTTTATGAAATCCGTGTTTAAGTTTCAGTTAAATTCATCATCCTCACCAGCATTGTAATCTGAAACTTTCTCTTGTGAGAAGATCAGTCGAAGTTTCTCACTACATCGTAAAGAGCTGCTGTTCGGACATTGAAACATCCTTCCACAGCTAACTTCTTCATTGGCTTTATCTTTTGCTTTCATTGATTTATTTTTTATATGCTCTGAAGCTTTAAGTTTTTTAGTTACAGCATTCTTTTAGATGGATTAATTGTTGCTGTAACAGTTTCATTGATTTGAAACTTGTAAGGGCTCTTCCAAGCCTTGATTGGAAGTTGCTAAATCGGATGTATTCAGCAAGGGTGATAGTTTTTGGTTGATTTATCTGAGAACCAACTGGGTTGCTTGTGAGCCCAGAAAAACAAACGGTGTAAAATTTTTGGTTGGTTTATTTGAAAACCAACTGGGTTGTTTGTGATCCCGAAAAATAAAAGATTTTCGGTTGGTTGCCTGGAAAAACCAACTGGGTTTTGATTGTGAGCCCGAAAAACAATCAGGCTGTAATCTGCTGGATTATAGTGAAATATCAAGCTAGGCTTGAGCAGTGGACGTAGGTGCTGGGAGTATACCGAACCACTATAAGCCTTGGTGTTTGTAATTGTGGTTCTTCTTTTCCTTTTCCCTGCATATTCCTGACTGCTTTTCTAACTTTATTTACTGTCGTATTTGTGCAATCTCATTTTCGCTGCTGAATCTATAAGATAATAGTAACTCATATTCTCTATACGTTTTAACGTTAATTATTTTTTAAAGAGACCCAATTCACTCTCCCTCTTGGGTTCCACCTCTGGGCAACAAGTGGTATCAGAGCCAGGTTCTCCCAGAAACTTTTTGATCTAACAATCAAGAGTTAAAGGTCATGGCAGCCACTATGGGATCCTTTGTTGTCGAAGTGATGCAGGAGCACGAGCCCAAATCATAATGGATGTACGTCGAGTTTGGATTCTTGCTTGGGAGTGCCCGAAAACACATTGGGTTCGTAATTTCTAGCATTTAATTGGATTGAGTCTATTTTATTTTGGTCACATTGAGTCCTTTTATTTTGGGTTTATTTGAGTTCTTATTTTGGGTTTGCAATTTGCTGATTTATGTTTGCAATTGAATGCCAAGTGGCATCAAAAGAGTCCATGTTATGCAAGGATTGAGTCAAGTCATATTGGGTCATGTGTGGAGAATTTAGTTTAGTCGTATGAGTGAAATTGAGTCCTTATGTGAGAGGATTGAGTCCATGTGTTTAAGATTGAGTCCTTATAATTGAGTGCCATTAAGAAGGATTCCTAATGCCGTGAAGATCATCACTCATCACGTGGAGAAGTTCAACCATGAAGATCTCTCACATGTGGAAGAAATTCAGAGTTCAAATCCAGTTGAAATCCGTGACAGATTGAACACCATGTGGTATTTTGAAGATTTTGGAAGCTACAGAAGTTTGATTAAGTTGATTCAAATTTTGTTGGAAAGTAGACATCCGTAGCTTTCCAATGACTATAAGAACATGAAATTTGGAGATCAGATGAAATTTGAGGAGTCTCCCGAACTTCATGCTGATGTTGGTACCCGAGAAGGAGTTCCACCTAGATTCCAACTCGTGGCATGCGGCTGAATTTCTTTTGATGGGTTTCAATCCACAGGCCATAAGGAATGGATTCCTAGGTGTCCAGGCTTAGGTGTCAAGGCCTTTGATTGGTCAATTAGAAAATTTAAATTTTGAATTGAGTCCTCATGTAATTAGGAGTCCAATTTAAAATTCTGTGCCAACCTTTCTTTCTATATAAAGAAGGGTATGATGAATGAAGTTAGTTTTCTTTTGGATTTCGAAATTATGATTTGTTTGCGTGAAGAGAGGCTACTCCTCTTGCTGGTGCGATGCCAAAGGGGCTGAGGGAAGGTGGGACGCCTCCCCTTCACGCCATTTGAAATTGGGTTGGTTTTGGATGAGATTTTCCTAACAAACTCAAGTTTATCCTTATCCCTTCTTTTGTTCTCACGCCTCCACCTCTTGTGTGCACCCTCCTTGAGTGCCACATCAGCATTTTAGCACCTCCCTCACGCCCAAGACTCCTTTCCCACGTCCTCCTCTAAGTCCTATTGCCATTAGGACTCCACACAACCCAATTCAGCCAAAAAAATTGGTCTAGCCAATTTCAGCCCCCACAAAAATTGGTGCCTAATTTTGGTCCATTGGCTGACCCTCCTTGAACCCAATCTCACCAACCAGCAACCCATCTTCTTCCTCCTTCCTTCCACCACAAAGAACCCTAGCCTCCATTGCCATTGCTTTGAAAAAAAAAAAAGAGAAGAAAGATTCAGCCATCCTCAAAGAAGAAAAAAAATCTGCAGCCCACCCCGATTGCGTCAATTGGTATCAGAGCGAATCCTTGTCGCCATGAGTACCAGAAGTGGTCGCCCCTACAACAATGAACGACAACGTGCTGAGATGATGGCCGAGCTCATCCGGCAAGTGGCGGCCTTGAATCAGAAGGTGGAAGTTGTTTGGGATCGTCTCTTCCCCGAGCCAAACAATCTTGAAGATGAACATGCTGTCCCCGCGCAACCTGAAAATTTAGAAGTGCCATTTGGAGGAGACCCCGATGTTGAAGCATTCTCCCCCAGGGGTCTATCACCCCAAAGGCCACCTAGGGATCAGCGGATGCCCCCTCCAAACATTCCTCGTATGGGGAATAATTTCAGGAACCCCTATGTTCATCAAAATCAGCGGGAGCGCCATGATCTCGACGATGTCATGAAGCGGGTTCGTGTAGAAGTTGCTGATTACAGCGGAAGCATGGACCCAACCTACTTCCAGGATTGGTTGATGTCTCTCGAAGACTACTTCGAATGGTTCAGCATGCCCAATGAAACCAAGGTGCGATTCGTGAAGATGAAGCTCAAGGGCCAAGCACGCATATGGTGGCATAGCGTTGAAGAGAAGCTTCATCGACTCCGACAGCCCCCTATCAATGATTGGGAGGAGATGAAACTTCGTTTGAAGGAAAAGTATCTTCCCCTTGATTATGAGGAGATACTCTTTGAAGAACTTCTGAAACTTCGTCAAGGAAGCTCTTCCGTAGAGGAGTATACGGCACGATTCCATGAGTTGATGATCCGCAGCAACCTCACGGAGACGGATCGACAGTCCCTAACTCGGTACCGATCCGGGCTGAGGGATGACATCAAGAGGGAGCTAATGACAACGCGCATCTTCAGCCTAGAGGAGGCATACCAACTCGCCATTCGAGTTGAATCGCAGCTACGACAAAGACGCCCTGCGCAAGCACCAGTTGTACGACGATTTCCCGAGCGCAGCACCAACCGAGGAGTTCCATTTCCTCGAGGTAACGCCCCTGCTTTCAGATCTGAAACCTCTGTAAATAGAAGCACATATCAGGAAAGGGGTGCTCCAAGGGCTAATGAAAAGGGTAAAGGTCCTATGCCACAATCCACACCGCAAGGGAAGAATCCTGTTGAATGCTACAAGTGCGGCGGGCGAGGCCATTTCGCCGTTGTTTGTCCTACCCGAGACCAACGATTTGCATTGGTATGCGAGGAGGATGAGATCATAGGACCCTCTGAAGTCACTCCTCCCTCTCAGCCCGCTGATGAAGAGGGAAATGAAGGAAACGAAGAACATGATGAAGAAGCCCCTGCGGTGGAGCTAGAAGCTTCAGATCTACCTGTGTGCGTCGTGCGTTCGGGTTCTTACGGGTTGCAAGCTGGAGGAGAACGTGGAGGAAGATTGGAGGCGCACCAATATCTTCCACACTCGCGTCGAGCATGCCAACAAGTCTCTAAACCTCATCATTGATAATGGAAGCTGCATGAATATCATTTCCGAAGAAGTGCTGAAAAAGCTGAATCTGAAACCGGTACCACATCCAAAGCCGTATCGGGTAAGTTGGATCGAAGACTCCTCCATCCCTGTTAAACAAAGATGCTTGATCAGTTTTTCACTTGGTAAGGACCTCCGAGATGAAGTATGGTGCGATGTTCTGCCCATGAAAGCGTGCCATCTTCTTCTAGGAAGACCTTGGTTGTATGATCGTAGTGTCGAGTATGATGGTCGATCCAATTGTTATTCTCTATATTGTGCCAACAAAAGAGTTGTGTTAAAGCCCCTTAGGATCACTGATTTTACCTCTGAAAATCTGATAATCCAACGGGTTTTAACCATGAGAAAGTTTGAAGCTTGTAGCCGAGAGATTGGGGTCATGTATGCACTAATGGCTAGGGAAGTTGGGGCTGAAATTTCAGAAGTTGTTCCTCCTGATTTCAAGTCTATATTGGATGATTTCTCTGATGTAACCCCTGAGGATCTTCCCAAGGAGATTCCACCGATGAGGGACATCCAACATTCCATAGATTTGGTGCCCGGTTCAAGTCTACCGAATCTTTCTGCATACCGGCTGAATCCTAGAGAACATGAGGAGCTTCACCGCCAAGTCCTGAAGCATGGGCAGCATGCAGAAGATTTTATTGCTGATGCCCTCAGTCAAAATTCATATGTTCTAACTCTTTTGAATGTTGAGGTAATGGGTTTTGCCAATCTAAAATTTTTGTACTCCTCTGAAGTATATTTTCAGCCCATATATGCAGAAGTTTCACGAGTGGATCAGTGGCAGCATTCAGAATTTTTGACCCATGATTGCTTTCTTTTATGTGTCCCGGAGACCTCACTTGGTGATCATATTGTTCGAGAGGTCCATGGCGGAGACCTTGGTGGTCACTTTGGCTACGTCAAAACAGTCACCATGGTGGAGGATAAGTTCTATTTGCCGACCCTGCGCAAGGAAGCAAACTTTGTGTTGATGTGGTTGAGTGTTGAATGCAGAAATTTTCAGAAGCTTCAATCTTGCCAAGTCGAATTCTTCAAGGTGCTGAAGTGGATGGGACCCAAGGCCTTTGTGCTCGAGTTACCAGATGATTTGCAGGTTAGCCCCATCTTCTATGTTGAAGAGTTGCAGCCCTATGAAGCTCACTATGTTGAAGATGAAGACATCCCATCTGTACCATCTTCACTTCTTCGACGATCAGCCCCGACGGACATCATTGAGGACATCCTAGTTGTTCAGATAGTGTCCACCCACCGAGGAGGATATCAGAAGTTTTTCATTGGAGGACCGACTAAATTCAGATCGCTCATGATTAAAGACGGAGGAAGTCCAACAGCTAAATCCAAACTTCCACAAGCTCTATCAGTTGTGAAACTCGACGGAGGCGAGTCTTTTTTCCAGAAGGGGGGAATTGATGCAGGAGCACGAGCCCAAATCATAATGGATGTACGTCAAGTTTGGATTCTTGCTTGGGAGTGCCCGAAAACACATTGGGTTCGTAATTTCTAGCATTTAATTGGATTGAGTCTATTTTATTTTGGTCACATTGAGTCCTTTTATTTTGGGTTTATTTGAGTTCTTATTTTGGGTTTGCAATTTGCTGATTTATGTTTGCAATTGAATGCCAAGTGGCATCAAAAGAGTCCATGTTATGCAAGGATTGAGTCAAGTCATATTGGGTCATGTGTGGAGAATTTAGTTTAGTCGTATGAGTGAAATTGAGTCCTTATGTGAGAGGATTGAGTCCATGTGTTTAAGATTGAGTCCTTATAATTGAGTGCCATTAAGAAGGATTCTTAATGCCGTGAAGATCATCACTCATCACGTGGAGAAGTTCAACCATGAAGATCTCTCACATGTGGAAGAAATTCAGAGTTCAAATCCAGTTGAAATCCGTGACAGATTGAACACCATGTGGTATTTTGAAGATTTTGGAAGCTACAGAAGTTTGATTAAGTTGATTCAAATTTTGTTGGAAAGTAGACATCCGTAGCTTTCCAATGACTATAAAAACATGAAATTTGGAGATCAGATGAAATTTGAGGAGTCTCCCGAACTTCATGCTGATGTTGGTACCCGAGAAGGAGTTCCACCTAGATTCCAACTCGTGGCATGCGGCTGAATTTCTTTTGATGGGTTTCAATCCACACGCCATAAGGAATGGATTCCTAGGTGTCTAGACTTAGGTGTCAAGGCCTTTGATTGGTCAATTAGAAAATTTAAATTTTGAATTGAGTCCTCATGTAATTAGGAGTCCAATTTAAAATTCTGTGCCAACCTTTCTTTCTATATAAAGAAGGGTATGATGAATGAAGTTAGTTTTCTTTTGGATTTCGAAATTATGATTTGTTTGCGTGAAGAGAGGCTACTTCTCTTGCTGGTGTGATGCCAAAGGGGCTGAGGGAAGGTGGGATGCCTCCCCTTCACGCCATTTGAAATTGGGTTGGTTTTGGATGAGATTTCTCTAACAAACTCAAGTTTATCCTTATCCCTTCTTTTGTTCTCACGCCTCCACCTCTTGTGTGCACCCTCCTTGAGTGCCACATCAGCATTTCAGCACCTCCCTCATGCCCAAGACTCCTTTCCCACGTCCTCCTCTAAGTCCTATTGCCATTAGGACTCCACACAACCCAATTCAGCCAAAAAAATTGGTCTAGCCAATTTCAGCCCCCACAAAAATTGGTGCCTAATTTTGGTCCATTGGCTGACCCTCCTTGAACCCGATCTCACCAACCAGCAACCCATCTTCTTCCTCCTTCCTTCCACCACAAAGAACCCTAGCCTCCATTGCCATTGCTTTGAAAAAAAAAAAAGAGAAGAAAGATTCAGCCATCCTCAAGAAGAAAAAAGTCTGCAGCCCACCCCGATTGCGTCACGAAGGGCAATCTTCCAATGGACCACCTTTTTTCAATGGCACAAATTTTACTTATTGGAAAGCTCGTATGAAAATTTTTATTCAAGCACTTGACTATGATTTATAGACTTTTATTATTAATGGACCTCACGCACCAACTAAAATTATTGATGGGATCACCTTATTCAAACCTGAGATTGAATGGGATGACCATGATAAAAGAATGGCTCAGCTGAATGCAAAAGTCATGAATGTTCTTTACTGTTCTTTAGATGCAAATGAGTTTAATCGTATATCTATATGCATAACTACTAAAGAAATCTGGAATAGGCTGGAAGTTACACATGAAGGCACTAACCAAGTCAAAGAATCTAAAATCAGTATGCTAGTGCATAAGTATGAATTATTTAAAATAGAAAACAGTGAATCTATAACTGAAATGTTTACTAGATTCACTGATATTATAAACGGCCTGAAAAACCTTGGTAGATCTTACTCTAATAGTGATCTTGTTCGGAAAATTCTTAGGTCTTTTCTTAGAGCATGGGAAGCAAAGGTCACTGCCATTCAAGAAGCCAAAGATCTCAACTCTCTCCCACTGGAAGAACTGCTGGGTTCCTTAATGACTCATGAGCTCTCAATGAAACAGAACCTTGAGGAGGATGAACCCAAGAAGCACAGAACCATCGCTCTTAAATCCACTCTGCATGAGGATGAGAGTGAGGATTCTGAACCTGATAACAGTGAAGAAATGGCCCTGATTACAAGAAAGTTCAGAAAATTTTTTAGAAGAAATAGAGAAACTTTAAGAAAAGGCCTGTAATCAAGGAGGAGCAAAGCAAAGAAAATAAGAAGCAATATATTTGTTATGAGTGCAAAAAGCCTGGACACTTCAGAATAGACTGTTCTCTATTAAAGAAGGCTCCGAAGAGGTTAAGGAAGAAAGCTATGATGGCTACTTGGAGTGACAATGATGAATCCAGCTCTGGAGAAGAGGAACAACAACAAGAAGCTGCAAATCTGTGTCTAATGGGATACGAAAATGAGGTATATCTGAATACTAAATATGATTTCACTTTCGATGAGCTTCAAGATGCTTTTTCTGAGCTTATGATTGAATATAAAAAGCTTAGCTTAAAGAACAAGGAACTGAAGATTAAGAACCAATCATTAGAAAAAGAAAATGCTCTGCTTCTGGATAATAAGAAGAAACTGCATGAAGAAAATTAGAAGTTAGTTAATGAAGTTAAAAAACTGAAACCTATAGTTGATAAATTCATCCTAAGCTCTGAGAAATTAAATTTAATTCTAGAAACTCAGAAAGCTATTTATGATAAAGCTGGTTTAGGATATAATCCTTGGAAGAAACAGAAATCATTGAAAAATATTTTTGTGAAACCCGCTTATGTTCAACCGAAATCTATACCATTCAAATTAGACAAACTGAAACAGAAATATGCCACTTACAATTCTATAAGTCAGAATCTTATGAACAATGTTTCAATTAAAAAGATATGGGTTCCGAAAGGAACCATCATTGCTAACATTCAAGGACCCAAGAAAGCTTGGGTACCAAAGATAAAGAATTGAATTTCTGTTTTGCAGGTGTGTCTAACATCCCAAGCATCAAACAGAAAACGGTACTTGGATAGTGGGTGCTCTAGACACATGACGGGGGATGAATCTCAATTCTTGTCCTTCTAAAAGAAAGATGGAGGAATGGTTATCTTTGGTGATAATGGAAAAGGCAAAATCATTGGTATTGGTAACATTCGGATTACTCCAACTACTTTTATTGAAAATGTTTTATTGGTAGATGGATTAAAACATAATTTTCTAAGCATTAGTCAATTCTGTGATAAAAGATATATTGTGACTTTTGAATCATCAATATGCTTAGTTTCTAGTAGTAATGACAGTGGTATAATATTTACTGGACATAGACATGGAAATGTATATTTAGTTGATTTAGATCAAATACTCATGAAAAACATGAACTGTCTAGTAGCAATGAAGACCAAAAATAGTGAAGCCAGCTGGTTATGGTATCGAAAATTAGCTCATGCAAGCATGGACTTAATTTCAAAACTTATTCGAAAAGAACTTGTTTTCGGCTTGCCTAAATTATCATTTGAAAAAGATAAAATCTGCTCTGCATGCCAACTAGAAAAGCAGAACAGAACCTCCTTCAAATCTAAAAATATTGTTTCCACTAATAGGCCTTTAGAGCTTCTGCATATGGACTTATTTGGACCAACTAGAACTGCAAGTCTAGGAGGAAAACTTTATGGCTTTGTTATTGTGGATGATTTTTCTAGGTATACATGGGTTTTATTCTTGGCACACAAAAGTGAAGCATTTTCAGCTTTCACTAAACTGTATAAAAAGATTTCAAATGAATATGGACTGAAAACTATCAAGATTAGAAGTGATCATGGAACTGAATTTGAAAATCATGATTTTGAAAATTTCTGCACTGAAAATGGTATTGATCATAATTTTTCTGCACCAAGAACACCGTAACAAAATGGTGTTGTAGAGAGAAAGAATAGAACACTTACTGAAATGGCTAGGACAATGTTATGTGAGAGTGACTTACCAAAGTATTTTTGGGCTGAAGCAATAAATACAGCTTGTCATGTTCTTAATAGAGTCACTATTAGGTCAATACTAAAGAAAACTTCATATGAACTCTTGAAAAATAAGAAACCAAATCTTTCATACTTTCATATTTTTGGTTGCATCTGTTTTGTTCTAAATAATGGTAAGGACAACTTGGAAAAATTTGATTCAAAATTAGATGAAGCTATTTTTCTTGGATATTCTTCATCAAGCAAAGCATATAGAATATTTAACAAGAGAACTCTAGTTGTAGAAGAGTCAATACATGTTATCTTTGATGAATCTAATGACCCTTCATCAAGGAAGAATTTAAATCTCGATGATGATGCAGAAGAACTCAATAAGCAAGCCAAAGAATTGACCCTAAAGGATGTGTCTGCATCTGAAAATTCAGAGCATGATAAAAATCAGAAAGAAGAAGATCAAATGCTTAATGATAAAACTAGTCTACCAAAAGAATGGAGGTATGCACATAGTCATCCTAGAGAACTAATAATTGGTGATCCTTCACAAGGAATTAGGACTATATCCTCCATTAGAGATGTTTGTAATCACCTTACATTTGTTTTTCAAATAGAACCAAAATTTTTTGAAGAAGCTGAAAAAGATAACAATTGGTTAATGGCAATGCAAGAAGAACTGAATCAATTTGAAAGAAACAATGTTTGGAATTTAGTTAGAAGGCCTGAAAATATTTCTGTAATTGGAACAAAATGGATTTGCAGAAATAAATTAAATGAGGATGGAATTGTAATTAGAAATAAGGCTAGATTAGTTGCTAAAGGATATAATCAAGAAGAAGGAATTGATTTTGATGAAACTTTTGCACCTGTAGCTAGACTTGAAGCTATTAGATTATTACTTGCATTTGCATGCTTCATGGATTTTAAATTATTTCAGATGGATGTCAAAAGTGTATTTCTAAATGGTTTCATAACTGAAGAAGTTTATGTAGAACAACCACCTAGATTTGAAAATCATAAACTTTCAGATCATGTTTTTAAATTGAACAAAGCACTTTATGGCTTGAAGCAAGTTCCTAGAGCTTATGATAGATTAAGCAATTTTTTAATAAAGAGCAATTTCTCAAGAGGAAATGTTGATAAAACTCTGTTTATTAGAAAGAAAAATTTTGATATTCTGATTGTTCAAATATATGTTGATGATATTATATTTGGTGCTACTAATGAAAGTTTATGTGAAGAATTTGCTAAGCTCATGCAAGGTGAGTTCGAGATGAGTTTAATGGATGAACTCAACTTCTTCCTTGGACTCCAAACCAAGCAAACAAGAGATGGAATCTTCGTCTGCCAAAGCAAATACACAAAGGAAATCTTAAGGAGGTTTGGTATGAAAGATTCAAAATCAATAGGTACTCCTATGAGCTTCTCTTGTAAATTAAAAAAAGATGAGCATGGTAAATCCTTTGATTCAAAGCTGTATAGAGGAATGATTGGATCTTTACTTTATCTTACAGTAAGTAGACCTGATATAATGCATAGTATTTGTATGTGTGCAAGATATCAAGTAAATCCTAAAGAATCATACTTAATTGCTGTTAAAAGGATATTAAGATACTTAAAAGGAACACAATACCTAGGTTTATGATATTCTAAGGCATTTATAATTGACTTGATTGGATATTCAGATACTGATTTTGCTGGTTGTAGATTAGACAGAAAAAGTATAAGTGGAACTTGTCAATTTCTTGGAACAAACTTAATTTCTTGGTTTAGCAAGAAAAAAAATTTCGTAGCACTATCTACAGCTGAGGCTGAATATATTGCTGCAGGAAGTTGCTGTGCCCAAATCCTATGAATTAAGCAACAGCTTGAGGACTATGGCATAAAACAAAATAAAATTTCTATAAGGTGTGACAACACCAGTGCCATAAATCTGACTAAAAATCTCATACAACACTCAAGATCTAAACATATAGAAATCAGACATCATTTCATAAGAGATCATGCTCAAAATGGGAATATAAAAATGAAATTTATAAATACTGATAAACAAATTGCAGATATATTCACTAAACTTCTTAATGAAGAAGTATTTTGTAAATTTAGAGGTGAATTATGCATTTGTGATCCATTTTGATGACTGATTATAAATGATAAATTGTGTATTTTGATTGACTATTAATAGTTGAATTTTAGTTGATTTGATCAGTGGTTTGTAATTGAGTTTTAAATCTTATTCAAAAAGATTTTGTCTCTTGAACAGTCTGAGGAGACGACTTATATAAATGAGGAGTCGGCTCATATAGTAAGGGACGACTCTTAAGTTAAAAGAGTCGACTCTTAGTTCATAGGAGATGACTCATGAGTTGGATGAGTCGACTAAAGAGGAAACTATTTGAAACGGAGGCTTTCTTTTTCTCTCTGAAACATTGAACCTGAAACGTTTCATACCCCTTCGAGCGCCTTTTTGTCTTCAAACTCTTCTTCAAACAAAAACCTCCCAAAAAATGCTAGAAAACCTTTTTGAGGTTCTGATTGATCTTCCAATGGTGAGAATCAAGCAAGTGACATCCGGGCCAAAGAGGAAGAATATCACTCCACAAACAGAAAGAAGAACGAAGGCTAGGGCAGAAAAAGAGATGAATCCACAAAGGAAAGTAACACCACCGCCTCAACCCGTTACGACCCCTCTGTCACCTCCGTCCTCAGTCTCGAAACAAGGAGCTCTCTTCATAAGAAATGTATCCACAGGAAGGAGAGTGGATTTCGAGTTCTTAGAAAAGAAAATTTCCCACTAGGGCAGAATCTAAAGGATATGGGTTGGGAATACCTATGTTCACTAAATGTGCCAACCTACCCAGACCTGGTACGAGAGTTCTACAACAATGCCTGATATGGAGAAGGACAGATCTCGTCCAAGGTAAAAGATGTACCTATTCTGATTACTGAAGAGATTCTTAGAGATACCCTTCGGATTCCAAATGATGGAGAAAACAGAGATCACCTAGAGAATAGGAATGAAGGGATAAGTACCATTCTGAATAGAGAAGTCACAGGAGATTAGACTGAGATCAGTGCCAATCAACTAAATGCAGAAATGCGTCTACTGCATCACATGATCAACAAAATGTTCTTCCCAAAGATAGAGAAATTTGATCATGTTTCAGAAAGGGATATACCGGTAATGCACCATATTGTATAAGGACTCCCACTGAACCTACCCTGCCTAATGCTTAGATACATGGAAGCTTAAGGACAAAGAAAAGGAGCTTCACTTCCTTATGGTATGGTCTTAGCTCAAGTCCTCTGTAACTTCAATGTAAATCTAGAAGGGAAAATCAAGAAAGAACTACTGTCTTCTGATGTCTACAATGACAAATCATTGAAAAGAATGGGATTTATCAAATCTGAGGGAAAATGGACTCATGAAGGAAAGGAAATTCGGATGAAAGTGGTCAAGACACTCCTACACCACACAAAGGCAAAAGAATTCCTACACAAGCACCTCCAACAGAACCTCCAGTCAGTCAGCCTCCTCCAATACAAAGGCTATCAGATCCTCCACTTAGACTTTAGAAATGGCAATTAAAAGCTATTGGGGACAACATTATTACAGCACTGCTTAATTCTGGAGTTAGTTTTAGCAAAGTCCATCATCTCACTAATATGACCCAAGAAGTGAAAATAGAACTATAAGGTTTAAGGCAACTTGCAGCTAATCAACAAAGAAGAATGGCAGCAATTGAAGAGCAACTTAGGATTCAAAGAAAGTTTGTTCAGGATTCTATACAAGAATTAAAAGAAGAACACAGTCAGCTCACTAGCTCCATCACTGCACTAAACAGTAAAATTGACAAGCTGATGGAAGAGCCAAAGGAAGATCAGTCTGGACCTTCATCTTCAAAACCTTGAACCTAGACTGACTTTAGACTGAACCTAACCAGAGCTTAGACTGAAACCCATGTTTTCAAAACATAACCTTGTACTAAGCTGAGTTTCATGATTTTTTTTGGCACACTTGTATACTGTCTGATACAAATTGATCTCAATTGTAATCTTTTTAATTTATCAAGTGTACTTTATTTATCAAATGTAATGAATGCTTACCCTTCTTGAAATGCAGTGAATGTCTTTATTGGTTTGTACGCTGCTCTGATACATATTGAATCAATCCTTAATCTTTAATGTTGGTATCAAAAATTATTTTTAATTTTCTTCCTTTTGTTGATGACAAAAAGGGGGAGAAATATATGTAAAAGAATTCTAAACTGAGAGATAAGAAATGTGAAAAGAATTCAGAATACAAATCGGAAGAAATATATGAAAAAGAATTCTAATCTGAGCAATCTCTACATTAAAGATAATATATAGGGGAAGATCTAAATTATGATGACAAACAAAACTTAAGCAAAGATGAAGAACAAGAACTTTGCATAATTCAAATGTTTATAATTGATAGGGGTAGACTTTTCTCCTTAATTTGGTGAAATTATGCATATATCTCTGAATGTCATATTTGCTCTGAACTTCATTATAAAATTCTGATAATTGCTGTGAAATTTATTGCAAATTTTTTTTTAACTCAATGGTTTTGTCATCATTAAAAAAAGGGAGATTGTCAACCCTAAAGGATGAATTTTGATGATTACAAAACACTTGAGATCATATTGTGTACTAATGACATTGGTCTAATTGTGAAGATCTCTAAGTCAAGAAAAATTAGAAGAATTGAAGCACTGCAAAATCTTAAGTTCTTCGCAAATATCTCATTGGACATGTTCTAAAAAAAATGATCTTAATCTAGTCCATGGAGATCAGAGATGAAGTCTAAAGTTTTCTATTTGAAAGATTTGAGTCAACTCCTAAGCGAAAAGGACAAGTTTAAGTTGATTCTGATATGTTTTATTATAGGAACACAGTCAATGAGTCGACCCTCGCAAAACATGAGTCGACCCTTGTATAGTTTAAAGCAAACAAAAAGTTCTTTTTACCGCCTGAGAAAAGCTTGAAGAGTCGACCCTTGTTCAAAATGAGTCAACCCTCGAAATTGAAGAGTCGACCCCAGCTTAGTTTAAGCGATAGCTGAAAATTATGGTTTGAGTTGACTCTTGCATTTAAAGTGGCAACTTCTAAAGACGATGAGTCGACCCTTGTGTTTAAAGAGGCGACTATTGATGAAGATGAGCTGACCCTTAAGAATTAAGAGTCGACCCTTTGAAGATGACACAGCAAAAGCTCTCTCCACGTTTTGAAGTACCGATCCAGAATGAACATGAGTCGACCCCTGAGATACAGGAGTCGACCCTTGTACTGCTCGGACCACAATGGGAAGCGGTGAACGACTTTTATCTTCTGCTGTAATAGAAAAAGATTCTCATCAGAACGGGAAGAAAGGAATTAAAATTCCACCGAAAAATTTGTCTATAAATGCGAGGAAACCTCAGAATGGAAACAATAAGAAAAGGAAAAAGATTCTATTGAAAACAAAAGATTTTCACTGAGAAAAAGAGAAGAAAAGCTTAACAGTTCATCATCCTCACCAGCATTGTAATCTGAAACTTTCTCTTATGAGGAGATCAGTCGAAGTTTCTCACTGCATCATGAAGAGCTGCTGTTCGGACATTGGAACATCCTTCCACAGCCAACTTCTTCATCGGCTTCAGCTTTTGCTTTCATTGATTTATTTTTTATATGCTCTGAAGCTTTAAGTTTTCTAGTTACAGTATTCTTTTAGTTGGATTAATTGCTGCTGTAACAGTTTCATTGATTTGAAACTTGTAAAGGCTCTTCCAAGCCTTGATTGGAAGTTGCTGAATCGGGTGTATTCAGCAAGGGTGATAGTTTTTTGTTGGTTTATCTGAAAACCATCTGGGTTGTTTGTGAGCCCGAAAAAACAAACGGTGTAAAATTTTTGGTTGGTTTATCTGAAAACCAACTGGGTTGTTTGTGATCCCGGAAAATAAAAAATTTTCGGTTGGTTTCCTGAAAAAACTAACTGGGTTTTGATTGTGAGCCCGGAAAACAATCAGGCTGTAATCTGCTGGGTTATAGTGAAATCTCGAGCTAGACTTGAGGAGTGGACGTAGGTGCTGTGAGTGCACCGAACCACTATAAACCTTGGTGTTTGTAATTGTGGTTCTTCTCTTCCTTTCCTCTGCATATTTCTGACTGCTTTCTAACTTTATTTACTGTCGTATTTATGCAATCTCATTTTCGCTGCTGAATCTATAAGATAATAGTAACTCATACTCTCCATACGTTTTAACGTTAATTATTTTTTAAAGAGACCCAATTCATCTCCCCTCTTGGGCTGCACCTCTAGGCAACACCAGAAGGATACTGGGGGCAGAGCGCATCATCATTGAGGGGGATTCAGCCATGGTGATCGATTGGATACAGGATGAGGAGAGTAGGACAGATGGACGCCCTCTTATTGACGACATCTGACTGATGGTACGAGCTTGCAGAGAGTTTCAGGCAGTACACGTGTATAGAAAGACAAACATGACAACAGACTGGATCGCCTCCTATGTAACGCAGCACTCTGAAGAGGTCCTCTAGATGCATCAGGGGACTAGCCCTTCACAGTTATGCCATTTTGTATCTCTTGACTCTGCTGGCTACACCTACACCAGGGTAGGGTGATCAGCCGTTGTACCAAAAAAAAGGGTTGATTTTGATAATGCAAAATAATTGATTTAAAGGATAACTAATATATTTGCTTTAAGTTTAAGTGACAAATTTTAGAAAGCAAAGAAGAAAGTCTTTAACTACTCTTAAGTCTAGATCATCCATCATAAGCTCTACATCAAAGAAGCAGAACTCCAAAAGGCTATGAATACATTTTTTGGAAGCTCACAAACAAACATAGAAGATTTTATCCTGAGCTACCTCAAGAGTTGACCCTAAACTTGCAGCGAGTCGACCCCAGCACACTGTCGCTGACTGGTGTGGTTTCTCAAGCCGGCTCTAACAAACTGCAAGTCGACCTCAAAACAGTCTCAATGGACAAATAGAAAGCCAAAAATTTCATCATATCAACAAGTCAACTTATTAAGAACCTGAGTCGACTTCAGTTTAGCACGAGTCGACCCTAAACAAAGATGAGTCGGCCTCAGAATAGCCATAGAAAAAAATAGAGAGCCAAAGAAATCACTGCATTGGCGAGTAAAGCCAAAAAACTCACGAGCTGACCTAAGGAACTCACGAGCTGACTCCAGTAAAACTAGAGTCAATCCTAAAAATAATCGAGTCGATCTAAAACAATCATAGTGGAAAGACAAAAAATAGCAAAAGATAGTCTGTTGAAGAGTCGACCCATGAACTCAACGAGTTGACTCCTATAGATCCCAAATCGACCCCTAAACTGAGAGAGCCAACTCTAGATGCACCACAGACAAAAGATAGAGTGCAGGAAAAATAAAAGCAAGCTCGTGCCGACTCCTAAAGATTACGAATCCACTCTTGAAAATTTCGAGTCAACCCTTCTGGGGCTAATAATTGTAATGGCTAGCCTTTCTACAAGACTAAATGGTTGTTTTCTCCTCTTAACGGCTCTATTAACCACCTAATGGCTAGAAAGTGTCCCAATCTTCTTCAAAGAGTACAAATGCATGGAAACATCAAAAAAAAGAACCGAGCTCAAGCACCACAATAAAGATCCTCTAATAGCCAAAGAAAGAGAGCACAAAGAGAGAACATCAAAGAAGACATCATTTAAAAGCTTTCATTGTGAGCTGAAAGATCACATTCTTAATTTCAGAGTATTGGTGAAGTGCCTTCAAGTGCATTCAAGTCAACCAATAGAGTCTCTTACTATTTTTGCATTTATTTCAGAGCAATACTAATTGTGCTTTAATTCTTTCTACTTCTTTATTGTAACAAGTTTCAAATTTGAAACTTGAGACAAAGGTCGCTCTAAATCTATAATTGAGTTGTATTGAGCCTAGGATTGACTCGGGATAGGTTTTGGTTAATTGCCCTGAAAAATCAACTGAATTGATTGTGAACCTAAAAAATAAAAAGTAAAAATTCTGGTTGATTGACCTGAGAAAATTAACTGGATTTGGTTATGAACTCAAAAAACAACTAGGTTGTAATCTGGGATATAGATTATAGTAAATTTTTTGAAAAGTCTTGGGGACTGGATGTAGGTGCACGGTTGGTGCCGAACCACTATAAACTTCGTGTGTCTGCCTTGCTTGTTTTTTTTTGCTTTAGTTTCTTGCATACTTACTTATTGCTTATTTGCTAAAATCATCATTCATCTGCAAAGGATTCAATTCCGTTGCATTATTTAAAGCAGTTTAAAACACTCAATTGCCCCCTCTTGGGCTGCATAATTGAGCAACAAATGATAGCTTTGTTAATACAGT
The DNA here is from genome assembly GCF_051530095.1 of Phoenix dactylifera. Classification (NCBI taxonomy): domain Eukaryota; kingdom Viridiplantae; phylum Streptophyta; class Magnoliopsida; order Arecales; family Arecaceae; genus Phoenix; species Phoenix dactylifera. Next base: position 15,077,281 of record NC_143199.1, read on the forward strand.
ATGGTTTGCAGAGTGATAACATTTGATTGTACATTTATTTATTTATTTATTTACTTTTGTGATCTATAATTGAGACTTTCATTAGTGGATTATTTACATGGTAAGAATTAGATGGGAACACTGCCAAACCTGAATAAAGTTGGAGCCTTTATCGGTTTCAAACTTGAGACGTACTTTAGTTGATATTAGCTTGGTTTAAGATTATGTACTCAATCAAAAGTAGGCCTTTTACGCAACTCAATCAAAATTAGACTCAATTAAAAGTAGACTTTTATGCAACTCAATCCAAAATTAGACTCAATTAAATTTGATAAAAATAAAATAGTAAATAAACTAAGGCCGACCTCAATCTACGTCTTCAAATAGTTTGAAACTTGGCTTAATTGGTCTTGGCTCATGAAACTCTGCTTGTTAATGCTCCAAATGGATCCCACCTAAAAGGATGAAACTAAAAGTGTGTTGGCACTCCATTAAAAATGAACTATGGCATAATGGTATTTTTTCAAAAGAAAAAGAACAAAGACAAATGGCGAGTCCCCCTGTAAGCACAAGTTTGATTTTACTAGCATGATGATGCCGTTTGTTGAGCAATCAATAGTATTGGGTAAATTTTGATATTAAAATATTATTATTATAAAACTTATTATGATATTTTTATAATGAAAAATAATAAATAATAATGGAGAAAATAATATCATTATTCTTTTCTTCCTTTCTATTGAATAAAAATATTATCCTTACCCTATAATAACTTTTGAAAGAAAATATATAGTATAAAAATTTAAATTTTGAAATAATTAATATTGCATTTAGAAAAAAATACAAGTAAAATTAATGGTCAATCATTTTTATTGTAACATATCATTTTAAGATAAATAATATATTATAATAACTATTATTTTAATTTTTTATCTGTTATTATATATATAACATAATAAGAAGACTAAATTTTTATAATGATTATTAAAACAATTATAGTACCGTAGATTTTGCTTCGTGTCTCTGATAACTTATCCTAATAATTATAAGAAATAAAATAAAATAAAATATCAATATCATCCATTCAGAAGTTCACTATAGCTTTTTTTTTTTTTTTTTTTTTTTTTGGGACTAAAACCCGCTAGCTTTTCTCCCGCGGTCAAATGGCCACTAGCGGCCTCTACTCCGATATTTAGTTTGGCCACTTGCCTTCATGTTTGACAGTGACAAGACGGAGCACCGCTTGTGTAGGGCGGCGTTGTGGGTGAGATAGGATGGATTACGGCATGGCGGACGGTGATGAAACTCTCTTTGCGTGCAGTCTTCGTCACATCAAGGAGAGCAGGAGCCCGCTCCTGATTTGGACCACCATCCTATCAATTTTCTGTATCCAACACGGTGGAAAAAGTAATGAGCGGAAGTTGCACCGCTTTGGACGGTGTGCAATGGTGCTGGCTTTGGCTTTTTGTCATTGATATGAATTTTGGTTGGAGAGGTTCTCGGAAAAGAAAGAGTAATGAGTGGAAGTTGCACCGCTTTGGACGGTGCGCAATGCTGCTGGCTTTGGCTTTTTATCATTGGAATTGGATATGAACTTTGGTTGGAATGGTTCTCGGGAAAGAAAAGAAAAGATGGTGTAAATTAATGTGTCTCAAGTAGTATGCGGATGTATTTGTATTCGGCCATCATAGATGGACACGACAAAAAAATATAAAAGTCTTGATGATGATCCAACCTCATCTCAAGATGTCCGATCTCAAGGCGTCCGACATCAGGATATCTGTGGAGCGATTGATTATAACCTTATTTGATTTTGATGAGCTCAAAGCATTTGAGTATATCTTATGTTTACTAATGAATTCAATCTAGTGTTTCAGTGATATCCTTGTAAATTTATGGCTAAGTGTCTCTAGATTTGGTTCAAGACAATTTGGATAAGTTAAGAAGTCAATGTGAACCAAAGTCTGAGACTCAAGTCGACTCCGGGATATTTCGAGTCGACTCCAAGCGTATCAGAAGCACTGGCACAGGCTCGAGTCGACTCCAGGACATTACGAGTCGACTCCGACAGAAAACAGACAGACGAACAGAAAGATACAACTCAAAACCTGTCAGCTAGTCGACTCCTGAAAAGCGCGAGTCGACTCCGATGCTTGCCGAGTCGACTCCAGAGTAGTATGAGTCGACTCCAGGGAGTTACAGACAGAAAGACAGAGAAGTCATTTTGGACCCTGAGAGCCGAGTCGACTCTGGAGGAACGCGAGTCGACTCCGATGGTTGGCAGGTCGACTCCAAAGGAAGCGAGAGTCGACTCTCAGTGTTATACAAGGCAAAAGTCAGAGAGCAACTTTCGGACACTGAGAGCCGAGTCGACTCCCGCAAAGCCCGAATCGACTCCGAGACAGCGCGACCCCAAAAAGACAGAAGACAGTATTGTTGTCTCTGAGACGCGAGTCGACTCTAAGACAGTTCGAGTCGACTCCAAGGCAGCGCCACTCCAAAAAGACAGAAGACTGTTTTTCGGATACTGAGAGCCGAGTCGACTCCAGAACAGTTCGAGTCGACTCCAAGACTGCACGAGCCAAAAGACAGAAGATCGGAAGTTCGGGCTCTGAGCGCCGAGTCGACTCCCAGAATTTCCGAGTCGACTCGAGTGAGCCAAGTTGAAGAATAGCTCTATGGATTCCATGGGATGAGCCGACTCCAAAAATGCCAGGTCAGCTTCAGGTTTTGGCGAGTCGACTCCGGGTTAAGTCGAGTCGACTCCCAGTCGAGAAGCTCACTTTAATTCAAATCCGGAACAGTTGCCGAGCCGACTCCAGAAAAGCATGAGTCGACTCCTGCTACAGCCGAGTCGACTCCAGATCGCGCGAGTCAACTCCGATCCCAACGGACACATTGTCAGGATGTGCAGAATGTGCAGAACGGCTAGTAAAGTGAGTCTAACGGCTAGTTTCCGTAGGGAATGGCTTAAATAGCCACAGAGGACTGTAGCAAAAAAAAAAAAAAAAGGTGACATTCCACTCAAAGAAAACAAGAATCCTCCATCTGCAAACTGATTTCAGCGAAAAAGAAGGAAGAGGGCTATTAACTCCATTCAACCAACTCTTCCCAGCATTAAAGAAGTCTCCATCTGCCTTCAAGTCTTCAAGACATTCAAGAGGAGACCCAGAGTTCAAGAAGCCCTCCTCCTCATCGTCATAAAATAGTTTGAGGGCTCTTAACTTCTCTATTGTTTATATTGCTGAATATCTGCTTTCCTAGAAGCTGTACTTTTTCTCTTTGTCCTTTCTTTCCATTTGGTTCTTACTTGATTCAATCAGGGGATTGAATCTAGGGTATATAGGTTTGTTGGTGAGCCTAGGTTGAAACCAACGTGTAAGGGTTCGATTGTGATCCCGGAAAAACAATCGGGGTGGTTCTAGTCGGTGAGCCTGGGAAAACCGACCGAGTTCGTTGTGACCTCGTAAAACAACAAGTTTGGTTGTGAGCTTGTAAAACAACCGGCTGTAATCCGAGGGGTTATAGTGAATTCCCAAGTGAGGCTTAGGGAGTGGACGTCAGAGCAAGGGTTAGCTCCGAACCACTATAAAATCATTGTGTTTGTGATTGCATTTGTCTCTCTTACTTTCATTTCATTCACTGCACATAGCATCAAATTAATCAACTTGCAAAAAGGATTAATTAGTATCTCACAAACCATTTAATTATAATAATTATTTTAAAACCCAATTCACCCCCCCTCTTGGGTTGTCTATCTGGGTAACAAGTGGTATCAGAGCCTGAACTCTTTTACCCAAAGAGTAAATGATCAAAATGACAACCCCATTTGGATCTTCCCACATTGAGGGACAGTCCACCCAAAGACCCCCATTCTTTAATGGATCCGACTACTCATATTGGAAGGCTAGGATGAGAATATTTATCCAAGCCCAAGACTATGAGATGTGGACCATTATACTAAATGGACCATACATCCCGTCCATCTATGTAGAGGGTGTCACTGTACCCAAACTTGAAAATGATTGGGATGACAATGACTTTAGGAAGGCACAACTCAATGCCAAAGCAATGAATGTGCTTTACTGTGCATTAGATAGAAATGAATTTAATAGAGTCTCTACTTGCAATTCTGCAAAAGAGATTTGGGATAGACTTGAAGTGACCCATGAGGGCACGAATCAAGTCAAAGAATCCAAAATAAATATATTAGTTCATAAGTATGAATTATTTAAGATGGATTCTAATGAAACAATCACTTGCATGTTCACTAGATTTACTGATATTGTCAATGGCCTAAAAAGCCTTGGCAAAAATTATACTAACAGTGAGCTTGTCAGGAAGATTCTTCGCTGTCTACCAAGGTCATGGGAAGCCAAGGTGACGGCAATCCAAGAAGCCAAGGACTTGAACAAGCTTCCACTTGAGGAGCTTCTTGGATCCCTAATGACGCACGAGCTCACAATGAAACAACACAGCGAAGAAGAGTCCTCCCACAAGAAAAAGGTAATAGCCCTCAAATCTGTTTCTACTAATAAAGACTTATCTTGCAGCAGCAGCAGTGAAGAGGAAGACAATGAGGGAGATGATGATGAGGCTCTTCTCGTGCGTAAGTTCAGAAGATTCATCAACCGAAAAAAGTCCTCACATCAAAGGAGAGGCCCCTCAAATTCCTATCACAAGGATAAAGGTAAGGAAAGAGAAAATGAGGAGATTGGATGTTATGAGTGTAAAAAGTCAGGGCACTTCAGAGCTGAGTGTCCTTTGCTGAAGAAGGGGAGCAAGTACAAGAAGAAGAAAGTCCTCGTCTCCACCCTATCGGACTCCGACACATCATCATCATCATCGGATGAAGAACAAGAAGAAAAGGCCAATCTGTGTTTCATGGCTAACGACAATGAGGTAACATCCGGAACACATTTAGATTTTACTTTCGATGAATTATATGATGCCTTCAATAAATTAATGGATGAGTACAAGACAATAAACCTTAAAAACAAAGAATTAAAACTAACTAATCAAACTCACCTCCATAAGTATGATACATTAGTTAAGGAAAAAGATATTATTGTTAAAGAAAATTCAGAACTTAAGACAAGCAATCAAATCTTAATTCAAAGACTAATACCTTAACTAAAGATAACGATAGGCTGAACAAAGAAATATTAGAACTTATAAACAATAATCATATCATAAAAGAGAGTCTCACAAAAGACCTAAATAATCTAAAAACAGAAAAACAAAAATTGACACTAGAACTTGAAAAGTACAAACTTTTTGTAGAAAAATTTACATATAGCTCAGAAAAATTAGAGATGATACTTAATAGTCAACGAGCTGTATTCAATAGAGCTGGTTTAGGGTATAAATCTAAAAATAAGCAAAAACTCCTTAGTAATTTCTTTGTTAAAGCTGGGGAAAGTAAAACTAAGAAAATAATATGTTTTTGCTGTGGAACATTAGGACACAAAGCAAATGTATGTGATTATAGAAAAGAAAAAACTAAAAGAAAAATTAAAAGGGTTTGGGTTCCAAAAGGAACCAACATTACTAACCATGAAGGACCCAAGAAAACTTGGGTACCTAAAATTGTATGATTTGTTTGTGTAGGAGTGTCTTGCAGCCAAGGTCGACAAAAATTGTTGGTATTTGGACAGTGGCTGCTCAAGACACATGACGGGTGACAAGGATCAATTCTTCACCCTTGAAGCTAAGAAGGAAGGTGCTGTGACTTTTGGAGACAATAACCAAGGTCACATCATTGGTATAGGTAAAGTACAAATTATCCCTTCAACCTTTATTGATAATGTTCGATATGTTGATGGTCTTAAACATAATTTACTTAGTATTAGTCAATTGTGTGATAGAGGTTTTGATGTTTTGTTCAAACCATCCTTATGCATAATAACCAACTCAAATGACAATAGTTTAGTTTTTAAAGGAATAAGACGAGGGAATGTGTATGTAGTAGACATTGAGGACCTAGCCAAACATAACCCATGTTTAGTTGTTAATGAAACTAAGGACAATGATGCTAGTTGGTTATGGCACCGTAAGTTAGGTCATGCAAGCATGGACACAATATCAAAGCTAGTTAAAAGAAATTCCGTGATAGGTTTGCCAAAACTAAAGTTTGAAAAGAATAAAATATCTGAAGCTTGTCAATATTGCAAACAATCAAGGAACTCCTTTAAATCAATAAATTGTGTCTCTACCTCTAGACCTCTAGAACTACTACACATGGATCTATTCGGACCAACTAGAACCACAAGTCTAGGTGGAAATAAATATGGTCTAGTTATTGTAAATGATTATTCTAGATACACTTGGGTCATGTTCTTAGCTCATAAAGATCAAGCATTTACAGTTTTTAAGAAATTTCATAAGGAAGTAACAAATGCTAGAGATATTTCAGTCATAGCTATTAGAAGTGACCATGGAACGGAATTTGAAAATCATTTATTTGATGAGTTTTGTAGTAAAAAGGGGATAACTCATAATTTTTCTGCACCTAGGACACCACAACAAAATGGAGTTGTGGAAAGAAAAAATAGAACTCTAGAAGAAATGGCTAGAACCATGTTATGTGAAAGTAACCTCCCTAAGTACTTTTGGGGAGAAGCTATTAATACCTCATGTCATATATTAAATAGAGTTTTATTGAGACCCATTATAAAGAAAACACCTTATGAACTTTGGAAAAATAGAAAACCCAAAGTAAATTATTTTCATGTCTTTGGTTGTAGGTGTTTTGTTCATAATAATGGAAAAGATAATCTAGGAAAATTCGACTCTAAATCTGATGAGGGTATATTTTTAGGGTACTCTACAACTAGTAAAGCCTATAGAGTTTTTAATAAAAGAACCCTAGTTATAGAAGAATCTATACATGTTGTTTTTGATGATTCTAGTGATATCTCTTCTAGTAAGAGAGTTAATCTTGATGATGATGCTGAAATTCTTGAAGAAAAGATTGATGAGATGATATTACAAGATGATGAACAAAAATTAATTGGAAATGCATCATCAAGCCAAGAGGCTATTGTGGATCATGGGCTGACTAAGGCTTGGAGGTATGCTCACGGGCATCCTAAGGAATTAATTTTAGATGATCCATCTCAACCTGTTAGGACTAGGGCATCTCTTAGGAACTTAAATAATCAACTAGCTTTTGTCTCACATTTTGAGCCCAAACACATAGAAGAAGCTGAAAAAGATGTAAATTGGATAAATGCAATGCAAGAAGAATTAAACCAATTTACTAGAAACAAGGTATGGAATCTAGTTGAACGACCTTCTGAATATTCAATTATAGGTACCAAATGGATATATAAAAACAAACTTGATGAAAATTGAATTGTAATAAGGAATAAGGCTAGACTAGTAGCAAAGGGATATAATCAAGAAGAAGGTATAGATTTTGATGAAACCTTTGCTCCTGTGGCTAGACTCGAGGCAATTAGATTATTATTAGCATTTGCATGCTCTAAGAATTTCAAATTATATCAAATGGATGTAAAAAATACATTTTTAAATAGGTATATTAATGAGGAGGTGTATGTAGAACAACCTCCTGGTTTTGAAAATCATCAATACCCTAATCATGTGTATAAACTGAACAAAGCACTTTATGGTTTGAAACAAGCACCTAGAGCATGGTATGAAAGATTTAGCAAATTTCTACTAGAACATGAGTTCTCTAGGGGAAATGTAGATACAACACTGTTTCTAAAGAAGAAAAACAAAGATATGTTAGTAGTGCAAATTTATGTTGATGATATTATTTTTGGTGCTACTAACAATCGCCTCTGCGAGGAATTTGCTGATTTGATGCAGAGTGAATTTGAGATGAGCATGATGGGAGAGCTGAACTTTTTCCTCGGGCTTCAAATCAAACAATCTGAAGAAGGGATCTTCATCAATCAAGCTAAATACATCAAGGAGATGCTTAAGAAGTTTGATATGGAGGGAAACAAATCAATCAGCACACCCATGAGCTCATCATGCAAATTAGACCAAGATGAATCAGGTAAATCTGTAGATCAAAAGATGTATAGAGGTATGATAGGATTTTTATTGTATCTCACTGCAAGTAGACCTGATATCATGTTTAGTGTATGCATGTGTGCTAGATATCAGTCTAATCCTAAGTAATCTCATCTAATTGCAGTCAAGAGAATCTTTAAATACCTAATAGGAACAAAAAATATAGGTTTATGGTATTCTAAAGAATCTAGCCTGAACTTAATAGGATACACAGATTCAGACTTTGCTGGTTGTAAACTTGATAGAAAAAGCACCAGCGGGTCGTGTCAATTCCTAGGAGAAAATCTAATCTCATGGTTTAGCAAGAAACAAAACTCGGTTGCATTATCTACTGCTGAAGCTGAATATGTTGCAGCCGAAAGTTGTTGTGCTCAAATCATGTGGATCAAACAACAATTGGAAGATTATGGCATTAAACAAGATAAAATTTCCATTAATTGTGATAATACAAGTGCCATTAATCTAACTAAAAATCCAATTCAGCATTCAAGAACTAAACATATTGAGATAAGACATCACTTCATAAGAGATCATGTACTGAATGGTGATGTGACACTTCAATTTGTTTGCACTGATGATCAATTAGCTGATATCTTCACTAAACCCTTGAGTGAAGAGAGATTTAGTGTGCTTAGGAGAGGATTAGGAGTGATTGATCCATCCTAGTGATATTCTCTTCTAGTTCATTGATTTCGATGATTAGATTGTGCTAAATATAGAGTTTTGCATCTATGATCATCAAATCAGATCATAACTTAGTGATTGTCCATTATTTGGTACGATAATAGCATGATTTTTAGGTGCGTGCCAGAGTTCGAGACGACTCGAGTAAGTTTCAGAGTCGGCTCATATGGGAGAGTCGACTCGCACATAGACGGGAGTCGACTCGAGATCGATGGCCGCATAAGGAGAGTCGACTCGCCCATAGACGGGAGTCGACTCAAGGTCGATGACAGCATTAGGGGGAGTCGACTCGCGCATATTTTGGAGTCGACTCGAGGTCGAGTCGACTCGCGACTTACAGGAGTCGACTCGCGGTCGGGATCCGGGTTTTTAACCCTAATCCAAGCGTTTAATCAAAACTTCTATTCACCGCCGCCACTGTTCACAAACCCTAGAGCCGTCTCCTACGTCGTCTCCGACCGTCCTTAGGGTTTTTTCCGTCGATCTTCTTCCATCCTTTAGGTTCATTCCCCTTCCCTAGGTCAAGAATGCCTCGCAAGTCGGTTGTCTCGAGCCGGAAGAGGCCCCAACCCGCGACCGGTGTCGAGCGATGGTCCAAAGCTCGGAACGATCCCGCGAGGCCACAACCTCCGGTTCGTTCCCCGCCAAGGCCGGTTCCCTCGCGACCGTGCGCCAGGAAGGCGGTCTCCACCGGGAGATACGTCAACTTTGACTATCTCTCCCGGGAGGGCTTCACTATAGGAGAGAGGTTAAGGGCCCAAGGTTTAGAGTTCTTGTGTTCATTAGATCTCCCCACATACCCAGGTCTAGTTAGGGAGTTCTATGGAACCGTGCATAGGGGCAATGGGGGTATAGAGGGAACCGTAGCGGGTGTCCCATTATTTATTTCGGAGGATTTCATAGCTCAAATCCTCCATCTTCCCCAAGTAGGGGTATCTCCTACACACCCCGAGGATAGGACTGAGGCCCTTACGGCCATTTTAAGGAGTCCACCCCAGTCCCCACTAGACGAGGTGTCCGCTGGCTCTCTTTCTATTGAGATGCGGCTCCTCCTGAGCATTATTTCTAGGACACTATTCCCTAAAACCGGCCGTTTTGACTTTGTGTCTGAGAGGGACCTGGCCCTCATGTATTATATTCTCCAAGACACACCTATTAACTTCCCCAAGATGATCTATAGATACCTATGTGAGCCACTAGATAGACCTAGGCTCACCCTTCCTTATGGGATGATGTACACCCTGATCTTTAGGGAGTCCGGGATCCCAATTTCTGAGGGGGAACCCTCTCGCGCATTGCGATGGACAGATCGCATGGGTGAGGGAACCCTACACAGGATGGGGTTTCATAAGGTAGAGGAAACATGGGTCAGAAAACCATCTTCCTCCACACCTACTACCAGACATTCCCCCAGTTCTAACCCTGATTCAGACTTCCCCACCTTTCCCTCCACCTCAGCTCCACCCACCTCAGCCGGACCCTCCTCCTCAGCTCCACCCACTCAGTCGATGGAGGTTCGGATTTCTCCTGAGCAGCTCCGGGAGTTGCGGCAGGAGATTGTGCGGGATCTTCGGGACGACCTGCTGAGGGAGCTTCGAGGTCCAGCCACTGCCCCTTCTTCTGCGTTGGTTCCCTCACTTTCAGCCGTGACCGAGATGACGGCTCATCTGAGGGAGGAGATCTTCAACGTCAGGAGCCTGATACAAGCCCAATTCTCCAACTTGAGCGATGTCACAAGCAACACAAGACAGATGCGAGATGACATCCGACACGACATGGGCAGCCTGAATCAGGGGGCCGAGCGCTTGGCGAATGTCTTGATTGCCAAGTTGGACACACTCCAGCAGACTCTGACCGAGCTATCCACGACGCACAGTAGGGCCACCTCGGCCATTATCACCCAGCTGGAGAACGTCACGGATGGAGTCGGTTTCCTCATGGAGCAGTCCAGACTGAGAGGAGGAGCCACATCCTCGAGGAAGCCCTAGCTGATTTTGTTTACTATGACATGTATTTACTGCTTTACTTATTGTATTCACAAATGTACTTACATATACATCAATACAATGAGTAGACAAATTTCTTCAAAATTGTGCACATTGATCTCTGCTTGCTTGTGTGTTCTGCCTTCTTCCTTTTTGATACGATGACAAAAAGGGGGAGAATATATTTAATAGATATGTAAAAGGAAGCAATGAAAATCAATAAAAAGAAAAACTTTTAAAACACACAATAATTTGTTCTTAGTGGATTCAATACCTCGAGGCTCATTATCTCTCTGTTGTGGCTCCTAATGGAGTAATCTCCAGAATCTATTCAAGGGATATTCGGAGATTAGTTGAATCTTACTTAAGAACAAATTGACAGATTTTTCCTCTAAAAACTAAAAATTTAAGTTCAAAAGCTTTCATACACTAAAAAAAATTTCAGAGAATCAAAACAAAGTTGAATGCATATGTTGAGGGGGAGAATCTGAATTTTTAAGAAAGCAAAATCATTAAATATATATAAGCCAAACAATTGATTGCATGACATGAAGGCTTATATAATTCCAAATGAAAGGGGGAGCCTTAACGTCGAAATTTATTGTTTCACACCTTTCAAGTCTGGATAAATTAAAACTAACTAGACACTTGAATTCATTTTCAAATTTTACTATAATTCTCCTTGTTTGTTGAGCAATTCACTTTACATATACTCAATGTTTTGTCATCATCAAAAAGGGGGAGATTGTGGAGTGATTGATTATAACCCTATTTGATTTTGATGAGCTCAAAGCTTTTGAGTATATCTTATGTTTACTAATGAATTCAATCTAGTGTTTCAGTGATATCCTTGTAAATTTATGGCTAAGTGTCTCTAGATTTGGCTCAAGACAATTTGGATAAGTTAAGAAGTCAATGTGAACCAAAGTCTGAGACTCGAGTCGACTCCAGGATATTTCGAGTCGACTCCAAGCGTATCAGAAGCACTGGCACAGGCTCGAGTCGACTCTGGGACATTACGAGTCGACTCCGACTGAAAACAGACAGACGAACAGAAAGATACAACTCAAAACCTGTCAGTGAGTCGACTCCTGAAAAGCGCGAGTCGACTCCGATGCTTGCCGAGTCGACTCCAGAGTAGTATGAGTCGACTCCAGGGAGTTACAGACAGAAAGACAGAGAAGTCATTTTGGACCCTGAGAGCCGAGTCGACTCCGGAGGAACGCGAGTCGACTCCGATGGTTGGCAGGTCGACTCCAAAGGAAGCGAGAGTCGACTCTCAGTGTTATACAAGGCAAAAGTCAGAGAGCAACTTTCGGACACTGAGAGCCGAGTCGACTCCCGCAAAGCCCGAGTCGACTCCGAGACAGCGCGACCCCAAAAAGACAGAAGACAGTATTGTTGTCTCTGAGACGCGAGTCGACTCCAAGACAGTTCGAGTCGACTCCAAGGCAGCGCTACTCCAAAAAGACAGAAGACTGTTTTTCGGATACTGAGAGCCGAGTCGACTCCAGAACAGTTCGAGTCGACTCCAAGACTGCACGAGCCAAAAGACAGAAGATCGGGAGTTTGGTCTCTGAGCGCCGAGTCGACTCCCAGAATTTCCGAGTCGACTCGAGTGAGCCAAGTTGAAGAATAGCTCTATGGATTCCATGAGATGAGCCGACTCCAAAAATGCCAGGTCAGCTTCAGGTTTTGGCGAGTCGACTCCGGGTTAAGTCGAGTCGACTCCCAGTCGAGAAGCTCACTTTAATTCAAATCCGGAACAGTTGCCGAGCCGACTCCAGAAAAGCATGAGTCGACTCCTGCTACAGCCGAGTCGACTTTAGATCGCGCGAGTCGACTCCGATCCCAACGGACACATTGTCAGGATGTGCAGAATGTGCAGAACGAGTAGTAAAGTGAGTCTAACGGCTAGTTTCTGTAGGGAATGGCTTAAATAGCCACAGAGGACTGTAGCAAAAAAAAAAAAAAAAGGTGACATTCCACTCAAAGAAAACAAGAATCCTCCATCTGCAAACTGATTTCAGCAAAAAAGAAGGAAGAGGGCTATTAACTCCATTCAACCAACTCTTCCCAGCATTAAAGAAGTCTCCATCTGCCTTCAAGTCTTCAAGACATTCAAGAGGAGACCCAGAGTTCAAGAAGCCCTCCTCCTCATAGTCATAAAATAGTTTGAGGGCTCTTAACTTCTCTATTGTTTATATTGCTGAATATCTGCTTTCCTAGAAGCTGTACTTTTTCTCTTTGTTCTTTCTTTCCATTTGGTTCTTACTTGATTCAATCAGGGGATTGAATCAAGGGTATATAGGTTTGTTGGTGAGCCTAGGTTGAAACCAACGTGTAAGGGTTCGATTGTGATCCGGGAAAAATAATCGGGGTGGTTCTAGTCGGTGAGCCTGGGAAAACCGACCGAGTTCGTTGTGACCTCGTAAAACAACAAGTTTGGTTGTGAGCTTGTAAAACAACCGGCTGTAATCCGAGGGGTTATAGTGAATTCCCAAGTGAGGCTTGGGGAGTGGACGTAGGAGCAAGGGTTAGCTCCGAACCACTATAAAATCATTGTGTTTGTGATTGCATTTGTCTCTCTTACTTTCATTTCATTCACTGCACATAGCATCTAATTAATCAACTTGCAAAAAGGATTAATTAGTATCTCACAAACCATTTAATTGTAATAATTATTTTAAAACCCAATTCACCCCCCCTCTTGGGTTGTCTATCTGGGCAACAACATCCGACCTCGGTATACTCGATCTCGGCACCAGCAGCCCTAGGGCTCACAACCTCGATCTCGACCAAGTTAAGCCCGATCGACCTCAAGGCCAAGGAAGATCCATTCAAAGGGCGAAGCAAACCTTCTTACTCCACCGAAAACCAAGTCCTCCTTTTTCGGGATCAAATTCCGCGATCTTCGCCTCGATAGATGTCAACGTTTAAATGCACACGATCTCATTTTTGCCGCCAGCCAGCCCAAAATCTTGGGCCGTTTACGGTAACTCATTAACTCACACGATCATATCCAACCACTACAGTAACTCATTAACTCACACGATCATGTCCAATCACTACGGTAACTCATTAATTCGCACGGTCACGTCCAGCCACAGGTAACCCATACACCCACTCCTATAAAAAGGGGGGAGATCTCGAGACAAGGGGGCTTCTTCTCCTTCCTCCAGAGATCCCTGGGTACTCTCTCTCTATTACTTTTCTCCACAAGAAAACCCCCCTTTGACTTAAGCATCGAAGGGCCGGCACCGGAATCCCCGGCCACCGGCTTCTTGCAGGTCCACCGAAGAAAGCCGTCCGCTACCACACTACCTGCCGGAGCTCCTCCTCCTCGGTCTACGGTCACCCCTAGGTCCAATTTCCAGCAACAAATAATAATAATAATAATAATAATAATAATAATAATGATAATGATAATAATGATAATGATAATAATGATAATGATAATGATAATGATGATAATAATAATGATGATAATGATGATGATGATGATGATGATGATGATGATGATGATAATTGTTGGGGGAAAAAATGGACCACCCCACAAATACAATCAAAACACCCAAATCCGACAGCAAGGCCGAGCTCATTCAGACCGAGCTCATGCAGGCTACCGAGCTCAAAAGGCTGCCGAGCTCAGAATGAAAGAGTAGATGCCCTACAAGCCAATCGCAATATGTATTGTGAAGGATTTTCTTTTAATTTTCCAAATCATGTACATGACATTTAATGTAAATAAAGGTATTGTGTTTCATCATATGCTGTTGATTATATTTGTGATGAACCTCTTAGATTAAGACAATGATTTTGAGGCTATGATGAGATCATACTAGTGAGACCTAAAATCTTAAAATCATAATCTTAAATATTTTCAGTCATTGGTACATTGAGTCGAGGATCAATGTTTACCGAAAAGACTGGCACATCTTATGTATGCTCGATGCAGAGGGTGATTGATCTCACAATCACTTGTGTGGAGACACTAATATAAAGATGTGGGTGATCATTAGAGAAATGAGTTCACTGAATTGACCTACAAAAAGAAATCTTATAAAGTCTTACTTACATGTCAAAAGATGATTCTCTTAGTGGAAGTTGTGCAACTGATCCTTTGACCTGAGATCACCATAGTATCTTGTGCACATAAATCCATATTTTGGTTTCGACTCATTCATGACAATAAGTTATGTACGAGGTCTTCTGAATATGGTGGAATGTGTACGAAGGTTATGAGTAGGTCAACAAGGAATTAATCACTTCTAGTAAGAGAAGATCGCATCCTATTTATTCTAATCATATGATAATTCAGAAAGCCTTTGATCAAAGCACAATGAAAATTAGAAAGAGTTTCTAATGTTTCATTATTCGAATTATCATTAGAAGATTGAGAAATATATGAATATAAAATTGAGTTTGACATATATTCATACTCATATACATATTCGGGATGCAGTTTGATTAAAGGATTGAATTGCACGGTAACTTAACACTGAAGGGTATTTTTGGTATTTCCACCAAATTTTATATTTTTTGGGTAGACATGACACGTTGCTAGACGTCAATCTTGTCTTATAGGTTTGATCAAATTAAAGAATTTAATTCGATCACCAATTAGAAAGGATTCTAATTGTTAAGTTTGGGTTCGCGTAGTTTGGACTTAAATCGATTAAAAGAGTTCTAATCAAGTTGGGTCAACTTGCACTCACACCTATTGCTGGCTAAGTATGGAACCCAATGGGTCACATACAAGAAAACTTATTAAGGGTCTAATTGGATTAGATCATGTTTGCAAGATAGACATCCTAGCAGGTGTTGCAAACTCTTAGCTCTTGATTCGAATTGGATTCGAATCTGATTCTTAATCGATCTAATTTGATTAGATCATATTTTAATATGGGTTAACCAAGAGTTGGCACCTAATTGGCTTGGTTTGAGTCTAATTGGATTAGATTTAATAAATCATTCAATCTAGACCGTTAGATCTTTGATCTACCGTTGGATGAAGACATAATGGAGAGTTGGTTTAACCCAATTGGATTGGGTTAGAGGATGGCTATCATAATTGACCATTGGATCTTAATCTCACCATTGGATGAAGACATAATGGGTCAAGTAAATGGCGCCTTGCATTGGAGCCCTTGGATTATCATCATGAAAGATCAAGAGGTGAGGCGTGATGGACATGTGATTAGCATGTGATGTTGACTTGGTCAAAATATGGCACCACATGAAAGGACATATCATTTGATACACCTCCACACTTGATCTGCACCTCCTCTTATTTGATATGGCCCTTAGATGATGTCCTTTCATGAAAGGATGTGTGGATGGGATGCATCCCTTGGAGATGCATCCCTACACCTATTATAAATAGGCTAGCACTCCATGGGTTTCATTATTCCAACTCCACCCCACTCCTCTCTTCTTTCTTTCTTACATTAGTTTCTTTCTTTCTAGCATTGCTTCTAGTGTGTCCTAAGCCAAGACAAGGTGGTCTTCTTTAGGACAAAAGGATTAGAAGTGATTTTAGAAGGTTAAAGAAAAATAAAAAGAAAGGAAAGCAAGCCATTAGAGTTCTTTAAGAATTCTGCATTAAGGATCAAAGTCTTTGGAGCTTAAGACTTAAATCAAGTTTTCGTGTGGATCAACGTTGGAGGGTGAACACTTGGACACCTAGTGAAAATTCTGCACATTGGATTAGCATTAGAGGTATTCTTCTATTTCTGCATTTATATTATATTATTTGATTGCTTCCATTAAGGTGATCTTGGCTTATAAGGGTTTTATGTTAAGAAACTTTATCAAGAAATTTTTAAAATTCCTAGCTTCCACTGCCTATTATAGCATGCTAGAACCCTTCAGTGGTATCGGAGCCGTCCTTAATTGGTTCAATCAAATAATTATGCATGATGTATGATTATTAATTTACTATGAGATATTAATGTCATATGCTTAGAGAAATGCTGAAATGTATGATTCATATATGATATGATATGTAATAAAATGTCATGATATGAAATTTTCCATATGAAGATATGTTGAAGCATGTTAATTAATTGCTTATGATTTATACATGCTATGAGATAGCCATGATGCATGATAGTTTATTTTAGACATGTTAAATATATGTTGCAATTAAAGAATGTGCTAGAGACTAGTAAGTCCTCAATAAAAATTATATTAAGTCATAGTGTTGAAAAACTTTGGGCTAACCCATTCTAGAACAATTAATCTAATTGGTGTCTAAGGAAAGCACTAAAGGTGGTTCTCTAATTAAGACCTTACTCTCTGAGTAAGGGGAGCCTCCCACCTGCTTACCTGGCCAATTGTTTGATTGCCTATTATGGATAAGATTAATATTGATATAACACTATTGATAGCCTTCCTTCATGCCTCGACATTATTATGTCAAGATCCATGCTAGTTTGTTGTGTTAACACAAGGCTTGCTATGGAAACTGATTTTATATTGTCTTGGTGCATTAAGATGCTTATGGCATATTTTAATATATTGCTTTGTTGTGCAACCACAAGGGCAATATTATTCGAATATGACTATATGGAAATGAAGGATTTGACTTAACTAAAACATTATTGTTTGTTGTGCTAACACAAGGCAATAAGTGTTTTAAGAGGATAAGATAAAGTTGAGAATTGCATGAGATGCAATTGGAAAGAGTTTCCTACCTTTGAATTCATAAAGGTTTGTTGTGTAACCACAAGGCTTTTTATGATGAATTAGGATCTCAACCCTATTAAGAAAAATTATATTTTCACGTTTATCATAGGAGAGGGCTATGATATTCGATAAAAATAGTAGGAGACAAATTATTAAATGGCTTCTTCACTTTCACTAAGAGGCATCTTAGATGCCAACAAGTTGACCGGTCCAAACTATGTGGACTGGTTGAGGAATTTAAAGATAGTACTCACTCAGGAGAAAATTTTCTATATACTTGAAACCCCTGATCTTGGAGATCTAGGGGATGATGCTACAGAAGAGGAGGTTGCCACACATAAGATGTGGAAAAATGATAGTTTGACTGTCAAATGTATCATACTTGCCTCTATGAGCAATGAATTACAGAGGCAACATGAAAGCATGGACACTCAATCCATACTTCTCAATTTAAAAGAGTTGTATGGAGAACAAAGTAGGACTGCTAGGTATGAGATATCTAAGCAGTTGTTCCGTGCTAGAATGAATGAAGGAACTCCAGTGCAAAACCATGTTCTTATGGTTATAGACTTAATCACCAGATTAAGTCAATTAGGTTTTGCTATGGATAATGAGCTCAGTCAGGATTTGATCCTGCAATCACTACCTGATTCATTCTCTCAGTTTGTTGTGAACTTTCCCATGAACAAGCTGAACACCTCCCTGCCCGAGCTGTTAAATATGCTCAAAACAGCTGAAGGTCATATTAAGAAGAATAAAGGTCCACTCCTTCTTATAGATGGCACCTCTAAGAGGAAATCGGGCAATAAGGGTTCTAAAAAAGATTGAACCCTAAGAGTAGCATCAAAAAGAAAAAAGAAAAGAAAAATTCTGGATCAAGTACCTGTTTTTATTGCGGCAAAGCTGGCCACTGGAAAAGAAATTGCAAGAGTTTTCTTGCAAGTATGAAGACCGATGCAAGAGTTGCATCGAAAGGTATGTTTATGTTATATGCCAACTTGTCATTAAGTTCTTTAAATTCAAATTCATGGGTATTGGATACCGGCTGTGGTTTTCATATTTGCAAATCTTTGCATGGACTACAGAAAATTAAAATTTTGAAGAAAGGTGACTTCGAGCTGTATGGCGCTGGAGGAGAGTCTATCCAGGCTGAAGCTGTTGGAACCTACAACTTGGAGTTGCCTTCGGGAGAGCTCCTACAATTGGAAGATTGTTATTATATGCCCAAAATTATTAGAAATGTAATTTCCATTCCTTTGTTGTTAAAGAAAGAATTTGAAATTAATGGAAAGGGCAATGGTTGCTCTATTTATTTTTCTAATAAACATCTTTGCAATGGCATTATGGAAAATGGTCTTCTTGTTTTATTACTTAATGACAATGTCTTTCATATTAATAAAAGCAATAAAAGAAAGAGAGAGGAAGTAAATAACACCCTTCTTTGGTATTGCCGACTTGGTCACATAAGTGAATCAAGAATCAACAAGTTATACAAAGAAGAATTCTTTGATCCTTATGATTATGAATCATTAGGAACTTGTGAATCTTGTCTTATGGGTAAAATGATTAAGTCTCCATTCACTGGACATGGAGAAAGGGCAAGCGAGTTATTAGGACTTATAGATATATGTGGTCCTATGACAACTCCAGCTAGAGGTGGATACTCTTACTTCATCACATTCACTGATGATTTATCAAGGTTCAGATATGTGTATCTTATGAAACATAAATCCGAAGCCTTTGATAAGTTTAAAGAGTATCAAAGTATGGTTGAAAAACAAACTGAAAAGTGTATTAAAATTCTTCGATCTGATCGAGGAGGTGAATACCTTTCTAGTGAGTTTTTAAATCATCTTAAAGAAAAGGGCATTCTCTCTAAATGGACACCTCCATATACGCCATAGTTAAATGGTGTAGCCGAACGGAGGAATCATACTTTATTAGATATGGTACGGTCCATGATGTGCTTTACTGATCTTCCTATTTCCTTCTGGGGTTTTGCCCTAGAGACTGCTGCACTAATATTAAACAGGGTACCTTCTAAGTCTGTACCTAGCACTCCATATGAGATATGGAGAGAAAAGAAGCCTAATCTTAAGTATCTTAAGATATGGGATTGTCAAGCTTATGTCAAAAGAAATTTTGGACACAAGCTAAGTGCTAGATCAGATAAATGTATTTTTGTAGGTTATTCTAAAGATAGTATAGGATACATATTCTATCATCCTACTGAACAAAAGGTTTTTGTAGGTAGGCATGCCATTTTCTTAGAGAAAGAGTTTATCTTAGAAAAAGGCAAGGATAGAAAAATTGAACTTGAAGAAGTTCAAGACCTACAAATAGAAACACAAAAAATTCTTCAACCAGATGTACCCATTGATGAGGTACAACCACAACACACATCTCCACTCCAAAGGTCAGATAGAGTGCGAAATGCACCTAAGAGGTATGGTTTTGTCATTGAGAATGATGAAGCTCACATTGTTCAGAATGATGATTCTCTGACCTATTCGGAAGCTATCATAAGTAGTGACTCTGACAAATGGCTAGAGGCCATGAAATCCGAAATAGACTCTATGTATACCAACCAAGTATGGAATTTGGTTGATGCACCAGAGGGTGTAAACCCTATAGGTTGCAAATGGGTCTATAAGAAAAAGATTGGAGCAGATGGCCAAGTAGAAACCTACAAGGCTAGATTGGTGGCAAAAGGTTTCAGGCAAAAATAAGGAATTGACTATGATGAAACTTTTTCACCAGTAGCTATGCTCAAATCTATTCGAATTTTGCTTGCAATAGCTGCATACTATGATTATGAAATCTGGCAGATGGATATCAAAACTGCCTTCCTTAATGGTCATCTTGAGGAAGAGGTTTACATGACACAGCCAGAAGGATTTGTCTCAAGTAAGAGAGCAAATCAAGTATGCAAGCTTAAGAGATCTATTTATGGATTAAAGCAAGCATCGAGGAGTTGGAACATCCGTTTTGATACAACAATCAAAGAGTTTGGTTTTATCAAAAATGTGGATGAACCATGTGTGTACAAGAAGACTAGTGGGAGTGCCATTGTCTTCTTAATATTGTATGTAGATGACATACTGATCATTGGAAATGATATTCCAATGTTACAATCGGTCAAGACTTGGCTATCAAAAAGCTTTTCCATGAAAGACTTGGGAGAAGCATCCTATATACTTGGTATAAATATCTATAGGGATAGATCTAAAAGGATGCTAGGCTTGTCCCAGTCTAGGTACATAGATCATGTGCTGAAAAGATTCAGCATGGAAGGAAGTAAAAGAGGTTACTTGCCTATGAGTCATGGCATACGTCTCTCTAAGAAGATGTCTCCTAAGACATCTGAAGAGAGGAATAGAATGAATTCTATTCCCTATGCTTTGGCAGTAGGATCAATTATGTATGCTATGCTATATACTAGGCCTGATGTTGCTTATGCCTTAGGCATAACAAGCAGATTCCAGGCTGATCCAGGAGAGAATCATTGAATAGCTGTGAAAAATATTCTTAAGTATTTAAGAAGGACTAAAGATATTTTTCTAGTTTATGGAGGATCTGAGTTGAAACTAGAAGGATTTTCTGATTCTAGTTTTCAATCAGACCCAGATGATAGCAAGTCCACTTTAGGGTATGTCTTTACCCTAAATGGTGGTGCAGTGAGCTGGAAGAGTTCCAAGCAGCAAACTGTAGCTGACTCAACTACTGAGGCAGAATACATTGCTGTAAGTGAAGCCGCTAAGGAAGCTGTCTGGATGAAGAAGTTCATCGCTGAGTTGGGAGTAGTTCCTGAGATTGCTAGACCAGTTCTAGTTTATTGTGACAACACTGGAGCTGTTGCTCAAGCAAAGGAACCAAGATCTCATCACAAATCCAAGCACATTCTAAGACGCTTCCACCTCGCTTGAGAGATCGTCGAGAGACAAGACATAGTCATTGAACGAGTAGACACAAAGAACAACTTAGCAGACCCGTTCACTAAAGCTCTACTACAACAGCAGTTCGATCGCCACCTCGATTGTATGGGGACGAAATATAAGGGCGACTGGCTTTAGTGCAAGTGGGAGATTGAAAGAGTAGATGCCCTACAAGCCAATCGCGATATGTATTGTGAAGGATTTTCTTTTGATTTTCCAAATCATGTACATGACATTTAATATAAATAAAGGCATTGTGTTTCATCATATGCTGTTGATATATTTGTGATGAACCTCTTAGATTAAGACAATGATTTTGAGGCTATGATGAGATCATACTAGTGAGACCTAAAATCTTAAAATCCTAATCTTAAATATTTCCAGTCATTGGTACATTGAGTCGAGGATCAATGTTTACCGGAAAGACTGGTACATCTTATGTATGCTCGATGCAGAGGGTGATTGATCTCACAATTACTTGTGTGGAGACACTAATACAAAGATGTGGGCGATCATTAGAGAAATGAGTTCACTGAATTGACCTACAAAGAGAAATCTTATGAAGTCTTACTTACATGTCAAAAGATGATTCTCTTAGTGGGAGTTGTGCAACTGATCCTTTGACCTGAGATCACCATAGTATCTTGTGCACATAAATCCATATTTTAGTTTCCACTCATTCATGACAATAAGTTATGTACGAGGTCTTCTGGATATGGTGGAATGTGTACGAAGGTTATGAGTAGGTCAACAAGGAATTAATCACTTCTAGTAAGAGAAGATCGCATCCTATTTATTCTAATCATATGATAATTCAGAAAGCCTTTGATCAAAGCACAATGAAAATTAGAAAGAGTTTCTAATGTTTCATTATTCGAATTATCATTAGAAGATTGAGAAATATATGAATATAAAATTGAGTTTGACATATATTCATACTCATATACATATTCGGGATGCAGTTTGATTAAAGGATTGAATTGCACGGTAACTTGCCACTGAAGGGTATTTTTGGTATTTCCACCAAATTTTATATTTTTCAGGTAGACATGACACGTTGCTAGACGTCAATCTTGTCTTATAGGTTTGATCGAATTAAAGAGTTTAATTCGATCACCAATTAGAAAGGATTCTAATTGTTAAGTTTGGGTTCGCGCAGTTTGGACTTAAATCGATTAGAAGAGTTCTAATCAAGTTGGGTCAACTTGCACTCACACCTATTGCTGGCTAAGTATGGAACCCAATGGTTCACACACAAGAAAACGTATTAAGGGTCTAATTAGATTAGATCATGTTTGCAAGATAGACATCCTAGCAGGTGTTGCAAACCCTTAGCTCTTGATTCGAATTGGATTCGAATCTGATTCTTAATCAATCTAATTTGATTAGATCATGTTCTAATATGGGTTAGCCAAGAGTTGGCACCTAATTGGCTTGGTTTGAGTCTAATTGGATTAGATTTAATAAATCATTCAATCTAGACCGTTAGATCTTGATCTACCGTTGGATGAAGACATAATGGAGAGTTGGTTTAACCCAATTGGATTGGATTAGAGGATGGCTATCATAATTGACCATTGGATCTTAATCCCACCATTGGATGAAGACATAATGGGTCAAGTAAATGGCGCCTTGCATTGGAGCCCTTGGATCATCATCATGAAAGATCATGAGGTGAGGCGTGATGGACATGTGATTAGCATGTGATGTTGACTTGGTCAAAATATGGCACCACATGAAAGGACATATCATTTGATACACCTCCTCACTTGATCTACACCTCCTCTTATTTGATATGGCCCTTAGATGATGTCCTTTCATGAAAGGATGTGTGGATGGGATGCATCCCTTGGAGAAGCATCCCTACACCTATTATAAATAGGCTAGCACTCCATGGGTTTCATTATTCCAACTCCACCCCACTCCTCTCTTCTTTCTTTCTTACATTAGTTTCTTTCTTTCTAGCATTGCTTCTAGTGTGTCCTAAGCCAAGACAAGGTGGTCTTCTTTAGGATAAAAGGATTAGAAGTAATTTTAGAAGGTTAAAGAAAAATAGAAAGAAAGGAAAGCAAGCCATTAGAGTTCTTTAAGAATTCTACATTAAGGATCAAAGTCTTTGGAGCTTAAGACTTAAATCAAATTTTCATGTGGATCAACGTTGGAGGGTGAACACTTGGGCACCTAGTGGAAATTCTGCACATTGGATTAGCGTTAGAGGTATTCTTCTATTTCTGCATTTATATTATATTATTTGATTGCTTCCATTAAGGTGATCTTGGCTTATAAGGGTTTTATGTTAAGGAACTTTATCAAAAATTTTTTAAAATTTCTAGTTTCCACTGCCCATTATAGCATGCTAGAATCCTTCACAGAAGGCCGAGCACAGAAGGCTGTCGAGCTCAGAAGGCCGAGACCAGAAGGCCAAAACCAGAAGGCTCACAGAAGGCTGCCGAGCTTATGCAGGCCGAGCACAGAAGACCGAGACCAGAAGGCCGAGCACAGAAGAATGCCGAGCTCAGAAGGCTGCCGAGCTCATTCAGGCCGAGCTCATGCAGGCTGCCGAGTTCAGAAGGCCGAGCACAGAAGGCCGAGCTGACCTCAGAAGGCCGACCTCGTCGTCCACATGCTGCGGCCATGCCCTGCCGCAGCCTCACTGCACCATGCTTTACTTGCTGGCCACGCCATGACATATCAACCAGGGATCATACCCTGCTACGACTGTCAACGTCTCACCATTCCCAAGAATGGATTGCACTGCGTGCCACAAGCAAGCTCTGGCTGCACACCATCTCCTCCCATGATGGAAATGGGCCATCCACGGTAACTCATTACTTCCACGCCCACGTCGAATCGTGACGGCAACCCATTAATTCGCCCAGTCACATCACAGGTAATCCTGGCACTCCTCCTATAAAAGGGGAGCTTCTCCCTCTAAAAAGGGGCTTCTTCCTCCCAAGGGAGGGCTTCGGACTTTTACATATAGTCCATCTCCTTCTCTAAAATTAAGCCCCCCTCTGACTTAAGCATCAGAGGGCCGGCGCCGGAAACCCCGGCCACCGACATTTTCCAGGTCCCCTGGAGGACGCTGCCCGCCGACGGACCGCCACCCGCCATTCTCGCGCCGGAGCTCCTCCTCCTCGGTCCGCGGCCGCCCCCGGGCCCAATTTTCAGCAACAGTTGGCGCTAGAGGAAGGGACCGAGTTACGGCCATGAAACTAAGGAGCAGAGGAGTCTTTAATGCCTCTCGGCATCATGCTCCAAGTCCCGAACGCTCAGTCCAGAATTCACCACCAAGTTCTCCAGTAGATCAAGTTCCACAAGTCCAACCCGAGCAGTTCGACGCGTTGATGCAGCAAGTCCAAGCACTAGCCATTGCAGTCCAAAGCCTGCAACAAGTGGAGGCCCCTCCTGTGCCACCTCCACGGGTTCACGTCAAGCGGAGGAAGAAACTTTCACCCGAGCAATCTCAAATTAGGCACGGCTCCCGCTGAAGTAGTAGCCCGAGTCTCATGCCAACAAGTTGGAGGGGAAGAAAAATAAAAGCTGAGGTCTGGAGGAGGAGAGTTATGGAGCTTTAAAATGAGATTGTAAGCCTCTGTGGTAAAGGGTACAGCCCCATTAAATCCCATTGCCCTTCAAACTCTTCTGTCTTCCGGCAGCAAGTAAGAAACCAGCATCTACTCCCTCCTCATGGGTGTAAGTCCTCAAGACGGCGCCCGCGATGTTGCTCTCCTTCAGAGCGTCGCCATCACCGAAGCCCTCGCCGAGCTCATGCAGGCCGAGCCGAGCTCAGAAGGCCGAGCTCGTCATCCACATGCTGCAGCCGGCTCATTCAGGCCGAGCCGAGCTCAGAAGGCCGAGCTCATCATCCACAAGCTGCAGCCGGCTCATGCAGGCCGAGCCGAGCTCAGAAGGCCGAGCTCGTCATCCACATGCTGCAGCCACGACCTGCAGCAGTCTCATCCAGGCCGAGCTCATGCAGGCCGAGCCGAGTTCAGAAGGCCGAGCTCATGCAGGCCGAGCCGAGCTCAGAAGGCCGAGCTCGTCATCCACATGCTACAGCCACAACCTGCAGCAGTCTCATTCAGGCCGAGCTCATGCAGGCCGAGCCGAGTTTAGAAGGCCGAGCTCATGCAGGCCGAGCCGAGCTCAGAAGGCTGAGCTCGTCATCGACATGCTGCAGCCACGACCTGCAGCAGTCTCATCCAGGCCGAGCTCATGCAGGCCGAGCCGAGTTCAGAAGGCCGAGCTCATGCAGGCCGAGTCGAGCTCGTCATCCACATGCTGCAGCCATGACCTGCAGCAGTCTCATCCAGGCCGAGCTCATGCAGGCCGAGCCGAGCTCAGAAGGCCGAGCTCGTCATCCACATGCTGCAGCCACGACCTGCAGCAGTCTCATCCAGGCCGAGCTCATGCAGGCCGAGCCGAGTTGAGAAGGCCGAGCTCATGCAGGCCGAGCCGAGCTCAGAAGGCCGAGCTCGTCATCCACATGCTGCAGCCACGACCTGCAGAAGTCTCATGCAGGCCGAGCTCATGCAGGCCGGGCCGAGCTCGTCATCCACATGCTGCAGCCACGACCTGCAGCAGTCTCATCTAGGCCGAGCTCATGCAGGCCGAGCCGAGTTCAGAAAGCCGAGCTCATGCAGGCCGAGCCGAGCTCAGAAGGCCGAGCTCGTGCTCGGCCCCGAGCTCGTCATCCACATGCTGCAGCTGTTAGGAATATGCCCTAGAAGCCAATTTGGTAGACGCATTGTAATTGTTCTAGAGGCATGAAATTTGTACTTGATCATTTTATTAATAAATAAAATAGGCATTTTGTTCATTCATATTATTATGTGTCCATGAATCATCCTAGGAATTAATAAGATGATAACATATATTCCCAAGAGTTGGGAATTTAAGACATGTGTAATTAATAGTTAATTCCTAAATTACTCCTGATCGATGGATCATCACGAAGGACGGCGATCGATCCGATGAGATTAGTGCACATATCACTTTTCTTGATGGACTAGTCTTAAGTCCACAGTGTGGTGACACTGAATTGATTGTGCAAGTGCTTGTTAGAGAACAAGGGTACTGAGCGTGACCAAAGCAAGAAGTCACATGGATGTTTATCCATTCGTCAGTGACTTACGTGATGCTGCAGTTATATGACTAGTACTTAGATTTGCGATGCCTCAACTAGTCATGGTGAGGTTGCTGTAGTTTGACGAGCACATAAACATGAGCCCTAAGGATTCTTGTGATGCAGATTGGCTGCAGTAGGTTCGCTGTCATATTAGGATTGCATCTAGATGGGATCTATCGATCTTGATAGATTAGGAGTGATCCTATGTGATTTATAAGATTAAGTTCGAAAGACCTTGGCTATGGCAGTTCTGGAAAAAGAATTTTCTAATCTCAAACTTCAGTCAAATAAATCTGACATAAGACAGACGATGGGGTTTGACGAGTTATCCATAACCTCCGTCATATCGGGATCTATGATAGAGGTACTGTATCATACGCTAACTGCATCTAGAGGTTCATCCCTTCCGTTCTGCTGGGTTGTCACTATATGCTGCTAGGTGTCACTAGTGGATTGTGAGACTCAAAGGCATTCACTTGGTGATCAGTGAACCCTAAGAGTAGAGTTGAAATCGTTTCAACCCATTGAAAGAAGTTTCGATGATATTATGATGGAGATCATAATATATCTCACTACCAGTCAGAATAGAACCTACGGGGTCACACACATTAGAGGTTTTGATCGTTCCGATGGTTGGATTGCGGTTTAGATTCGCAATTAAAATTGATTGTCAATTTGATTGACAATTGGTTTAACCCGCTAAAAGTTAGTGAGTTAAAGAAGAAGGATTTGCAATTGGATTGCAATTTAATTGATTTAATTGGACCTAATTAAATTTGGCTTAACCTTATTGGATAAGGATGGGAAGGCCTAATTAATTATAACTCCTTATTAGATAAGGAACTTGATTCATGAAGTCCAATTCAAGTCCTAATTGGATTAGGATTCATATAAATCAATTTGGAGGACACATTGGGTTCTAATTACATTAGAATTCAATTAGCCAAGTGGGACCATGTAATTCCTAATTAGATTAGGAAATAAATGCATGAAAAACTAGGAAGGGATCTTCCTTCATGCCGTGTGGAACAAAGAAGGAAAGAAGGAGGGGCATCCGCCCCTCCTTTCCTAGTTTGATCCCATGCCACATGGAGGGTCGGATGCTCCTCCTCCTCTTTCACGCGGATTGCCACATGGCATGAACACATCCCTTGGATTCTCTCCAATCACTTTTAAGTAAGGGGTGTTGCTGATTTTGGAGGGATGAATCAAGGATTGATTGATTGATGAAATTATTCTTTATTTATGTAGGCATGAGATGCCTATTTAAAGGGACCAGGTGTGATGCATAAGTGAATTGGAGCCTTCAATCAGCCGCCACCCTCTCCCTCCTTCTTCCCTTTGGCGTGAGCAAGAGAGAAAGAAGAAGAGCCGTCGTCTTCTTCTTCCTCCCCTTCGACGTTCGTCGTCTTCTGATAGTCAACTTTAAAGACCACGCAATAGCACGTATCTAGTAGGATAGTGATTACGGGTATCGATCCACAGGGATTGGGGTATAGTTGTTTTCTTAAAAATAAAAATATTTTAAAGGATGAATTTGTGAAGACTATTAAACTAAGCAATTTAATAAAAGAAAATGCAATTAAAAGGATACCAGTTTAAGGAAACCTAGGGCAAGGAATTCACCACTAACATCGGAACAAGGGTTATTTATAATTTATTTTGTTCTTGGATTAACATGCAAATTGGCTACAAGCCTAATAAGCATTCGAATAGAAATTCACAAAAGTAATTTAGGCATAATCCATCTTTAGTTGGCATGAAATGTCTACCCTAATCTAAGGTGGCAGCACATCGCATTTTCTCTAAGCATGGACTATCTTATCTTTACTTAGTGATTATGAAGAACAGTTGTATAAACTTCACATTTAAAATCACAGAAATTAAACATGAAATAAAAGAAGATATTCATTAAAAAAACAATAAGTTCACACAACTCCAAGAATATAAAATAAAATATAAAACCCATGTCTTCTTGTTAAGGCTGCATCTGGCCCCAGTGAAGAGATTAGCCTTGCATGGAGTCGTGGGCGACAGCAGTAGTGGCACAGTAACAGGCTCCCATTTCTATCATGATCGGCTTCCTCTGCCTCAGCACTTCATTTTTTTCTTTCTTTTGAGAAGGCATTCCCAAAAAGACCCAAACTCTTCTCTCTCCTGTTATTTCATCTTCTTCCGTGGGAACTTGCCTGTGAACCTGAGCTCTTCTTCTCCCCGTCGTGAATGAATCCTCCTCTATTCACCCAGGGGCCTTTTATAAGCCGCGACTCCCCATCTCCTCCCCTATTTCGAATGTAGATAAGGATGAAGACATGGTGGGATAAGGTTGCGGGATGAAGATAGAGCTGATCCGGGAGTTGCGATGATACTGGAAAGATACTGAGAAGATCTCGGATTAGAAGAAGAATTCTATTTTGAGGCAGGGGATGACGCTGATGAAGCTCACGGTTGAGAGGACTTGATCCTTTGATGCGGATGCTAAGAATTGCTGGGAAGAGCGCATAGGTGTTGGCTTGATCCGTGATGAAGGGGGAACGCACGTAAACGAGATGAAAGATTTCCTTGGGAGGATGAACTCGGGAAAGATAGGAACAGAGGATTCTTCCATGATCAATGGGATTAATCCGAATGGGAGGTAGTTTGGATTCGGTTGGCAGTTGATGGGAAGATTAAGCTTTGTTCTGTTAAAACAGGGGATACATGGGCGGCTGAAAGCCATTGCGAACGGGAGGAAGGGCTTACGGGATGCTGTGAATCCTGGGAAGATAAAGTCGAATCGAGAACAATGCGGGATGAAGGTGAATCACGACCGAGATGAGGCTGAACTAAGAAAGCAGGGGATAAGCTTGGAGGGATTCACGGAATGGTTGGAAAGCGGTGACTTATCCGTGGATGAGATTTGATGCAGCTGGTGGATGCTGGATATGAGAAGGAAGCAGAAGATTTTTGGATGCAGAATAGGGGAGTTGATCGAAAGAAGAAAGACGTTGGGAGATTCGGATAAGGATGGAATGGCGTGGAAGAAACAGGATGGGGTGGAGTTCGGATTCGGAGGTTGGGAGGAAGTTGGGATCTCGGGATGAAAGGGAACTGCTCCTTGTTTTCGTGAAGGGAAGTCGAAGAAAAAAAACACTCACGGCTCGGAAGACATGGGAGCGCGAGGAAGCCTGGGCTTTATCCATTAGCTGGGAATAGGGGATCGGTGAGAGTGATGAGTGAATGGAGCTTTGGGATCCGTGCAATTAGGATAGTATGCTTTGAGATCTGAGAGATAAATAATTGAAAGGATTTTTTGGTTTTTGAGATTAAAATAGGAAAATTGGGTTATGTGGAAAAAGAGTTAGAACGAGTGGGAAGAAATTTAGGTGAACTTGAAGAGCACTGAATTTTGGAAAAGAATTCTTGGAGTCGACTCTTAAAAATATAAAATTATGAAATGATGTAGTGTCCGTTTAGGCTTTACCTAATTGAGCTTGACTTGACCTGCATTTATTAAACTTAATCAATAAATAATCAAATCAAACTTGAATTACCTTTCATAATTCATTAAAATGCACTGGTGAAGGTAATACATTTTTAGTTGAATTTACAAAATATGTGAATTAAAATAATGATAAGTGCTATGAATAAGATATTAATTTATGCATTATTTAGCACTTATCTCACCCCCCAACCTACATTTTGCTAGTCCTTGAGCAAAATAAAAACTAACTCACTTTCGCAGGAATCGCGATTGCATTTACCATATGCAATAAGGCTTTAAATCCCTAGGTGGCCCTAGTGGACGAGTTTTGTCTCGTGAGGGTTTCCGGCTCAGATACCCACAAAATGTTGTTTCTACCCAAAGAGTTTATTGTTTTATAAAATCTAATTTCAAATGCATAAGTGACAATAATTTCAAAAGCACACAAAGTTTTAATTACTAAGTCAGCCCAAATTCTAGATCAGTATACAATTCAAGTTGAGGTTATTAAGTTTCTATTAGGAAGTTGTAAGACTTTTTATACATGGGTGCTCGGTGAAATCTGGACCATACACAAGCTAAGGCTTTAGATCCTCCAAAATACTGATAAAGCTAGTAGTTTCCAAGAATTGGTAAGATAAAACCTATTCACTGATTCAAAATCATCCTATCTTGCAGGATTTCGAGAGTTGTTGATGTTTACTTTAATACCTCATGGGCTTTATCTGTAATATTCCAGTTTACTCGAATTTTTACAACGACGGCTTTCACACTATCGTCTTTTTCAAGGTCAAATATTATTTTCTCTTTCTCTATTATTTATTTATTTATTTATTTTGTATTTATAAATAAATTATGCACTTTTACTCTTGTAATGATTCCTCCATGTAGCGAGCATTCAGTCAACAACTTCCACGCCAGATGGCATAAGGTGTTGGGCATCAAGACTCTCCTACAAACGTATGCTCAGGTTCCTAATACAAACCCGCTGACCTTTGACAATAGGTAGCCCTTTTCAATGTACCTGACTGAATTCACTTCTTTTTTATTTTTTTAATTATTATTATTATTATTATTATTATTATTTTTTGTTTTGAAATAAAAGAAAATAGTGAATCAGATAGGTATGATTCATCAGGACTCAAGGTTACTACCAGACTTAACAATATAATGTTGAACTTAACCCTTAGAAGTGCAGGCCATACGTGTTGTGAAATTTCAAAATAAAAATTATCTTACAACTCGCTAAAAGAACTTTTAATGAAAAGAACTCAAATTGACTTACAGTTGACTAGTCATTGGGCTTTTTCAATTTTATATACTTTGTGTGTTTATCATTTCAGCACTAAAGCATAGAAATTAGGTTTTTTTTGAGATAAACTTATTTAAAAATACGAAAATGTAAAAATTTATTTAAAAATTCGAATTTCCTATACCCCCCAACCTAGACCAGACATTGTCCTCAACGTTTTTTTTATTATTTTTTTATATTTTTTTAAGATAAAAAGATTATTATTTTATTCTATTTTATTCTAGACGAAAATATGATGCATATGGAGGATAGAAGCATTGTACCTTAGTTGCATCAGTAACATGAGGACTCCTGAAAAAAATACGACAAGAAAATATGCAAAAATAATCTATTAGAATTGGGTTGCCTCCCAACAAGCGCTAAGTTTAACGTCTTCAGCCAGACGCAGTATATCCTTAATTATCCCGATAAATAGGATCCATCAAATCAAGAGATTCAATCAACTGTCCATCTGCAACACACTCTATGTAAGGTTTCAATCTTTGACCATTGACGTTCAGGATACGACCATCATTGATGTCTTGAATTTCTACTGCACCATGAGGAAAAACCTTTCTAACTAAAAAGGGACCATCCCACCTAGAGCGAAGTTTACCAGGAAAGAGACGCAATTTATAATTGAATAGCCAAACCTTTTGATTAGGCTTGAAAGACTTACGGTTAATGTATTTGTCATGAAAAGTCTTAGTCCTTGCCTTGTAAATTTTGGCATTTTCATATGCTTCATTGCGTAACTCTTCAAGCTCGTTGAGTTGAAGTTTCTGATTAGAACCAGCTGCTGCCATATCAAAGTTAAACTTTTTAATGGCCCAAAAAGCTCTATGCTCAAGTTCTACCGGTAGGTGGAAAGCTTTTCCAAAAATCAGTCGATAAGGAGACATACCAATAGGAGTCTTATAGGCAGTACGATAAGCCCAGAGAGAATCGTTTAACCTTTGAGACCAATCTTTTCTATCAGGGCATATTGTTTTTTCTAAGATATGTTTTATCTCCCTATTGGAAACTTCTACTTGCTCGCTTGTTTGGGGATGGTACGGGGTGGCAACTTTGTGGGTGATTGAATACTTGCGAACCAAAGCTTCAAAAGACCGGTTGCAGAAATGTGATCCCCCATCACTAATGATAGCTCGGGGTGTGCCAAAGCGACTAAATATGTTTGTTTGTAAGAACTTAACCACAACCTTATGATCATTAGTCCTAGTGGCAACAGCTTCTACCCACTTTGAGACATAATCTACCCCGACAAGAATGTACTCAAAACCAAAAGAACGCGGAAAGGGACCCATGAAGTCAATACCCTAGACATCAAAAATTTCTATAATTAAAATGGGGTTGAGTGGCATCATATCTCTACGGGTGATTGTACCCATTCGCTAGCATCGCTCACAAGTTCGACAAAAATTGTGAGCATCTTTGAACAAGGAGGGCCAATAGAATCCACTTTGTAAGACTTTAGCTGCAGTTTTTTCTACCCCCGAAATGTCTTCCGCAGGCTTGGGTATGACAAAAATCAAGAATACTCTGAAATTCACATTCAGGCACACATCGACGGATTACTTGATCAGGACAGTACTTGAACAGATCGGGGTCATCCCAAAAGTAGAACTTAACTTGCGAAAAGAATCGATCCTTGTCCTGCTTGGACCAATGATCGGGAATTTGTCCTATGGCAAGATAGTTTACTATGTTGGCAAACCATGATGTTTTTTCTTGTTGCACTTCAAATAATTGTTCATCTGGAAAGGAGTCATGAAGTGGGGAAGTGCTATGAGAAGGCTCGAGAAGGATTTTAGACAAATGGTCTGCTACAACATTTGTGGTGCCTTTCTTATCACGAATTCCTAGATTAAATTCCTGTAACAACAGGATCCATCGAATTAGACGAGGTGATGAGAGAACAAAAGTGTAATCGTCAGACCATCTTAATTAGTATTTTAGCTAATCATTAATAATAAAATTAACTAATTAATGTTTTATTTGTGCAAGTAGCCCAATCAGCTCGTTCCTCACATTGTGCTAGCCATCCCATGGTTCATCATCAGCATCACGTCTTCAACATGTAGCGATGTGCCAGCATCCGCGCCGTCCATCAGATCACCATCATCTTCACCTTCAATCCCAACGCCCCAAGCCACGACATCTCCTCCGCATCCAAGCGACCGTGCCAGCAACACCCGAAGAAGGAAGCCCGCGTCTCTAGCCCATCCGCATCTCAAGCTCTTCCGAATTCCAGCCGTGGCATCCGTCCCAAATCCCAGCTCTTCCGTGATCTTCTCTTCCGCGATCCACCCAGCAATCAGCATCCAAGCTCCTGCTTCCAATCCAGCGCCCAAAGAAGGAAACCATCTCATCTTCTTCCGTTCACGCCATCAATCCCGGAATCCCAGCCATCAACAGCCACCGTGCCAGGCCGTCCGCATCCTCCGCGTCCTCACCGCGTCTGCCATCTTCCTTCCCCATTTGAGCATTCCGGCCATGGCATCCCTTCCAAATCCTCCACACCATCACCACGATCGCAGCCAGCAAATCCCAAATCCCAGCTCGCTCCTCTCCAAATCCTCCGTGAACCACAGCTCCTCCCAGCAAAGATCCCAGATTACTTCCCTCTTTCGTGGTCCCAGCAGCACCCGAAGAAGGAAGCCCGCGTCCCCACCTTCCGCTTCAGCTCCCAGCATCGCGCCCGAGCCGGATTCGAAATCCCTCTTCCGTGATCCGGCGATCCCGCACCGCGTCCGCGCCCCCCTTCCGTGATTCCATTTCAAGTGACTCCGCGGCTATAAGAGGAGAAGGAGGAAGAGGAGGGGAGGGGAGAGCTCGGTGCTGGGTTGAGGCAAAGAAACAGAGGAGTGCTCGGTTGGGGTCGGTTCCAAAGAACAGAGGTGGGTCCAAGGGGGAAGAGGGAGGCCATCGGTTTGGGGTTGGAGGCTAAGAAACAGAGGAACTTAGAGAGGTGAGCTCGGTGGGGGAGAAGAAAGAAAAAAAAAAGAAACAGAGCATTGCTCTGTTCTTTTGGAGAAGAAAGAAAGAAAAAAAAAGTATTTTATGTTGTTCCACCGTGGGAGAGAAAGGGAGAAGTGTTCTTTTTGATTTTTGTTATTTCTTTTCTTTATTTTATTTGCAGAAGAAAGGCAACATCAAGCCACCAATCTTCATTTCTACCTTTGTAATCAATTTATTTTTATGAAATCTAGCAAAATTTCTTTCATGCAATCCCTGTTCTAGGTTCAAGTTAATTTCTGTTTTCTTTTTATGAAATCTTTTAATGCAATCCATTAATTTTTCTTTTATGCAATTCATGTTTTAGGTTAAGTTTAATTCCTGCAGTTTGTTCTATGCATTCAAAAAGTCTCGTTTTAGTTGCAATCTATGAAATCTTCTTTCATGTAGTCTATGTTCCAGGCTTCAATCCCCCTAAGCACTGTTTTCATCCATTTTAATTTATGCAAAAACTCTTCTTTGATTAATTAAATAAATGCTTTTTGAATTTAAGTAACTGTCTTTCTGTTAATTTCAATTAGAAAATATTCAACATCCTCATAATAATGTTTTTTTTTCTTTTATCATTCAAAAATCGATTTTGAATCCGAGTGAACGTTTTTATTTTTAAGCAACTCCAATCGCCTCCCTGTCGATCGACCTCTTACAACCACTATTCTTCGAGTAGAACAGGTAAGAGTAAATTAAATTTAAACTTTATTTGTCGGTTCTAACAACGATCTGTTTAGCATATTTTTAAGTAAACAGGAAAGGATGAACAAAATTTTGGCGCCGTTGCCGGGGAGGCAAATTGAGAAGCAAGAACGATCACGAAGATCAAATCGGATTTTGGATATCCGGAGTGAACGCACTCTGGTAGTAAGTTTTTATTAATTTTTCTTATTTTGATTATTTTTAGTTAGTAATTTCGTAGTTATTAAATTCTGAAATTTGAAATTCGAAATTTAAAGTTTTCTATAAAAAAATAGTAAAAAAAAGAAAATTGAAAAAAATTCCAAAATTCAAAAAAAAAATCAAAAATTTAAATTCAAATTTTGAATTCCGTGATTCGAAATTTGAAATTTAAATTTTAAAAAAAAGTTAAAAAAAAATTAATTAAATCAAAAAAAAATTCAAAAAAAAATAATATATTATTTTTGCTAGTAATTGATAGGGTGCAATCCCCCGAGGTGATCATACCTCTGTTGGGACTCCTCACGGAGTAATCTCCAGAGCTTATTCAACGGGCATTCGGAGATTGACTGACGCATAAGGATTAGTTTTAGTTTACATTCAAGTTATTCCTATATAAAAAAACATAAATCTTTTAAAAAAATTAAAAAAAATAAAAAAAAATTGCTTGCTCATTTAATCAGTACAACCTAATGACATTGCATAAACTTCAAAAAATCATTGATTATTTGCTGCATTTAGTATTAAGCATTTGCATAAAAGAATTTAAGGGCAAAACCCAGATAAGGTCGGAAAGTCATTACCTGTCCTTAGCCCAAAAACCACCACCTTGCATACTTATCCTAAGCCAAATTAAATTAAAATCAAATTAGACGTTGGCCTTAGGGTTTTCGAGCTCAATTAGGCTCTTGGAAAGAAGCGGCTGAAAGCCACTCCAGTGAGAATTTAGTAATTGGTGATGTCTAGGAAAGTTTTACAATAGTGAGAACTGTTACGGGTATTGTGGTATCGGTGTATCCCTTCTGGCACCACCACACACCCCGGGACTTTTCTGGTCACTGGTTACTGGATTGCTTAACTGGTAAGCTCAAGCTTAATCTGAAAGGGAGATTAGGAGCTGTCTAATCTAGAGAGAATTTCAGAAACTTTTTAACCTGATAAATCTCTGTGCAACTAGATTTATGAAGCTGCTAAACCTCACTTAGTTCTAAGACTAATAGGGTCAAATTGTTGTGTGGTGTTGGTTGTGGTCATCTGTGTCTAGCCTTTCTCTTCTCTTAGGATTTCATTCATTTTAGGAGTCAAATATAATGAAGTGTTGATAATGTATGCATGGTAGAAGGTCATTAAGGGATAAGTTAACCCCATTTGATCCTGAGATTGACAGAACTTTTCATCACAACTTGCGAACTGTAAACCAACCATCAATCTCTACAATGGGCGAACATATTAGAACTTTGAATGAGTTGTTTGCACCCGCATCTGCTAGTCCCCCTACTTGCATAGCATTACCAATCAATAATGCAGCCCAATTCGAGATTCGGGCTGCAACAATAAAAATGTTACCCAAGTTTCATGGGTTCGAGAGTGAACAACCCTACATTCATCTAAACAAATTTTTGACAATCTGTCAAACGTTTAGAAATCAAAACTTAGATGAAGAGGGTATTAAATTAAGATTGTTTTCCATGACTTTAGAGGATCGTGCCGCTGCATGGCTATATTCCCTTGCTTCAAATTCCATCACATCATGGGAACAACTATCTAGGAAGTTCATGGCTAAGTTCTATCCCATGGTAAAGACTGAAAAAATTAAGGATGCCATCAGAACTTTTAGAGGAAAATCTGAGGAGGAATTTTTCCAACTTTGGGAAAGATTCCATGATCTTTTGGTCAAGTGCCCGCACCATGGGCTTGACAAGGCTGATCTAGTATATTTCTTTTACAAAGGACTAACTCCGGCACATAGAAACATGATTGAGTCCATGCACAAGGGTAGGTTCATGGACCAAACCCCGGATCAAGCCTATGAATTTCTTGTTGACTTAGCCGAGAACGCCCAAAATTGGAGTAGCTATGGTGAGGAAGTAAATAGAGATGAGTTCGGGTCTAGAAAACTAGGTAATTATGAAATGAAAGCAGACCCAGAACTCAAAAATGTCATGTCCAATCTGGTGACTGGAATGAACAACTTAAGCAAAAAGTTTGATGCTTTCACTGATTCCACTAGCTCGAGCTCATACAAAGAGTTAAATCCCATCATGAAAGTGGATCACGAGTCACAAAATTTATGTATCTTGTGTAATAGTTCTGAGCATCTAGTGGAGTGTTGTCCTAGTTTACCCAACATTAAGGCTGAGCAGGCAAATGCTCTAAACTCATATAGTGCCTTCAAGAAGCCCACTCCCAATTCATTCAGCCCAGTCTACCACCCTGTTAATAGGTTCCACCCAAATTTCTCATACAAGCAAAATGAACCTATTCAGCATCAAGGTGGTCCACCAGGTTTTCAGAAGAATTTTTCCAGGATAGGTCCATCACAAATAAACCAATCATTGGCTCCACCTATTCCTACTTATAGTGCCCCTATCCCTCAGCAAACTACATCATTAGAAGCCATGATGGCTAACATGATGAAGCAGCAACAAGACTTCATCGAACAGCAACAACAGACCAACATAGCTCAAACCCAGACTAATCAATTCCATGCGTAAGCGATTGCAAAACTTGATGTTAGTCTGAGCCAAATAGCTAACTCTCTAGGGGATAGGAAGAGAGGTGAATTGCCCAGTCAGCCAGTACCTAACCCTAGTAGACAATAGAATTAAGGACCGAGAGGCCAGTTTCAGATTGATTCTAATGGAAACCCTACCCATGAAGTCCAGGCAATTACCACTTTACGGTCTGGCAAGCAAGTGGACAACAAAGTCCAACTTCCTGTGCAAGAAAAAGAAGAAAAATATGAACCAAACCCCACCCAGAAAAAGGCACAAGAACAGGGAACACAAGGAATAGAGGAGAAACCAATAGAAACTTACACACCTAAGGCTCCCTTTTCTAGTAGACTACAAGACTCAAAGAAAAAATCTCAGTACGATGAAATCATGGAAGTCTTTAAAAATGTTCAAATAAATTTACCCTTTCTAGATGCCATCAGACAGATCCCCTCCTATACAAAATTCTTAAAAGACCTAACCACGGTGTTGCCCAGGGATGGTCACCCAAGAGGGGGGTGATTGGGTGTTTTAAAACTTTTTGACTAATTAAAACAAAACACAC
This sequence comes from Phoenix dactylifera, assembly GCF_051530095.1. Taxonomy (NCBI): domain Eukaryota; kingdom Viridiplantae; phylum Streptophyta; class Magnoliopsida; order Arecales; family Arecaceae; genus Phoenix; species Phoenix dactylifera. The sequence continues at coordinate 15,115,454 of NC_143199.1, forward strand.
AAGTGTATGTGCAAAGGTAAAACTAAAGTAGCAATCACAGTCAAACGCAAACACACAAAGATTTATAGTGGTTCGGAGCTTCCACTGCTCCTACATCCACTCCCCAAACACCTTTGGGAATTTTCACTATAATCAGCGATTACAGTACGGTAGTTTTGCGAGTTCACTACCCAACTCGTTGTTTTACCCCGGGCTAACAACGAACCCTACAATCCCCCAATTTAACCTAGGCTTGGGACGCCTATCCCTTGTTCCAAGTCCCTTGACTGGAACAAGCACAATAAACAAAGGTTTTACAAAGATTTAAAAGCTCTTAATGAAGCGAATATAACAATGAGAAATAATAAAACCCGGAAGAACCCTTTTAGCCGTTGGAAGCGTGGGTAATGGTGGTTCTTCCGATGTGGATCGCGTTGGCTTGAATGTGAGCTTTGAATGCCGAGTGGGAGTGAGTAGTTGAGCACGAAATCAGATGGGAAAGCTTGAATGCACTTGATTTCTCCTCTTGAAAGCTCTAACTCCCTTGAACCTCTTTTTCTTTCTTCTCTCTTGAATGATCTTGTGTTGGGTTGGTGAGAAGTTGTTGGAAGGCACTTAAAAGCTCCCTTTTATGCCCAAAAAGCAATAGATCCGTTAGACACAAAAATATGACCGTTTGAAATTCAAATTTATCTGAAAAAGTGTGTCAGTCGCGTTCCAGGCACTCCGGACGCGAGACGTCTCCGCTGTATAAAATTTTTCTTGACGGTGTTTGGAGTCGACTCGGCACTTTTACGGGGACGACTCTAAAGAAGAATGACTTGAATGCTTGTTCTTCTGTTTTTCTGAGAGAGTCGGCTCGGTACTTTACGGGGACGTCTCGGGATTTTTGCGCTTTTTGCATGGGGACGACTCCGTAGTTGTATCACCAAAAAACACGTCCTCTGGAATCCCCTGAGAGAGTCGACTCCGCACTCTCTGGGGACGTCTCGGGAAGTCCGCTTTTTACTCGTGGGGACGACTCCGCGTCCTTCGGAGACGACTCGCGCGCATCCCTTGAAATCGGCCTTTCTGCCGCCTCTGAGAGAGTCGACTCCACAGAGTCAGGAGTCGACTCCACAGAGTCAGGAGTCGACTCCGACCCTGCGAGACGCCTCGCCAGGTGCCGGGGACGTCTCCAGGCGTGCCAATTCTTCCTGTTCGTGCCAGAGACGTCTCTGAGATAAATCGGAGACATCTCGGCTGTCCCTGATCTGTTTTCTTCATCTCAAAAATTCTTCAATAAATCCTTGAAAAATATGGGAACATGCCTAGACATTTCTTACCAATATTTTTAGATAAACACCTGAAATCCTCAAATAAATTGTTAATACACAGGGAATTATACTCTAGTGTTTTGTATTCATCAAAATCCATTAGGGGGTCAACAATCTCCCCCTTTTTGATGATGACAAAACACTGAGTATATGCAAAATTCGAAATTTAAATATATACACAGTATTTGATCAGATGTACAAGTATTGTGTTTTGGTTAGAGCTAGATACAGTGTGCATAATTCAAAATAGTCAACTTTTAGTTCTATCCTTATGCATAAGTATTGATCTTAGTAGCTCTTGAGCAATTTTAGCATATCAACTGAGTTTGAATCAAGTTAAGATGTAAGTTGATGAAATATTGAAGCTGAAGACAATTGAAAGCTAAGCACTTTTTGACTCCCCCTTTCTTTTTTCCAGAAGGGCAATTGTCTTAAAGCCAATATTCTTCAATTTTATTTTTTCTAATTCAACTTTTAAGTATGAGTGTAAATTTTGTATTTTGCATTCCATATATTTGTTCTAGGTTCCACTCCATATACTCTATATATTGGTTCTACTCCATATACTACTCCATATATTGATTCTACTCCCCCTTTTTGTCATCAACAATGAAGGGGACAAATTTTCCTTAGGTACCTAAAACACAATTTCTAGTAGAATTCAGCATATTACCATGAATCACTCAAGGATATTCAAGTTATGCTCCCTCTGTCCAAGTTATTTTTATTAATGAATTCAGCATACATTTCACTCCCCCTTTGTTTTGGAATTTATTTCAGACCTTTTAAAAGTAGTTATCACAAGTTGTGCTCCCCCTGTTTCATATTCGTTGATAAGTTGTGTCAAATTTGAACACTTAAGGTATGTTATGAGATTTTTTGTGGCACATCACAGAATTACATACACAAAGTTTGATTCCTCAAAATTAGAAACATACACAAGGTTTCAAAAGGAATTGTATGACATTCATATATCATTGCAATCATTTGAAGTCATTACAAGGTTAGAAAGGAAATCATTACAAGTATTGATTCCTAATACAAAAGAGGTTTCAAAATGAGCCTAGGATTTTACAAAAAAAAAAGTGAACCCTAGATGTTTACAAAATGTCCTTCAACGGCGACGTTGCTCAATAGCCCTAGCCGCAGCCTCTATAAATGCATTTATAGAATTCAGTAGAGTTCTAAACTGATCTCCCTGAGATTGATGAAAGGCTGCCACTAATGCTTCGAACTCAAGACTTGCCCTTTCAATTTTTCCTCTAAGTTGGGCAGCCACGGTGCCCACATTGCCTCCAGGGCTCGTCAACTCTTGAAGACCATCTGATATGATCTTCAATTTCTCCTGTAGCTCAATTGATCTTATAGTTTGGATGGTACCCACATGAACCAATTCTGATGCTGTAGCTTCTACCTGAGCTTTGATTTCCTTCAATTCTTGTAGGAGAGCTTCATGTGAGGTACGGATGGGGGCTAGCTCAGCAGAGACTATGGATCTCATCTCTTCCCTCATCTGCTGGCATATCACAGATGCTAGGGTGTGCATCTGCTCATCTGATAAAGTGAATGGCCCACTGACTGGAGGAGGAGGAGGAGGCATAGAGGTGGATGGTCCAGCCGAGCTTGAAGGTACATCAGGGAAGGCCATAGGGCTATGTGGAGGAGAGTGGTGGTCAGGCTCCTGATGTGGGATCTCAGGCTCTAAGGTTTGGGATTTTCTTTTAGGGACCTTAACCCAAGATCCATCTACCTTGTGAAACTCCATTCTACGCATTGTGCTTTCATTGTAGTAGTCGGTGTTTCTTAAAGATTTTGCCGGCTCATTTTCTGGAATTGGAACTTTAAAATGTTTGAACAGTAAGGTAAAGATCATCCCATATGGTATGCTAAACCTAGAGTACCTATGACATATGGAGATGTAGTTTAACATAAGTCTAGGGAGGTTTAGGGGAATTCCTAGCAAGATATGGTGCATGATAGCTAAATCTCGCTCCGAAACGAAATCGAAGCGACCGGTTTTTGGAAACAAGACCCGGTTAACAATGCTCAAAAGCAGTCTCATCTCGGCATTGAGGTCTTGGGAGTTAACTACGTCAAGAGGGCCGCAGTCCTCTCTTCCTAAGAGTAGGTTTAGGGCAATCTCCCTTTGGGGATGTGAGGTCGGAGCCTCACCATTTTTAGGGATTTGTAATACGCTAGATAGAATATCCTCATTGATTTCTATCAATGTCTCTCGGACATATCCGGTGTACCCCGAGTCCCCTAAGGCCATGTTGCTAAACATTTCTCTAACTAGGCCGGGATAGGTTGATGTGTTTAGGGTACATAGGTATTCCCAACCTTGGGCTCGGAGTCTCTCTCCAATAGAGAACCCCTCACTCGCTAGAAACTGGAAATCTATGAACCTACCCGTGGTTACTGTGCGATTTGCACAGGAAGGGGTCACGGTTGGCGGAGCAACCGGAGGAGACGGCGCGGAAGGCTCTTCCCTCCGTTCCTCGTCGTCGTTTGCTACCCTAGGACGCCTCCCACCCGTTCGCCTAGCTCTCTTAGGTGCCATGGATTGGAAACTCTAGGGAAATGGGGAGATTTTGGTTTGGTTTGTGGTGGAGAGAAAATGGAAGCTAGGGTTTTGTGTTTTCGTTGGGGACGAATGAGGATAGCTCGGGTCGGCTCGAGCTGTTTCGACCTAATTTAAAAACTTTCGTTCGGTCCCCGAGACGTCTCTGCGACTAATGCGAGACGTCTCGCTGGGGGGACGTCTCTGTGATTTGCCAGAGACGTCTCCGGCACTAAAAAATTTCAGACTGATTTTTATTTTTCCCCAATTTATTTTATTCAACCACAATAATCAACGTGATTTCTTTTGGTGAATATAGAGTGAGTTTGCTTGTGATCCTTCCCTTCAATAATACATCCTACAAAAGTTTTTATAATGATTTTTGAATTCATCAATATTGAAATGAGGAATGTTTGACCAAGTTTCGAATGCCTATGAAATAGGCTCTGAAAATATCTCCATGAAGAGTCCAAGGGAGGGTAACCATCCTCCGGAAAGTCAAACACTTCATCATCTAACTTTGATAGATTCATGTTTTCACTTATTAGATACTAGGTTTGCTATTTGTCACCTTGAAGTGGATTATTAGTTTGAGTAGCAAGGCATTGCATTACAAGTACAATTTATTTGCTAGGATCATACAAGCACAAGGCATTCCTTAGAAAGTTGAACCTATCTTTATTAAGGGGCTTTGTAAAGATATCGGCCAATTGATTTTCAGTACATACATACTCAATCATCACATCATTTTTCAGCACATGATCCCTTATAAAGTGATGCCTAATCTCTATATGTTTTGATTTAGAGTGTTGGACAGGATTTTTTGTTAAATTAATTGCACTTGTATTATCACATCTAATTGGTATGTTGTCCATTTTCATACCGAAGTCTTCAAGTTGTTGCTTAATCCAAAAAACTTGGGCACAACAGCTTCCAGCTGCAATGTACTCAGCCTCAGCTGTGGATAAGGCAACTGAATTCTGTTTCTTGCTAAACCAAGAAACCAAACTAGCACCTAAGAATTGACATGTGCCACTTGTGCTTTTTCTGTCGAGTTTGCACTCGGCAAAATCAGCATCGGAATAAGCAATTAAATTTATGTCAGATTGTTTAGAATACCATAAGCCTACATTAGATGTCCCTACTAGATATCTGAAAATTCTTTTAACAGCTTGCAAGTGCGATTCCTTAGGACATGCTTGGTATCTGGCACACATGCAAACACTGAATAATATGTCTGGTCTACTAGCAGTAAGGTAAAGTAAAGAGCCTATCATACCTCTGTACAATTTGCAGTCTATACTTTTACCTTTTTCATCTTTGTCGAGCTTGCAACTTGAGCCCATGGGTGTGCTGATTTCCTTTGCATCCTTCATCTTGAATTTTTCCAACATTTCCTTGATATATTTGGACTGACTGATGAAGATGCCTTCCTCTGATTGTTTTATTTGTAGCCCAAGAAAGAAGTTGAGCTCACCCATCATGCTCATTTCAAATTCTCCCTGCATAAGCTTGGCAAACTCTTGACAAAGACTATCATTAGTAGCACCAAAAATTATATCATCCACATAAATTTGCACAAGCAATAAGTCATTTCCTTTTCTTTTAATGAAGAGGGTTTTGTCTACATTTCCTCTCTTAAATTTATTTTCAATTAGGAAATTACTTAATCTTTCATACCATGCCCTAGGGGCTTGCTTAAGTCCATACAATGCTTTATGCAATTTATAAACATAATCTGGATGTAAGTGGTTTTCAAAACCTGGAGGTTGTCCTACATAAACTTCCTCCATTATATAACCATTTAAAAAGGCACTTTTTACATCCATTTGATAGAGTTTAAAATCCATGAAGCATGCGTATGTCAAAAGTAGTCTAATAGCCTCTAACCTAGCAACAGGAGCAAAAGTTTCATCAAAATCTATTCCTTCCTCCTGATTATAGCCTTTGGCAACTAGTCTAGCTTTGTTTCTTATTACTATTCCATCTTCATCTAGTTTATTTCTATATACCCACTTGGTGCCTATAATTGAAACATTAGGGGGTCTTTTCATTAGAGTCCAAACTTGATTTCTTTCAAATTGATTTAATTCCTCTTGCATAGCATTTATCTAATTTTCATCCTTTTCGGCTTCCTCTAGTGATTTAGGCTCTATTTGTGAAATGAAAGCAAGATAATTACTAGTATTTCTTAGAGAGGATCTTGTCCTTACCCCTTGTGAAGGATCACCAAGGATTAGATCCCTTGGATGACCATGTGCATACCTTCATTCCCTCGGAAGATCTTGATTTCTTGCTTGGGGCTGATCTTCTTCATCTTGCTGAATTATATCTTCCTTGACTTCATCCTCAAGTTGTTTGTCTTGTATGGAGAACTCCTTCATTCTATCTTCAAGTATACCTGCATCACTATCTTCTTCTTTTCTAGAAGAATCTCCATTAGCTTCATCAAAAACAACATGAATGGATTCTTCAACAACGAGAGTTCTCTTGTTGAAGACCCTGTATGCTCTACTAGATGAGGAATAACCTAAGAAGATCCCCTCATCTGATTTAGCACTAAATTTACTTAGATTGTCCTTTTCATTGTTTAAAATAAAGCAGCGACAACCGAAAACATAAAAATAGCTTATAGTGGGCTTCTTATTTTTCATTAACTCATAAGGTGTTTTCTTTAAGATAGATCTTACTAAAGCACGGTTTAAAATATGACATGCAGTATTTATTGCTTCAGCCCAAAAATATTTTGGTAGATCCGATTCGCACAACATGGTACGAGCCATATCTGCTAGTGTGCGATTCTTCCTTTCTACCACCCCATTTTGTTGGGGTGTCCTAGGGGCCGAGAAATTGTGATTTATACCGTTTTCTTCACAAAATTTTTCAAAGTGCTGATTTTCAAACTCGGTACCATGATCACTCCTAATTGCTTTTAGTTTAAGATTAAGTTCATTTGAAATCCTATTATGAAACTTGATAAAAACGGAAAAGAACTCATCTTTATGTGCAAGAAATGTAACCCATGTAAAACGTGAAAAATCATCAACAATCACAAGACCAAATTTCTTACCTCCTAGACTAGCAGTTCTAGTAGGTCCAAATAAATCCATGTGAATTAGTTCTAAGGGTTTTGATGTCGAGACTATGTTCTTAGACTTAAAGGAACTTCTTGTTTGTTTCCCTAGTTGACATGCAGCACAGATTTTGTTCTTTTCAAAGTCTATTTTTGGTAATCCTTTGACTAGATCTTTTGTAATCAATTTAGAAATTAAATCCATGCTAGCATGCCCTAACCTACGATGCCATAACCAGCTAGTCTCATTGACTTTGGCATCCATGGCTACAAGACATTGGCCATCCTTCATGGTGAGATCATCAAGATCTACCATGTAAACATTTCCACGCCTATGTCCCGTAAGTATGATTTCATTGTCAATTGGACTACTAATTATGCATAGTGAAGATTCAAAAGACACTTTAAAGCCTTTGTCACAAAATTGACTTATACTTAATAAATTATATTTTAATCCATTAACTAACAATACATTGTCAATAAATGAGGAGGGTGATATGGAGATTTTACCAACGCTAATGATTTGACCTTTAGCATTGTCTCCAAATGTGACTACTCCTCCTTCTTTCAATTTCAAGATGACGAAAAGGCTCTTGTCACCGGTCATATGCCTTGAGCAACCACTATCAAGATACCACATTCTCTTTTTGCTCCCGGCTGCAAGGCATACCTGCAAAACAATTATGTGAAGCTCTTAGGTACCCAAGTTTTTTTGGGTCCTTCTTGGTTAGTGTAGTTGGTCCCCTTAGGCACCCACACTTTAGTTGTGTTTTTACTTTTTACAAATGTATTCTTGTTAGATTGAATCTTTCTTTGAATGCAAGAATAGGCTTTATGTCCACTTTTCCCATAATGAAAGCATGTAGGTTTTTCAGTTTTGGTATCTTTTGCTTTCACAAAAAAGTTCTTTAGATATTTTTGTTGTTTGCTAGTTTTGTATCCTAATCCGACTTTATTAAAAACAGCTCTTTGATTGGATAGAATAAGATTTAATTTTTCAGAACTAAGTGTAAATTTCTCCACAATTGGTTTGTACTTATGTACCTCATTTTTAAGAACCAAATTTTCTTTAACCAATTCTTCCTTATCATTTTTAAGGGATTCGACATTTTGCGTAAGTGAGGTATTACTATTGAGTAGGGATTTAACTTTTAGATTTAATTCCTTAATTAGTATTTTTGCCGTTTCGTTTTCAATGCTAAGCTTTGAATTTTTATTTTCTAGGTCAATGGTGTTAACATTTTCAACGCTCTCCTTCTCAATCAATAGGTTTTTAATGTCATCATTTAGTTTTTGATTGGAGGCCTTTAATTCTTTATTCTTTGCTCCTAACATACTACAATCACTCATGAGCTCTTGGAAAGCTTCATATAATTCTTCTAAAGTAAAATTTGTGGTTGAGCTTTGACACCTCATCGTCTTCGAATGCCATGAAGCACAAGTTGGCGGTCTCTTCCTTCTCTTCCTCGGAGGATGATGTGTCACTATCATCCCAAGTTGCTTTCAACGCCTTCTTCTTCTTCTTTCCAAAGTGCTTCTTCTGTTGAGGGCATTCGGAACGGATGTGTCCCGGTCTCTTGCAATCATAACATATGATTGGATCTCTTTCTTTTTCTTTTTCCTTTTTCCAATCATTTCTCCCTCCAAACTTCTTTCTTGGGAAGGGTTTCTTTCTTCTCATGAATTTCTTGAACTTCCTTACTATTAAGCCCAAGTCCTCATCTTCGCTTTCTTCTTCACTCTCACTACTTTCTTCTTCACAAACACTCGAAGTAGCCTTGAGTGCGATTGTCTTCTTCTTTGGCAAATCTTCTTCATGTTGCTTCATTGTGAGCTCATGCGTCATCAATAAGCCCAATAGTTGTTCAAGTCCCAATGTGTTGAGGTCTTTAGCTTCTACGACCGCCGTGACCTTCGCTTCCCATGCTTTTGGCAAGGACCTGAGAATTTTACTCACAAGTTCTGGGTTAGTGTAAGATTTACCCAAATTCTTTAGACCATTTATTATATCAGTGAAACGTGTGAACATGCATGAAATGGTTTCGTTGGGTTCCATCTTAAATAATTCATATTTGTGAACCAGAATGTTCACTTTAGATTCTTTGACTTGATTGGTACCCTCATGGGTAACTTCAAGCCTATCCCATATTTCCTTGGCGGAACTACATGTGGAGACTCTATTAAACTCATTCACATCTAGAGCACAAAATAATGAGTTCATGGCTCTAGCGTTGAGTTGAACCATCCTATTATCATTCTCATCCCAATCCTCCTCAGGTTTGGAAACTTGAATGCCATTAACCATGTGAGATGGTTCGTGTGGTCCCTTAATTATAACTCTCCACAAGGCATAATCTTGTGCTTGAATAAAAATCCTCATTCTAGCCTTCCAATAGGAATAATTTGTCCCATTGAAGAGTGGAGGTCTATTGGTTGCCTGCCCCTCAGCAGGAACATTGTTGAAGGGTGTTGCCATCTAGATCTTTGGCTAAGACGGTTAGGTCTTCAAGAAATACACAGAGCACCTGCTCTGATACCACTTGTTGCCCAGGGATGGTCACCCAAGAGGGGGGTGAATTGGGTGTTTTAAAACTTTTTGACTAATTAAAACAAAACACACAAGTGTATGTGCAAAGGTAAAACTAAAGTAGCAATCATAGTCAAACGCAAACACACAAAGATTTATAGTGGTTCGGAGCTTCCACTGCTCCTACATCCACTCTCCAAACACCTTTGGGAATTTTCACTATAATCAGTGATTACAGTACGATAGTTTTGCGAGTACACTACCCAACTCGTTGTTTTACCCCGGGCTAAGAACGAACCCTACAATCCCCCAATTTAACCTAGGCTTGGGATGCCTATCCCTTGTTCCAAGTCCCTTGACTGGAACAAGCACAATAAACAAAGGTTTTACAAAGATTTAAAAGCTCTTAATGAAGCGAATATAACAATGAGAAATAATAAAACCCGGAAGAACCCTTTTAGCCGTTGGAAGCGTAGGTAATGGTGGTTCTTCCGATGTGGATCGCGTTGGCTTGAATGTGAGCTTTGAATGCCGAGTGGGAGTGAGTAGTTGAGCACGAAATCAGATGGAAAAGCTTGAATGCACTTGATTTCTCCTCTTGAAAGCTCTAACTCCCTTGAACCTCTTTTTCTTTCTTCTCTCTTGAATGATCTTGTGTTGGGTTGGTGAGAAGTTGTTGGAAGGCACTTAAAAGCTCCCTTTTATAGCCCAAAAAGCAATAGATCCGTTAGACACAAAAATATGACCGTTTGAAATTCAAATTTACCTGAAAAAGTGTGTCAGTCGCGTTCCAGGCGCTCCGGAGACGTCTCTGCTTCGACGCGAGACGTCTCGGCTGTATAAAATTTCTCTTGACGGTGTTTGGAGTCGACTCGGCACTTTTACGGGGACGACTCTGAAGAAGAATGACTTGAATGCTTGTTCTTCTATTTTTCTGAGAGAGTCGGCTCGGTACTTTACGGGGACGTCTCGGGATTTTTGCGCTTTTTGCATGGGGACGACTCCGCGACGTCGGGGACGACTCCGTAGTTGTATCACCAAAAAACACGTCCTCTAGAATCCCCTGAGAGAGTTGACTTCGCACTCTCTGGAGACGTCTCGGGAAGTCCGCTTTTTACTCGTGGGGACGACTCCGCGTCCTTCGGAGACGACTCGCGCACATCCCTTGAAATCGGCCTTTCTGCCGCCTCTGAGAGAGTCGACTCCACAGAGTCAGGAGTCGACTCTGACCCTGCGAGACGCCTCGCCAGGTGCCGGGGATGTCTCCAGGCGTGCCAATTCTTCCTGTTCGTGCCAGAGACGTCTCTGAGATAAACCGGAGGCGTCTCGGCTGTTCCTGATCTGTTTTCTTCATCTCAAAAATTCTTCAATAAATCCTTGAAAAATATGGGAACATGCCTAGACATTTCTTACCAATATTTTTAGATAAACACCTGAAATCCTCAAATAAATTGTTAATACACAGAGAATTATACTCTAGTGTTTTGTATTCATCAAAATCCATTAGGGGGTCAACACACGGTGAAAAGGAAAACCAGTATTCCTAGGCAAGCTGTGATGGCGGCACAAGCCTCATCTCTTATTCAACAACAGATTGCCCCAAAATACAAGGACCCTGGTTGCCCCACTGTTGAAAATAAAATAGGAGAAACCATCATTCGGAGAGCCCTATTAGACTTAGGAGCAAGTGTAAACCTATTACCCTATTCTGTCTACACCGAACTAGGTTTGGGAGAATTAAAGTCCACAAACATTACCTTGTCATTAGCAGATAGGACTGTGAAGTATCCCAAAGGAATTGTGGAGGATGCGATTGTAAAAGTTAATGAATTCTACTACCCTGAGGATTTTGTAGTCCTTGAAACTGAACCAGTAAAAAATTCAGAAAGTCACATCCCGGTGATCCTAGGTAGACCATTTTTGGCCACTTCAAATGCTGTGATTAGTTGCCGAAATGGAATAATGACTCTAGCCTTTGGGAACATGACTATCCAGCTCAATATTTTTTATAGTAGTAGTCAGTCAACTGAGATGGACGATTTGGAAGAAATTCACATGATTGAGAATATAATTAGCAGTTCTTTTGAAGAGTCGAGTTATTCTGACCCATTAGAAAGATGTTTGGCTAATTTTGGTCAAGATTGTGAGTCAAGTCAAGAGGTTAATGCATTGTTAGATTCCATTCCTGTGATGGATACTAGCAGATGGGCCACCAAGTTTGAATCATTGCCTATTTCGGAATCTCAGCTAGTGTCATCTAATGTCAAACCTCCACAACTAGAACTTAAAGACCTTCCCGAAAACTTGAAGTATGTATTTCTTGGAGAAACAAGACCTTACCTGTTATAATTGCATCGAATCTAACTAAAGAACAGGAAGAGAAGCTGTTAAGCATCCTTCGGAAGAATCAGGAAGCTATCGGTTGGTCTATAGCTGATATTAAGGGGATTAGTCCTTCTGTGGTCCAACAAAAAAAACCATCTAGAAGAAGATGCAAAAATTTCTAGAGAACCACAAAGGCGACTTAATCCAATCATGAAGGACGTAGTTCGAGCCGAGGTCATCAAGCTTTTAGATGCAGGGATTATATATCCTATTTCTGATAATCAGTGGGTAAGCCCAGTTCAGGTCGAACCTAAAAAGTCTAGCATCACTGTGGTGAAAAATGATCACAATGAGTTAGTCCCTACTCGAGTCCAAACGGGATGGCGAGTATGCATCGACTATAGGAAGCTTAATGCTATGACTAGGAAAGACCACTTTCCTCTACCCTTCATTGATCAAATGCTAGAACGGCTAGCTGGCCACTCCCATTACTGTTTCCTCGATGGTTATTCTGGATATAACCAAGTCCCTATCGCACGTGAGGATCAAGAGAAAACCACATTCACCTGTCCTTATGGCACTTTTGCCTATCGTCGCATGCCTTTTGGGCTATGCAATGCACCAGCTACATTCCAACGGTGTATGATGAGTATTTTCTCCGACATGGTGGAGAAATTTTTAGAAGTTTTCATGGATGATTTTTCTGTATTTAGATCCAATTTTGATGAATGCCTGCACCACTTGACACTTGTTGTAGAATGCTGTAAAGAAAAAAACTTAGTTCTTAACTGGGAGAAGTGTCATTTCATGGTAGAATCAGGTATTGTTTTTAGGACACATTGTGTCACAAAGGGGAATTGAGGTGGATAAGGCCAAAGTAGAATTAATTGCTAAATTGCCACCTCCCAAAACTGTTAGGGAAGTCAGATCCATTTTAGGGCATGCGGGTTTTTACCGCCGCTTTATCAAGGATTTCAGTAAATTGTCGAAACCCTTATGCGATTTGTTGACGAAAGATGCTACTTTTAATTTTTCGCCAATTTGTATAACTGCTTTCGAAAGACTAAAGTCTGAACTAACTTCAGCACCCATCATAAGGAGTCCTGATTGGAGTCATCCTTTTGAAATCATGTGTCATGCATCCGATTATGCCATAGGTGCTGTCTTAGGTCAGCGAGTAGAGAAGCTTCCCCATGTTATTCATTATGCGAGCAAAACTCTAAATGATGCCCAACTCAACTATTCCACCACTGAAAAAGAATTGTTGGCAGTTGTTTTTGCCCTAGATAAATTTCGTCCCTACCTGATTGGATCTAAGGTCCTTGTTTATTCCGATCATGCCGCTCTTAAGTACCTTCTCACAAAGAAGGATGCTAAGGCAAGGCTCATTCGTTGGATCCTATTGCTCCAGAAATTTGATCTCGAAATTCGAGATAAAAAGGGATCTGAAAATGTAGTAGCTGACCACTTATCCAGATTGATTATTGAGTCATCTGCAGAATCCTTACCTGTATCCGAAACTTTTTCGGATGAACAACTAATGATGATTTCCCATACCAATGCTCCATGGTATGCTGACATAGTCAACTACCTCGTTACTGAACAAATGCCCAGATCTTCGACCAAACAGGAGCAATTTCGCTTCCTAGCTCGTGTAAAGTGGTATTTTTGGAATGAACCATACTTATTTAAATATTGTCCTGATCAGATCATCCGACGGTGTATCCCTGAATACGAACAAAGGAAAGTCCTTTCTTTTTGTCATGACCACGCTTGTGGTGGTCATTTCAGTGGTAAAAAGACGGCTGCAAAGGTTTTGCAGTGCGGATTCTATTGGCCCACACTATTCCATGACTCACACGAGTATTGCAAATCATGTGACCGATGACAAAGACTAGGAAAAATTTCAAGAAAAAATGAGATGCCCCTGAACCCGATCTTAATTGTAGAAATCTTTGATGTTTGGGGTATTGATTTTATGGGTCCTTTTCCTATGTCATTTGGGTACCAGTACATACTCCTAGCTGTTGACTATGTGTCCAAGTGGATTGAGGCTGTCGCATGTAAGACCAATGATCACAAAGTAGTGATCAAGTTTCTTAAGGAGTCTGTCTTCGCTCGCTTTGGCACCCCTCGTGCTATCATTAGTGATGGGGGGAAACATTTTGCAATAGAATTTTTAAAGCCCTTGCTAGGAAGTACAACATCACCCATAAGGTCGGTACACCATATCATCCACAAACGAGTGGACAAGTTGAGATTTCCAACAGAGAAATCAAGACCATCCTTGAGAAAACTGTCAATCCATCTCGAAAGGATTGGTCCCTTAGGTTAACAGATGCATTGTGGGCATATCGTACGGCCTACAAAACACCAATTGGAATGTCCCCATATAGGATTGTCTATGGCAAGGCTTGCCATTTACCTGTCGAGTTAGAACACAAGGCCTATTGGGCAATCAAACGCTTAAATTTCGATCTCGACATGGCGGGAGAACATAGAAAGCTTCAGCTCGACGAGCTTGAAGAAATTAGGAACGATGCTTACGAGTGTGTTAAGAAGTACAAGGATCACATGAAAGTCATGCATGATAAAATGATTACTCGTAAAGAGTTTTACCAAGGACAAAAAGTTCTCTTATATGATTCTCGATTACATCTATTCCCTGGAAAACTTAAATCTCGCTGGACTGGCCCATACACAGTAGAGAAAGTGCACCCGCATGGTGCAGTAGTAATATGCAATACCAAGGATGGTAGGTCCTTTCAAGTCAATGGACATCGTTTAAAACCATACCTTGAGTATCTAAGTCCAGAAGTCGAGGAGACACTTCTGACCGACCCTGTCTATTATGAGTAAATCGGAATTGTCTGGCTGAAGACATAAAACTTAGCGCTCTTTGGGAGGCAACCCAACATGTAAGTTTCTTTTATAAAAGAATAAAAAAAAATTAAAAAATAATAAATTACTAACATGCAGGTTTGGGGAATTTTGCTCCAATTTTCAATTTACCCACCCATATCAGGTAACTTCTCCTCTGTCCTCTTGCTGCTTTAAATTTTCTTTAACATTAAGGACAATGTTAGATTTAGGTTTGGGGGTATTTTTAAGCATTTAAAATTTTATAAAAATTAAAAAAAAAAGAGTTTGTAGTTAAAATTTTTGGAAAAAAAAAACTACAAAACACAAAGCATATAAAAGCTAAGAGCCCAATGACTAGTCGGAAGTAGTGCAAAGTGAGTTTTTTTTATTAAGTTCCTTTTAGTGAGTTGTAAGCTAATTAGTGCTTTGAATTTCACAACACATATGGCCTGCATTTTCTAAGGTATAGGTTCGACATTGTGTTGAGAATAGGATAGCAACCTCGAATCCTGATGAACCATCTTTTTCTGATCCAAAAAAAAAAAAAAAAACTATTTGGTGGATTTAGTCAGGTACATCAAAAAGGGCTACCTATTGTCAAAGGTCAGCGGGCTTGTGATGAGGAACCCGAGCATAGGTCCGTAGGGGAGTCTTGATGCCCGACACCTCATGCCAATTGGTGTGAGAATTGTCGACTAATTGCTCGCTACATGGAGGAATCATCACAGGAGTAAAAGTGCACAATATATACATTATCATTTCTCTTTAATGCAAAAAAAAAAAGAATGAAAAAAAAAAGTATATTGACCTTAAGAAAGACAATAGTGTGAAAGCCGTCGTTGTAAAAATTCGAGTAAACTGGAATATTACAGATAAAGCCCATGAGGTATTAAAGTAAACATCCACAGCTCTCGAAATCCTGCAGATAAGATGATTTTGAATCAGCAAACAGGTCTTGTCCGACCAATTCTTGGAAACTACTAATATTAGCGATATTTTGGAGATCCAAAACCTTAGCTTGTGCATGGTCCAAACTTCACTGAGCACTCAAGTATAAATAAGTCTTACAACTCCCTAACGGAAAACTTAATGACTTCAACTTAAATTGCATACTAACCTAGAAATTGGGCTACTTAGTAATTAAAACCTTGTGTGCTTTTGAAATTCTTATCAGTTATATATTTAAAATTAGACTTTTATTTAACAAACCAAATTTTATTTTGGGATTGAAGTTTGTGGGTAACTTCACTGCAAACCCTCACGAGACAACACTCGTCCACTAGGGTAACCTAGGGGTTTAACGGCTTGTTGCATGTGCTAAGTGCAATCGTAATGCTCTACGAAAGTGAGTCTTTATCTTAGTTCATGTATATTTATATATAATAAATAAAACTTTTGCACTCCCATTTTATCATTGTCGCACTAAATTGCTAGAGACTAGCAATAAGCTGGTTGGGCGGTGTGATGAGAGCACAAAAGTGTAATCGTCAGACCATCTTAATTAGTATTTTAGCTAATCATTAATAATAAAATTAACTAATTAATGTTTTATTTGTGCAAGTAGCCCAATCAGCTCGTTCCTCATATTGTGCTAGCCATCCCACGGTTCATCATCAGCATCACGTCTTCAACATGTAGCGATGTGCCAGCATCCGCGCTGTCCATCAGATCACCATCATCTTCACCTTCAATCCCAACGCCCCAAGCCACAACATCTCCTCCGCATCCAAGCGACCGTGCCAGCAACACCCGAAGAAGGAAGCCCGCGTCTCTAGCCTGTCCGCATCTCAAGCTCTTCCGGATTCCAGCCGTGGCATCCGTCCCAAATCCCAGCTCTTCTGTGATCTTCTCTTCCGCGATCCACCCAGCAGTCAGCATCCAAGCTCCCGCTTATCCAGCGCCCAAAGAAGGAAACCATCTCATCTTCTTCCGTTCACGCCATCAATCCCGTAATCCCAGCCATCAACAGCCACCGTGCCAGGCCGTCCGCATCCTCCGCATCCTCACCGCGTCTGCCATCTTCCTTCCCCATTTGAGCATTCCAGCCATGGCATCCCTTCCAAATCCTCCACACCATCACCACAATCGCAGCCAGCAAATCCCGAATCCCAGCTCGCTCCTCTCCAAATCCTCCGTGATCCACGGCTCCTCCCAGCAAAGATCCCAGATTACTTCCCTCTTTCGTGGTCCCAGCAGCACCCGAAGAAGGAAGCCCGCGTCCCCACCTTCCGCTTCAGCTCCCAGCATCGCGCCCGAGCCGGATTCGAAATCCCTCTTCCGTGATCCGGCGATCCCGCACCGCGTCCGCGCCCCCCTTCCGTGATTCCATTTCAAGTGACTCCGCGGCTATAAGAGGAGAAGGAGGAAGAGGAGGGGAGGGGAGAGCTCGGTGCTGGGTTGAGGCAAAGAAACAGAGGAATGCTCGGTTGGGGTCGGTTCCAAAGAACAGAGGCGGGTCCTAGGGGGAAGAGGGAGGCCATCGGTTTGGGGTTGGAGGCTAAGAAACAGAGGAGCTTAGAGAGGTGAGCTCGGTGGGAGAGAAGAAAGAAAAAAAAAAGAAACAGAGCATTGCTCTGTTCTTTTGGAGAAGAAAGAAAGAAAAAAAAAGTATTTTATGTTGTTCCACCGTGGGAGAGAAAGGGAGAAGTGTTCTTTTTGATTTTTGTTATTTCTTTTCTTTATTTTATTTGCAGAAGAAAGGCAGCATCAAGCCACCAATCTTCATTTCTACCTTTGTAATCAATTTATTTTTATGAAATCTAACAAAATTTCTTTCATGCAATCCCTGTTCTAGGTTCAAGTTAATTTCTGTTTTCTTTTTATGAAATCTTTTAATGCAATCCATTAATTTTTCTTTTATGCAATTCATGTTTTAGGTTAAGTTTAATTCCTACAGTTTGTTCTATGCATTCAAAAATTCTCGTTTTAGTTGCAATCTATGAAATCTTCTTTCATGCAGTCTATGTTCCAGGCTTCAATCCCCCAAAGCACTGTTTTCATCCATTTTAATTTATGCAAAAACTCTTCTTTGATTAATTAAATAAATGCTTTTCGAATTTAAGTAACTGTCTTTTTGTTAATTTCAATTAGAAAATATTCAACATCCTCATAATAATGTTTTTTTTTCTTTTATCATTCAAAAATCGATTTTGAATCCGAGTGAACGTTTTTATTTTTAAGCAACTCCAATTGCCTCCCTGTGGATCGACCTCTTACAACCACTATTCTTCGAGTAGAACAGGTAAGATTAAATTAAATTTAAACTTTGTTTGTCGGTTCTAACAACGATCTGTTTAGCATATTTTTAAGTAAACAGGAATCGCAGAACACGAGGCTTGGTGTCCTTCTTTGAAAGGAGGTACCGAAGAGCAGAATGATTAATGAATACAATAACCTTGGATCCTAAGAGATAGGATCGAAACTTGTCCAAGGCAAACACTACAGCTAGTAATTCTTTCTCAGTAGTGGTGTAGTTCCTATGGTTCTATAGGTGCGGATTTCGGCTCGAAGGGTCCTAATAGAACGCTCTATTTCAGAATCAAAAGGTACTAATTCAGGAGATCTGGAACGACACCCTAGCATACACTAAAGCTTGTTGGATCAGTCAAGTACAGTCAAGCATGCACTAAAGGAAAAACAAATCAAATCCTTGTGTTTACCCTAAAATCACTAGACAGCTCCTAACTGGTTTGAAGAGGGCACCTAAGCCTCCAATCCGGTCTAATGAACTGAGTTGACCAGGTAAGCTCCCAGGTAAGTGGGGGGGTCACGATGTGTTGCAAAGGTCCTACTTAAAAACCACTTGCCTCAAACAGATGAACTGTCTCCCTTGGGACAAAGTTTGCCTAGACATCAACTGAGCCACAAAGCAAAATTGGTACAACTTTCGGTGATCTTCGTCCTATTGAGCTCAAATGTCCCTAGGGGCCAACGTCTAATTGATTCTAATTAAAATGATAGCTATGTGATGAAATCCAGTTCTTATCTAATTAAAATGATAGCTCAAATGTCCTATTGAGCTAATTGATTCACCTAATTTGGGCAAGAATCTGGTGATGAAATCCAGTTCTTATCTTGTTGGGGTGATTGCCCTTACTATGTGCGGATTAATTGGTGTATGTGTATCAGGCATACATTCACACTTTTACTGAAATTAAAATCAAACAATCACCACAATATTTCAAGCAAACTGGGAATCAATTTAAATAAGAAAGGTTTAGAGGTTACTAAAGAAAATTTCCACAGCAATTTTTTTTTTTAAAGCAAACCTCTACAACATTCTTTTTCCAGTAGTTCCTCTTTTGATCATCCCAAATTTCCTCTTCGATTCCTAATCAAATAATACCAAAAGGAAAATCAAAAATTAGTAAGAAAAAAAGAGATAAGGAAAGTAACAATAATAAAAAATATTTTTATTTTATTTTAGACATATATATATATATTTTGAAAGTTTTTTTTTTATGAAAAGAAAAACAACTATGCTAGCAATCTCCGGCAATGGCGCCAAAAATTGATAGTCAACTTTAAAGACCACGCAATAGCACGTATCTAGTAGGATAGTGATTACGGGTATCGATCCACAAGGATTGGGGTATAGTTGTTTTCTTAAAAATAAAAATATTTTAAAGGATGAATTTGTAAAGACTATTAAACTAAGCAATTTAATAAAAGAAAATGCAATTAAAAGGATATCAGTTTAAGGGAACCTAGGCAAGGAATTCACCACTAACATCGGAACAAGGGTTATTTATAATTTATTTCATTCTTGGATTAACATGCAAATTGGCTACAAGCCTAATAAGCATTCGAATAGAAATTCACAAAAATAATTTAGGCATAATCCATCTTTAGTTGGCATGAAATGTCTACCCTAATCTAAAGTGGCAGCACATCGCATCTTCTCTAAGCATGGACTATCTTATCTTTACTTAGTGATCATGAAGAACAGTTGTATAAACTTCACATTTAAAATCATAAAAATTAAACATAAAATAAAAGAAGATATTCATTAAAAAAAACAATAAGTTCATACAACTCCAAGAATATAAAATAAAATATAAAATCCATGTCTCCTTGTTAGGGCTGCATCCGGCCCCAGTAAAGAGATTAGCCTTTCATGGAGTCGTGGGCGACAGCAGCAGTGGCACAGTAGCAGGCTCCCATTTCTATCACGATCGGCTTTCTCTGCCTCAGCACTTCATTTTTTTCTTTCTTTTGAGAAGGCATTCCCAAAAAGACCCAAACTCTTCTCTCTCCTGTTATTTCATCTTCTTCCGTGGGAACTTGCCTGTGAACCTGAGCTCTTCTTCTCCCCGTCGTGAATGAATCCTCCTCTGTTCACCCTAGGGCCTTTTATAAGCTGCGACTCCCCATCTCCTCCCCTATTTCGAATGTAGATAAGGATGAAGACATAATGGGATAAGGTTGCGGGATGAAGATAGAGCTGATCCGGGAGTTGCGATGATACTGGAAAGATACTGAGAAGATCTCGGATTAGAAGAAGAATTCTGTTTTGAGGCAGGGGATGACGCTGATGAAGCTCACGGTTGAGAGGACTTGATCCTTTGATGCGGATGCTAAGAATTGTTGGGAAGAGCGCATAGGTGTTGGCTTGATCCGTGATGAAGGGGGAACGCACGTAAACGGGATGAAAGATTTCCTTGGGAGGATGAACTCGGGAAAGATAGGAACAGAGGATTCTTTCGTGATCAATGGGATTAATCCGAATGGGAGGTAGTTTGGATTCGGTTGGCAGTTGATGGGAAGATTAAGCTTTGTTCTGTTAAAACAGGGGATACATGGGCGGCTGAAAGCCATTGCGAACGGGACGAAGGGCTTACGGGATGCTGTGAATCCTGGGAAGATAAAGTCGAATCGAGAACAATGCGGGATGAAGGTGAATCACGACCGAGATGAGGCTGAACTAGGAAAGCAGGGGATAAGCTTGGAGGGATTCACGGAATGGTTGGAAAGCGGTGACTTATCCGTGGATGAGATTTGATGCAGCTGGTGGATGCTGGATATGAGAAGGAAGCAGAGGATTTTTGGATGCAGAATAGGGGAGTTGATCGAAAGAAGAAAGATGCTGGGAGATTCGGATAAGGATGGAACGGCGTGGAAGAAACAGGATGGGGTGGAGTTCGGATTCGGAAGTTGGGAGGAAGTTGGGATCTTGGGATGAAAGGGAACTGCTCCTTGTTTTTGTGAAGGGAAGTCGAAGAAAAAAAACGCTCACGGCTCGAAAGACACAGGAGCGCGAGGAAGCCTATGCTTTATCCATTAGCTGGGAATAGGGGATCGATGAGAGTGATGAGTGAATGGAGCTTTGGGATCCGTGCAATTAGGATGGTATGCTTTGAGATCTGAGAGATAAATAATTGAAAGGATTTTATTGGTTTTTGAGATTAAAATAGAAAAATTGGGTTATGTGGAAAAAGAGTTGGAACAAGTGGAAAGAAATTTAGGTGAACTTGAAGAGCACTGAATTTTGGAAAAGAATTCTTGGAGTCGACTCTTAAAAATATAAAATTGTGAAATGATGTAGTGTCCATTTAGGCTTTACCTAATTGAGCTTGACTTGACCTGCATGCATTAAACTTAATCAATAAATAATCAAATCAAACTTGAATTACCTTTGATAATTCATTAAAATGCACTGGTGAAGGTAATACATTTTTAGTTGAATTTACAAAATATGTAAATTAAAATAATGATAAGTGTTATGAATAAGATATTAATTTATGCATTATTTAGCACTTATCATCTTTCTTATTCTTCCTCTCAAAGTAATCAAGGAGTTGATTAAAGAGAGAGGAATTTAGCCATGAAAAGTGATCTTTGCAAGGGAGCTAGCACCCCGGTGAGATCTTGGAGCGATCTGTACCTCGTGTGGATACTTGTAGAGGCCGGACGCTTGTGCGGCTTCAAGAGAACCAGAAATCCTACGATCATCAGATAGCGGTGAAGTTCCACCCGCTCAAAGGTAAAGATTAGATCTTTATAAATTCTATACAATTAGAAATTGTAGTAGATCTGAAATTAATCATGTCTTTTAATTTTAATCTTCTCTTTAGATTTCATAAAACTGAGTTAGAAAACTCTAGAAAATTTTTGAAATCTACGTTCCCTAGAACGTTCATGAGATAAACGCCCCCGCATGTGTCTTTCCGCTGCGATCGTCGCAACGCATGTAGGGGTAACCCAACAGTGGTATCAGAGCCGCATTTATGGGATTTAGATTAAAATTGATTGGCTTGATTAGGATTTAATTAGATCTGAAATTTTCTTATATGCTTACTGAAATTTCTGCGTGCTGAAATTTCAGATTTCAGCATGCAGATTTTTGTTTGAAAAATTTAGATCTTGCATGATTAATTTTAATTACAATGAGATTGCAATAATTAAAATTATATTTTGCATGATCAAAATTTCAGTTGATAGTATATTTAACTAAAATTTCGAGATCTGAAATTACATAAGAAGTATGTGATAAGATTCAATCAAAGATTCATGATCATAAAAGATAAATTTCTATTTATGCCTATGCTTAAAAGGAAATTAGTATATGCATGAGATGTATATATATGTTAAGCAATTTTACATAAGATGTGAATAAAAACCCAATTAGGTTAGGCCATTTACATAAGATGTAAACCTGAACTAATATGCCATTTACATAAGATGTAAACACATATGCAAAGGGTTTCAAATTCACATAGGATGTAAACCTAAACAATATGACATTTACATAAGATGTAAACGCATAACATATGAAATGAGTTTCATATTTATATGAGATGAAAATCCTATTTGAGACCTAAAACCTCCTCAATCAATCGAGAGTGAACGATACATTGAGCTAGCTATATTTGATTAATTGATCTAATTGGTGTCTAGGAAAGCGTTAAAGGTGGTTACTTAATTAGGACCTTACTCTCTGAGTAAGGGGAGCCTCCCACCTGCTTGCCTGGCCAATTGATCGATTACCCCCTATGAATAGCTCAAAGTTGGAATCACTAAGACTAGATTACCCAATATTAAGTCTAGAGGTCTTCCACCATAGTAGAGTTGCTAAGGTTCTTCCGACTTTGATTTGTCTCGGCTGGACACAGTGGTCAAATTGCATCAGGGGGCTGGACCTCTCTATTAGCTTGAGATGTTGTGGGGTAAAGATGGGGTTGGGGACCAATAACTGTTAGGTGAGGACCCAATGACGACTTTACTTCTGTGGGTAATATGGTGGGTCTGACTTAACCAAGGAATAGGACCACTAATTGTTAGATGAGGTTCTTATGACTTGGAGACCAAGTAGGCTACAACTTGCTTAAGAAGCATTGTACAAAGAGTTGTACACTCATCGTTTATGTATCACCAATAACTGTTAGGTGAGGTGGCATGTAAATTGGTGGGACCGTAGCACCCCACTTGAAACCTATAGTCGCAGGTTTCCGTTTCTATACTAGAGGAGTGTAGGAGATTCGAGGAAATAGTGAGAGATGTTTGTTTTTAAAGTCCCTAAAACAAATAGAAATTCAAATTCAAGTACAAAACTCTAACTAGAATCTTTAATCTCTGCAGATAAGAATGTCAGCCTCTAATCCCTTGATTTGTATTCTTGAGAACAACCGATTGACCGGACCCAATTATAATGATTAGCTCCGCAACTTGAGAATCGTTTTAAGTTGTGAGAAATTAGGGTATGTATTGGACCATGATGCCTCGGTATTACCAGCTCGTCCAACTGCTGAACAACGTGAGACGCATGCTAAGTAGACGGACGATGACAATAAAGTTAGGTGCTACATTTTGGCATCCATGTCCAATGAACTACAATGCCAGCATGAGAACATAAGGATTGCCAGGAACATATTGATTTACCTACAAGAGTTGTATGGTGAACAGAGTCGCGCAGCTCGGTTTGAAGTGTCCAAGAGACTCTTCAAAGCCAAGATGCGTGATGGGCAGTCTGTCCATGATCATGGTCTGACCATGATAAAGGACTTGGAGGAGATTGAGAAGCTCGGCATGAACATGCACAAGGAATTGCAAACCGATTTGATCCTGCAATCCCTTCCTTCTTCATATGGGCAGTTTATAGTAAACTACCACATGAATAAGATTGAATGCACTAAACTTGAATTGCTAAATATGTTGGTAACAACTGAGGGAGCCTTGAAGAGTTCAAGGGGCACAGTTCTCGCTGCTGAGCTAACATCTACTTCCAAAAGAAAGTCTACCTGGAAGAAGAAGAAGTCTGCAAAGAAGCAGAAGATCGAGAAGAAGCCAAAGAAGGATGTTCCAAAGAAAAAGGCCGAAGACAAAGGAAAGTGTTTCCATTGCAACGAAGACGACCATTGGAAGAGGAACTGTCCTATCTACATGGAAAATATAAAGAGCAACAAGAAGGGTGACACACCTTCTGAAGGTATGTCGGATATGCTCATTATTGAAACCAATCTAATGGTTTCTACTACTTCCAGTTGGGTTATAGATTCTGATTTTAGTGCTCACTTGTGCACTACTATGCAGGGTCTAAAGGAAAGTAGAAGGCTTACGGAAGGTGCAGTAACCCTCCAGTTTGGCAATGGAGCAAGAGTTGTTGCTGTTGCTGTGGGCACCTATCCTCTGTGATTACCGTTTGAATTTAGTTTGATACTTAGGGACTGTTATTATATACCTACTGCTAGCAAAAATTTGATTCCTGTATCTTGTCTAGCACAGGAGGATTTTGAATTCAATTTCAATAAAGACTACTGTTCCGTTTATTTGAGAAATAAAATGGTTGCACGTGGTTTTATGATTGACAGTTTTTTATCACTTACATTTGGATGTGTCTGTGAATGTATCTGAGCAAATAGTGAGTACCATAGGATCTAAAAGATCTAGAGATGAGATAAATCAAAAGTATTTGTGGCACCTCAGGCTTGGTCATATAGGAGAAGACAGAATAAACAAATTGGATAAACATGGACTTCTAGGCTCATTGACTTCCGAGTCATATCCGATTTGTGAATCCTGCCTTCAAGGAAAAATGGCCAAATTTTTCTTTGTAGGACACAGGGAGAGGTCCACTGAAATACTTACCCTTGTACACACTGATGTGTGTGGCCCATTCGATGTGCAAGCTAGGGGAGGTTATTCTTACTTCATAATATTTGCCGATGATTGTTCACAGTATGGATATGTGTATCTTATGAGATACAAGTCTGAAGCCTTTGAAAAGTTCAAAGAGTTCAAACATGAAGTAGAAAAACAAACTGGAAAACTCATTAAGGTTCTTTGATCAGATCGAGGAGGTGAATACTGTTGCTGGTGGTCCAAACCGAGAACGATTGACACGACGGTGTGAACGGGGTTCCGCCTGAGTTGTCTTGGTTGGTGCTGGTCGCGCTCCACCTTCCGCCAAGGAACCTGCAAACAAGCCTTGCACCACCACCAGGGTGGTGATGGCCCTCCGACGGTCAAGTCAGAGGAGATTGGAGGAGGAGAGATGATAATCACAAGTGGGAGAGAGTGCTCTGGGAGGTATTGCTTACCCCCCCTTCTCCCCCCAGCCGCATATATACCTGGCTGGGAGGTCTCTCAGGGGGGTTTGTCGTCGTGGGGCACGATAGAATGGCCACTGACATGGCCGTTACGGGGCGTCGTGGAGCAGCGCTGGGTACGGTCATGGCAGGGCGTAGTGGAGCTCCGCTTTGTACGGTTGATACAGGAGATCGTGGGCAGCATCGGGTACAGCCGTTGCAGGGAGTAGTGGAGCAGGAGGCCGCGGCGTGCCTCTGGAGAATAGCCTGTCGTTATCAAAAGATCTCCGACTCGGGGTCGGAATGCTGGATCATAGGGCAGCCGACCCGGGGTCGGGCTGCGAAGCCGAGGAGGTCCGACTCGGGGTCGGAGTGCTGGATCATAGGGCAGCCGACCCGGGGTCGGGCTGCGGAGCCGAGGAGGTCCGACTCGGGGTCGGAGTGCTGGATCATAGGGCAGCCGACCCGGGATCGGGCTGCGGAGCCGAGGAGGTCCGACTCGGGGTCGGAGTGCTGGATCATAGGGCAGCTGTAGCTTTTCTGGATACGCGTGCCGATCACGTGGGGCATGGCGGCTCAATTCCCCCATAACAGTAGCCCCCCACTTCCGAGCCTGGAACCAGAAGGGGAACAGGTGAAGGGAGTGATGTTTCGAGATTGCCGCCATCCTTCGGAGAGGCGCGCGCGCTTCAAGCTTCCCGCCTTCTTTATGGCGTATGGCGGTTGCTGCTGACCTGGCAACCTGAGGATTTCGGCGGACATCCTTCCTTAATGGTGTCGATTCGCCTTTGGGGTGCGAGCGACCCTTCGGCGGCCAGGCGTCTTCTGGCGTCATCGAGGTGTCACTTGCCCTTTCGCCTATTTAATCGGGGGCCCTCCCCCGTCCGTCTTCTTCTTTACGGACATTTTCGAGTTTCTCCTTTGCGCTACCATTGTTGCCGCCGAAACGTTCGCTTGCTTTTCCTTTGACGCTCTCGGAGCCGTTCTTCCTCCTCTTCAAGTGAGTTTCCCACTCCTCTACTTTGAGCTCTTCATACTTTTTCTTTTTGTACTAGTGCACCCCAGTCGTTCCGGCCGTTCCCTCCTTCTTGACCCCGTCCTGACCGTAGATTGGCCATTAGGGATGGGCGAAGTGGGAGCAGATAGCATCAAGTCAAAACTGGTCGCCGAGGACTTAGACGGATTTGTGGCTCGGTACCACCTTCCCGAGGCCTGCAATGTCACGCTCCCAGGGCCTGAGGAGAGGATGTCTCATCCTCCTCGAGGGAAGATCGCCATCAATGAGGGCATCCTCCAGGCCGGGTTCCGCTTTCCCCCTTCAGACCTAGTCTTACAGGTGCTCCGGGGTTTAGGAATGGCACCGACGCAACTGGTGCCGAACTCGTGGCGTGCTCT
This sequence comes from Phoenix dactylifera, assembly GCF_051530095.1. NCBI lineage: Eukaryota > Viridiplantae > Streptophyta > Magnoliopsida > Arecales > Arecaceae > Phoenix > Phoenix dactylifera. The sequence goes on from NC_143199.1 coordinate 15,142,014, forward strand.
GACGGTCTTCCAGGTTCTCTGTCGCTTGCATGCGATTCCCGCCACCTTGAACGTTTTCTGGGAGCTCTACGGCCTGAGCGGCCACCCCCAGGACAAAGGGTGGTGGTGCTTCGCAGCGCGGCGAGGGTGCGGCCTTGTCAAGGAGGGTCCTACCTCCATTCACCACTGGAAGGAGCGCTTCTTTTTCGTTGATGCAGACCCCTCCTGAGAAATCAGGGCAATCTGGGGGACGCCGGTGAAGTCCCCAATTGGCCTGTCGAAGTTGTCGAGGGAGGAATCCGAGGGCGTCGCCGCCTTGAAGGGGTTGGTCGCCGAGGGCCAGCTTCCCCCGGTGGGCCGCCTTATTTCTGAGGATACCTTGGTGAACGTCGGTTTGAGCTCGGTCCCCACCGACCGTGAGTCCGCCATCGTTTCTTTAGCTCTTTTCTTCTCTTTCGTTCCTACTTCCTTTCGGTTTCTCAGTCCCTGACCATCCCGTCCTTCTTGCAGAGGTCGACGATGTCATGCGGTCGGTGAAGTCGAAGGCTGTTGGTAGGGCGTCCCTGCTGGAAGCAGTCCGGAGGAGGAAACGAGCTCTTCCGAGCGGGGCCCCACCGGCGAAGAAGTCCCGTAAGGAGATACCTCCGATGCCGACCGACGAGTCCGGGCCCACCGGTCAGGGAGATGTCGTGGGCACCGACCGGCAGCTGACGCTGTATCAGCCCTCCGGTGGTAAGGTTGCCGCTACTCCGGAGGTGCCACCTGAGCCTGCTCAAGACGGACGGGTCGGACGTGATCGGTCCCCGACCCGGCCTTCGACTCGGTCGGCTCCTGATGACTCGAGGAGGGACGCGCCGAGGCCCAGGCCGAGCGGGACCCTATCAATTCCTGGGGCGACCCCCGCCCCGAGCGCGATCAGCCGGACTCTTCCCCAGGCGATGGATAAGGGTAAGGCTGCAGAACCACCATCCGGCTCCGGGGAGAAATCGGGGTCTGCCTTCACTACCGATGGCGCCCGAAATCTCATCGAAACAGTGTTGCTGGAGAAGGACCGTCGGCGGGTCCGGGAGTTGGATGTCTCTGACGTTGGGGCCGCCAGCTGCGTCTGTCTCATGTCGGTGAGTGTTCTTCTGGCCGTCTTTCACCATTTATTGGCTCTGTTGTTCTCCGCCTGACTCCCTTATTTTTCCTATTTCTTAGCTCGCCCAGTACATGATCCGTCTGGAGGAGTGCTACAAGGAACAGGCGGGGCTTTTGGCGAAGGCCGAGGACCGGCTGAAAGCAATGGAAGAGGGAGGCCGGGCTGCGGCAGGCAGGACGACCGGGGACCTCGAGGCGAGGCTCCGGGAGGCCGAAGAGCGGGCACTCGGCTTCGCCGCCCTGGAGGAGCAACTGTCAGAGGCTCGGGAGCAACTCAAAGCCGCCTCGGGCCTCGAAAGCAGGGTCAAGAAGGCGGAGGAACGGGCTGAAAAGCAGTCCCGGAAGATCGCGGACTATCGAGAGCGGTGGGAGAAGGCCCAGCGGTCTGCCGACAACGCCTGCGACCGAATCCGCTCTTTTGAAGCCAAACTAGGCGAACTGGAGTCGGCCCTGGAGAAGTCATGCACGGACGTCCAAGAGCTCCGTTCGCGCCTGAAGGAAGCCGAGGCCGCTCGGGTTGCTACCGAGGCGAAGCATAAAGAGGCTCAGGCTGATCTGCTGAGGGTCTCCTCTGAGGCCGAAGGCCGGATTGTGGCGAAGGTCTTGGAGGCCAAGGCTCAGATTATGGAGCGAGCTGAGGCGGAGCTGGCCGAGAAGAGGGCGGAAATCGGGCGTCAGGCGGTAGAGGCTTATCGCCAGTCCGCCGAGTTCGCCCATGATATGTCGGAGGCAGTGCGGACCTATCGCCAGTCTGACGAGTTTGTCCATGACGCGTCGGACGCGGGGGCCGAAGCCTTCACCTTGGGCTTCGAGGAGGGCCTGGCAAGGGTGTCGGCTAAGTATCCCGAAGTTGACCTGAGCGAGATCTCCCTCCTGGACTCCTCTCCGGCGCCATCGCCTGCTGGTTCTCCTGCTGCTTCCCTACCTCCCGCGGACGAGCCCGGCGTTCCCGACCCGGGAGTTCCTCCAAGCTGACCTCTTGTACCTTTCATTGTCTTTTTTATTTTTGTATGTCGGCGTTTTGCCCAATTGTATGGGCCTCGGCCCTGAAAATTAATGCACGTTGAATATTTCTTCATCTCGCCCTCGTCCTCTTTTTTTTTTTTTTTTTTTTTTTAGCTCTTGGTTGCTTCTTGCTGACTTTTGATTCCCGAAGTTCTTCCGGCGCTAGGCCAGGCATCCGAGGGTTAAACCTCAGGAAACTCTTCCGGCGCTAAGCCAGGCATCCGAGGGTTAGGCCTCAGGAAATTCTTCCGGCGCTAAGCCAGGCATCCGAGGGTTAGGCCTCAGGAAATTCTTCCGGCGCTAAGCCAGGCATCCGAGGGTTAGGCCTCAGGAAACTCTTCCGGCGCTGAGCCAGGCATCCGAGGGTTAGGCCTCAGGAAACTCTTCCGGCGCTAGGCCAGGCATCCGAGGGTTTGGCCTCAGGAAACTCTTCCGGCGCTAAGCCAGGCATCCGAGGGTTAGGCCTCAGGAAATTCTTCCGGCGCTAAGCCAGGCATCCGAGGGTTAGGCCTCAGGAAACTCTTCCGGCGCTGAGCCAGGCATCCGAGGGTTAGGCCTCAGGAAACTCTTCCGGCGCTAGGCCAGGCATCCGAGGGTTAGTCCTCAGGAAATTCTTCCGGCGCTAAGCCAGGCATCCGAGGGTTAGGCCTCAGGAAATTCTTCCGGCGCTAGGCCAGGCATCCGAGGGTTAGGCCTCAGGAAATTCTTCCGGCGCTAAGCCAGGCATCCGAGGGTTAGTCCTCAGGAAATTCTTCCGGCGCTAAGCCAGGCATCCGAGGGTTAGGCCTCAGGAAATTCTTCCGCTCGCTGGTCGGCCAAGGCTGGCGCAAGCCGAAGCGACCGGTCGGGGCTTCCGGCTAGTCTGCTCCCGGGATGATCATCGGGTTAGCCAGGCATCTGAGGGTTGTCAAGCCTCAGGGAAATTCCGCTCGTTGGTCGGCCAAGGCTGGCGCAAGCCGAGGCGACCGGTCGGGGCTTCCGGCTAGTCTGCTCCCGGGATGATCATCGGGTTAGCCAGGCATCTGAGGGTTGTCAAGCCTCAGGAAAATTCCGCTCGTTGGTCGGCCAAGGCTGGCGCAAGCCGAGGCGACCGGTCGGGGCTTCCGGCTAGTCTGCTCCCGGGATGATCATCGGGTTAGCCAGGCATCCGAGGGCCGAGCCTCGGGAGATTCCACTCGTTGGTCGGCCTAGGCTGGCGCAAGCCGAGGCGACCGGTCGGGGCTTCCGGCTAGTCTGCTCCCGGGATGATCATCGGGTTAGCCAGGCATCTGAGGGTTGTCAAGCCTCAGGGAAATTCCGCTCGTTGGTCGGCCAAGGCTGGCGCAAGCCGAGGCGACCGGTCGGGGCTTCCGGCTAGTCTGCTCCCGGGATGATCATCGGGTTAGCCAGGCATCTGAGGGTTGTCAAGCCTCAGGGAAATTCCGCTCGTTGGTCGGCCAAGGCTGGCGCAAGCCGAGGCGACCGGTCGGGGCTTCCGGCTAGTCTGCTCCCGGGATGATCATCGGGTTAGCCAGGCATCTGAGGGTTGTCAAGCCTCAGGGAAATTCCGCTCGTTGGTCGGCCAAGGCTGGCGCAAGCCGAGGCGACCGGTCGGGGCTTCCGGCTAGTCTGCTCCCGGGATGATCATCGGGTTAGCCAGGCATCCGAGGGCCGAGCCTCGGGAGATTCCACTCGTTGGTCGGCCTAGGCTGGCGCAAGCCGAGGCGACCGGTCGGGGCTTCCGGCTAGTCTGCTCCCGGGATGATCATCGGGTTAGCCAGGCATCTGAGGGTTGTCAAGCCTCAGGGAAATTCCGCTCGTTGGTCGGCCAAGGCTGGCGCAAGCCGAGGCGACCGGTCGGGGCTTCCGGCTAGTCTGCTCCCGGGATGATCATCGGGTTAGCCAGGCATCTGAGGGTTGTCAAGCCTCAGGGAAATTCCGCTCGTTGGTCGGCCAAGGCTGGCGCAAGCCGAGGCGACCGGTCGGGGCTTCCGGCTAGTCTGCTCCCGGGATGATCATCGGGTTAGCCAGGCATCCGAGGGCCGAGCCTCGGGACATTCCACTCGTTGGTCGGCCACTTGTCGCTCGCCGCCCATCGGGGTTTCTCTGTGCCCAGCCGCGACCGTGTTTCTCCTCTCCTCCAAGCGTTGCCTGGGGGGAACACGAGAAGGGTATTAAACGCTAATTAATGCGTTACCTGGAAAATCGGATCGCCAGTTGCTGCTGGTGAGGAGTGTTAGTTGAGCGGCCGCGATACGCGGGTTCTTCGAGGAGGATGCGGCCTGGGCGCGAGCGGAGACACGTGGACCTAGGGGTATACGTCACCCGGATCGTCCTGCACAAAGAATGCGATTTAAGGAGAATGACGCTTAAGAAATCGCGGGGAGATACGCCTCGGGAGCCGGAACGGCTCCGGATTCAGTGCGCCTGCATTTATTGGAGCCACCCGTATCGGAACTACCAGGGGGCCGCAGCTTGGCTATAAATACAGGTGCAGGTACGATGGAATTTGCCAAGCCGGAGCTGCAGGTTGCCATGGATCGCGGACCTCCTCCTTGGCATATGACTGAGAGACTCCTGTCGAAGGAAAGGGGAGGCGCTCCCCTTACAACTTCAGCCAACTAGCCGTTTCATCTGGGATCAACAAGGAGGGTCTCCCCGGCGGAACTCCGCTCTAGGCGTTTCATCCGGGATCACATCTCCCCTCCTTGAAGTTCAGCCTCCCGGTTGAGCTCTGCGCCGGACGCTCAATCCGGGACCGCGCCTCCATATACTCTTCCCCCTTGAATCCCTTCTCTTCCCTACCACTGGGGAAGATGGGAATATCCTTTGGAGGCGGCGTTCCCCTGGGGGCAGCGGGAGCTTCTTCTGCGGCGGCTCCTCCTCTTTTTGGTGAGGTGCTGGATGGCGCCTCCGGTTAGAAGCACCCACTTCTGGTGGGACTGCAGCCGCCCTGGGTTGAGGGTTTGGGTCCCCACCTCTTCTTTACTTTCTTTACTCCCTAATTCCCCTCTGGGAATTCCTTGTAATCACACGAGCACGCCACTGTAACCAGAAATTATTGAAATGAAAAGTATTGCACCTTTTTAAATTGTCTTTCTGGCCTTGTTGTTCTACTGGTAATACATCCGCAGGTTAGCGGAATTCCAGCCCCTTGGAATTTCTCGGCCATCTAGGGCTTCCAACTGGTAGGAGCCAGGTCGGTTTACCCAACGAACTTTATACGGGCCTTCCCAATTTGGCGCTAGCTTCCCACCTTCCGTAGGTTGAGATGCCTTAGCTCGCCTCAGCACCAGATCTCCAATTCTGAAAAGCTTCGGTCGGACTTTGGAGTTGTAATATCGGGCCACCCTCTGCTGATACATTGCCATCCGTACCTGAGCCATTTCCCTTGCCTCTTCCAAGAGATCCAAGTTCCCTCGGAGTTGCTCTGAATTGGCCTCGGGTCGGTGCGCGGCCACCCGAGGCGAGGGGAGTCCGAGCTCCACGGGGGCAACGGCTTCCGTGCCATAGGTTAGGCTGAAAGGCGTCTCTCCAGTAGGAGTCCGTTGTGTGGTCCGATACGCCCAAAGGACATTCTCGAGTTCCTCGACCCAAGCTTGCCCCGTCCGGCCGATCCGCGCTTTGATACCTTGGAGGATTGTCCGATTTGTGACCTCGGCCTCGCCGTTGGTTTGGGGATGCGACACGGATGTGAACCGATGCTCGATCCCGAATTCCTCGCAGAAGTCCCGGAAGTGCTTGTTATCAAACTGTCGACCGTTATCCGAGATGAGGACCCGAGGTACTCCAAATCGGACAATGATGTTCTTCTTCACGAACTTCCGGACTTGTGCCTCCGTGATGGTGGCCAGTGGCTCTGCCTCCACCCACTTGGTGAAGTAGTCGATGGCGACAATCAAAAATTTCCGCTGGGCCGAAGCGACGGGGAATGGTCCGAGGATATCCATTCCCCACTGTGCGAAGGGCCAGGGCGCGGTGATTGGCGCCAAGGGGACAGAGGGGAGTCTCTGGACGTTGGCGTGGCGCTGGCAGGCGTCGCATTTCCGCACGTGGTCCTTCGAGTCCTCCAACAAGGTCGGCCAATAGTAGCCTTGCCTCATGATCTTATGCGCCAAGGACCTAGCCCCCAAGTGCGATCCGCAGATGCCTTCGTGGACTTCGCCGAGGGCGTAGGCCGCTTCCGCGGGGCGGAGGCACCTTAAGAGGGGGGCGGTAAACGAGGTCCGATACAGCCTCCCTTCATAAAGTACGTAGTGGGCGGACTTCTTTACAAGCCGCCGGGCCTGATCTTCGTCTTCAGGGAGGATTCCTTCGGCGAGGTAGGCGACGAGCGGGTCCATCCAAGACGGCTCCGGATCAATTGCCATCACCGCTCCAGCCCCGTCAATGCTCGGGGCATCCAGGGTCTCCAGGTAGATTGCCCTCGACAAGTTGTGCGCGTCTGCGTCCACTAGGCGGGACAACCTGTCGGCCCTGGCATTTTCGCTCCTCGGGACCTGCTGAATGTCAACACTGCCGAGGTCGGGAATGAGTGTTTACACCTTCCGGACGTAGCTCTGCATGGTCGGGCTCCGCGCCTCGAACTCCCCTCGAACCTGCCCGACCACCAGCTGGGAGTCGGTGAAGACTTTCAGACGCCGGATGCCGAGCTCCTTGGCGAGTTTGAGTCCCGCGACTAGGGCCTCGTACTCCGCCTCATTGTTGGTCACTGAAAATCCGAACCTCAAGGCATACTCGGCTATCACTCCATCGGGATTGGTGAGGACCAGCCCAGCCCCTCCACCTTCAGGGTTCGACGACCCGTCAATGTGGAGCGTCCAGATCGGGAGATCGAGGCTGGGTGTCTCCGGCGGCTTAGGTTCCGCCTCCTGCACAGTGCACTCAGCGAGAAAGTCCGCGAGCACCTGGGCCTTGATGGCTGGTCGGGGCTGGTAGCAGATGTCGAACTCACCAAGTTCTACTGCCCACTTCACCAGCCGTCCCGCATTCTCTGGATTGCTGAGAATCTGCCGCAGTGGTTGATCGGTCAAAAGGGTGACAGAATGAGCCTGGAAATAGGGGCGAAGCCTCCTGGTCGCAGTCAGCAGCGCGAAGGCGATCTTCTCAGCCTTCGTGTACCGCGTCTCGGCATCCCGGAGGACTCGGCTGATGTAGTATACAGGCTTCTGAAGTCTTGCCTCTTCCCGAACCAGTACTGCGCTGACTGCGGTTGGGGAGACCGCCAGGTAAAGGTAGAGCATCTCCCCCTCTTGCGGCTTGGACAGCAGGGGAGGAGACGCCATGTACTCCTTGAGCTGGTCGAACGCCGCATGACATTCGGCCGTCCAGAGGAAGTCTTTTGGGCGCTTCAACACCTTGAAGAATGGTTGGCAGCGTTCGGCCGACTTTGCCACAAATCGTCCGAGCGCGGCGACCCTCCCAGCGAGCTCCTGAACCTCCTTCACTTTGGTCGGAGGGGACATATCTTGGATGGCTTTGATCTTGTCCGGGTTGGCCTCGATCCCGCGCTGGTTGACAATGAAACCGAGGAACCTCCCGGCCGAAGCACCAAAAGCGCACTTCGCTGGGTTTAGCTTCATGCGAAACTTTCGCAAGGTGGTGAAAGTCTCCTCCAGATCTGCAATGTGCTGGTCTGCATGGCGGCTTTTTACCAGCATATCGTCCACGTACACCTCCATATTCCGGCCGATCTGCTCCTTGAAGATTTTATTGACGAGGCGCTGGTAAGTGGCGCCAGCGTTCTTCAGACCGAAGGGCATTACCTTGTAACAGTACAGCCCCCGGTCTGTTATGAAGGCAGTTTTCTCCTCGTCCTGTGGAGCCATCATTATTTGGTTGTAGCCGGAGAAGGCGTCCATAAAAGACAGTAGCTGATATCCGGAAGTCGCGTCGACCAGTTGGTCTATCCGTGGAAGCGGAAAGCTATCCTTGGGGCACGCCTTGTTCAGGTCGGTGTAGTCGACGCACATCCTCCACTTCCCGCTCGCCTTCCGGACAAGTACGACGTTTGCCAGCCACTCGGGGTAGCTCACCTCTCTTATGAAACCTGCCTCCAAGAGTTTGTCTACCTCCTGGTCGACCACCCGGATCCGATCCGGGGCACAGTGTCTCTTCTTTTGCTTTACTGGTCGGTGGGTCGGGTCGACGTTGAGGGCGTGAGAAACGACCTCCGGGTCGATCCCAGGTACATCGGCCGCCGACCAGGCAAACACATCTGCATTGGCTCGGAGGAATTCCACTAACCGGAGCCGAGCTTCCAAGTCGAGGTTGGCACCGACCCGGACCGTGCGGTCCGGGCGGCCTTCTTCGAGGGGAACTTCGATTACGCCCTCGGCCGGCTCCCCGTGCCGCAAGGCCACTTCGTCTCTGGCGTCAAGTGACTCGACGCTTAGGGCCTCCATGGGCTTCTTCCCTTTGAGAGTTGCTAGGAAACACTGCCGTGCGGTCGGCTGGTCACCTCGGACCTCTCCAATCCCGGCCGCTGTGGGGAACCGCATGAGCAAATGGTAGGTAGAAACCACCGCGCGAAGGACGTTCAGTCCGGGTCGTCCGAGGATAGCGTTGTAGGCCGAGGGGACACGGACGACCAAGAACCCGAGCCGCACCGTGGCTTCTGCGGGTGCAATGCCCGCAGTCACAGGCAGCTCGATGACACCTTCGGCCGAGATAGCGTCTCCAGTGAATCCTATGAGGGGGGTGGATGTTTTGTGCAACAATTGTCGGGAAAAGCCCATCTTTTGGAAGGCCTCGTAATACAAAATATCAGCTGAGCTTCCACTATCCACAAGAACACGCCTTACATCATAGTCCGCCATAGTGAGAGAGATCACCATGGCGTCATCGTGGGGAGTCTGAACCCCCTTTACATCTTCATCACAAAAAGTGATTACATTTCCGACCCGCTGCCTCTTCGTGACGGCCACTCCTGATACTTCCGCCGAGCCCCCTGCGTTCCTCACGGGCCGAGAGCAGCCCCCAGTGATGGTGTGGATCACTCCCGCAACGGGTCGATTCTGCTCCCGAGGCTCCTGAGGGGCCGGGTCGGCTGGACGCGGGTCTGCGGGGGGACGTCGGTCGTTTACATATCGACCGAGACGCCCTCGGCGAATGAGAGCCTCGATCTCGTCCCGAAGCTGGAAGCAGTCTTCGGTATCGTGGCCGTGGTCTCGGTGGTACTCACAGTACGCCCGAGAAGGCTTCCTCCCAGGGATCTTCTTCATCTGCCTCGGGACCGGGAGGTCCTCCCGCCCCTTGACCTCCATGAGGATCTGGGCCCGGGGGGCCAGGAGTGGGGTGTACCGGTTGAAGCGTCGGTGCGGAGAACGAGGGCGTGTGGCGCCGTGGTTCCTTGTTGGTGACGGGCTTCTGCGCCGGCGTTGAGGCGTCGGGCTCCTCCTCTGGGGTGCCTCTTTTCGCCTTTTCTTCCCGGGCTTTAGAGGGGCCTCGGCGGCCTCCTTGTTCCGGTGGGAGGCTGCCTCCTCGGCGTCTGCATACTGGTTTGCCCGAGACAACAGCTCCGGGAAGCTCCGCGGCAGGCGTTTGTCCAGGGAGAAGGTGAGTCTGCCCTTCCGGAAGCCTCGCTTCAGGGCTGAGAGAGCCACCTCCTGGCTCAAATTCCGGACCTCCAGTGTTGCCTTGTTGAAGCGGGTGAGATAATCCCGCAGGCTCTCTCCCTCGTTCTGCCGGACATCGAAGAGGGAGTCGGAGACCAGTCTTCGCCGGCTACTGACGGCGAAATGGCTGATGAAGAGACGGGTGAACTGGTGGAAGGACTGGATGGAATTAGCCTCCAGGCCGGCGAACCACGCCCTTGCCGGGCCGCGGAGGGTCGCCGGGAAGGCCTTGCAGAGGAGAGGATCCGATGCTCCATGGAGGAGCATAAGAGTCCTGAAACTCTCCACGTGGTCCCGTGGGTCCGCCGCCCCGTCGTAGGGTTCGATCGCCGGCATTTTGAACCCCGGCGGGTTTAGGGTTCGCAGGATCCTTGAGGCAAGCGCCGGCTGGGAGGAGATTTCCAAGTCGGCGAAGGGATCTTTGGAGTGGCCCTTCAGGACCTGGAGCTGTCTGTGGAGATCGTCCACCCGCCGGTCCAGGGAGCGCGACCGGTGGGTGGGAGACAAGGAGCGGCGCGAGGGGGACCGACTGGAGTGCGGGCCCCTCGAGGACTGGGGTGTCTGAGAACGCGCCCGGGTCCGCCTCTCGTACCCCGCGCAGCTCCGATGAGAAGGTCCTGGCAGAATGGACCGCACTCGAGAATCCTCCCCGCGCCGGCGCTCCTCTCCATGGGAGAGGAAGGAGCGCGGGTTGTGAGGAAGAGGCGAGTGCTCGGGGAGCAGCGGCTCCTGAGCCCGCTGCGGCACCCGAGAGATCACACCCTGCAGATTCTGCACTGCCTCCGCGAGGGTGCGAACCTGCTGGGCTAGCTGGTCGAACTGAGCAGGTTCGACCGTCTGAATGGGAGGAGAAGCGGTGGAATGCTGCTGAGAGTGTGTTGGGGACGCAGCAGCCTCCCGGCCAGAGGCGCGAGAGGCTCCGCGACCGGAAGCATTGGAAGCTCCGCGACCACCTCGCCGTGCCATTACGATCGTTCTGAGATTCGTCCCTTCCTCTAGCGCCAACTGTTGCTGGTGGTCCAAACCGAGAACGATTGACACGACGGTGTGAACGGGGTTCCGCCTGAGTTGTCTTGGTTGGTGCTGGTCGCGCTCCACCTTCCGCCAAGGAACCTGCAAACAAGCCTTGCACCACCACCAGGGTGGTGATGGCCCTCCGACGGTCAAGTCAGAGGAGATTGGAGGAGGAGAGATGATAATCACAAGTGGGAGAGAGTGCTCTGGGAGGTATTGCTTACCCCCCCTTCTCCCCCCAGCCGCATATATACCTGGCTGGGAGGTCTCTCAGGGGGGTTTGTCGTCGTGGGGCACGATAGAATGGCCACTGACATGGCCGTTACGGGGCGTCGTGGAGCAGCGCTGGGTACGGTCATGGCAGGGCGTAGTGGAGCTCCGCTTTGTACGGTTGATACAGGAGATCGTGGGCAGCATCGGGTACAGCCGTTGCAGGGAGTAGTGGAGCAGGAGGCCGCGGCGTGCCTCTGGAGAATAGCCTGTCGTTATCAAAAGATCTTCGACTCGGGGTCGGAATGCTGGATCATAGGGCAGCCGACCCGGGGTCGGGCTGCGAAGCCGAGGAGGTCCGACTCGGGGTCGGAGTGCTGGATCATAGGGCAGCCGACCCGGGGTCGGGCTGCGGAGCCGAGGAGGTCCGACTCGGGGTCGGAGTGCTGGATCATAGGGCAGCCGACCCGGGATCGGGCTGCGGAGCCGAGGAGGTCCGACTCGGGGTCGGAGTGCTGGATCATAGGGCAGCTGTAGCTTTCCTGGATACGCGTGCCGATCACGTGGGGCATGGCGGCTCAATTCCCCCATAACAAATACCTTAGTAGAGAATTCCGAGATTATCTCAAAGAAAATGGTATAATCTCACAATGGATCCCTCCGAGTACATCTCAACTCAACGGGATGTCAGAGAGGAGGAATTGGACCCTATTGGATACGGTCAGGTCCATGATGAGCTTCACTGATTTACCCTTATTCCTTTGGAGAGATAACCTACTTTCAGCAATATACATATTGAATTGAGTATTCCTCTAAAACTGTTCCTACCACACTATATGAGATATGGCATGGTACGAAACCAAGTCTTGGTCATCTCAAGATTTGGGGATGTCCAGCCCACGTCAAGCGACAATAGGCAGACAAGTTAGAGGCTAGGACAGTTAGTGCTCATTTTATAGGATATCCTAAAGAGTCATTAGGATACAATTTTTACGTCCCAGAAGATCACAAAGTGTTTGTGAGCCGACATGCTGTCTTTCTGGAAAAACAGTTTATCCTTGATAAAGGCAGTGGGAGGAAAATTGAGCTCGAAGAGAATGTCTCTAAAGAGCAACGAGCCACTGTGCCTATAGAACCTATTCATATTGAGCCAATACACGTAGAACCTCCTCCACCTCGTAGATCTAGTAGATTTTTTCATCCTCCTGAAAGGTACTTAGGTATGCTTACAGAGGATGTAGAGGAAGTATTCCTCATGGAAAATAAGGATCATTGTAAAGATTCCAACACCTACAACGAGGCGATGCTAGACATCGATTCTGAGAAATGGATGGAAGCAATGAAGTCAGAGATAGACTCCATGCATTCCAACCAAGTCTGGACCTTAGTAGATCCAATAGAAGGCATAGTACCTATCGGGTGTAAATGGATCTACAAGAGGAAACTAAGTTCGGATGGCAAGGTAAAGACCTATAAGGCGAGGCTAGTGGCGAAAGGTTATAGTCAGTGCGAAGGCATTGACTATCAGAAAAAATTTTCACCTATAGCCATGCTGAAGTCCATTCAAACATTGCTTGCCATTGCAGCATATCACGATTATGAGATATGGCAGATGGATGTGAAAACTGCATTCTTAAATGGATACCTTGAGGAAGATATCTATATGAAGCAGCCTTAGGGTTTCACTTTCAGTGATGGTGATCACAAGGTCTGCAGACTGCAAAGGTCCATCTATGGACTAAAGCAAGCATCTCGAAGTTGGAATACTCGTTTCAATGATGTGTCAAATCATTTGATTTCATCAAGAACGAAGAGAAACCATGTGTTTATAAGAAGGTTAGTGGGAGGGCTATTGTATTCCTCGTATTATATGTGGATGATATCCTCCTAATTGGGAATGATATTCCCATGCTTACTTCGGTCAAGGTTTGGTTGTCCAAGGAATTCTCCATGAAAGATCTTGGGGAAGCATCCTACATTTTGGGAATTAAGGTCTATAGAGATAGATCTAAAAGGATGCTTGGCCTGTCACAGAAAATGTACATAGAGGAAGTGCTGAACAGGTTCAGCATGGAAAACTCTAAAAGGGGACTGTTACCTCTTAGGTATGGGATTCATCTCTCCAAGAAGATGTACCCCAACACATCTGAAGAGATTCAACGCATGAGCAAAATTCCTTATGCTTCGACTATAGGGAGCCTCATATATGCCATGCTGTACACGACCTGATATAGCACATGCTGTGAGTGTCACAAGTACATATCAGTCAAATCTAGACGAAGAGCACTGGACAGCTGTGAAGAACATTCTTAAGTACTTGAGAAGAACTAACGATATGTTCTTGATCTTTGGAGGAGGATCAAAATTAAAGATAGAAGGATACATAGATTCAGACTTCATGATTGACATTGATGATAGAAAATCTACATCAGGGTATGTGTTCTTGTGCAATGGTGGTTCGGTAAATTGGAAGAGTTCCAAACAACCGATCATAGCAGATTCTACCATGGAAGCTGAGTACATTGCCGCCTCTGAAGCTGCAAAGGAAGCATTCTGGTACAAAAAGTTTGTTGAAGAGTTAGGAGTGATGTCATCAGATACCATCACACTCTACTGTGATAACAATGGCACCATAGCACTAGCTAAGGAGCCGAGGTCTCACCAAAAGTCCAAGCACATAGAGCGAAGATATCATCTGATCCGCGACTACCTCGAAAAAAAATATGTAGAGGTGCAGAGAGTAGACTCCATGATGAGAGCACAAAAGTGCGACCTACATGTCACTAAAATTAGTGTTATTGCTAACCGATAATAATAAATTCACTAGATTAATATTATATTTGGGTTTGACACAGTTATCATAAATTAGAGATAAAATGTACATTGAGTACAAATTTGACTTCAGAAGGATCCCTTCCCAGATCCGACCCGGTTGAAGATTAGGTCGGGTCCGAGTCGGGGTCGGGTCCGAAACGGGTCCAATTTCTTTGTGCTTTTGGGAAAGAATTTTGGGCAAATCTAATTTGACCATATCATAACTATGAGGTGCTGGGACTTGAAATACTTGCAATTGACCTCCAGTCAGAACAGATGACCCGTGACGAACTAAGTCCGTCTGTCTACAAGCCAAATTTCATATCACACTATTTTTGTTCTATATGACTAATTGGACGAAACTTGGTGTCTCCTAGCTCCCCTCTCAGGAGGGCAAAGAAAGTCCCAGACCTTCTTCCAAAATCCAACTTCTATGCCAGCCACCGTGCCAGCAGCCGGCGTTCTTCACGCGGTGAACATCCCGCCGTCCACGACTCCTCCCAAGCATCCGACTCCCCTTTCATCCCGGAATCCCAGCGGCCAGCCCCTCCTTCCAATGATCCCGCCTCATAGATCGCCTCCAAGCATCGCGTCCTTGAATGGCGTCTTCCCAGCGCGTACCCAACTTCCCTCACAGCCATCCATCCGCCCGTGAAGCCTGCCATCATCTTCTTCAACCTTCCGCGCATCCCTCACGCGATCAGCGCCCGTCCGCTTCTTTCCCCATTTCAAAAATCCTCCCAGCAAGGCGTGATCTCAGACACCATTTCCATCTTCTTCCGCCCGTTCCAGCCGCATTCGCACCATGATCGGCGGCCTCCCAGTGATCCCACAGCTCCCTCCATGGATCCCGCGCCCGTCCACCCTCTCCTTCCTCCCACGGATCACGCCATCATCCCGGATGGTCCAGCTCCATTCCGTCGATCCCGCGGCCCAAAGTTCGTGATCAACGTCCCAGCCGCCCGTGAAGCACCTCATCTCACCGTCCATGACACCTCCAAGCCTTCCTCCACGGCAGATCCACGTCATCCTCCCAGATTTCTAGTGATCCCGCGTGCATCAGCTCCCGATCCAGCCTCCTCCACCTCTGCTTCCGCCGTGATGCAGCCGTGATCCCGCACACGACCGCAGACCGCGCTCTACTCCTCTCCCGGGATCCATCGGTCTTCGGCGATCTATAAGAGGAGGATGGGAGGAGAAGAGAGGGGGGCGCTTGGTGGGAGGCCAAGGGCTAGTGGGATGGACGCCCAGAAAAAAAAAACAGAGCACACTCTGTTTTGAAGAAGAGAAGAATAAAAAAATTAGGGGGAGAGAAGAAAGAGGAGTTGTTTTGTTTTTCTTTCTTTGTTTTTATGTCTTATTTTGTTGAAGGGAGGAAGCATTAAGTTTCCATTCCTCATTTTATTTTTGTAATTGTCCTTTTATGCAATCCATTATTGTCATTTTCTTTCATGCAATCCCTGTTCTAAGTTCAAGTTAATTTCTAATTTTTTTATGCAATCTTTTATTTTTTTCTTTCATGCAATATATTTAAATCTTTTCTCATACAATCTATTCCAGTCTGCAATTTTCCTAGCATTGTTTTCATCCATTTTATGCCAAAGCTTTTCTTTGATTAGTTCAATATATAAATGCCTTTCGAATTTAAATACCTGTCTTTTAGTTAATTTCAATTAAAAAAATATTCTTCGGTAGACTAGAGAATCCATCAACATCCTCAAAATAATGTTTTCCTTTTATTAATCAAAAATTGATTTTTAATTCGAGTGAACGTTCTAATTTTTATGCAACTCCAATCGCCTCCCTGTGGATCGACTTCTTACGACCGCTATTCTTCGAGTAGAATAGATAAGAGTAAAATTAATTTAAACTTTGTTTGTCGGTTCTAACAATGATCTATTTAGCATATTTTTAGGTAAACAGAAATCGGACGAATACTCCACTAATAATGTGGCAGACCCATTCACTAAGCAGCTGAGTCAGTAGAAGACAGAAGCACATCTTGAGAAGATGGGGCTAAGGTATATGTCTGATTGGCTTTAGTGTAAGTGGAAGATTGTTAGGAATATGCCCTAGAAGCCAATTTGGCAGACGTATTGTAATTGTTCTAGAGGCATGAAATTTGTACTTGATCATTTTATTAATAAATAAAACAGGCATTTTGTTCATTCATGTTATTATGTGCCCATGAATCATCCTAGGAATTAATAAGATGATAACACATATTCCCAAGAGTTGAGAATTTAAGACATGTGTAATTAATAGTTAATTCCTAAATTGCTCCTGATCGATGGATCATCACGAAGGACGGTGATCGATCCGATGAGATTAGTGCACATATCACTTTCCTTGATGAACTAGTCTTAAGTCCACAGTGTGGTGACACTGGAGTGATTGTGCAAGTGCTTGTTAGAGAATAAGGGTACTGAGCGTGACCAAAGCAAGAAGTCACTTGGATGTCTATCCATTCGTCAGTGACTTACTTGATGCTGCAATTATATGACTAGTACTTAGACCTGCGATGCCTCAACTAATCACGGTGAGGTTGATGTAGTTTGACGAGCACATAAACATGAGCCCTAAGGGTTCTTGTGGTGCAGATTGGCTGCAGTAGGTTCGCTGTCGGATTAGGGTTGCATCTAGACGGGATCTATAGATGAGAGCACAAAAGTGCAATCATCGTACCATCTTAATTAGTATTATAGTTAATCATTAATGATAAATTAATTAATTAATGTTGTATTTGTGTTTAAGTGCAAGTAATCCAGGAAACCCAATAACATTGGATTTGAGCCCAATGCCCGGCAGCCCGAGCTCAACAAATTCCCCAGCTTCCATGCATGCATGAAATCCCGACCGACCACATCCTTCCAAATCAGTCTCCGCGTATCTCATCCCGTGAGAACGCGAGCCCAAGCATCAAGTCACAATGAGCATCTCATGCGATCTCCAGCTTCATCAAGGGAGAAGAAATGGTCCCACAATCAATCGAGCCGTGCCAGCATCCCATCCGAAACTCCAGCCTCCCATTTCCTCTGTTTCCCAGCCATCAAGGAGCCACCTCACAGATTGCGTCCAAACCCCGGATCACGCCATCATCTCGTCCGGCCTCCTCCGCATCCAAGCTTCCGTGCTAGCTCTTCCGAATCCCCTTTCATCCTGGAATCCCAGCGGCCAGCCCCTCCTTCCCGTGATCCCACCTCACAGATCGCCCCCAAGCACCGCGTCCGTGAATGGCGTTTTCCCAGCGCGTCCCTAACTTCCCTCACAGCCATCCATCCGCCCGTGAAGCATCCGTGTCTTTCCCGGAGTCCCAACTGCAATCTCCCAGCGCCCATCAAGCCATGATCGGCTCCTCCGATCGATCCCGCGGCCAGCCCTTCATCCGAGTCACCTCCGCGCTCCACGCAGCCATTCGTCCTCCTCCCAGCTCCTCTTCTCCTGTCCGTATCTAGCTCCACGAATCAAGCGTTCGTTACCCCTCCATCAGGGGATCCATCGCTGGCCAAACAAGGATGGGCAACCTATTTAAGGGAGGAGAAAGGAAGAAGGAGGGGATCTCTCGGTGCGGGGTGGAGGCCAAGTAACAAGGGAGGTCGGCTGGTTCAAGAAGGAACAGGGGAGAGGGCTCGGTTTGGGAGAGAAGAAAGAAAAAAAAAGAAACAGAGCATGGCTCTGTTTTGTGAAAAGAAAGAATAAAAAATAGGAGAGAGGGAAAAGGGGAGTTTTCTTGTTTTTCTTCCTTTATTTTTATGTTTTATTTTGTAGAAGAAGGAAGCATTAGGCTTCCAATCTTCATTTTACTTTTGTACTTGTTCTTTTATGCAATCCATTAATTTTTCTTTTATGCAATTCATGTTTTAGGTTAAATTTAATTCCTGCAGTTTATTTTATGCATTCAAGAATTCTTATTTTAGTTGCAATATATGAAATTTTCTTTCATGCAGTTTATGTTCTAGGCTTCAATCTTCCTAAGCACTATTTTCATCCATGCCAAAGTTTTCCTTTGAATAGTTAAATATTTTATTAAATTTATAAATGCTCTTCTATTCCAAGTATTTATCTTTTCGTTATTTTCAAATGGAAAACCTTCTCTGGTAGACTAAAGAATCATTTAACATCCTCAAAGTAATGTTTTTCTTCTATCATTCAAAAATCGATTTCGAATCTGAGGGAACGTTTTAATTTTTATGCAACTCCAATCGCCTCCCTATGGATCGACCTCTTACGACCACTATTCTTCGAGTAGAACAGGTAAGAGTATAATTATTTTAAACTTTATTTGTCGGTTCTAACAACGTTTTAATTTTGTTGTCCGATTCCTGTTTACTTAAAAATACGCTAAACAGATCGTTGTTAGAACCGACAAACAAAGTTTAAAATAATTCTACTCTTACATGTTCTACTCGAAGAATAGTGGTCGTAAGAGGTCGATCCACAGGAGGCGATTGGAGTTGCATAAAAATTAAAACGTTCACTCGGATTCGAAATCGATTTTTGAATGATAGAAGAAAAACATTATTTTGAGGATGTTGATGGGTTCTCTAGTCTACTGGAGAATATTTTTTAATTGAAATTAACTAAAAGACAGTTATTTAAATTCGAAAAGCATTTATATATTTAACTAATCAAAGAAAAGCTTTGGCATAAATTAAAATGGATAAAAACAAGAAGATTGAAGTGAGCACAAATTGCATAAAGGAAGATTTAATGTATTGCATAAAAAGAAAAATTAAACGATTGCATAAAGAAAACAGAAATTAAACTGAACCTAGAACAAGGATTGCATTAAAGAGAAATGATAGATTTTATAAAAATAAATAGATTACAAAGGTAGAAATGAAGATTGGTACCTTGATGCTGCCTTTCTTCTGCAAATAAAATAAAGAAAAGAAAGAAATAACAAAAATCAAAGAAAACTTCTTCCTCTTGGTGGAACATAAAATACTATTTTTTCTTTTTCTTTTCTTCCCAAACCGATGGCCTCTTCCCCTCTGTTCTTTGGCTCCACCACCCAGCTCTATTCTCCCTCTCGTTCTCCCCTTCTTATAGATCGCCAGAGCATGGAGAGGAGGAGAAACGGGCGCGGGATCTCGGAAGGTGGATCCGGATGAAGAGCGCCGTGGGTCTTCATTATTTGGTGAAGTACGGATGCGGTGGAGCTGGGATTAGATCACGGCTGCATCGTGGGTGGAAGCAGAGGCAGAGGAGCTGCAGACGGAGAAGGAAATAGCTGGATCACGGCCGGGCTGCTGGGATTTCGAATCCGGCTCGGACGCGATGCTGGGAGGATGTGGAAGAGATGAAGGCATGTGGGATCGCCGGGAGGAATGCTTCACGGATGGAAGAAGATGGATCTTCTTCTTTGGCCCACGGACGGATGCGGGATTCATGATGAACGCGGACGGGCGCTGGAGGAGACGGACGCGGAAGAAATGGATCACGGGCTCGCTGGGCGGATTGCGGAGGAGGGGGTCGGTGATTCGTGGGTTTCCTCCTTTGGATCATGGAATGATGGGAGCATGGAGATGGGAGGCGAGACGGGCTGATCCTGGGAATCCAAAATGGGCGCACGGCTGAGGAACTGGGACGAGTGGCCATGGGAGGCTTGGATCACGGGAGAGGGGCTAGCTTCACAGCTCGTTGCAGACGGCTGGAGACGCGCGGTGGATCATGGAGGATGTGGAAGGAGCTGGGAATCCGGAAGAGGGGAGAATGTGGATCCGGTGGATGGGAAGGGTGATTCACGGATCACAGGATGAAAGGAGATGCGGGCTGAGGAGGAGGAGGCTGCTGTGAATCCGATCACGGTTTGGAGCTAAAAAGATGGACGGCTGCGATGATGGCGTGATCCGTGGGATGCTAGGAGGACTCGTTGAAGATGCGGATGGAATGGATTGACCCGGACGCTTGGGAGAAGCGTTTTGAATGCCGTTGTTGGGAGCTTGCTGGGTCGGAGGAGAAGCGTGGGATCATGGACGGACGCGCGATCATCTAGGACGTTGATCACGGAAGAGCGAGCGGGACCTGATGTGGAAGGGAAGATGCTGGCATACTGGCTGGCACGGGCTGGAATCACAGTTGAGCTCAAACCCAATGTTATTGGGTTTCTTGGATTACTTGCATCAAACACAAATATAACGTTAATTAGTTAATTTTATTATTAATGATTAGCTATAATACTAATTAAAATGGTCTAACGATTGCACTTTTGTGCTCTCATCACACCCTCCAACCAGCTTATTGCTAGTCTCTAGCAATTTAGTGCAGAAATGAGAGTGCAAAAGTATTAATTATTATATATATACATGAACTAAGATAAATACTCACTTTTGTAGAGCATTACGATTGCACTTAGCACGTGCAACAAGCCTTTAAACTCCTAGGTTACCCTAGTGGACGAGTGTTGTCTCGTGAGAGTTTGCAGTGAAGTTACCCACAAACTTCATTAGTCAGGAATTTCCAAATTTTTTTTTTTCATAATAGGGTGTTCATCACACATATAACTTTAAATTATCCAGAAGATTAAAAGTATTCATATTAGTTGCAAGTTTACATACTCCACTATTCATGTGCTTACGTGTAGGTACTAAATCGTTTTCTATTATGTTAGCAGAAGACAGGTGGGACGAAAACTCAAGCTAGAACTGCTATCATATTTCTCAACTCAAAGCTATTGTCAAAGCAATTCCTAGTTTATACAACCAAAAAAGATTAGATCTTGAGTTAAAAATTTGAAATCCCTTCTCTTTTTTTTTCAAATCTTTTTAGGCAGAAAAATCAAAAATATTCTCATAAAGAAGAAAATAAAACGAGTTTATTTTAAATCTTCTCACTGAGTAACCGGACCTCTTGTTTGGCAAGCAGCGAGTGTTCGCGTAAAAAGATGATGATAACTGAGATTAAACTCTGAGTGACTAATTTGGCCTTGGAGCCTAGTTGACTTGTGTTATTAAGCCTGTTAGGATGTCTTTACACCTAGTGCCCTGAGCCATCTGGATCGAGAGTCATTAGCCTAACACTCTGTTGCCCAAGGAGACAACCCAAGAGGGAGGGTGAATTGGGTTTTGATTAATTCTCGACCAATTAAAACTTGATTAGTAAATAATTAAATCTAATGCAAGTAGGTTAATTAAGCTACTTGATGAGGAGATTGGAAGAGACAAATAGCCAATGCAAACACAAGGAAATTTTATAGTGGTTCGGAGCCAACCCTTGCTCCTACGTCCACTCTCCAAGCTTCACTTGGGAGTTCACTATAATTCCTTGGATTACAGCCGATTGTTTTACAAGCTCACAACCCAACTTGTTGTTTTCGTGAGATCACAACAAACTCGGTCGGTTTTCACAGGCTCACCGACTAGAACCACCCGATTGTTTTTCCGGGATCACAATCAAACCCTTACACCGTTGGTTTTAACTTTGGCTCACAAACAAACCTTACAACCCTTGATTCAATCTCCTAATTGAATCAAGTAAGAAAACAGTTTGGGAAAAGATACAAGGAAAGCTTCTTAAAAAGTAAATATGAATCAATATGAATAGAGTAAAGTTAAAAGCCCTCAAACAGATTTTGGAAGAGGAAGAAAGGGCTTCTCGAACTTTGAGTCTCCTCTTTAAGTGCACTGAAGATTTGATGTCAGAAGAAGAGCCTTGAATGCGAAGGAGAGACTTCTAGGAATGTATTGAATGCGTTTCTTCCTTCTTTTGCTTGTCGTTTCTCTCAATGGATACTTGGTAGTCGGAAACCACTTAATGCACAGATGGAGTAACTCTCTTCTTGTCTACTACTATTCACTCTGGCTATTTAAATAGTTCCTTTTAAAAAATAGCCGTTAGACACTGACTTATAGCCGTTCTGCACAGTCTGCACCTTCTGACAATGTATCCGTTGGTGTTGGAGTCGACTCGCTCGATCTGGAGTCGACTCGGCTGTTGCGGGAGTCGACTAATGCTTTACTGAAGACGACTCGTCCACTGTTCAGGATTTGATTTAAAGTGCCGTCCCAACCTGAAGTCGACTTGGTCGTTGCTGGAGTCGACTCGCCAAGATCTAGAAATGACTCGGCATTTTGGAGACGCCTCGTTCTCAGAATTCTAGAGATCTATTTTTCTGCATTTCTCTCTCGAGTCGACTCGGATCCTCTTGGAGTCGACTCGACTCTTAGGGCCCGAAAAATCGATCCTCTGTCTGTTGATCTGAGCTGCCTCGGAGTCGACTCGCACTTTGTTGGGGTCGACTCGGTTGACTTGGGGTCGACTCTCGAATTCTCGAAGTCGACTCGTTCACAGGGTCACTGAGTTTGGTTTTCTACCTTTCAGTCCGCTTTTCTCTGAGAGTCGACTCTGGTATGATTAGGAGTCGACTCGCCAAATGTTGGAGTCGACTCGCATCCTTCTGGAGTCGACTCGGTAACAGGGTCTAGAAAATACTTCTCTGTCTTTCTGTCTGTTACTCCTTGGAGTTGACTCGGATCTGTAGAGAGTCGACTCGTCAAGTATCGGAGTCGACTCAAAATCTTCGGAGTCGACTCGGTGATAGGGCCTAAAATTCATCTTTCTGTCCTTCTGTCTGTTCTCAGTCGGAGTCGACTCGTAGTGTACCGAAGTTGACTCGAGATTATGCCAGAACCTTTGAAACACTTAGAGTCGACTCGCAATCTTTCGGAGTCGACTCGAGCTTCAGACTTTGGCTCAATTGTGTTCAACACTTAGCCAAAATACTTTGAACCAAGGCTCGATGCTCTTAAAGATAAATTCACATATATTCGCCTGAAACACTAGATTGAATTCATTAGTACAACATGAAATATACTCAAATGTTTTGAGCTCATCAAAATCAAATAGGGGTATAATCAATCACTCAACAATCTTCCCCTTTTTGATGATGACAAAATATTGAGTATTTGTAAAGTGAATTGCTCAACCAAGAGGTGATTTATAGTAAAGTTTTGAAATGAATTCAAATGTCTAGTTATTTAATTTATCTAAAATTAAAAGGTATGAATCAGTAAATTCTGAAATTAAAGTTTTCCTTTTCATTTGGAATTATATAACCTTCAAATCATGCAATCAATTGTTTGGCTTATATGTGTTTAATGAATTTGCTTTCTTAAGATTTCAGATTCTCCCCCTCAACATGTGCATTCAATTTTGTTGAAGTTTTCTGAATTTACTTTTAATGTTTTAAAACTTTTGAGCTTAAATTCTTACTTTCAGAGGAAAAATCTAACAATTTGTTCTTGAGTATGATTCAACTAAACTTCGAATATCCCTTGAATAGATTCTGGAGATTACTCCTTGAGAAGCCCCAACAGAGAGATAATGAGCCTCGAGGTATTGAATCCACTAAGAACAAATTATATTTTGCTTTAAGGATTTTCTTTTGTTTAGTGATTCCCTTTCCATTTCAATTCATCATATTTTCTCCCCCTTTTTGTCATCATGGCAAAAAAGCATATAAACACAGGAAAGAAAAAAAAATAACAAGTCAAATTGCACAGTTTTTTGAAAGAAAATTTCTATTCATTGTATTAAAGTCAAGATTGAGTACAAAAGTGAATACATATCAGAAAAGTCCTCAAGGGACTGTACATCATAAAATCAAAAATACACTAGGGTCGTCTAGTAGTGGAGGATGTGGCTCCCCTGCTCTGTCTAGCATGTTGCATGAGCAAGCTTATCCCCTCAGATAGATTCCCTAGTTGTGCGATGATCTTCGAGGTGGCCTTAGATTGTATCTCAGTTAGCTGGGTCACACTCTCCTGAATAGTGTCAAGCTTGAAGATTAAGGCATTTGCAAGCCTTTCCGCACCTTGACTCTGGCTACCCAACTCTTCTCTGATGTTGTCTCGCATCTTCCTCGTGTCATCCTTTATGTCGCTAAGGCTCTAATATTGACCCTGGACTAGGCTCCTTATGTTGGACATTTCCTCCTTAAGGTCTACTATCATCTTGGATACCGCTGCTGTGGAGGGAATGATGTCAATGGAGGGAGCATCAAGTGGACCTCGCAGCTCTCTCAATATGTCATCTCTCAGCTTCCTCACTATCTCCTCTCTCATCTCCCGGAGCTGCTTAGTGCTGATCCGGACTTCTAGGGGTTGCTGAGATGGTGGAGCTGTAGATGGTCTAGCTGAAGTGGATGGTCCAGCTGAAGTGGATGGGAATGAGGGACCAGAAGTGGATGGAAAAGTGGGAGGAGCTGTGTAGTGGTCCTGGTCATGGTCAAGGCTAGGTGAATGGTGAGTAGTGGGGTCAGATGGTGTGGATGAAGATGTTTTCCTAACCCAGACATCCTCTACTTTATGGAATCCCATTATGTCGAGAGTCCCCTCACCCATATGATCACTGAACCTGAGGGAGCTTGTGGGTTCTCTCTCAAGGATAGGGACCTCTAATTCCCTAAAGATAAGTGTAAAGAGCATACCGTAGGGAAGACTTAGCCTAGGCTTATCTAAGGGTTCATAGAGATACCTATAGATTAGCTTTGGAAAGTTTAGGAAAATATCATGTAGAATGTAGAACATCAATGCTAGGTCCTTTTCTGAGACAAAGTCAAACCGACCAGTCTTAGAAAAAAGGGTCCTAGATATGATGCTCAGGAGGAGTCGCATTTCAGCCGAAAGCTGATTTGCAGACACCTCCTCTATAGAGGATTGGGGTGGTCTCCCTAAAATAGCCGTAAGGGCCTCTGTCCTGTCTGTGGGATGTGTGGGAGCAATCCTCTCTTAGGAGAGATGGAGGACTCGAGCAATGAAGTCCTCCGAAATGAGAATAGGGACACCTGCTACAGTCCCTTGGATACCACCGTCACCCCATGTGACGGTCTCGTAGAATTTCCTAACTAACCCTGGGTATGTAGGGAGGTCAAGTGAACAAAAGTACTCTAAGCCCTGGGCCCTAAGACGATGCCCTAAGGTGAACCCTTTCCGGGAGAGGAAGTCAAAGTTGACTTTCCTCCCGGTATAGACAGCCCTCCCGGTGCACGGACGCGAGGGAACCGGCCTAGGCGGAGAAGAAACCGGAGGTGTTGGCCTCACGAGTTCGTTCCGTATCTTGGACCGTCTCTTGGCGCCGCTCGCGGTGAGAGGTTTCTTCCGGCTCGGGACAACGGCTTTTCTAGGCATTTTGACCTAAAATTGAGGGAAGGACAAGAGAAAATGGGAGAAAACACGAGAGAAAGGGCCGAAAATGGGTCGGGGACGATGTAGGAGACGACTCTAGGGCTTTTGAACAGTGGCGGCTGAAAATAGAAGTGGAGAAAAAGATATTTCACTTAGGGTTAAAAGTCGGATTTCCGATCTCGAGTCGACTCCTGATCATACGCGAGTCGACTCGACCTAGAGTCGACTCCTAAACATGTGCGAGTCGACGCGCACACGAGCCGACCCTAAAATCTATTCGAGTCGACTCGAACTCTGGCACATAACCAAAAACTCAGTTAATTCCATGCCAATGGAGAGAGATATGGAAATCTTTAGAACTTAAGGAATGATTTGATGACCATAGACGAGAAATCCTATATCCAACATAAGCTAATCATCAAAATCAATGAATTATAGGAGAGTATCACAAGAATGGATCAATCACTCCTAATCCTCTTCTAAGAATACAAAATCGATCTTCAGTTAAGGATTTTATGAATATATCAGCAAGTTGATCATCAGTGCAAACAAATTCAAGCATCACATCACCATTTAACACATGATCTCTTATGAAGTGATGTTTTATCTCAATATGTTTAGTTCTTGAGTGTTGAATTGGATTTTTAGTTAGATTTATGGTACTTGTATTATCACAATTTATGGGAATCTTATCTTGTTTAATGCCATAATTCTCAAGTTGTTGCTTGATCCATAAAATTTGAGCACAACAACTCCCGGCAGCAACATATTCGGCTTCAGCCATAGATAGTGCAACCGAGTTTTGTTTCTTGCTAAACCATGAAATTAAGTTTTCTTCTAAAAATTGACAAGATCCGCTGGTGCTTTTTCTATCAAGTTTACAACCAGCGAAGTCTGAATCAGTGTACCCTATTAAGTTTATGCTTGATTCTTTAGAGTACCATAAATCTATATTTTTTGTTCCTATTAGATATTTAAAAATTCTCTTAACTAGAATTAGGTGTGATTCCTTAGGATTAGATTGATATCTAGCACACATGCATACACTAAACATGATATCAGGTCTACTTGCTGTAAGATATAATAAAGATCCTATAATACCTCTATACAACTTTTGATCTACTGATCTACCTGATTCATCTTTGTCTAGTTTGCATGATGAGCTCATGGGAGTGCCAATTGACTTCTTTCCATCCATATCAAACTTCTTTAGCATTTTCTTGATGTATTTAGCTTGATTGATGAAAATCCCTCCCTTGGATTGTTTGATTTGAAGTCCGAGGAAGTAGTTCAATTCCTCCATCATGCTCATCTCAAATTCACTCGGCATTAATTTAGCAAACTCTTCGTAAAGACGATTGTTAGTAGCACCGAAAATAATATCATCTACATAAATCTGCACTACTAACATATTTTTGTTTTCCTTTTTCAAAAATAGAATTGTATCAACATTTCCTCTAGAAAATTCATGGTCTAATAGAAATTTGCTAAGTCTTTCATACCATGCTCTAGGGGCTTGTTTTAGACCATAAAGTGCTTTATTTAGTTTAAAAACATGATTGGGGTATTGATGATTCTCAAAATTAGGAGGTTGTTCTACATCTCCTCATTAATATACCCATTCAAGAAGGCACTTTTTACATCCAATTGGAATAATTTAAAATCTTTGTAACATGCAAATGCTAGTAACAATCTAATTGCCTCAAGTCTAGCTACAGGAGTAAAAGTCTCATCAAAGTCTATACCTTCTTCTTGATTATAGCCCTTTGCTACTAGTCTAGCCTTGTTCCTAACCACAACTCCATTTTCATCAAGTTTATTTTTGTATATCCATTTAGTTCCTATTATTGAGTATTCAGTGGGTCTTTCAACTAAGTTCCATACTTTATTTCTTGTAAATTGGTTAAGTTCCTCTTGCATAGCATTTATCCAATTTACATCACTTTCAGTTTCTTCAATGTTTTTAGGTTCTAAATGTGAAACAAATGCAAGATGATTATTTAAGTTTCTAAGAGAGGCTCTAGTTCTAACAGGTTGAGATGGATCATCTAAGATTAACTCTTTAGGGTGACCGTGAGCATACCTCCAAGCCTGTGTAAGCCCATGTTCGGCAATTACATCTTGGCTTGTTGTAGTTTCTTCAACTTGCTTAGGTTCATCCTCTTGTAGAGTCATGTGATCCATCTTTTCTTCAATTATTCCTGCATCATCATCAAATACTACTCTCTTGCTGAAGGAAGCATCATTAGACTCATCAAAAACAACATGGATGGATTCTTCAATAACAAGGGTTCTTTTGTTGAAGACTCTATAAGCCTTACTTGATGTAGAATATCCCAAAAAGATACCTTCATCAGATTTGGAATCAAATTTACCTAAGTTATCTTTGCCATTATTATGAATGAAACACCTACATCCAAACACATGAAAGTAGTTTACTTTGGGCTTTCTATCTCTCCCAAGTTCGTAAGGTGTTTTCTTTATAATTGGTCTTAATAGAACTCTATTTAATATATGACATGATGTGTTAATGGCTTCTCCCCAAAAATACTTTGGGAGGTCACTTTCACACAACATGGTCCTAGCCATTTTCTCTAGGGTTCTATTTTTTCTTTCCACAACTCCATTTTGTTGTGGTGTCCTAGGTGCAGAGAAATTATGAGTTATTCCCTTTTTACAACAGAATTCATCAAATAGATGATTTTCAAATTCCGTTCCATGATCACTCCTAGTAGCTATAACTGAAGCATTTCTTGAGTTAGTTACTTCCTTATGAATTTTCTTAAATACTGAAAATGCTTCATCTTTATGGGCTAAAAATATGACCCATGTGTATATAGAAAAATCATCTACAATGACAAGGCCATACTTGTTTCCACCAAGGCTTGTGGTTCTAGTTGGTCCAAAAAGATCCATATGAAGTAGTTCAAGGGGTCTAATAGTAGAGACACAATTTATGGATTTAAAGAAACTTTTAGATTGTTTGCCATATTGACATGCTTCACAAATTTTATTTTTCTCAAATTTTAGCTTTGGCAAACCAATCACAGAATCTCTTTTAACTAATTTTGATATTGTATCCATACTTGCATGACCTAATTTACGGTGCCATAACCAACTTGCATCATTGACTTTAGACTCACTAGCTACTAAGCAACGGCTATATTTGGCGAGATCTTCAAGATCTACTACATAAACATTGCCACGTCTTATTCATTTGAATACTAAGCTATTGTCAATTGAGTTGGTTATGATGCATAAAGATGGCTTAAACAGAATATCAAAACCTCTATCACATAATTGACTAACGCTAAGTAAGTTATGCTTAAGACCATCTACAAACCGTACATTATCAACAAAGGTTGAAGGGATGATTTGTATTTTACCTATACCAATGATGTGACCTTGGTTGTTGTCTCCAAAAGTCACCGCACCTCCCTTTTTAGGCTCTAGGGTGAAGAATTGCTCCTTGTCACCCGTCATGTGTCTTGAGCAACCACTATCCAAGTAGCAACAGTGTTTGTTGACCTTAGCTGCAAGACACTCCTACACAAGAAAATCATACAGTTTTAGGTATCCAAGTTTTCTTGGATCCTTCAAGGTTAGTAATGTTAGTTCCTTTTGAAATCCAAATCTTTTTAATCTTTCTTTTAACTTCAGTTTTTTTGTGATTATGTACTTTTGCTATATGTCCTACTTTACCACAACAAAAACAAGTTACATTTTTTGTTTTACTTTTTCCGGCTTTTACAAAAAAGTTTTTAAGAAATTTTTGCTTGTTGTTAGGCTTATACCCTAAACCGGCTTTATTAAATACTGCTCTTTGACTATTAAGAATCATTTCTAGTTTTTCAGAACTAAAGGTAAATTTCTCAACTATAGGTTTATATTTTTCAAGTTCTTTTGTTAAGTTCAGTTTTTCAGTTTTTAGTAAATTTAGATCTTTTGTAAGGTTATCTTTTAGAGTTCAGTTACTATTTTTAAGTTCTAAAACTTCCTTAGTTAGTCTTTCGTTATTTTTAATTAAAGTATTAGTTTTTTGAGTTAGCAATTGGTTGCTTGTTTTAAGTTCTAAGTTTTTTTTGATGATAGAGTCCTTATCCTTAATTAATTTATCGTACTTTTGAGTGTAAGATTGTTAGTTAGCTTCAATTTTTTATTTTTAAGGTTTATTGTCTTATATTCATCCATTAGTTCATTAAAAGCATCATACAATTCATCAAAAGTAAAATCTAAATGTGTTTCAGATATTACCTCATTTTCGTTCGCCATAAAACAAAGATTTGCTTTTTCTTCTTATTCCTCATCCGATGATGATGATGATTGATCGGAGTCTGTCAAAGTGGAGACAAGAGCTTTCTTCTTCTTGTATTTGCTGCCCTTCTTCAGCAGGGGACAGTCGATTCTGAAATGTTCCGGCTTCTTGCATTCATAGCATCCGATTCCCTCGCTTTTCCTTTCTTTATCCTTGTTGTAGGAACTTGAGGAACCTCTATTCTGATGAAAGGACTTCTTCCGGTTGATGAATCTTCTGAACTTTCGCACGAGAAGAGCTTCATCTTCATCTCCCTCATTGTCTTCTTCTTCACTGCTGCTACTGCAAGAGGGATCCTTGTTAGAAGAAGTAGACTTAAGGACAATTATCTTTTTCTTGTGGGAGGACTCTTCTTCACTGTGTTGCTTCATAGTGAGCTCATGCGTCATCAAAGATCCAAGGAGCTCCTCGGGTGGCAGCTTGTTCACATCTTTAGCTTCTTGGATCACCGTTACCTTGGCTTTCCATGACCTTGGTAAAGATCGAAGAATTTTCCTGACAATGTCACTATTAGTATAACTTTTGCCAAGACTTTTTAAGCCATTGACAATATCAGTAAATCTAATGAACATGCAAGTGATGGTTTCATTAGATTCCATTTTAAACAGTTCATACTTATGAACTAGCATGTTTATTTTAAATTCCTTGACTTGATTCGTACCCTCATGGGTCACTTCAAGTCTATCCCATATCTTTTTTGCAGAATTGCAAGTAGAGATTCTATTGAATTCATTATGGTCTAAGGCACAATAAAGTACATTCATTGCTTTGGCATTTAGTTGTGCCTTCCTTCCATCACTATCATCCCAATCTTTTTCAAGCTTGGGTATAGTAATGTTATCTACATAGATAGAGGGAATATATGGTCCATTAACTATGATGCTCCAAACATCATAGTCTTGGACTTGGATAAATATCCTCATTCTAGCCTTCCAATAGGTGTAGTTAGTTCCATTGAAAAATGGAGGCCTATTGGTAGATTGCCCCTCACTAAGAGAAGATCCAAAAGGGGTTGTCATTTTAATCTTTTACTCTTTTAATATAAGAGCTCCGGCTCTGATACCACTTGTTGCCCAAGGAGACAACCCAAGAAGGGGGATGAATTGGGTTTTGATTAATTCTCGACCAATTAAAACTTGATTAGTAAATAATTAAAGAAGAGAGGGGAAGAGGCCATCGGTTTGGAAAAGAAGAGAGAAAGAAAAATAGAGGAAGCTCTGTTTTGGGGAAGAAAAGAAAAAGAAAAAAATAGTATTTTATGTTCCACCAAGAGGAAGAAGTTTTCTTTGATTTTTGTTATTTCTTTCTTTTCTTCATTTTATTTGCAGAAGAAAGGCAGCATCAAGCTACCAATCTTCATTTCTACCTTTGTAATCAATTTATTTTTATAAAATCTATCATTTCTCTTTCATGCAATCCTTGTTCTAGGTTCAGTTTAATTTTTGTTTTCTTTATGCAATCGTTTAATTTTTTTTTATGCAATACATTAAATCTTTCTTTATGCAATTTGTGTTCACTTCAATCTTCTTGTTTTCATCCATTTTAATTTATGCCAAAACTTTTCTTTGATTAGTTAAATATATAAATGCTTTTCGAATTTAAATACCTGTCTTTTAGTTAATTTCAATTAAAAAACATTCTCCGGTAGACTAGAGAATCCATCAACATCCTCAAAATAATATTTTTCTTCTATCATTCAAAAATTGATTTCGAATCCGAGTGAACGTTTTAATTTTTATGCAACTCCAATCGCCTCCTTGTGGATCGACCTCTTACAACCACTATTCTTCGAGTAGAAAAGGCAAGAGTAGAATTAAATTAAACTTTGTTTGTCGGTTCTAACAACGATCTGTTTAGCGTATTTTTAAGTAAACAGGAATCGGACTTCTACAACTAGTATCTTTTCATTGAATATTCTATATGCATTGCTTAAAGAGTAATATCCAAAGAAATACTTGTTTTATCAGATTTGGCATATATTTCATTCTTGAGAACATAATATGTATAACTGAAAAACATGAAGGTATGCAACATTTGATTTTCTGTTTTTCATGAGTTCACATGGGGTTTTCTTTAAAAATAGATTTAATAGAAATCTTATAATATGACAAGCTGTGATGATAGTTGCTATCACAAAGCATTGTCCTTACACAACAAAGGTTCTATTTTTTTTATATATATTTTTATAACCCCTATATGCAATAGTGTTCTTGGTGCAAGCACAATTGTATTCAATACCATTTTATCAACAAATTGGTTTTCAAAGCTGTGCCATGAATTTTCACAGTTTGCAAACCTTTTTCATTTGAAACCTTTTGTAAGTTTGTGCCAAAACAGAAAATATTTCAATTTAAGTGCCAAGAATAAAACCAACATTAGCTTTAAGAAATCATCCATAATTACAAAATTAGAGAGCTTATCTCCTAGGTTCACAATCCTAGAGATCCAAATAAGTTCTTATGGAGAATTTCCAACGGCTAAAAGGTGGAAACAATGTTTTCAAATTTAGAAATGATTCTAGTTTATTTTTCTAGATGACATACATAGCAAACTTTGACCTTGCGAAAATTAATCTAAGTGAACCAATGACAAGGTCTTTTGAGATTAAGTCCATACTAGTATGAGTTGATTTTATATGCCAAAAGTGGTTTCTTTAATCTTGGTATTCATAGTGCATATATTTAAAGGCATACCAAGTATACATTCTCATGTCTATGATCAATAAGATAATACCATTGATAAAAACTCTCAATCAAGCATATAGAGAATTCATAGAGTTATTCTTAATAAATTGATTAATCATTTAGCAACTTATCCAGCAGTAAGTAAGGCATACTATAAAATGAAGTGATTTGATTATATTTTTTTTAAAAAAATATTACCTATATCACAAAATTGATTAATACCTCCAATTTATGTTTTAATTAGATACTAAGGCAAAGAGAATGATGAGATGCAAGGATTACTAATTTCATTATTCTTTTCATTTCAATTATTTTTCTAAAGTATATTTTAAGTTTCATTCTTTAATATATGTCTAGAGCACCCAATTTCTAAATTAGCATCTTTTGTTGGAGCCTTGAGTGCTAGATACACCTACAGAAAATATTCAGATTTTCAACTTAGGAACCCAAGCTCTTTTGGGTCCTTGTAGGTTAGCTATTATTGTTCCTTTTGGAACCCATATTTTCTTAATGGCTATTTTGTCCATAGGCTTGCAGATTTTAGAATTATAAGGAATGTATTTTTGCATACTCTTATTAAATTTAACAAACATCGATTTAATATAAGTAGATGATGGATTTTTAATTTTCTGTTTTTGTTCATTAGGTTCATTAGATAAATTAGAATCCGTTTTAGGATAGATAGTGGAGGATTTAACACATATATCATTAAGGGATTTTTGTGTGTACCAAGATTGATATCCTAATCTAGCCTTTTCAAATTCAGCTCTTTGATTATTTATCATTAAGTTCAGTTTTTCAGAGCTGATAGTAAATTTTTCAACTATAGGCTTAAATTTGTTAACTTCTTTAGTTAGCCTTTCATTGTCTTCTGAAAGTAATTTATTATTTTTCTGAGTTATATCATAGCTTTCAGCAAGAGATAGATTTTTCTGATTTAGCTTTTTATTCTTTAAACTAAGCTTCTTATATTCTAAGTATAAATCAGAAAAAGCATCATGAAGTTCATCAAATGTAAAATCAGATAGAGCTTCAGTATGTACTTGATTTTTGAATGAGAAATCACTTTGTGTTCGAGTACATACCTCATCTTCATGTGCTACAAAGCATAGATTTTCAGTTTCAGTTTGATGCTCTTCTTCTTCGGAACTAGTTTCAAATTCACTAGAAACGTTAGTGCATTCATATTTAACTTCAAGCATATTCCATATTTCCTTAGCAGTTATGCAAAAAAATATGCTATTAAGTTCACTATCATCCAATGCACAATATAGAATATTCATGGCTTTTGCATTTTGCTGAGCCCTTTCTTTATCATGATTAGTATTTGTGTGTAGCCCATTGACTATGATACTCCATAAATCGTAGTCATGTGCTTGAATGAAAATGCGCATGCGTGCTTTCCAATATGTGTAGTTTATACCATCAAATAGTGGAGGTCTATCAATTAATTGTCCCTCACTCATAGAACATCCCACTTGGGTTGTCATGATCTTTAACTCTTAATTGTGAGATCAATGAGTACTATTAGAGCACCTTGCTCTGATACCACTTGTTGCCCAAGGTGACAAGCCAAGAGGGGGGGGGGGTGAATTGGTTTCTTCTAAATTTTGGTGCTTTAAACGTTTTCTTAATTAAGTGCGGTGGATGCTTCCTTAAACTTTTTGAATAATTTAAACTAGTGCAAAGATAGAAGATGATGCAAGAATAAACGTAAACACAAGCACAACACAAACACAACAATATATAGTGGTTCGGTGCTCTCCTTAGCACCTACGTCCACTCCCCAAGCGTCCCCTTGGGAATTCACTATAATCCCGCGGATTACAGTTGGATTGTTTTCCGGGCTCACAATCCAAAAACCTTTGTTGGTTTTACGGGCTCACCAACGAACCTATACACTTTGGTTTTCCGGGTTCACCAAAAACCTTTGTTGGTTTTGCGGGCTCACCAACTAACCTTTACACTTTGGTTTTCCGGGTTCACCAAAAACCTTTGTTGGTTTTGCGGGCTAACCAACGAACCTTTACAAAATGTTTGACAAACAAAAAGAAAAGATTCAAACTCCTAAATGAGCATATGAAACAATATAAACTACAAAGAAGAGTTAGAAAGTATTTATCGCTTTGAAGTGGCTTTGCTCTTCTTTGTCAAGGATGCTTCACTCTTCAGGGGGGATGGAGCTCTTGATGCCTCTTTGAATCTGCTCAATCCCTTTCTTTGATTCTTGAATGAAGCTCTTGATGAAGAAGATTAGGGCACTTTTGTGTTCTTGAGTACTCTTTGATATTCCTTTCAAAAGTTATTCTCTCTGATGAATAGTGCCCCTTTAAATAGCTTCCCACCTTCTTTGGTCAAGCCCCAATGGTTAGAATTCAAAAACTAGCCGTTACTGACATTGGGAAGGACAAAAAGTACATCTGCAGAACTAGCCGTTACTGTTCAGCCCGTATTTGGGTCGGCTCAACCTGTCTTTGGGTCGACCCAACTTTGCCTTGGGTCGACTCAAACATTCCTTGGGTCGACCCTCTCAGAGAACACAGAAACTTTGATTTCAGCCTTCCTTCACTTGGGTCGACCCATCCTTTCTTTGGGTCGACTCAAAGTTCACTTAGGTCGACTCAACTTCTTCTTGGGTCGACCCTCTCAGTAATTTCAGAGAACCATTTTCTGTCTGTCTTTCTGTCTTGCCTTTGGGGTCGACCCTCTCAGAGTTTGGGTCGACTCAAGCTTGGGTCGACTCAACCACTGTTTGGGTCGACCCTCTCAGTAAATCCAGAGAACATATTTCCTTCATGTTTTGAGGTTCTTGAAATTTGGGTCGACTCATGCTTACCTTGGGTCGACCCAACCAACTGTTCATCTGTGCCATTTTTGCAGGAGTGCGCCAAATGATTTCTTGATGTGCCGGGGTCGACTCAAACAATCTTTGGGTCGACTCAATCCACACTTTGCTGCATTCTCAAGGTTAGATTCATTCAAATGAACAAAGCATGTATCTATTATCAATCACACAAATATACTGAGAGTAATGAACTTATAAATGAAGTATCAATTTAACTTATAACATACTCTTGATAATTACTTGTTAATCATCAAAATAACACTATCGTCCTCACCTGCCGGCTCTCCCTCTAGAAACACGACTTCTGAAGATGATGCTGCTGGCTGTTGCCCTAGACCATTAGCAATCCTTTCTACTTCTGTCTCAAGGTGCTGGAGTCTGGCTTCTATGGCCTCAATCCTCTAGATACCCTGTTCTATCTTTTCGGTGAGTTTGGTACTCACTTCATTTGCAACTATTTTGGCCATTTTCTTCATTTGACCATCATCCAATCCCATAGAAAATTTTGCTGGCTGTCCAAATGATTCAGAAGATGAGCTATAGGGAAGTGCAGTCTGTGCTCGTGCTCGGCTAGACTCACCTTCTTCCAAGTATCTAGAACCTCTTCGTTGCTATTTTCTCTTTATTTTACTGAAACCTATTATGTGTAAGGATTTTTCATTATATACTTCAGCATTATGGAGTACTATCTGTGGCTCATTTTCAGGAATGACAATCTCAAAATCTCTAAACAGCAAGGTGAGAACCATTCCATAGGGTAGACTTAGTCTAGTTTTTGTGGCTGCCTCTCTCATGTAGATCATCATCATTCTTGGTAAGTTTAACTGAATGTCCTTTATCACAGAGTACATAACCACAATGTCTCTTTCGGTTAGCCTCTCAAAACATCCCGTCCTAGGGAACAGAATCCTTGCTAAAATACTGTGGAGTAGCTTCATCTCTACAGGTAGTTGGATTGCTATAATATTCTCTAAGGGACCTATGTCATTCTTTCCCAGAATTGCTTTTAGTGCACTTACTTTATCACCATGTCCTGCAGGGGAAAGTCCTTCATTTGGCATTTTCAGAACTTGAGCAAACAGTTGCTCGATTACTATGATGTCGGTTTCTCTAACAGAGCAAGTCAGAGTTCCTGTTTGGGTATCGGCCTTCAAGGATTGGTAAAAATTTCTAACAAGGTCAGGGTAGATGGGTAAATCCAACAAGCACATGTAGTCCCAACCCAAGGCTTTCAACTTTTCTCCTATTGTAAATCTTTCCCTTGCTAGAAACTCGAAGTCAATCCTCCTACCTTTGGTTACAATTCTTTCGATCGTCGACGAAGGCGAGATCGGAACTGTGGGTTCTGTCGAGCCGGTTCTTCTCCGTGTGGAATTCGCTTCCTCTTGAACCGTTTCTTCATATCTCTTCCTTCCGGATGCGAGCTTCTTCCTAGGTCCCATTGGTGCAAGAGAGATGGTGGAGAGCTAGGGCACGAGGGGAGAGGGGTTGAGGAAGTGTTCGGAAGACGAACAGCTTGCTTGCGGTTCAAGTGGGTGTCCTATCGGTGAGTCAACCCAAGGTTTAATGAGTACAGCTGTAAAAAGAATCGTCGATTCAAATTTGAGACATCTCGCACAAGAGACGACTCGACTTGTCAGTTTTTCTTCGAGACGTCTCACGCAAAGGTTCGAGATGGCTCGACAAAAGTAGCGCACTGTGAGTCCGACCTCGAGACGTCTCATGCAATAGTCAGAGACGACTCGCACGCGAGTCGACTCGAATACTTCTCGAGTCGGCTCGAGGTCTGCCCTTCTTCAAACCATTTATAGTGGTTAATCTAAAGGTTCTAGAATTGGTTTGATTGAATTTTACTTTTCAGAAAATAATCATGAGGGCGCGATTTGATTGGGAATTAGGTCATGAAGGAATGAATTGAGGGAAGTGAAGGCATGATCATTGAAAGGAGTCAATTACTCCCAATTTTCTTCTAAGAGTACAGAACCTATCTTCATTCAAGGATTTCGTAAAGATGTCAGCAAATTTATCATCGGTGCACATAAAATCGAGTGATATGCCTCCATTTGAGACATGATCCCTTATAAAGTGATGTCGTATTTCAATGTGTTTAGTTCTTGAGTGTTGAACTGGATTCTTAGATAGATTTATAGCACTAGTATTACACAGTTAATTGCTGTTTTTGTTTGTTTAATCCCATAGTCTTCTAATTGTTGTTTAATCTATAAGATTTGGGCACAACAACTTCCGGCTGCTATATATTCAGTTTCCGCCGTTGATAGTGCAACTGAATTTTGCTTCTTACTAAACCATGAAATCAAGTTTTCACCCAAAAGTTGACATGTGCCGCTAGTGCTTTTTCTATCTAATTTACATTCTGCAAAGTCAGCATCTGTGTATCCTATTAGTTTCAAACTAGAGTCTTTTGAGTACCATAATCCTATATGTTGAGTTCCAACTAGATATTTAAAAATCCTTTTAACTGCAAGTAGGTGTGACTCTTTTGGATTTGATTGAAATCTGGCACACATACATCCATTAAACATAATATCTGGCCTACTTGCTGTAAGATACACAAGGGATCCAATCATACCCCTATAGAGCTTTTAGTCTACACTCTTACCCGCTTCATCCTTGTCCAATTTGCATGACGAACTCATAGGTGTACCTATGGATTTATTGGTTTCCAAGCCGAATTTTCTTAACATTTCTTTGATATATTTGGCTTGACTAATAAATATTCCATCCTTTAGTTGTTTGATTTGTAATCCAAGAAAGAAATTCAGTTCACCCATCATACTCATCTCAAATTCACTTTGCATTAATTCTGCAAATTCTTGACACAAATTGTTGTTAGTAGCTCCAAATATAATGTCATCTACATAGATTTGGACTATCAACATGTCCTTATCTTTTCTTTTCAGAAATAAAGTAGTATCAACATGTCCTCTAGTGAATTTGTTTTCCAATAAGAATTTACTTAATCTTTCATACCATGCTCTTGGTGCTTGTTTTAATCCATAGAGTGCCTTGTTAAGTTTAAACACATGATCAGAGTATATGTGATCTTCAAATCCTGGAAGTTGTTCTACGTATGCTTCTTCTGTTATATACCCATTTAGAAAGGCACTCTTGACATCCATTTGATACAGTTTGAAGTCCATAGAAGTGGCAAAAGCAAGCAGCAATCTAATGGCCTCTAATCTAGCCACCGAAGCAAAGGTTTCATCAAAGTCAATTCCTTCTTCTTGATTTTATCCCTTTGCTACGAGCCTAGCCTTGTTTCTTATAACAACACCATTTTCATCTAACTTATTTCTGTAGACCCATTTTGTACCTATTATAGGGTAATTCTTAGGTCTTTCAATTAGTTCCCAAACATTGTTTCTTATAAATTGGTTCAATTCTTCTTGCATTGCATTTACCCAATTTGCATCTTCTTCTGCTTCTTCTAGGTTCTTTGGTTCAATTTGAGAGACAAAGGCTAAGTAGTTATTTGCATTTCTAAGAGATGCCCTTGTCTTAATTTGATGTGCTGGATCACCTATAATTAGTTCTTTAGGGTGGCTAGTTGCATATCTCCACTCCTTAGGTAGATTATGATCTAGTTCTTCAACTACTTCATTCTCAACTTGTTCAATATCTTCTTTATTGTTGAAATTGGATGAATCTTCAAAAGTTATTCTTTCAATCTCATTTTCCAGAATTTCTGTGTCATCTTCAGGTTCATCCGTCCTAAGTGAGTGACTAGAATTCTCATCAAAAACTACATGTACTGATTCCTCAACAACAAGTGTTCTTTTATTAAATACCCTAGGCTTTGCTAGTTGATGAGTATCTTAGAAATATTCCATCATCTGATTTTGTATCAAACTTTCCTAGATTGTTTTTATCATTATTGGGTATGTAGCATATACAACCAAACTCATGAAAGTGACTAATATTTGGTCTTTTGCCTTTCCAAAGCTCATAGGGAGTTTTCTTAAGAATTGGTCTGATGGAAACTCTATTTGGAATATAGCATGTTGTATTTACTGCTTCAGCCCATAAGTACCTTGGAAGATTTTCCTCACATAGCATGGTACGGGCCATATCTACTAGAGTTCTATTTTTTCTTTTTACTACCCCATTTTGTTGAGGTGTTCTAGGTGCTGAGAAGATATGGTTAATTCCATTTTCATCACAAAATTTCTCAAAAAGACGATTTTTGAATTCAGTCCCATGATCGCTTCTTATTGAGATAATGGTTGTTTCCTTTTCATTTAAGACTTTTCTATAGAATTTTAGAAAGATTGAAAAGGTTTCATCTTTATGTGCTAGAAACATTACCCATGTGTACCTAGTGAAGTCATCCACTATTACAAAACCATACTTCTTTCCTCCTAAGCTATTGGTCCTAGTTGGTCCAAAAGGATCCATATGAAGCAATTCTAGGGACCTAGATGTTGACACATCATTTTTGGACTTGAAGAAACTTCTTGTCTGTTTTCCTAGTTGACAAGCTCTACATACTCTCTCTCTCAAAGTTTATCTTAGGTATCCCCTTAACTAGTTCTTTATTAATCAATTTGGAGATTAAGTCTATACTAGCATGCCCTAGCTTACAATGCCATGACCAACTAATTTCATTATCTTTTGCATTTGTGACTACTAGGCATTGACTACTTCTTACTAGATCATCTAAGTTTATCATGTAGACATTACCATGCCTGTGTCCTACAAAAATAGTGTTATTATTTGTTGAATTAGCTACGGTGCATAGTGAGGCTTCAAAGGTAACTTTGAAATCTTTATCACACAATTGACTAATGCTAATAAGATTATGCTTTAATCCATTCACATACAATACATTATCTATGAATGTAGAAGGAGAGATCTGAATTTTACCAATATCGATGATTTGACTTTGGCTATTATCACCGAAGGTTACCATTCCTTCTTTTGACTCGAGGGTGAAGAATTGATCTTTGTCACTGGTCATATGTCTTGAGCAGCTACTGTCGAGGTATCAATTTCTTTTAGCTTGGTTGGCCGCAAGACATATATGTATATGAATCAAAAGGCTTTAGGTACCCAAGTCTTCTTGGGTCCTTCATGGTTAGTGTGAATGGTTCCTTTTGGGATCCAGATTTTCTTTATGTTACTCTTCTTTAACATTTGTCTATAGTTGTATACATAAGATTTATGCCCGATTTTATTACAATAGAGACATGTGGATTCATTCGATTCAGTTTTTGTTGCTTTGATAAAGAAATTCTTCAGAAGTTTTTGTTCCTTTTTAGGCCTAAATCCTAGCCCGGCTTTATTAAAAACAACTCTTTGACTATTTAGAATCATATCTAATTTTTTTGAGCTGCAAGTAAACTTTTCTACAATTGACTTATATTTATCTACTTCCTTTTTAAGATTTTGATTCTCTCTTAGCAGTTCTTCATTTTGTTTGACTTTCTTCTATTTTTCAAATTTCAGTAATTCCATTCCATCGGTTAAGAATTATTTTTCTTCATTATATTTTTCAGATAATTCTTTTAAAGTGTTGTTTTCAATTCTTAACTCTTTATTTTTCATACCAAGTTTCTTATAATCACTAACTAGTTCATTGAAGGCTTCATATAATTCATCAAAAGAGAAACTTGGTAATGCATTAGAACTTACCTGATTATCTTGAGCCATAAGGCAAATGTTGGCTACTTCTCGGGGTTCTTCTTCTGATGAGGATTCGTCGATATCTCCCTACATTGCAACAAATGCCTTCTTCTTTTTCTTTTGCGATTTCTTCAAGAGCAGACAATCTAGCCTA
The DNA here is from genome assembly GCF_051530095.1 of Phoenix dactylifera. Lineage (NCBI taxonomy): Eukaryota > Viridiplantae > Streptophyta > Magnoliopsida > Arecales > Arecaceae > Phoenix > Phoenix dactylifera. The sequence goes on from NC_143199.1 coordinate 15,182,538, forward strand.
AAATGCCTGGGTCTTTTACACTCATAGCACACTAAGGGATCTTTCCTTTTCTCCTTATCCTTTTCTATTTCACCTCTTACTATCGGATTCCTTTTGAAGTTCATCTTCCTTCTCCTCATAAACTTACTGAATTTTTTTTGCGAGGAGGGCAATATCATCATCCTCATTTACATCTTCTCCTTCATCACTACTCTCATTACATTCCTTTTGGGTAGAAACCTTAAATGCTATTCCTTTTCTCTTTTGATCCTCATCCTTAAGATGTTGGTTCATGGTGAGTTCATGTGTCATTAGTGACCCAAGAAGTTCTTCTAGAGAAAGGATGTTGAGGTCCTTGGCTTCTTGTATTGCCGTCACTTTGGCTTTTCAAGAACGTGGTAGTGAGCGAAGAATCTTCTTGACAAGATTACTGTTAGAGTATATTTTTTCAAGACTTTCCAGTCTATTAATGATATCAGTAAATCTAGTAAACATGGAAGTAATATTTTTAGATGGTTTCATTTTAAACAATTCGTATTTATGCACTAACATGTTAATTTTTGACTCTTTAACTTGATTTGTGCCTTCATGGGTGATTTCAAGTCTATCCCAAATCTCCTTAGCGGAGTTACATGTTGATACTCGATTGAATTCATTTGCATCTAAGGCACAATAAAGCACATTCATAGCCTTGACATTTAGTTGTGCCTTTTTCTATCATTTTCATCCCAGTCCTCTTCGAGTTTGGGAATTATTGTGTTATCAACGATGTGTGTGGGAATGTGAGGCCCATTTATAATAATACTCCAAACATCATAGTCTTGGGCTTGAATGAATATTCTCATTTTTTCCTTCCAATAGGTGTATTTTGTTCCATTGAACAGGAGTGGCCTATTGCTTGACTGTCCTTCACTCGAGGTTAATCCAAATTGGGTTGCCATTGAATCTTTTACTCTAGAAGGGACTTAGACACTGTTACTACTAAAGAGCACCTACTCTGATACCACTTGTTGCCCAGTAGGCAGCCCAAGAGGGGGGGGGTAAATTGGGGCTTAATTAAAAATGTGGAATTTCAATTTGTGCTTAATCCAAAGTGTTAGTCTTGATTGTTAATAATATGAAGACAATGAGACAATAGAAAAGCAAAGCAAAAGATACAAGATTTATAGTAGTTCGGAGCTACCCTTGCTCCTACGTCCACTCCCCAAATTTCACTTGAGATTTTCACTATAATCCTAGAATTACAGCACGGTTGTTTTACAAGCTCACAACCAAACTTGTTATTTTACTGGTTCACAACGAACCACTCCGTTTGTTTTACTCGGGCTCACAAACAACCCGATTGGTTTTCACAAAGGATTACCAACTACAACCTCAACCCACATGATTCAATCCCTTGATTGAATCAAGCACCCAAATATGTGAATGAATGTATAAATACAAGCTTCTAAGAAAGCAGATAAAACAGTTTTAATAAAAATAGGGAAAAGAAGCTTCTCAGATGATTTTAGCCAATCCAGACGCTGCTTCTTTTCTTCTGGATCCTTTTCCAAGTCAAACAACAATGGAAGATCCTTCTATTTCAGCTCAGGTGCGGAGAAAGGATGGATTCTCGATGAAGACTTGCTTTCTCCCAATTTTTCTTTTGAGTGTCCTTTGATCCCTTGTTTCAAAATGATTTGCTTTCCTTCTTTGTTTGGATTTTTCGTTCTTCTTCCTGTTTCACTAAGAACGGGTCTTCTTATAGCTTCCTTTTAGAAAAACTAGTTGTTAGACACAAAAGGTAGCCGTTCTGTCGTGTCTGGCACTCCTGACAAAAACTCCGTTGAAGCTAGAGTCATCTCGCCCGTCCAGGAGTCGGCTCGCTAAAGTGGGAGACGTCTCACATGATTCTGGAGTCGGCTCTGGCTCAGAATCCCGCTGACAGGTTATCAGTCGATTTTCGTTGGAGTCGGCTTGCGCAGTTCGGAAGTTGTCTCGCATCTTGATCCTCAGAAAAAGAGTTCTCTACCTTTATCTGAGAGAGACGTCTCGTACCAGTGAGGAGGCGGCTCGCGCTTCGTCCGAAAGATAGGAGACGACTCGCGCTTGATTCGAGTCGATTCGTGCTTTGCGACTTGAAATACACTTTCTGTCTCCCTAAGAGAGGCGTCTCGTAGTTGTTGGGAGTCGTCTCGCGCTTCATCCAAAAGGTGGGAGATGACTCGCGCTTTGACTCGAGTCGACTCATGCTTCGCGATCAGAAATACCTGTTTCTGTCTGTCTGAGAGAGTCGACTCGCGCTTTGTGGAGACGGCTCGATGGTGTGCCAGTATGCCATGTTTGTGCCAGAGTCAACTCGTACTTTTTGGGAGTCAACTCTAGTTCTGAAAAATGCTTGAATGGTTCCGACACTTGAGTTTAAGATCCATGAACCATTTTCTAAGATTTTCTTTTGAAATTATAGCATTGTTACCCTGAAAATACTTGTTTAAAATTGTTAGACCAACAAGGAATACACTCAAAATATTTTGACACATCAAAACCGAGTAGGGGATAAATCAATTACTCAGCAGGGTTGTTTTTACTTGTAAGAGTTTGACTTGGAATCGTCTAGTTGAGTTGATAAGAGGATTAAGATTTAATTCATTTTGAATTATAGTAACTAGCCTATATGATGGTTTTGAATGTATCAATTGACTCAAAGGTTAATCTAGATGGATCTGTTCGAGGTAAATTAGGGGACGAGAATCAAAGGTTCTTTTGGGGTTTACCAGAAAATTAAAATTTTCGATCTCTTTAGTTCCTAATACAAGATAGCATTTTGATCAAAAATTATTAGTGAATCCAAAGAATTTTGGTCGTTTGAATCAAAGTGCGCAGCGAAAGCATAGCGGTCTGAATTATTTTTCTAAGTTGGTTAGAAGTATTATCCTTTTAATTTGGCAAGTTTTAATAACAAAAGTATTGATCTGTTTCGTTATATAGTAAGATTTCCTTGATAAATGAAAGGACAATGTTGTGTTATTTTTTATAAATGTCGCTGCACTATCTTAAGTTCTCCAATTTTATATCGTGCTAAAAAAAATTTTAGCATCTTGAGACTAGAATTAATGGATCATCGATCTTGGATCTGGAATATTTTAGGTAGACCTCTTTCCTCCTAAATCTGAAGCTTGAACTTTTTCAATTAATATCTACTTTGATGAATATTCTACTAGGGGCGGATTAGAATTATTTATGATCTAATCTTGTGGTAGATCTGTTAATTAAGAGCCGTTGATATTTTGACAGACAAACTTGATATTCTTATTCATAATTAAAACATTGATTTTTGTTTATAAGAGAGAGAAGTTTGAGTTACATCATCTACAAAAAAAATCAAGTCTGGAGGTATTAGACCATATTCTTTTGATAAGATCTAATAATAAAATTGTATTGATAAGTAGAATTATTGAAAATTTGATGATGAGATTAAAACTATGTATCTCTAACTTTTTGAAAATACACAAAAAGAAAATTTGGAGGATGAAATTTTTTTAAAAGAGGGAAGAACGCCTTTATACTGATTCATCATAATTTATATTTATATTTTATGTTATTATATAAATTATCTAGTTAAAATATTCATTACTTATTGGGCTATCTAGCTCATTATACAATTTTTTACTATTTTACAGGTTCCAAGAATTAGCTCGACCGGGATTTTTTTAATCTGGAAGAGCAACTAGAAGAACTGTGGCACAAGTTATCTTAGATTAAAATTTATTTAAATTGATATATTACATTAGGCTAATGTTAGAATTGTGAGACATTGTAAGTTGAGTTATTTAATGAAATAAAGATTATATATTATTAGTTTAAATTGTTTTACTATATATTATGATATCATGTTGAGATGCCTTACATACTTGAAAAGAGAGCTCCCTATGAGTGTGCGGTGATTGTCGCGACTTCTATCTTGCAATCTCAAGTCGGGGCATGACACATACTACCAACGCCTCCTTAATTCAGCTTGTGGCTAGAGCGGTGCTCTGATATTTATTTTACGAGATTACTTGTTTGGAATGTTTGCATTTATACTTTGATACTGAATGAAACAAATAAAAGTATTCTTTATTTTCTGAAAAGATATATGTATATACAAATATATACACAATATATATATATATATATGCATGTATAGAGTGTCTATTCAATATATGGTCCATACACCAACCAAGCCATTATACTCATAGAAACCAACACCAACTAAAACAGCAACGGCAATGCTGAACCCAAAAGAGAGAGAGAGAAAGAGAGAGATTAACATAAGAAATTGGAATAGGTAAATGATTAAGGCCTCGTTTGGAAGAGCTGTTGGCAGTAGAGCTTTTGAAAGTAAAGCTTTCTGAAGTAGAGCTTTTATAAAAAGCTCTTTGCTATTTGGTAACTACATTTTTAAAGTACTGTAGCACTTTAACATATGTTTGATAAATAAACTAACAAAGTACTTTTGGTATGACAAAATGACCATAAATAAAATTGCATAGTATTATACAGTAGAGCATAACAAAATATAATATGCATTAATACATAAATATATGATATAGTATAATATTACTGTAATGTAATATAATATTATTATAATATAGTAATATAATATTCTATACTATAGCATAATAGTTTAATATAATATTAAATTATTTAACATAACATACCAATATATTATGATATAATGTAATATAATATTATATTTATAGTATAATATAATAATAAAGATATAAAATATTATAATTATTAGCGTAAATTAATTTTTCATAATATAACAAATTTTCTAGCTATGTGATAAACTTGGTTAAACAATTATTAATAGGATATTTTGTGTGATTGTTATATTTTATAACCGATATTTTGGTCAAAAAGCTTTCTAACTGGGCCTAAAAGTGCTTTTTCAAAAAGCTCCAAAATGGAGCTTCTTCCAAAAAGTTATTTTTAGTTTTTTAGAAAAACTAAAACAATTTCTCAAAATTTTTACCAAACACCTATATTTCATCTAAAAGTGCTTTCGAAGGGCCAAAAGGTGCTTTTTAGCCCTCTAAAAGCGCTCCCAAACGGGGCCTTAGTCTCATCCAATTATTTTCTATATAAATTCAAAAACCCCAATAATCTTATTGTTGTGGTTCAAATTTAGCCTGAGGGTGACCATGCCGGAGGAGTCGAGGGAGCCGCCGGAGCGTCGAGAAAAAGGGCGAGTCACCTCCCGCGATTGGTGTACCTGCACAAAGTCTCACCGGTGGTTCCAGTGAGGGCCCTCCGACAATCAAGTTAAAGTGGATTTAGGATGGATTTCTAAAAGTTCACTTAGGCGTTACCTGATGAGGTTATTTATAGCCTCTGTAAAAGTGCCCAGGTGGCGGAGGTATGGTCCGTTCTCATCATGAGAGGAAATAGCTTTAAGCCAAATGGCGTATAGCTAGGGCTTGCTTGTGGCGCCAGTGCAGTCCATTCTTGTGAACGGTAAGGCATTAATAGTCGTAGCAGGGGATGGTCGGAGTAGCATGGCGTTGTCTTTGACTGTCGTTGGCCAGCAGATAAAGCATAGCGCGGAGGTGCTGCGATGTACGGCCATGTAGGTGGGTGTGGGCACACTCATAGATGCGGCCATGGGCAAGGCCGCGAGGTCGGCTTGACGGGTGCTGAGGCTAGCCCGGCATTTCTGTTTCTGAGATGTGCTCGGTAGAGCGCCCCGTGTTATTGGATAAGGCACTCCGAGCTCGGTCGGGGTGCGTCAGTGAATATAGAGGCGCCCTGAGCTTGGCCAGGGAGCGTTGTCTATGGAGAGTGTTGGGGCAGCTCAGGCGGAGGGCAAGGTATTGTCCGCTTTGTGGGAGCACGCACGTGCTTAACATCGTGCGCAACTAGTATATGGTAATTTTTCCCTCACGGCTGTCCCACAAAGGGGCGCCTTGCTATAAGCATCAGAGAAGGTTGATGCAGGTTGTAGCAGCGGAGAGACCTGTCTAAGGTCGGTTGAGCCCTCGACGAAGCTCGAGCTCGGATTGACTCTTGGTGGGGACGAGGTCCGGCTCAACTGGTGCTGGAATTTATTTTGCTGAAATTGGGTGGCCCTACTGTAGTGAGCAGGACGATCTATTTTGCCCCCTATCATTTGCCCCCCGACTTTCGAAGTCGAGTTGCTTTTTAGCTTGGGTGAAGGAAGTAGCTGGATTGTTGAATATCCAAGATGATTCACATGAAGGCTGAGTCTTTGTGATCTGACCACAAAACTGGACCAATCCTATGGACAACATTAGAGCCCAGTCCATCATAACAATTGAAATGACCATACATCACAAATCCAAGCTCGAGGACTCTATACACGCAACTTCCCATATGTCATTAAACTGTTAGAATTATACAATAGTGCTGAAAGACAAAATGGCCTCACGCAAGACTTGGCTTTTTCGGTATACAAGTTAAACAATGCTGCATCTAGTCCAGTTCTTATAATTAATCCAATGAGTAACTCTGAGAACCCAAGAAATGCTGTCGAGTAATTACAGCAACGAAAGTATCTACTATCATTGTGGAATGTGAAATAAATAAATAAATAAATTTGTCCAAAGAAATATGGAAGAGCTCATCATCAAGAGGCAACCAACTAGTACCAACTAGTAGCGGCAACCATGAAATCAGATTTTTGAACATGTCATCCGTCGAAGTGGGTGTCTTCAGAGGTTTTCAGAAGGTCTTAAAGCTGTCCAACTTCAGAGGTAGCACAATGTATGGTAAAAGAGTCAATTGAAACTGTTGCTGGGGGTCCAAACCGAGAACGATTGGCACAGCGGTGTAAATGGGGTTCCCTTGGAATTACTTCGGTTGCGCTCCGCCTTCCGCCGGGAGACCTGCAAGCAAGCCTCGCACCACCACCGGGGTAGTGGGGGCCCTCCGACGATCAAGTTAGGGGAGATCGAAGGAGAAGAAGAGGTAGCAGGTAAGATAATACTCTGGAAAATCTTGCTTACCCCCCCCTTCCCCCCCCAGCCCCATATATATCAGGCTGGGGGGTTTTTTTGGGGATTGGTCATCGTGTGGCACGATGGGGTTGCCACTGACGTGGCCGTTACAGGGCGTCGTGGGGCAGCGCTGGGTACGGCCATGGCAGGGCGTAGTGGAGCTCCGCTTTGTACGGCTGTTACAAGGGATCGTGGGGCAGCGCCGGATTCGGCCGTTGCAGGGAGTAGTGGAGCAGGGGGCCGCGGCGTGCCTCAGGGGAACAGTCTGTTGTTGTCAAGAGATTGCCGACCCGAGGTCGGATTGCTGGATCAAGGGGCAACCGACTCGGGGTCGGACTGCGGAGCCGAAGATATCCGACCCGAGGTCGGATTGCTGGATCAAGGGGCAGCCGACTCGGGGTCGGGCTGCGGAGCCGAAGATATCCGACCCGAGGTCGGATTGCTGGATCAAGGGGCAGCCGACTCGGGGTCGGGCTGCGGAGCCGAAGATATCCGACCCGAGGTTGGATTGCTGGATCAAGGGGCAGCCGACTCGGGGTCGGGCTGCGGAGCCGAAGATATCCGACCCGAGGTCGGATTGCTGGATTAAGGGGCAGTCGTAGTCTTCCTGGGCGCGCGTGCCGGTCACGTGGGGCATGGTGGCTAAGTTCCCCCGTAACAGTAACCCCCCACTTCCGAGCCTGGAACCAGGAGGGGAACGGGTGAAGGGAGTGACGCTTCGAGATTGCCGCCATCCCTCGGAAAGGCGCGCGCGCTCCGAGCTCCCCGCCTTCTTTATGGCGTATGGCGGTTGTCGCTGATCTGGCAGTCTGCGGATTTCGGCGGACATCCTTCCTTAATGGCGTCGATTCGCCTTTGGGGCGCGAACGATCCTTCGGCAGCCAGGCGTCCTCTGGCGTCACCGAGGTGTCACCCGCCTTTCCGCCTATTTAACCGGGGGCCCTCCCCGTCCGCCTTTCTCTCCACAGGCATCCTCGAGTTTCTCCCTTGTGCTGCTGCCGTTGCTGTCGGACTGTTCGTTCGCTCCTCTTTTGACGCTCTCGGAGCCGTTCTTCCTTCCCTTCCGGTGAGTTGCCCCATTCTTCAATTTAGGGCTCTCCGTACTTTCTCCTTTCGTATTAGTGTACCCCAGTCGTTCCGGTCCCTTCTCCCCTCTTGACCCCGTCCTGACCGTAGATTCTCTGGCCGTTAGGGATGGACGAAGTAAGAGCGGACCGCATTCAGTCGGAGCTGGTCCCCGAAGACCTAGATAGGTTCGTGGCCCGGTACCACCTTCCCGAAGCCTGCAACGTTACGCTCCCGGGGCCTGAGGAGAGGATGTCCCATCCTCCTCCAGGGAAGGTCGCCATCAATGAGGACATCCTTCGGGCTGGGTTCCGCTTTCCCTCCTCGGACTTAGTCGTGCAGGTGCTTCGAGGTTTAAGAGTGGCGCCGACGCAACTGGTGCCGAACTCATGGCGTACCCTGACGGCCTTCCAGGTTCTCTGCCGCATGCACGAGGTTCCCGCCACCCTGAATGTCTTTTGGGAATGCTACGGCCTGAACGGCCACCCCCGAGACAGAGGGTGGTGGTGCTTTGCGGCGCGGCGAGGGTGCGGCCTCGTCAAGGAGGCTCCTTCCTCCATTCATGGCTGGAAGGAGCATTTCTTTTTCATCGACGTAGATCCCTCTTGGGGAATCGGGACAACCTGGGAGACGCCGATGAAGTCCCCGATCGGCCTATCGAGGTTGTCAAGGGAGGAGTCCGATGGCGTCGCCGTTTTGAGGGGGTTGGTTGTCGAGGGCCGGCTCCCCCCGGTGGCTCGCCTTATTTCCGAGGATACCTTGGTGAACGTCGGTCTGAGCTCGGTCCCCGCCGACCGTGAGCCCGCCATCGCTCCTTCTTTTTTAGCTCTTTTCTCCTCTTTCGTTTCTTCTTTCCATCAGTTTCTCAGTTTCTAACCATCTCGTTCTTTTTGCAGAAATCGACGACGTCATGCAGTCGGACAGGGCAATGGCTGTTAGTAGGGCGTCCCTACTGGAAGCGGTCCGGAGGAAGAAACGGACTCCTCCGAGCGGGGTCCCACCGGCGAAGAAGCCCTGCCAGCAGGCGACTCCGACGCCGACAGACGGGTCCGGGCCCACCGATCAGGGGGACGCCGCGGGCTCGGACCGACAGCTGACTCCGTATCAGCCCTCCGGTGATGAGACTACCGCTTTTCCGGAGGTGTCATCCGGGCGCGCCCGTGGTTGGTCCCCAGCCCGGCCTTCGACTCGGTCGGCCTCGGATGATACGACAAGGAGGGGCGCGCCGAGGCCCCGGCCGAGCGGGACCCTGTCGATTTCTGGCGCGGCCCCCGCCCCGAGCACGGTCGGCATGACTCTCCCTCAAGCAATGGGTAAGGGCAAGGCCGCAGAACCACCGTCCGGCTCCGGGGCAAAGTCGAGGTCGGCCTTCACTTTCGCCGGCGCCCGAAACCTCATCGAGACGGTGCTGCTGGAGGGTGACCGTAGGCAGGTCCGGCAGATGAGGATCCCTGAAGTCGGAGCTGCCAGCTGCGTCTGTCTCATGTCGGTGAGTGTTCTTTTGGTCGCTTTCGTCATTTATAGGCTCTATTGATCCCCGTCTGACGCTCTCATTTTTCCTGTCTCTTAGCTCGCCCAGTACATGATCCGTCTGGAGGAGAGCCACGAGGAACAGGCGAGGCTCCTGGCGAAGGCCGAGAGCCGACTGAAAGCTGTAGAGGAGGGAGGCCAGGCTGCGGCGGGGAGAACGACCAGGGACCTCGAGACGAGGCTCCAGGTGGCCGAAGAGCGGGCACTCGGCTTCGCTGCCCTCGAGAGGCAACTGTTGGAGGCTCAGGAGCAACTCAAGGTTGCCTCGGGTCTCGAAAGCGAGATCAGGAAGGCGGAGGAGCGAGCCGAAAAGCAGTCTCGGAAGGCTGCCGACTTCCGGGAAAGGTGGGAGAAGGCCCAGCAGTCGGCCGACAACGCCCGCAACCGAACCCGATCTCTTGAAGCCAAGATGGCCGAATTGGAGTCGGCCTTGGAGGGGACTCGTGCGAGCAACCGGGAGCTTCATTCGCGCCTGGAGGAGGCTGAGGCTGCTCGCGTCGCTGCCGAGGCGAAGCACACGGAGGCTCGGGCCGATCTGCTGAGGGTCTCCTCCGAGGCGGACGACCGGATTGTGGCGAAGGTCATGGAAGCGAAAGCTCAGATTACGGAGCGAGCGGAGGCGGCGCTGGCCGAGAAGAGCGCAGAAATTGGGCATCAGGCGGTACAGGCCTATCGTCAGTCCGCCGAGTTCATCCGTGACATGTCGGATGCGGGGTCCGACTCCTTTGCCTTAGGCTTCGATGAAGGCCTGGCAAGGGTGTCCACTAAATACCCCGGAATTGACCTGAGTGGGGTCTCCCTCCTCGACTCCCCTCCGATGCCATTGCCTGCCGGTTCTCCAACCGTCTCCCTACCCTTCGCGGACGTGCTCGCCGTTCCCGATCCAAGGGTTCCTCCAAGCTGACCCTCTGTACTTTTTCTTTGTTCTTTTCTTTGTATGTTGGCGTTTTGCCATGTTGTATGGGTCTCGGCCCTGATGCAACGAAAGTTAATGCAAACAAAGTGTTTCCCCATTTCACTTTCGTCCTTCCTCTTTTTAACTCTTGGTAGCGTCTCGCCGACTCCTGACTCTTGAAGTTCCTCCGGCACTAGGCCAGGCATCCGAGGGTTAGGCCTCAGGAAATTCTTCCGGCGCTAGGCCAGGCATCCGAGGGTTAGGCCTCAGAAAATTCTTCCGGCGCTAGGCCAGGCATCCGAGGGTTAGGCCTCAGGAAATTCTTCCGGCGCTAGGCCAGGCATCCGAGGGTCAGGCCTCAGGAAATTCTTCCGGCGCTAGGCCAGGCATCCGAGGGTCAGGCCTCAGGAAATTCCTCCGGCGCTAGGCCAGGCATCCGAGGGTCAGGCCTCAGAAAATTCTTCCGGCGCTAGGCCAGGCATCCGAGGGTCAGGCCTCAGGAAATTCTTCCGGCGCTAGGCCAGGCATCCGAGGGTTAGGCCTCAGGAAATTCTTCCGGCGCTAGGCCAGGCATCCGAGGGTCAGGCCTCAGGAAATTCCGCTCATTGGTCGGCCAAGGCTGGCGCAAGCCGAGGCGACCGGTCGGGGCTTCAGGCTAGTCTGCTCCCGGGATGATCATCGGGTTAGCCTGGCATCCGAGGACTGAGCCTCGGGGAATTCCGCTCGTTGGTCGGCCAAGGCTGGCGCAAGCCGAGGCGACCGGTCGGGGCTTCAGGCTAGTCTGCTCCCGGGATGATCATCAGGTTAGCCTGGCATCCGAGGACTGAGCCTCGGAGAATTCCGCTCGTTGGTCGGCCAAGGCTGGCGCAAGCCGAGGCGACCGGTCGGGGCTTCAGGCTAGTCTGCTCCCGGGATGATCATCGGGTTAGCCTGGCATCCGAGGACTGAGCCTCGGGAAATTCCGCTCGTTGGTCGGCCAAGGCTGGCGCAAGCCGAGGCGACCGGTCGGGGCTTCAGGCTAGTCTGCTCCCGGGATGATCATCGGGTTAGCCTGGCATCCGAGAGCTGAGCCTCGTGGAATTCCGCTCGTTGGTCGGCCAAGGCTGGCGCAAGCCGAGGCGACCGGTCGGGGCTTCAGGCTAGTCTGCTCCCGGGATGATCATCGGGTTAGCCTGGCATCCGAGGACCGAGCCTCGAGAAATTTCGCTCGTTGGTCGGCCAAGGCTGGCGCAAGCCGAGGCGACCGGTCGGGGCTTCAGGCTAGTCTGCTCCCGGGATGATCATCGGGTTAGCCTGGCATCCGAGGGCCGAGCCTCGGGAAATTCCGCTCGTTGGTCGGCCAAGGCTGGCGCAAGCCGAGGCGACCGGTCGGGGCTTCAGGCTAGTCTGCTCCCGGGATGATCATCGGGTTAGCCTGGCATCCGAGGACTGAGCCTCAGGGAATTCCGCTCATTGGTCGGCCAAGGCTGGCGCAAGCCGAGGCGACCGGTCGGGGCTTCAGGCTAGTCTGCTCCCGGGATGATCATCGGGTTAGCCTGGCATCCGAGGACCGAGGCTCGGGAAATTCCGCTCGTTGGTCGGCCAAGGCTGGCACAAGCCGAGGCGACCGGTCGGGGCTTCAGGCTAGTCTGCTCCCGGGATGATCATCGGGTTAGCCTGGCATCCGAGGGCCGAGCCTCGGGGAATTCCGCTCGTTGGTCGGCCAAGGCTGGCGCAAGCCGAGGCGACCGGTCGGGGCTTCAGGCTAGTCTGCTCCCGGGATGATCATCGGGTTAGCCTGGCATCCGAGGGCCGAGCCTCGGGGAATTCCGCTCGTTGGTCGGCCAAGGCTGGCGCAAGCCGAGGCGACCGGTCGGGGCTTCAGGCTAGTCTGCTCCCGAGATGATCATCGGGTTAGCCTGGCATCCGAGGGCCGAGCCTCGGGGAATTCCGCTCGTTGGTCGGCCAAGGCTGGCGCAAGCCGAGGCGACCGGTCGGGGCTTCAGGCTAGTCTGCTCCCGGGATGATCATCGGGTTAGCCTGGCATCAGAGGGCCGAGCCTCGGGGAATTCCGCTCGTTGGTCGGCCAAAGCTGGCGCAAGCCGAGGCGACCGGTCGGGGCTTCAGGCTAGTCTGCTCCCGGGATGATCATCGGGTTAGCCTGGCATCCGAGGGCCGAGCCTCGGAGAATTCCACTCGTTGGTCGCGCGCCTATCTCTTGCCGCTCGACGGGGTTTCTCCGTGGCCAGCTGCGATCGTATTTCTCCTCTTCTCGAAGCGTCGCCTGGGGAACACCAGAAGGCTATTAAATGCTAATTGAGGCGTTACCTGGAAAATCGGATCGGCCAGTTGCTGCTTGCGAGGAGTGCCAGTTAAGCGGCCGCGATACGCGCGTTCTTCGAGGCGGATGCGGCCTGGGCGCGTGCGGAGATACGTGGGCCGTGGGATACACGCCGCCCGGAGTGTCCTGCATGAAGAATGCAATTAAGGAGAACGACGCTTAGGAGGTCGTGGGAGGATACGCCTCGAGAGCCGGAATGGCTCCGGATTCGATGCGCCCTGATGACCCAAAGATTGATTCATAGATTGATTTTGATGATCACAAAACCTTGAAGTATAGATACTAATGTTTATGTTGCAAGGAGAAAGATATTTATTTTGCAAGGAACATAGCAAGTTGGAAGAACACAAGAAGGCCTCCAAAGCTCTCAAGTTGGAAGAAAGCTACAATTTATTGGCCCAAGCTTAAAGTTCAAAGGATTCAAATTGGAGGAGTAAAATCAAAAGAAAAATTCAAAAGAACAGTCTTCGAGTCGACTCCAGTGGAATTCGAGTCGACTCCAGAGAAGTATGAGTCGACTCCGGAGAAGTATGAGTCGACTCCTAGGAGTCACAGGCAGAAAAGTCAGAGAGCAGTTTTCGGGTCTGAGATTCGAGTCGACTCCAGTGGAACGCGAGTCGACTCCGATGGTTGGTAGGTCGACTCCGAAGAAAGCAAGAGTCGACTCTCAGCGGAACACAAGGAAAAAGTCAGAGAGCATTTTTGGGACTCTGAGATTCGAGTCGACTCCCGCATTGCACGAGTCGACTCCGAGACTCCGCGACCATCAACAGACAGAAAACCAAGTTACTGCCTCTGAGATTCGAGTCGACTCCCAGACAGCTCGAGTCGACTCCAAGGCAGCGCTACACCAAGATGGCAGAAGGTTGTGTTTCACAAACTGAGAGCCGAGTCGACTCCAAGGAAGTTCGAGTCGACTCCAAGACTGGACGAGCCAAAAGACAGAGGATCGGGAGTTCGGGGTCTGAGATTCGAGTCGACTCCCAGGACAGTCGAGTCGACTCGAGAGGACAAAATTCAAAATTGGATCCACGGACTTCAGTGGATGAGCCGACTCCGAAATTGCCAAGTCAGCTCCAGAAGTTGGCGAGTCGACTCCGGGTTAAGACGAGTCGACTCCCAGTCGAGGATGCACCATAATTCAAATTTGGAACAGTGGCCGAGTCGTCTCCAGTAAAGCACGAGTCGACTCCTGCAACAGGCGAGTCGACTCCTGATCGCGCGAGTCGACTCCGATCCCAACGGTAATATTGTCAGGAAGTGCAGACTGTGTCCAACGGCTCTATTTTTGTCTCTAACGGCTAGATTCTTGTTTCCACGCCATCTAAAGCTATAAAAACAAGAGGAGAGCTAGGGGAGAAGGCATGGAAGTGGGAGAGATCATCTAGGAAAGAGATCTCAAAGAGATTACAAAGGAAATCTCCCACAAGCACAAAAGGGCCATCCAAAACGAAATAGAGAGAAGAAGAGCATCCAAGTGAATCCGAAAGCTTCCTCTCCATCCGCGTGCTGCCTCGGGGATCCTCTACTTCATGCCAAATCAGAGGAGGATCAAGTAAAGAAGAAGCCGAGCTCCTCCATCTTCAAAACTCGTTTGAGGGCTTCTCTTTACTCTATTTGTTTATATTGTCATATCTGCTTGTTTAAGAAGCTTTGATTTGTTTTTATTCTTTGTTTTAATATCTTGTAACTTGATTCAATCAAGGGATTGAATCAAGGGGTTAAAGGTTTGTTGGTGAGCCAAAGGGAAAACCAACGGTGTAAGGTTTGTTGGTGAGCCAAAGGGAAAACCAACGGAGATAGGTTTGTTGGTGAGCCAAAGGGGAAAACCAACGGAGATAGGTTTGTTGGTGAGCCGGTGGGAAAACCAACGTGTAAGGGTTCGATTGTGATCCCGGGAAAACAATCGGGGGTGGTTCTAGTCGGTGAGCCTGGGAAAACCGACCGAGTTCGTTGTTATCTCGCAAAACAACAAGTTGGGTTGTGAGCTTGTAAAACAACCGGCTGTAATCTGTAGGATTATAGTGGAATTCCCAAGAGGTCTTGGGGAGTGGATGTAGGTGCTGGGGTGCACCGAACCACTATACATCTTTGTGTTTGTGATGCCTTATCTCTCGTATTTCATGCCTTCCATTCATGCTTGATTGTGTAATATCTCTAGCTTTGTTTTCTATAGAGTTATAAGTGATTTGCTTAGCTTCCACTCCATTCTTACCATACACATAGATTAAAATTGATTATACAACTATAAGTTAGTTTTAGATCAATTGCACCCTAAAGCCATAGTATAATTGCTCTAGCTTAATCTTCCACTGCTTTACTTGTAATTGCCTAGAGCTTAAGTAAATAACATCTTATTATTCCGCTGCATTCTATTCAAAGTAAAAATTAGGGAACATAATTTTTAGAAAACCCAATTCACCCCCCCTCTTGGGTTGTCACCTTGGGCAACAAGTGGTATCAGAGCAGGTGCTCAAGATTAATTATTGATCTCACGATCAAGAGCCAAAGATCATGACAACTCAAATAGATAGTTTTCTAGGAGAAGGACAATCAATTGATACACCTCCACTATTTAATGGCATAAACTATACACATTGGAAAATACGCATGCGCATCTTTATTCAATCACAAAACTATTATTTATGGAAAATCATAATAAATGATCTTCACACACTCTCTCAAACTTTTAATGAAAAGGATTTAGCACAATTGAATGCTGATGCCATGAACCTTTTATATTGTGCATTAGATAGGAATGAGTTTAATTGCATATCTTCTTGCATGACTGCTAAAGAAATATGGAATATGCTTGAAGACAAATATGAATGCACTAACAAATCTGAAACATCATGTGTAGAAGGAGAGCAGTATCATATTGAAAATCCATGCTTGGTGGCACAAGAGGTACATGCTGAAACTGAAAGCAATTTTACATTTGATGAACTCCATGATGCCTTTTCTGATTTGTATTTAGAATATAAGAAACTTATTTGTAAGAACAAAAACTTGAAGATTGAAAATCAAATTCTAATAGATGAAAAACTGAAACTAACCAGTAAAACTGAAATCTTAATTAAAGAAAATCAAGAACTAAATCAAAGAGATCAACTTCTCACTGAAAGTCATGATAAACTTAAGAAAAACAATGAGTTACTTTCAGAAGATAACAGAAGATTAACTAAAGAAGTTGACAGATTAAAACCTGTTGTTGAAAGATTTACCCTCAGCTCTGAAAAATTGAACCTAATGATAAATAATCAAGGAGCTGAATTTGATAAAGTTACATTAGGATATCAACCTTGGTACACCCAAAAACCTTTTAAGAATATGTTTGTTAAAACAGTTTTTAATTACTCTAAAACAGATTCTTATAAACAAAAGCTAAGTAAAATCTCTTCTGTTGTTCCTAAATCTATACATTACAAATTTGATGAACCAAAAAGGGAGAAACAGAAAATTAAAAGTTTTCCTACTACTCATGTTCGATCTAAGTTTGTTAAATTCAACAAGAGGATACAGAAATACATCCCTTGTAATCCTAAAATCTATAAATTCATGGACAAAATAGCTATTAAGAGAATATGGGTTCCAAAAGGAACAATTATAGCTAACCTACAAGGACCCAAAAGAGCTTGGGTTCCTAAGTTGAAAATATGATTATTCTTTCAGCAAGCATGTCTAGCTATCCAAGGTCCTAATGAAAGATGTTATCTAAACGATGGGTGCTCTAGACATGTGTTAAAGAATTGAATTTAAAATGTAATTAAAAAGAATGATTTAAATGAAAGAAAGGATGAAATAAGTAATTCTTACATCCTCTCGTATTGAAATTACTTTATTAGTTGATTAAAACATAACTTGAAAGTATTAATCATTTTTGTGATATAAGTGATATTTGTCTTTTTGGGTATGAAAAGAAAATATATTCAAATCACTTCATTTTTTTTGTATGCTCCACTCACTATTGGATAAGTTGCTAAATGATTAATTAATTCATTAAAAATAACTTTATGAACCCTCTATATGCTTGATTAAGAATTTTTATCCATGGCATTATTTTTATTGATCATCAATATGATAATGTGTACTTGGTATGCTTTTGAATATATGCACTATAAATACCAAGATTAAAGAAACCATCCTTGGCACATAGAATCAACTCATGCTAGCATATACTTAATCTCAAAAGATCTTGCCATAGGCTTGCTTAGATTATCTACTTAAAGGTCAAAGTTTTGCTATGCATGCTAACTAAGGAAACAAACAAAAATCATTTCTAAATCTAAAGATGTTGTTTCCATCTCTAAGTCTTCAAAAGCTTACATTGGACTTGTTCTTGGAGAATAAAACTGAAGTATTTTTCTGTATTTACTAAATCTTGTAGAAGCGTTTCAAATGAAAAAGGTTTCCAAACTGTGAAGATCATGGCACAGTGTTGAAAACCAAAATCCAGATTAAGGTTATACAGAAAATAGTATTAAATTCAATTATTTCAGCTCCATGGACATCATAAGTAAAAAGGGGTTAATAGAATTCTTGAAGAAATGAAAAAGACAATTATGTATGATAGTCATCTACTTAAATAATTTTTAAAAGACTATCATCACTGCTTGTCATACATATGATTTCTATTAGATCTATTTCTGATGAAAATTTTGATCTTCTGAAAAAAAAAAAAGAAAAATGAACCATTGCATATCTTTCATATTTTTCAGTCGTACATGTTATGCTTGATATGCTCTTATGAAAATAATGCCAAATCTGATAGAGATATGTCTATCCTTGGATATCATTCATCAAGCAATGCATATAGAGTATTCAATGAAAAGTTTTTAGTTGCAAAAATATCAAGGTATTTTATTTTTTATCAAACTAATGATTTATTATCAAGATACTAAAATTAAATTATGTATGTATATGGTTAATCTTTTACATATAACAATCTGAAAAACTTGTTAATAATTAGAACCAACTTGGATTTTTCAGATATGCTCTTAATGAAGAAAAAGTGATGACTGTTAAAAGACTAAATCAAGAAAAAATGAAATAGATCTTGATAAGTTTCTTGCATAATTAAAAGTAAAAATCACCATTATCATTTGTTTGCTTCATGAGCTTTATTCTCTATCAAATGAATGTGTAGAATGCACTCCTATGTGGTTATTTCATTAAAAGGTAGATCTATGTTAAATAACCACCATATTTGAAAACACTCATTACAAATATGATAAAGCAATATATGGTTTGATACAAGCATCAAGAGCATGATATAAAAGCTTAAATAACCTTTTTGATAGAAGGTAATAGTGATAATTATTTGCATCAAAAAATGTGTGACACCTCACTTGCTCAAAGTATACATTAATGACATCATGTCTGGTTCTACTAATGAAGAGTTATATTGCAAGGTGAGTTTGAAATATGTTTGATGAATGAATTAACATCTTCTCTCAAACTCCAAATTAAGACAAACAGGAAAGGGGATCTTCATTGACCAATGTTAGTCCACAAGAAAACTCTCATAGAAGATTGGCATGAAGAAGGTATGTCTATGACCCCATCTTGTAGAATTTGAAAAGAATGAGCAAAATAGATCTACTGTTTAAAGCTGTATTGAAGCATGATAGAATAATTATTTTATCATACAGCTAGTAGACCAGGTTGTATGCTCATTATGTGACCTTGTGCAAGACATCAATCTAACTTTAATGAATCATATTTTATTGATAAACAAATAAATCATAATCTGAATTGTGATAGAAACAACTGTTTAAGATAAGTTGATTAAAACTTAGCTAGCGTGCCTTATTGAATAAAATCTAAACTAAATTGATTTTGAAAATAAGAAATTGATTTGACCTTGATAAATCTACCTATTACCTCACATGCTTGTCCTTGAACCATCTGATTTAATGAAACTATCTCTTTAGTTCAAGTGATATGTGCTTGCTTATATTTAGGGAATCTTTTGAGTAAAGTGACTCAACATGCAACTATTGTCATATCTCATATTGAGTCATCTAATTAAAAAATATATATGTTGGATGAATGCTTTGTATCTTAAAGAAACTAATGACCTTCCTTCAAGAAAGAAAAATGAGAGATTTCAACTTGAAGGATATCTTCATGTAAGATACACTAAACATTTACATGCAAACAAGAGAGAGGATCTTCTTCAGCCAAAAGTTCACACATAAGAAATCTAGTTTGGCTTGAAGAACATATAATGAATAGGTAATTTAGATACCTTTCTCACAAATTAGTTGAGCAAAGTCAGTAACTTAAATCTTATTATGGCATGATTAAATTCTTTAATTATTAATTTTTGATATCATGTCTATATGTGTATTGACTGACTTATACTTTTAGAAATTATTTCATGGTTTGCCCAAACTAAAATATATCTTTGCCTATGTCATAACCATGAAATACACAAGTATATGCTTAAAATGTTGATGTAAAATAACTTGTGAGAAGTTATGAAACCTTGAGCATAATGAAAATATTGTTTGCATGATATACATATATATGATACGTAAGATTAATTCTCTATTCTGCTCTCTCATGAAAATTACTTGAGAATAACAAAAAGAGAGAGAGATAAAGAAAAGAAAATGGATATTATTCAAGAGAAGTAAAATCCAAGTAGAGGCAAACACTTCAACCTTAAGGAAAAGCAAAACAAACTTAATATATTCGACACATTTGTGAGACTTGTGTGAGCATTCTTTTGGAAGGGATAAAATCCATAATTAATTACACTTAAATAGGGAGGTTTTGAAGTAAACATTTTAACCTTTCTATATTGCTCATCATAGGGATGGTGCCAATGGGGAGGCTAGTGGTAGTACCCGGCACTATTTGACCCAACTATTCGGTGTAGGGCATATTAGGGACGGCACAAGAGGGAGGCTAGTGGTAGTACCTCGTGCCCCTTCCCAACTCCACCGGATAGGGAGCAAATAGAGTATAGAGCATAAGAAAGTTATAAATGAAAAACAAAGTAAATGAAAGTAGAATTAAGTCAAATTTTTAATCACTTGAAAACACACTTTAAGGATGAAATTATTGCAAGATTATATTTAAATAGGGGGAGTTTATTTGAAAAGAATTGATTTTGATCCTTGACATTCTTGTACTTAGTATTTTAATGCATGACTTAACACATGGTATATTTTGCATATGGTATGATGTCTTGATTTATGGATTCTCAATATTTTGTAATGTTTCATACTTGGACAATTTGATTGAATGTTTGAATTGCTACATAACATCTTTTGTCTAGTTTTATTGAAAAGAAATTTCAGATTTGTCATTCACAATCATTGTTAAAATCTGAAAGCTAAATAAAATTGTAGAAAGGAGAAGAGAAGAACATCTCTATTTAGGGAAAATAAATTGATTTTGTTTTATCCTTCAACTTGCCTAAATTTGGTATATAATGTTCAAATTCGTACCAAAACTCAACATTTAATACAAAGATTCTGAATATGCTCTTATATGTTTGAAATATGTATTTTCAATCGTAATCATTTAAGATGAGCTATAATGTGGAAGATACATATCTCAAAGTATGATTGAAAATCCTATGTAATTCCGAATCTGATTTTGTATAAAAGCTTAAACTAAATGTGATTTTTAAAATAAAGTCTTACTTTAAGAAAAACAGAATTAATTTTGATGCCTTTGATGATTGCTCCGATACGCATCCGAAACATATCATTTCTTATCTTCAAAGTATACTAATATTGGTTCAAATGATGTGTCTTTCGATGATCTTGATTGCAAACAAAAATTTCTAAATATATGATTCTATTTTGATATAAAAAAAAAATATATTTATTGTGCTTCATGTATACATTGCTGAAAAACTATGATTAAGAAATTGAGTTCTATAAATATATATACCTCAATGATCATCTATATATTTTTCTCTTCTACATTATTGAAGACTTCCATCAATAGAGTGAATGATCTTAAAGCTAGAAACATTTCACCTCACTCAAATGACTCTAAAAGAAAGAAAATGTAAATGCGTTTGAAAGAAACTGAGCTTCAATTGAATCATTTTATGATTAATACTTTTATACATTTTCTCTAAGATTAGGAGAAAGCATAACTTGTTCTTAAAGGATTAGAAAGAGTGATTACTATAAATTCTGAATAATTCTAGATCACTCTACATTCTCGATATTACAGAATTTCAGTGTTATTCACGTTTATTACTAAAATCTGAAATTCAACAATTTAAAATGATTAAAGAAGAATGCATCTTTTGAGGGGGAGCTTTAGATATTCAGTATCCTATCCCAAAGACACTTTATTTTGATACATACTTTGAATTTTATGGATTGATTTTGATGAACCTCCTTATATTGCAAGACATGTTTTAATTTCCTTGAGATGAGTTCTATAAAGGTTGTCTTATCTCAAACCTTGAGTCTTATGAAAATAAGCTGAAATATATTTTTGAGATTGACAATCTTATTGAACATTATCTTAGGATTCTAAACTCTTAAATGGAATGATCATTTGAGGGGGAGAAAGAAAATTTCAGAAGGAAAGATCTTATGGAACTTAATCGCATAAATCTATAACTAAAGGAGAGAGAAAGAACACTAAATGAAAAGTGATTCTAATACTCTCCAATATGTATCATCTGAAATTTAAATCTGAAAATCTGTATGATACACCTTGAGGCGTGTTATTTGGTTAGTATATCTCATGCATCACTCTTGAACCAAACTGCAAATCTTAAGAGCCTCTAATTTAATGAAAAAGGGGGAGAATAATGTGTTAAATATTCTTGAGTATCTCTTAGAAAATCTATTTTTGGAACTTCACTAATGAGCTCAAATTGGCTTGCTTTTTGGAACTTCAATTTTGTGCAAATTCATTATTTTATGTATCAAATTGTGCTTATTTTCTAAAGAAATAAAAGAAAGTCTTTAAAAGAGCTCTAAGATGTATCAAAAATTGCATGAATGTATATTTTGATATTTGTGCCACAATGCTCCTATTATCATAAAAGAACTTTGAAGTCATTAAGAAAATTAATTAAATTGCTCTCATGGTTGATAAAATACTTAATAGATTGGGCAAAAGGTCTTAAATGAACAAGCTTTCATACTTAGTGAAGAGAGGTTAGATCTCCACTCATGTTTTTCCTTGAATATCATTAACCTAAGGAAGATTCCACCTACACTTGTTTAGAAAACTATCAAATTAAAAAAACCTCTTGAATTCACACTCGATGTGTTCTGCTCTGATCTTTGTACTTAATGTTTCACTATCTTTTTGATGTTGTCAAAAAGGGGGAGAAATATCTAAGTATATGCTATATACCTCAGAATGCTTTATTACTTTGAATTGAATACAAATCAGCTTAAAATTTAAATATGTTGATTGTGTTAAGCTGATTAAATCTAAAAGCATTATCATGAAGTATGTTTTTAAATATATATGTTTTCCACTTCATGCAACTTAGCTATGTATTACTTCTAGAAATCAATATCTTTTATATTGCATATACTCCAAGTTTTGTCATCATCAAAAAGGGGGAGATTGATGACCCAAAGATTGATTCATAGATTGATTTTGATGATCACAAAACCTTGAAGTATAGATACTAATGTTTATGTTGCAAGGAGAAAGATATTTATTTTGCAAGGAACATAGCAAGTTGGAAGAACACAAGAAGGCCTCCAAAGCTCTCAAGTTGGAAGAAAGCTACAATTTATTGGCCCAAGCTTAAAGTTCAAAGGATTCAAATTGGAGGAGTAAAATCAAAAGAAAAATTCAAAAGAACAGTCTTCGAGTCGACTCCAGTGGAATTCGAGTCGACTCCAGAGAAGTATGAGTCGACTCCGGAGAAGTATGAGTCGACTCCTAGGAGTCACAGGCAGAAAAGTCAGAGAGCAGTTTTCGGGTCTGAGATTCGAGTCGACTCCAGTGGAACGCGAGTCGACTCCGATGGTTGGTAGGTCGACTCCGAAGAAAGCAAGAGTCGACTCTCAGCGGAACACAAGGAAAAAGTCAGAGAGCATTTTTGGGACTCTGAGATTCGAGTCGACTCCCGCATTGCACGAGTCGACTCCGAGACTCCGCGACCATCAACAGACAGAAAACCAAGTTACTGCCTCTGAGATTCGAGTCGACTCCCAGACAGCTCGAGTCGACTCCAAGGCAGCGCTACACCAAGATGGCAGAAGGTTGTGTTTCACAAACTGAGAGCCGAGTCGACTCCAAGGAAGTTCGAGTCGACTCCAAGACTGGACGAGCCAAAAGACAGAGGATCGGGAGTTCGGGGTCTGAGATTCGAGTCGACTCCCAGGACAGTCGAGTCGACTCGAGAGGACAAAATTCAAAATTGGATCCACGGACTTCAGTGGATGAGCCGACTCCGAAATTGCCAAGTCAGCTCCAGAAGTTGGCGAGTCGACTCCGGGTTAAGACGAGTCGACTCCCAGTCGAGGATGCACCATAATTCAAATTTGGAACAGTGGCCGAGTCGTCTCCAGTAAAGCACGAGTCGACTCCTGCAACAGGCGAGTCGACTCCTGATCGCGCGAGTCGACTCCGATCCCAACGGTAATATTGTCAGGAAGTGCAGACTGTGTCCAACGGCTCTATTTTTGTCTCTAACGGCTAGATTCTTGTTTCCACGCCATCTAAAGCTATAAAAACAAGAGGAGAGCTAGGGGAGAAGGCATGGAAGTGGGAGAGATCATCTAGGAAAGAGATCTCAAAGAGATTACAAAGGAAATCTCCCACAAGCACAAAAGGGCCATCCAAAACGAAATAGAGAGAAGAAGAGCATCCAAGTGAATCCGAAAGCTTCCTCTCCATCCGCGTGCTGCCTCGGGGATCCTCTACTTCATGCCAAATCAGAGGAGGATCAAGTAAAGAAGAAGCCGAGCTCCTCCATCTTCAAAACTCGTTTGAGGGCTTCTCTTTACTCTATTTGTTTATATTGTCATATCTGCTTGTTTAAGAAGCTTTGATTTGTTTTTATTCTTTGTTTTAATATCTTGTAACTTGATTCAATCAAGGGATTGAATCAAGGGGTTAAAGGTTTGTTGGTGAGCCAAAGGGAAAACCAACGGTGTAAGGTTTGTTGGTGAGCCAAAGGGAAAACCAACGGAGATAGGTTTGTTGGTGAGCCAAAGGGGAAAACCAACGGAGATAGGTTTGTTGGTGAGCCGGTGGGAAAACCAACGTGTAAGGGTTCGATTGTGATCCCGGGAAAACAATCGGGGGTGGTTCTAGTCGGTGAGCCTGGGAAAACCGACCGAGTTCGTTGTTATCTCGCAAAACAACAAGTTGGGTTGTGAGCTTGTAAAACAACCGGCTGTAATCTGTAGGATTATAGTGGAATTCCCAAGAGGTCTTGGGGAGTGGATGTAGGTGCTGGGGTGCACCGAACCACTATACATCTTTGTGTTTGTGATGCCTTATCTCTCGTATTTCATGCCTTCCATTCATGCTTGATTGTGTAATATCTCTAGCTTTGTTTTCTATAGAGTTATAAGTGATTTGCTTAGCTTCCACTCCATTCTTACCATACACATAGATTAAAATTGATTATACAACTATAAGTTAGTTTTAGATCAATTGCACCCTAAAGCCATAGTATAATTGCTCTAGCTTAATCTTCCACTGCTTTACTTGTAATTGCCTAGAGCTTAAGTAAATAACATCTTATTATTCCGCTGCATTCTATTCAAAGTAAAAATTAGGGAACATAATTTTTAGAAAACCCAATTCACCCCCCCTCTTGGGTTGTCACCTTGGGCAACACGCCCGCATTTATTGGAGCCACCCGCATCGGAACGACCGGGGGGCCACAGTTTGGCTATAAATATAAGTGCAGGTGCGGTGGAGCCTGCCAAGCCGGAGCTGTTCAGGTTGCCATGGATCGTGGACCTCCTCTCCGGTGCGTGGCTGGAAAACCCCTGCCGGAGGAACGGGAGGCGCGCCCCTCGCGACTTCCGCCAACTAGCCGTTTCATCTGGGATCAACAAGGAGATTCTCCCCGGCGGAACTCCGCTCTAGGCGTTTCATCCGGGATCACATCCCCCTCTTTTCAGTCCCACCTTCCGATTGAGCTCTGCGCTAGACGCTTCATCCGGGATCGCGCCTCCTCGCGCTATTCTCCCTTGTATTCCTTTCCTCCCCTTCTCCTGGGGAGGACCGGAATATCCCTTGGAGGTGGCGTTCCTCTAGAAGCAGTGCGAACTTCTTCTTCGTCCGCGCCGGCTCTTCGTCTTTTGCGTGAGGCGTCGATGGCGCCTCCGGGGGGAAGCACCTACGCCCGGTGGGATTGCAGCTGCTTCGGATGGAGGGTTCGGGATCCCAGATCTTCAGCTTAACGGAGTCCCCACCTCTTCCTTACTTTCTTTACTCCCCAATTCTCCTCTGGGAATTCTTTGTAATCACACGAACACGCCATTGTAACCAGGAATTATTGAGATGAAAAGGACTATACATTTTTTGAACTGTCTTTCTGGCTTTGTCTTTCTACTGGTAATACACCCGTAGGTTAGCGGAATTCCAGCTCCTTGAAATTTCTCGACCATCTAGGGCCTCCAACTGGTAGGAGCCAGGTCGGTTTACCCAGCGAACCCTATACGGGCCTTCCCAATTTGGCGCCAGCTTCCCACCTTCCGCGGGTTGAGATGCTTTGGCTCGCCTTAGCACCAGATCTCCGATTCTGAAAAATTTTGGTCGGACCTTGGAGTTATAATATCGGGCCACCCTCCGCTGATACATCGCCATCCGAACCTGCGCCATTTCCCTCGCTTCTTCCAAGAGGTCCAAGTTTCCTCGGAGTTGCTCCGAATTGGCCTCGGGTCGGTGCGTAGCCACCCGGGGCGAGGGGAGTCCGAGCTCCACGGGGACAACCGCTTCCGTGCCATAGGTTAGGCTGAAAGGCGTCTCCCCGGTAGGGGTCCGATGCGTGGTCCGATACGCCCAAAGGACGTTCTCGAGTTCTTCGACCCAAGCTTGCCCCGTCCGACCGATTCGCGCCTTAATTCCTTGGAGGATTGTCCGGTTTGTCACCTCGGCCTCACCGTTGGTTTGGGGATGCGACACAGATGTGAACCGACGCTCGATCCCGAATTCCTCGCAGAAGTCACGGAAATGCTTGTTGTCGAACTGTCGACCATTATCCGAGATGAGGACCCGGGGTACCCCAAATCGGACAATGATGTTTTTCTTCACGAACTTCCGGACTTGCGCCTCCGTGATAGTGGCCAGCGGCTCTGCCTCCACCCACTTGGTGAAGTAGTCGATTGCAACAATCAAGAATTTCCGCTGGGCGGAAGCGACGGAGAATGGTCCGAGGATATCCATTCCCCACTGTGCGAAGGGCCAGGGTGCGGTGATTGGTGCCAAGGGGACAGAAGGGACTCTCTGGACGTTGGCGTGGCGCTGGCAGGCGTCGCATTTCCGTACGTGATCCTTTGAGTCCTCCAACAAGGTAGGCCAATAATAGCCTTGCCTCATGATCTTGTGCGCCAAGGACCTAGCCCCCGAGTGCGATCCGCAGACGCCCTCATGGACTTCGCCGAGGATGTAGGCCGCCTCCGAGGGGCGGAGGCACCTTAAGAGGGGGGCGGTAAACGAGGTCCGATACAGCCTCCCTTCATAGAGTACGTAGTGGGCGGACTTCCTGACAAGTCGCCGAGCTTGATCTTCGTCTTCAGGGAGGATCCCTTCGGCGAGGTAGGCGACGAGCGGGTCCATCCAAGACGGCTCCGGATCAATCGCCATCACCGCTCCAGCCTCGCCGATGCTCGGGGCA
Source organism: Phoenix dactylifera (assembly GCF_051530095.1). Classification (NCBI taxonomy): domain Eukaryota; kingdom Viridiplantae; phylum Streptophyta; class Magnoliopsida; order Arecales; family Arecaceae; genus Phoenix; species Phoenix dactylifera. The sequence continues at coordinate 15,209,114 of NC_143199.1, forward strand.
TCCAGGGTCTCCAGGTAGATTGCCCTCGACAAGTTGTGCGCCTCTGCGCCCACCAAGCGGGACAACCTGTCGGCCCTGGCATTTTCGCTTCTGGGGACCTGCTGGATGTCGACACTGCCGAGGTCGGGAATGAGTGCTTGCACCTTCCGGACGTAGTTCTGCATGGTCGGGCTCCGGGCCTCGAACTCCCCACGGACCTGCCCGACCACCAGCTGGGAGTCGGTGAAGACCTTCAAACGCCGGATGCCGAGCTCCCCGGTGAGTTTGAGTCCCGCGACTAGGGCCTCGTATTCCGCCTCGTTGTTGGTAACTGGAAATCCAAACCTCAAGGCATACTCGGCTATCACTCCATCAGGACTGGTAAGGACCAGCCCGGCCCCTCCACCCTCGGGGTTCGACGACCCATCGATGTGAAGCGTCCAGGTCGGGAGGTCGAGGCTGGGCGTTTCCGGTGGTCTAGGTTCCGCCTCCTGCACCGTGCACTCAGCGAGGAAGTCCGCGAGCACCTGGGCCTTGATGGCGGGTCGAGGCTGGTAGCGGATGTCGAACTCACCGAGTTCTACTGCCCACTTCACCAGCCATCCCGCATTCTCGGGGTTGCTGAGGATCTGTCGTAACGGTTGATCAGTTAAGAGGGTGACAGAATGGGCCTGGAAATAGGGGCGGAGCCTCCTGGTCGCGGTCAGCAGCGCGAAGGCGATCTTTTCAGCCTTCGTATACCGCGTTTCGGCGTCCCGTAGGACCCGGCTGATGTAGTACACAGGCTTCTGGAGCTTTGCCTCTTCCCGAACCAGCACCGCACTGACCGCGGTTGTGGAGACCGCCAGATAGAGGTAGAGCATCTCCCCTTCTTGCGGCTTGGACAGTAGGGGAGGAGACGCCAGGTATTCCTTGAGCTGGTCGAATGCTGCTTGACATTCGGCCGTCCAAAGGAAGTCTTTTGGGCGTTTTAACACCTTGAAGAATGGTTGGCAGCGTTCGGCCGATTTTGCCACAAATCGTCCGAGCGCGGCGACCCTTCCAGCGAGCTCCTGAACTTCCTTTACTTTGGTCGGAGGGGACATACCTTGGATGGCCTTGATTTTGTCCGGGTTGGCTTCGATACCCCGCTGGTTGACAATGAAACCAAGGAACCTCCCGGCCGAAGCGCCAAAGGCGCACTTCGCTGGGTTCAGCTTCATGCGAAACTTCCGTAAGGTGGTGAAAGTCTCCTCCAGATCCACGATGTGCTGGTCTGCCTGGCGGCTCTTCACCAGCATATCGTCCACGTACACCTCCATGTTCCGGCCGATTTGCTCTTTGAAGATTTTGTTGACGAGGCGCTGGTAAGTAGCGCCAGCGTTCTTCAGACCGAAGGGCATTACCTTGTAGCAGTACAGCCCCCGGTCCGTTATAAAGGCAGTTTTCTCCTCGTCCTGTGGGGCCATCATTATCTGGTTGTAACCGGAGAAGGCGTCCATGAAAGACAGCAGCTGATATCCGGAAGTCGCGTCGACCAGTTGGTCTATCCGCGGAAGCGGGAAGCTATCCTTAGGGCACGCCTTGTTCAGGTCGGTATAGTCGACGCACATCCTCCACTTCCCGCTCGCCTTCCGGACAAGTACAACATTTGCCAGCCACGCGGGGTAACTCACCTCCCTTATGAATCCTGCCTCCAAGAGTTTGTCTACCTCCTGGTCGACCACCCGGATCCGATCCGGGGCACAGTGTCTCTTCTTCTGCTTCACTGGCCGGTGGGTCGGGTCGACGTTGAGGGCGTGAGAAATGACCTCCGGGTCGATCCCAGGTACATCGGCCGCCGACCAGGCAAATACATCGGCATTGGCTCGGAGGAATTTCACCAACCGGGCCCGAGCTCCCGGGTCGAGATTGGCGCCGACCCGGACCACCCGGTCCCGGCGGCCTTCCTCGAGGGGAACTTCGACCACACCCTCGGCCGGCTCCCCCTGCCGCAAGGCCACCTCGTCTCTGGCATCAAGGGACTCGACGCTTAAGGCTTCTGCGGGCTTCTTCCCTTTGAGGGTCGCTAGGAAACATTGCCGTGCGGTCGGTTGGTCGCCTCGGACCTCCCCGATACCGACCGCCGTGGGGAACCGCATGAGCAAGTGGTACGTAGAGACCACCGCGTGAAGGGCGTTCAGTCCGGGTCGTCCGAGGATAGCGTTATAGGCCGAGGGAACACGGACGACCAAGAACCCGAGTCGCACCGTGGCTTCTGCGGGTGCGACGCCCACAGTCACAGGCAGCTCAACGACACCTTCCGCCGGGACAGCGTCACCGGTGAATCCTATGAGGGGGGTGGATATTTTGTGCAACAATTGTCTGGACAAGCCCATCTTTTGGAAGGCCTCGTAAAACAAGATATCAGCTGAGCTTCCACTATCCACAAGAACACGCCTTACATCATAGTTTGCCATAGTGAGGGAGATCACCATGGCGTCATCGTGGGGGGTCTGAACCCCCTTTACATCCTCATCACAAAAGGTGATTACATTGCCGACCCTCTGTCTCTTTGCGACGGCCGCCCCTGACGCTTCCGTCGGGCCCCCTGCGTTCCTCACGGGCCGGGGGCAGCCCCCAGTGATAGTGTGGATCACGCCCGCAACGGGTCGATTCTGCTCCCGAGGCTCCGGAGGGGCCGGGTCGGCCGGACGCGGGTCTGCGGGGGGACATCGGTCGCTCACATATCGACCGAGACGCCCCCGGCGGATGAGAGCCTCGATCTCGTCCCGAAGCTGGAAGCAGTCCTCCGTGTCGTGGCCGTGGTCTCGGTGGTACTCACAGTACGCCCGGGAGGGCCTCTTCCCAGGGATCCTCCGCATCTGTCTCGGGGCCGGGAGGTCCTCCCGCCCCTTGATCTCCATAAGGATCTGGGCCCGGGGAGTCAGGAGAGGGGTGTACCGGTGAAAACATCGGGGCGGAGAACGAGGGCGTGGGGCGCCGTGGTTCTTCGCCGGCGACGGGCTTCTGCGCCGACGCTGAGGCGTCGGGCTCCTCCTCTGGCGTGCCTCTTTCCGCCTTTTCTTCCCAAGCTTTTGAGGGATCTCGGCGGCCTCCTTGCTCCGGTGGGCGGCCGCCTCCTCGGCGTCCGCAAACTGGTTCGCCCGGGACAACAGCTCTGGGAAGCTCCGCGGCAGGCGTTTGTCCAGGGAGAAGGTGAGTCTGCCCTTCCAGAAGCCACGCTTCAGGGCTGAAAGAGCTACCTCCTGACTCAGGTTCCGGATCTCCAGCGTAGCCCTGTTGAAGCGGGTAAGATAATCCCGCAGGCTTTCTCCCTCGTTTTGCCGGACATCAAAGAGGGAGTCGGAGACCAGTCGCCGCCGGCTACTGACGGCGAAATGAGTGATGAAGAGGCGAGTGAACTGGTCGAAGGACCGGATTGAGTCAGCCTCCAGCCCGGCGAACCACGCCCTCGCCGGGCCACGGAGGGTTGCCGGGAAAGCCTTGCAGAGAAGGGGATCTGATGCTCCGTGGAGGAGCATAAGGGTCCTGAAACTTTCGACGTGATCCCGCGGGTCCGCCGCCCCGTCATAGGGCTCGATCGCCGGCATTTTGAACTCCGGCGGATTCGGGGTCCGCAGGATCCTCGAGGCGAGCGCCGGCTGGGAGGAGATCTCTAAGTCGGCGAAGGAATCTTTGGAATGGCCCTTCAGGACCTGGAGTTGTCGGTGGAGATCGTCCACCCGCCGGTCCAGGGAGCGCGACCGGTGGGTGGGAGACAAGGAGCGGCGAGAGGGGGATCGACTGGAGCGCGGGTTCCTCGAGGACTGGGGGGTCTGGGAACGCGCCCGGGCCCGCCTCTCGTACCCCGCGCAGCTCCGGTGGGAAGGTCCCGGCAGAATGGAGCGTGCTCGAGAATCCTCCTCGCGCCGGCGCTCCTCCCCATGAGAGAGGAAGGAGCGCGGGTTGAGGAGGACAGGCGAACGCTCAGGCAGCAGCGGCTCCTGAGCCCGCTGCGGCGCCCGGGACATCGCACCCTGCAGATTCTGCACCGCCTCCGCGAGGGTGCGAACCTGCTGGGCTAGCTGGTCGAACTGGGCGGCTTCGACCGTTTGAATGGGCGGTGGGGCAGTGGAGTGTTGCTGAGAGTGTGTTGGAGATGCAGCAGCCTCCCGGCCAGAGGCGCGAGAGGCCCCGCGACTGGAAGCATTGGAAGCTCCACGACCACCTCGCCGTGCCATTACGATCGCTCTGAGATCCGGTGCCCTTCCTCTAGCGCCAACTGTTGCTGAGGGTCCAAACCGAGAACGATTGGCACAGCGGTGTGAATGGGGTTCCCTTGGAATTACTTCGGTTGCGCTCCGCCTTCCGCCGGGAGACCTGCAAGCAAGCCTCGCACCACCACCGGGGTAGTGGGGGCCCTCCGACGATCAAGTTAGGGGAGATCGAAGGAGAAAAAGAGGTAGCAGGTAAGATAATACTCTGGAAAATCTTGCTTACCCCCCCTTCCCCCCCCAGCCCCATATATATCAGGCTGGGGGGTTTTTCTGGGGATTGGTCATCGTGTGGCACGACGGGGTTGCCACTGACGTGGCCGTTACAGGGCGTCGTGGGGCAGCGCTGGGTACGGCCATGGCAGGGCGTAGTGGAGCTCCGCTTTGTACGGCTGTTACAGGGGATCGTGGGGCAGCGCCGGATTCGGCCGTTGCAGGGAGTAGTGGAGCAGGGGGCCGCGGCGTGCCTCAGGGGAACAGTCTGTTGTTGTCAAGAGATTGCCGACCCGAGGTCGGATTGCTGGATCAAGGGGCAACCGACTCGGGGTCGGACTGCGGAGCCGAAGATATCCGACCCGAGGTCGGATTGCTGGATCAAGGGGCAGCCGACTCGGGGTCGGGCTGCGGAGCCGAAGATATCCGACCCGAGGTCGGATTGCTGGATCAAGGGGCAGCCGACTCGGGGTCGGGCTGCGGAGCCGAAGATATCCGACCCGAGGTCGGATTGCTGGATCAAGGGGCAGCCGTAGTCTTCCTGGGCGCGCGTGCCGGTCACGTGGGGCATGGTGGCTAAGTTCCCCCGTAACAGAAATCATAAAACATCTTCCATACTTTCCCATTTGCTTCACCAAAATATAATTGACGTTCTCAAACATTTCAATCAAACAATAACTAATGAAGTAGATGATAACAGCAAATTATGCTAATAACAAGCATAGTAACTGGAACCAACTAAATCAAACCAATCTCGCAATTGTTAGACAAAAACAGTAGCCGATTGCAAAAAAACAAAACCAAAATCCCCATATGGAGAAAAAATAATCTAGGACTGCTAGAGGAGCATGTTGCACAAAGGCCAAGATTTCTGTGCTATAAATTTGGATACGAACTCTTCACCAGGCAAGTAACATTGGATGCAGTACTTAGAATTGAAGTGCAATCATGTTCGCAAAAGTTTTAGGCATCAAAAGTAGAAAATGGGGACATTGTTGACAGCTAGAAGATTCAATATTCATGAAGATGTTGAAAGTAGGGGTGTCAGAAAAGTGGTGGGAACGACACTAAACTGCATAACTGGAAATTATGAGTGATAAATGATAACATTCTGCATTTGGTCTGGCAAATATTACCTTCAGGTTTTATGCTACAGGAAAGAAGAGGAGGATTTAGACTTTATTTGCACAAAAAGTTACATTGAAATTAAAATAAAAAAATGGAACAGAGGAAATGGTAAATTTGAGTAAAAAAAATTGCTTAATAGGGAAAAGAACATGGATGAACATGTAGTGTATTAAACAAAGTAGTTAGCAAGGCAAAGATTTGGAGATAGAAATATGCATTATGTCCATTTACTTCCTTCCCCTGAAGGAAAAGTAAGAATGATGGGCAACAAAGTATTACAAGAAAAAAAATCAATAAATAAGAAAGTCTAACCACATGCTTATAGCATGGTAGGGACCAATGTGCATACTAAGCATTAAGTTTGTTGGTACTATGAACAACAATAAATTCCCTTCAAGACATGCAACAAATGGATACTCTGCATGCAAATGATCCGCTGAGCACATGGCCCTTTAAGACATCCCAACCTCCCATTAATGGTACCATGCCAAAGCAGGGCTTTCCCTTGGGTTGTGACACCATAGTAAACAATCAAGATGATTTGAAGGCAATAAGGATAGGTTATGTTCCCAGACGTAACTTTCTATGCGTGCTCAAAGATTTGAAGACTAATATGTTTGACAACCCAAGGAAAAAAAAGGAGTATCTTTGAGATAAATGTCCAAGATAAATCGAATGACAAGTTATGCCAACCGAGATTTGCCCTAGTGGTCACACTCCTCTACTTAATAATAAGAGATTCTGTATAAGATTCTTGAATGAAACATCCCTAAAAATTTGGACCTAGATAATTATAGTGCAAGTGGGTCTCCCCCCCTATCTCACAAAAACTTGGAATGACGTTATATAATACGGTTAATAACCCTATGATGAGTTTCTGTGTGTATAAGCTGAAAAATGTCTTGAAGAAAAAAGATTCAGCCATTAGAGTCTTAATCTCGTGTGAAAAATGCAGTCAATGAAAACAATACTAACCATATACATCATGTTTCTATCGCTAGCTAGCTTCAAATGTTAGGTTCCTTGACATCGAACCCTCTAGTGATTGTGAAAAAAGGTTCACTCCATACATCGGATTTCATTCATACTGGGAATTCGAAGGTGTCATTGGCAGGTAAGAAAACCTGGGATCCTACACTCAATAGTTTTGGTGCCTGTTGGGGGAAAAATGAACCGCCCCACAAATATAATCAGAACACCCGAATTCAACGGCCGAGCCGAGCTCATGTAGGCCGAGCCCAGAAGGCCGAGCTCATGCAGGCCGAGCCGAGCTCATACAGGCCGAGCCGAGCTCATGCAGACCGAGCTTAGAATGCCGAGCTCATGCAGGCCGAGCTGAGCTCATGCAGACCGAGCTCATGTAGGCCGAGCCAAGCTCATGTAGGCCGAGCCGAGCTCATGCAGACCGAGCTCAGAAGGTCGAGCTCATGCAAGCCGAGCTCATGCAGGCCGAGCCCAGAAGACCGAGCTCAAGCAGGCCGAGCCGAGCTCATGCAGGCCAAGCCCAGCAGGCCGAGCTCATGCAGACCGAGCTCATGCAAGCCGAGCTCAGCAGGCCGAGCTCATGCAGACCGAGCTCATGCAGGCCGAGCCCAGCAGGCCGAGCTCATGCAGACCAAGCTCATGCAGGCCGAGCTCATGTCTACATGCTGCGGTCATGCCTTGCAGCAGTCTCACCGCACCATGCTTTGCTTGCCGACCACACCACGACATACCAACCAGGGACCATATCCTGCTACGACTGTCCACAATTAAATGAGCACGATCTCCACGGACCTCTAGCCAGCCCAAAGTCTCAAGCCATCCACGGCAACTCATTAATGCGCCACTCCGTCTTGCTCAGCTGCCCATGCCAGCTCATTAATGCGCACGACCACGCCCAATCATGACGGTAATTCATTAATTCGCCCAGTCACATCTCAGGTAACCTAGCACCCCTCGTATAAAAAGGGGAGCTTCTTCCTCTAAAAAGGAGGCTTTGGACTTCTACATACAGTCTCTCTCCTTCTCCAAAATTAAGATCCTCTCTGACTTAAGCATTGGAGGGCTGGCGCCGGAAACCCCGACCACCGACTTTTTGTAGGTCCCCCGAAGGACGCAGCCCACTGACGTACCACCACCCGCCACTCTCGCCGGAGCTCCTCCTCCTCGGTCCGTGGTCGCCTCCGGGTCCAATTTCCAGCAACAGTTGGTGCTAGAGGAAGGGCCCGAGTCGTGGCCATGAAACTAAAGAGCAGAGGAGTCTTTGATACCTCCCGGCATCATGCTCCAAGCTCCGGATGCTCAGTCCAGAATCCACTACCAAGACCTCCGGCAGATCAAGTTCCACAAGTCCAACCCGAGCACTTCGACACGTTGGTGCAGCAAATCCAAGCGCTAGCCATTGCAGCCCAAATCCTGCAACAAGTGGAGGCCCCTCCTGTGCCACCTCCACGGGTTCACGTTAAGCAGAGGAAGAAACTTTCTCCCGAGCCATCTCAAATCAAGCATGTCTCCCGCTGCAACGACGTAGGATGTGGGGACAACTAGTGAGAAGTAGAAGCCCAAGTCTAACGTCAACGAGTTAGAGTGAAAGAGAAATAAAAGCTGAGGTCTGGAGAAGGAGAGTTATGTACTCCCTCCTCATGGGTGTAAGTCCTTACGACGATGCTCGTGATGTCGCTCTCCTACAGAGTGTCGCCATCACCGAAGCTCCCACCGAGCTCGGAAGGACGACTTCAGCAGGCATGACCTCAGAAGGCTGCCGAGCTCCGAAGGCTGCCAAGCTCAGAAGGCCGCCGAGCACAGAAGGCTGTCGAGCTCAGAAGGCCGAGCTTAGAAGGCTGCTGAGCTTAGAAGGCTGCCGAGCATAGAATGCCGAGCTCAGAAGGCCGAGCTTAGAAGGCCGCCGAGCTTAGAAGGCCGAGCTTAGAAGGCCGCCGAGCTCAGAAAGCTGTCGAGCTCAGAAGGCCGAGCTTAGAAGGCTGCTGAGCTTAGAAGGCGGCCGAGCTCAGAAGGCCGAGCTCAGAAGGCCGAGCTCAGAAGGCCACCAAGCTCAGAAGGCCGAGCTTAGAAGGCCATCGAGCTCAGAAAGCTGTCGAGCTCAGAAAGTTGTCGAGCTTAGAAGGCCGCCGAGCACAGAAGGCCGAGCACAGAAGGCCACCGAGCATAGAAGGCCGCCGAGCATAGAAGGCTGCCGAGCTCCAAAGGCTGCCGAGCTCTGAAGCCCGAGTGCAGAATGCCTCCCCCAAAAAATCGAGCTCAGAAGGCTGGTGCTGAGCCAAGTCCTGAGGGACTTCGAAGCTCAAGAGCCATTAAAATGTCTCCAAAAGGTACAGGACGCCACTTTGGCTTTAAATAATTTCAATATTTTACATATGTTCAGGTCGGAGAATGCAAAAGATGACCTACGGGTATCTCTATCTCCAACGTCGCCCCACTCCAGGTGGGGGTGCACGATCGCCAATAGACAAGTCCATCTTCGGTCTCAATCTCCATTTTAGACCCCGACCAAGATCGGGATGCCCCGTTGAGTCGACAACGAGCCCAAGCTCCCTCGATCTCGGAAAGCGTCACGGGGTCGACAGCAAGCCCAAGCTCCCTCGACCTTGCGCTCGATCCCTCGACTAAGGTCGGGATACCCCGCTGAGTCGACAGCGAGCCCAAGTTCCCTCGACCTCGGAAAGTGTTGCGGGGTCGACAGCGAGCCCAAGCTCCCTCGACCTCATGCTCGATCCTCCGACTAAGGTCGGGATACCCTGCTGAGTTGACAGCGAGCCGAAGCTCCCTCGACCTCGAAAAGCGTCGTGGGGTCGACAGCGAGCCCAAGCTCTCTCGACCTCGTGCTCGATCCTCCGACTAAGGTCGGAATGCCTCGTTGAGTCGACAGCGAGCCCAACCTCCCTTGATCTCGGAAAGCGTCACGAGGTCGACAGCAAGCCCAAGCTTCCTCGACCTCGTGCTCGATCCCCCGACTAAGATCGGGATGCCCCGCTGAGTCGACAGCAAGCCCAAGCTCCCTTGACCTTGGGAAGACATTTGACGATATTCGACGACACTTCGACGACTTTCGACGACACCTCGACGACATTCGACGACACCTCGACGACATTCGACGCCATTCAACGCCTCCTATGACAACACACCCCGATCTGAGTGGCGGCACCCTGCTAAGTCGACCACAAGCCAAAGAAGGCCGCTGAGTTGACCTGAAGGACTTAGCTCCAACTGCATGAGAGGTACACCCTACTTGGCACGTACATTTTCATAGACATTTGGCTATATTACAGGATGATCGACGACTGGACTACTTCATTCGCTCGAGCCAAAAAGCAGCTCGAACTCGGAAGTCAGGGGATAGTGTTGGAAAAAAAATGAACCACCCCACAAATATAATCAGAACATCCGAATCCGACGGTTGAGCCGAGCTCATGCAGGCCGAGCCGAGCTCATGCAGGCCGAGCTCATGCAGACCGAGCTCATGCAGGCCGAGCCGAGCTCAGAATACCGAGCTCATGCAGGCCGAGCGAGCTCATGCAGACCGAGCTCATGTAGAGCGAGCCGAGCTCATGCAGGCCGAGCCGAGGTTATGCAGACCGAGCTCAGAAGGCCGAGCTCATGTAGGCCAAGCTCATGCAGGTCGAGCCCAGAAGACCGAGCTCATGCAGGCCGAGCCAAGCTCAGAAGACTGAGCTCATGCAGGCTGAGCCGAGCTCATGCAGACCGAGCTCATGCAGGCCGAGCCCAGCAGGTCGAGCCCAGCAGGCCGAGCTCATGCAGATCGAGCTCATGAAGGCCGAGCTCATGCAGACCGAGCTCATGCAGGCCGAGCTCATGTCCACATGCTGCGGCCATGCCCTGCAGCAGTCTCACCGCACCATGCTTTGCTTGCCGGCCATGCCACGCCATACCAACCAGGGACCATATCCTGCTATGACTGTCAACAATTAAATGAGCACGATCTCCATGGACCTCAAGCCAGCCCAAAGTCTCAGGCCATCTACGGCAACTCATTAATGCGCCTCTCCGTTTTATTCAGCTGCCCACGCCAGCTCATTAATGTGCACGACCACGCCCAATCATGATGGTAATTCATTAATTCGTCCAGTCACATCTCAAGTAACTTGGCACCCCCTCCTATAAAAAGGGGAGCTTCTCTCTCTAAAAAGGGAGCTTCGGACTTCTAGATACAGTCCCTCTCCTTCTCCAAAATTAAGCCCCCCTCTGACTTAAGCATCGGAGGGCCGGCGCCGGAAACCCCGACCACCGGCTTTTTGCAGGTCCCCCGGAGGACGCAGCCCGCCGACGTACCGCCACCCGCCACTCTCGCCGGAGCTCCTCCTCCTCGGTCCACGGTCGCCCCCCGGTCCAATTTCTAGCAACAGTGCCTCCTTGAGTGGTTCACTTCACTTAGGAGCCCTTATTCTCTAGCTTCCTCAAAGTCAGCTTCAATGGAAGTATAAATGATAGAAGGTAAATCAATGTAGGTTTTATTATTCATGACTCTAGATCTTCCTAGGAATACCTTGATGCTAGATGAATTTGTTGGGAATTGTATCCTAAATGTCAATCATCAGCATGTTGATGATTGAATTTTGTAAATGAATTGACAAATTAATAAAGTGTTATTTGGTATTATTCATCATTTCATTGTACATCTTCAAATGAACTTTTATATGATGAAGTCCTTAGGACTTGTTTTATGATAAAGAAGGATTTATCTTCAAAAGTTGCATTAAAATAATTATTGAATTATTGGAGGGTTAATTAGTAATTGGATTACTAATAAATTCAATTTGATTGAATTATTGGACTTTAATTAAGCTAAATTGAATTAGATTCAATTTGGGCCAAATTAGGGTTTGACCTAATTCGATCGGATTCGACCCGAGCCGATTGGGCATAACCTAATTGATCGGACTTGACCCAATTGGATTGGGATTGACTCAAGTCAATTAAGAGTCCTTATTTGATAAGGATTAAGAGTCCAAATAATGAGAATTTATTATGATGAAGAATTCTTAAAATTTAGGACTCTAGTTTTCTTTCTTGGAGAAGAAAGACACCTCATCCTTATCCCTAAAAGCAGTGGTGCCTATCCTCTTTATTTTTGGCCAATTTTTGGCGTGATGAAAGAGGAGGTGTGGGGCTATTTTGCAAAAAAAAATATGGCTTCTCAAATATGCTGAGTTACTCCCCGTTCGATGCGACGTTCGCAACAAAATTTGAACGGAACGTCGTTCATCGTATGAACGTGCCTCGGATCGTAGAATTCAAAAAATTTTCTGGATTCAAATCTAGAAGATCTTTGAACTTATTAGGAAGGAAAGATTAGGATCTGAGGAGGGTTGATTAAGATTTATAAAACTGAAATAAAATTAGAAGTTATTAGATTTGAAGATCTTATCTTCAAAAATTCTGCAGGTGTAGAACACCGCAGCCTGATGATCTATTCTAGGTTCCTGTTTGAGCCGTACAATTGTTCGGCCTCTACAGGTATCCGCACGAGGATCTAATCATCAGAGAATGGGTCTTACCGGAGTGTTAGCTCCTTGCAAAGACCTCTCATGACTATCATAAGTTGTAATAAGGATTTGCAACTTACCTCCTTGATAAAGAACCTTTCTTCTTCAACCTTGCTCGCGATGGAGAAAGAGGAAGGAGGAACCTTGCACGTGGATTTTTCTTGCCTTGCTACCATGGAAGAAGAGGAGGATGAAGACCCCTTGCTGTCGTGGAGAAGGAGGAAGAAAGAAGAGGAGGCGTGGAGAGGAAGAGGAGAGAATTAATTCATAATATCTTCCTTGCTACCCTTTTATAGATTGGGTTTAGGGCTTCTCCTAATCTTATTAGGAGTATGGGACTATAACCTACCCTTGGATTAATGCCAAGTGTCCAATCCTTGTGCTCATAGATGCATGACATGTATTCACTTAATCAATTGATTAATTTTTTAATCATATTAGGATTTCTAATCTCATTAGGAGAATTAATTGATTTGGGAGCATGCATCCTACGATGCCACGTGGACTTTAAAGCCGCATAGTGTGAACATGACTTAAGTCATATTCATCCTACGACGACATGTGGTCTGTAAAATCCGCACAAATCTTGGTTTAATCAAATTGACCCAATCATGAACCCAAATCAATTTGGATCGAACCCAATTTGATTTGGCTCATTAAATCAGCCCAATTGCAATCCGATTGCAATCAATTCCACTTAATTCTTCTTCCATTAACTCACTAACACTTAGTGGGTTAATTCAATCACCAATCATATTGATGATTGATTTCTATTGTGATTCCAAATCACAATTATGATAGTCTAACTAATTAAATCCTCTATGTGTGTGACCCTGTAAGCTCTATTCTGACTGGTAGTGAGACATATTGAGATCTCTATCTCAATATCACTGAAACTCCTTTCAGTGGACTGAAACGATTTCATTTCTACTCTCAGGGTTCACTGATAACCAAGTGAATGCCTTCGAGTCTCACAATCCACTAGTGACACCTAGCAGTATGTGGTAGCAACCCAGCAGAATGGAATGTCTGAACCTCTAGGTGCAGTTAGTGTATGATGCAGTCCCTCTATCATAGATCCCGACGTGACGGAGGTTATGGATATCTCGTCAAATTCCATCGTCCGTCATATGTCAAATTTATACGACTTCCAGTTCAAAATATGAAAAACTCTTTTTCCAAAATACCTGGCCAGAAATTTATCGAACTCAGTCTCATAAATCACATAGGATCACTCCTAATCTATCAAGGTCGATAGATCCCATCTATATGCAACCCTATTCCAAAATGAACCTACTGTAGACAATCCGCACTACAAGTACCCGAATGGCTAGGGCCCAAGTTCACATGCTCGTCAAACTACAGCAACCTCACAGTGAATAGCTGAGACATCGCATGTCAAAGGACCAATCATACAACTGCAGCATAAGTAGTCACTGACGAGTGGATAGACATCCATGTGACTACTATTTTTGGTCACGCTCAGTACTTTGTTCTCTAACAAGTACTTGTATAATCACTCCAGTATCTCTACACCGTGGACTCGAGATTCGTCTATCTGACTAAGTGATCTATGCACTAATCTCAGCGGATCGATCACCGTCCCTCGTGATGGATCCATCAATCATGAGCATTTAGAAATTAATCCCTAATGACATATGCCTTAAATTCTCAACTCCTTGAGAATATGTGTCATCATCTATTAATTTCTTGGACGATTCATGGATACATACAAACATGAATGAAAAATAAATTGCCCAATCTTATTTAATAATAAGAGTCAAATTACAAATTTATGCCCCAGATTACAAATATGCGTCAGCCACGTTAGCTTCTAGGGCATACTTCTAACAATCTTCCACTTGCACTAAAGCCAATCAGACATGTATTTAAGTCCCATTTTCTCAAGATGGACTTCTAATTTCTTCTGACTCAGCTGCTTAGTGAATGGGTCTGCCACGTTATCAGTGGAGTCTACTCTCTGCACCTCTACATACTTCTTTTCGAGGTAGTCGCGAATTAGATGAAATCGCCGCTCTATGTGCTTGGACTTCTGGTGAGACCTCGGCTCCTTAGCTAGTGCTATAGCGTCGTTGTTGTCGCAGAAAAGAGTTATGGCATCTGATGACATGACTCCTAGCTCTTCGACAAACTTCTTATACCAGAACGCTTCCTTCGCAGCATCCGATGCAGCAATGTACTCTGCTTCCATGGTAGAATCTGCAATAATCGATTGCATGGAACTTTTCCAATTTACCGATCCTACATTGCATAAGAATACATATCCTGATGTAGACTTTCTATCATCAGGGTCAGTCATGAAGTCTGAATCAGTATATCCTTCTACCTTTAACTCTGTGCCTCCCCCAAAGACCAAAAACATATCCTTGGTCCTTCTTAAGTACTTAAGGATATTTTTCACAGCTATCCAGTGCTCCTCGCCTGGATTTGACTGATATCCGCTCATGACACTCACAGCATGTGCTATATCAGGTCGAGTACATAGCATGGCATACATGAGGCTCCCTATTGCCGAAGCATAAGGGATCCTACTCATGCGCTGAATTTCTTCAGATGTTTTGGGGCACATCCTTTTGGATAGATTTATCCCATGCCTTAGGGGTAACAATCCCCTCTTAGAGTTTTTCATGCTGAACCTCTTCAGCACTTCCTCTATGTACATTTTCTGTGATAGCCCAAGCATCCTCTTAGATCTATCTCTATAGACCTTAATCCCCAAAATATAAGATGTTTCACCTATGTCTTTCATGGAGAACTTCTTAGACAACGATAACTTAACCGATGTGAGCATGGAAATATCATTCCCAATCAGGAGTATATCATCCACGTACAATACGAGGAATACTATAGCCCTCCCACTAACCTTTTTGTACACACATGGTTCCTCTTCATTTTTGATGAAATCAAACGATTTGATCACATCATCGAAACGAGTATTCCAACTCCGAGATGCCTGCTTTAGTCCATAAATGGATCTTTGCAGCTTGCAGACCTTGTGATCTTCCTCAAGATATCCATTAAGGAATACAGTTTTCACATCCATCTACCATATATCATAATTATGATAAGCTGCAATTGCAAGCAACGTTCGAATGGACTTCAGCATGGCTACCGGTGAAAAGGTATCCTGATAGACAATACCTTCGCGCTGACTATAACCTTTTGCCACCAACCTTACCTTATAGGTCTCTACCTTGCCATCCGAACCTATTTTTCTTTTGTAGATCCATTTACACCCAATAGGTATAATACCTTCAGGTGGATCTACTAAGGTCCATACTTAGTTGGAATGCATGGAGTCTATTTCTGACTTCATTGCATCCATCCATTTTTCGGAGTCGATGTCTAACATCGCTTCATTGTAGGTCTTGGGATCATTACTATGATCTCTTTCTCCCATGAGGAACTCTTCCTTTATGTCCCTATAATCATACCTAAGTATCTTTCAGGGGGATGGGAGATCCACTGGATCTACGAAGTGGACGAGGTTCTTCATGTATTGGCTCAATGTGAATAGGTTCACTAGGCTCAATTGCTCGTTGCTCTTGAGAGACTTTCTCTTCGAGCTCAATTTTTCTCCCACTGCCTCTATCAAGGATAAACTGTTTTTTCAAGAAGATGGCATGTCGGCTCACAAACACTTTGTGGTCTTCTAGGATGTAAAAATTATATCCTAATGACTCTTTAGGATATCCAATGAAACGAGCACTAATTGTCCTAGCCTCTAACTTGTCTGCCTGTTGTCGTTTGATTTGGGCCGGACATCCCCAAATCTTGAGATAACCAAGATTTGATTTCTTACCATGCCATATCTCATACGGTGTGGTAGGAACGGACTTAGAGGGAACTCTATTCAATATGTAGATAGCTGTAAGTAGGGCATCTCCCCACAAGAATAAGGGTAAGTCAGTGAAGCTCATCATGGACCTGAACATATCCAATAGGATCCGATTCCTCCTTTCTGACACTCTGTTGAGTTGAGATGTTCCAGGAGGTGTCCATTGTGAAACTATACCATTTTGTTTGAGATAATCGCGAAACTCTTCACTAAGGTATTCTCCTCCTCGATCTAATCGAAGAACCTTAATGAGTTTTTCTGTCTGTTTTTCTACTTCAAATCTAAATTCTTTGAACCTTTCAAATGCTTCAGATTTATGTCTCATAAGATAGACATAACCATACCGTGAGAAATCATCAGTAAAAGTAATAAAGTAAAAAAATTGACCCTTAGCCTGCACATCAAATGGGCCACACACATCAGTGTATACTAGGGCAAGTATTTCAGCGGACCTCTCCCCGTGTCCTACAAAGGGTAATTTGGCCATTTTTTCTTAAAGGCAAGATTTACAAATCGGATATGACTCAGAAGTCAATGAACTCAAAAGCCCATATTTCTCCAATTTGTTAATTCTATCTTCTCCTATATGACCATGTCTGAGGTGCCACAAATACTTTTGATTTATCTCATCTCTAAATCTTTTAGATCCTATGGTACTCATTGTATGCTCAGATACGTTCACAGATACATCTATATGTAAGTGATAGAGACCGTCAATCATAAAACCACGTCCAAACAGTTTATTTCGCAAATAAATGGAAATATAGTCTTTATTGAAATTGAATTCATAATGTTCCTGTGCTAGACAAGATACAGAAATCAGATTTCTGCTAGCACTAGGTACAAAATAATAATTTCTAAGTATCAAACTAAATTCTGACAGTAAATGCAAAGAGAATGTGCCCACAGCAACAGCATCAACTCTTGCTCCATTGCCAACCCGTAGGGTTACCGCACCTTCCGTAAGCCTTCTACTTTTCTTTAGACCCTGTGATGAGAGCACAAAAGTGCGACCCACATGTCACCTAAATTAGTATTATTGCTAACCGATAATGATAAATTTACTGAATTAATATTATATTTGGGTTTGGCACATATTTTCATAAATTAGAAATAAAATGCACATTGAGTTCAAATTTGACTAAAGAAAAATTCCTTCCCAGATTCGACCCGGTTGAAGATCGAGTCGGGTCCACGTCAGGGTCGAGTCCGAATCGGGTCCATTTTATTTGTGCTTTTGGAAAAGAATTTTTGGGCAAATCTAATTTGGTCATATCATAACTATGAGGTCGGGTGACCCATGACTTGAAACTTGCAATTGACCTCCAGTCAGAACAGGTGACCCGTGATCCAAATCCCAGCAGCCCAAGAGTCCCCTGGCGTCCATTTTTAGCATCCCATCTCCCGTCCGTATCCATCTTCCATGGCGCATCCAAGCCATGAATGCCTCTCCCGTGATCCAAGCCGCCCGCGTCCACATCTTCAACGCCATCATCTCCGCGATTCCTCCCAGCTCCAGCCAGGATGCAAGCCAAGTGACCGTGCCAGCAACACCAAAGAAGGAAGCCCGCGTCTCTAGCCCGTCCGCATCTCAAGCTCTTCCGTGATCTTCTCTTCCGCATTCCACTCCAGCCGTCCGCAGTGCATCACCGCCCTCTCCTTCCTCCTGAGATCCCGTGCGAAAGAAGGGGAGAAGAAAGAATTCACCGCGTCCCCACCTCCCGGAATCCCTTGATGCAAGCCGTTCCCATCTTCCGCTCCATCCCAGCGTCTCTTCCGCGTCTCCTTCCTTACGCGATCAAAATCCCAGCACCTCCTCCGTCGATCACCCTCCCGTGATGCTAGCAGTGGTCCCACGGCAGCCTCCGCCTCTGCACCCATGGATCCACGTCCTCCCGTTGATCCCGTGGCCAGCCATGAAGATTCCAAGATATCTTCCGTGCCAGCCACCGTGCCAGCTCCCGTCGGATCCCCAGCATCACGCAGCCAGCAGCCCACCTTCCGCAATCCGCCCAGCCGATCCTACGGATCCCGCCTCTTCCACGTCTCCAAGGGCTATAAAAAGGGGAGAGAGGCCATTGGCAGGGGGTGTGCTCGGTCGGGGTGGGAACCAAAGAAGGAATCGGCTGGGTGTTGAGAAGAAGGAACAGAGCAAGGCTCTGTTCTTGGGAAGAAGAAAGGAATAAAAAAAAGTGCTTTATTTTGGGAGTTCCACCGTGGGAGAGAGAGGGAGAAGAAAAGTGACTTGTTCTACTTTCTTTTTCTTTATTTTATTTACAAAAGAGAAGGAGTATAAGGTCTAATCTCCATTGTTATTTGTAATCGATGTTATTTTTATCGAATCTATCATTTCTTTTTCATGCAATCCTTGTTCTAGGTTTAGTTTAATTTCTATTTTCTTCATGCAATGGTTTAATTTTTCTTTTTATGCAATACATTAAATTTTTCTTTATGCAGTTTCTTCTTGTTTTCATCCATTTTTATTTATGCCAGAGCTTTTCTTTGATTAGTTAAAAATATAAATGCTCTTTAAATCTAAGTACATGTCTTTTTATTATTTTTAAATAAAAAAATAATTCTCCAGTAGACTAGAGAATTCATCATCATCCCCGATATAATGTTTTTCTTCTATTATTCAAAAATTGATTTTGAATCCGAGTGAACGTTCTAATTTTTATGTAACTCCAATCGCCTCCCTGTGGATCGACCTCTTACAACCACTACTCTTCGAGTAAGAAAGGTAAGAGCAAAAATTTAAATTTAACTTTTGTTCGTCGGTTCTAACAAGGATCTGTCTAGCATATTTTTAGATGGACAGGAAAGGACGAACAGAATTTTGGCGTCGTTTCCGGAGAGGCAAATCGAGAAGCAAGAACGATCACGAAGATCAAATCGAATTTTGGATGCCCGGAGTGAACGCACTCCGGTAGTAAGTTTTTATTTTTATTAATTTTCCTTATTTTGATTATTTTCAGTTAGTAATTTTGTAGTTATTAAATTCTGAAATTTAAAATTCGAAATTAAAGTTTTCTAAAAAAAGTAAAAAAAAATTTGAAAAAAAAATTTTTAAAAAAAAATTCAAAAATTCAAAAATTTAAATTCAAAATTTGAATTCTGTGATTCGAAATTTGAAATTCAAAAAAAAAGGTTAAAAAAAATTAATTAAATTAAAAAATTCAAAAAAATATTATTTTTGCTAGTAATTGATAAGGTGCAATCCCCCGAGGTTATCATACCTTTATTGGGGCTCCTCACGGAGTAATCTCCAGAGCTTATTCAACGGGCATTCAGAGATTGACTGACGCATAAGGATTAGTTTTAGTTTACATTCAAGTTATTCCTATATTAAAAATTAAAAAAAAAACAACATAAAATTAAAAAAAATAAGAAAAATAAAAAAAAATAAAAAAAATTGCTTGCTCATTTAATCAGTACAACCTAATGACATTGCATAAACTTTAAAAAAATATTGATTATTTGCTGCATTTAGTATTAAGCATTTGGATAAAGTAATTAAGGGCAAAACCCATTAAAAAGATAAGGTCGGGAAGTCATTACCTGTCCTTAACCCAAAAATCACCACCTTGCATATTTATCCTAAGCCAAATTAAATTAAAATCAAATTAGACGTTGGCCTTAGGATTTTCGAGCTCAATTAGGCTCTTGGAAAGAAGCGGCTGAAAGCCACTCCAGTGAGGATTTAGTAATTGGTGATGTCTAGGAAAGTTTTACAACAGTGAGAACTATTACGGGTATTGTGGTATCGGTGTATCCCTTCTGGCACCACCGCACACCCCGGGACTTTCCTGGTCACTGGTTACTGGATCACTTAACTGGTAAGCTCAAGCTTAATCTGAAAGGGAGATTAGGAGCTGTCTAATCTAGAGAGAATTTCAGGAATTTTTTTTAACCTGAAAAGTTTCTATGCAACTAGATTTAAGAGGCTACTAAACCTCACTTAGTTCTAAGACTAATAGGGTCAAATTATTGTGTGGTGTTGATTGTGGTCATCTGTGTCTAGCCCTTCTCTTCTCTTAGGATTTCGTTAATTTTAGGAGTCGAGTCTAATTAAGTTGTGATAATGTATGCATGGTAGAAGGTCATTAAGGGATAAGTTAACTCCATTTGATCCTGAGATTGATAGAACTTTTCATCACAACCTGCGAACTGTAAACCAACCGTCGATCTCTACAATGGGTGAACATATTAGAACCCTGAATGAATTGTTTGCACCCGCATCCGCTAGTCCCCCTACTTGCATAGTATTACCAATTAATAACGCAGCCCAATTCGAAATTCGGGCTGCAACAATAAACATGTTACCCAAGTTTCATGGGTTCGAGAGTGAACAACCCTACATTCATCTAAACAAATTTTTGACAATCTGTCAAACGTTTAGAAATCAAAACTTAGATGAAGAGGGTATTAAATTAAGATTGTTTCCCATGACTTTAGAGGATCGTGCCGCTGCATGGCTATATTCCCTTGCTTCAAATTCCATCACATCATGGGAACAACTATCTAAGAAGTTCATGGCTAAGTTCTATCCTATGGTAAAGACTGAAAAAATTAAGGATGCCATAAGAACTTTTAGAGGAAAATCTGAGGAGGAATTTTCCCAACTTTGGGAAAGATTCCATGACTTGTTGGTCAAATGCCCACACCATGGGCTTGATAAGGCTGATCTGGTCCACTTCTTTTATAAAGGACTACCTCCGGCACATAGAAACATGATCGAGTCCATGCACAAAGGTAGGTTCATGGACCAAACTCCGGATCAAGCCTATGAATTTCTTGTTGACTTAGCCGAGAATGCCCAAAATTGGAGTAGCTATGGTGAGAAAGTAAATAAAGATGAGTTCGGGTCTAGAAAACCAGGTAATTATGAAATGAAAGCAGACCCAGAACTCAAAAATGTCATGTCCAATCTGGTGACTGGCATGAACAACTTAAGCAAAAAGTTTGATGCTTTCCCTGTTTCCACTAGTTCCAGTTCATATAAAGAGTTAAATCCCATCATTAAAGTGGATCACGAGTCACATAGTTTATGTATCTTGTGTAATAGTTCTGAGCATCTAGTGGAGTGTTGTCCTAGTTTACCCAACATTAAGGCTGAACAGGCAAATGCTCTTAACTCATATAGTGCCTTCAAGAAGCCCACTCCCAATTCATTCAGCCCAGTCTACCACCCTGATAATAGGTTCCATCCAAATTTCTCATACAAGCAAAATGAACCTATTCAGCATCAAGGTGGTCCACCAGGTTTTCAGAAGAATTTTCCTAGGATAGGTCCATCACAAATAAACCAATCATTAGCTCCACCTATTCCTACTTATAGTGCCCCTATCCCTCAGCAAACTACATCATTAGAAGCCATGATGGCTAACATGATGAAGCAGCAACAAGACTTCATCTAACAGCAACAACAGACCAACATAGCTTAAACCCAGAATAATCAATTCCATGCGCAAGCGATTGCAAAACTTGAGGTTAGTCTGAGCCAAATAGCTAACTCTCTAGGGGATAGGAAGAGAGGTGAATTGCCCAGTCAGCCAGTACCTAACCCTAGTAGACAATAGAATCAAGGGCCGAGAGGCCAGTTTCAGATTGATTCTAATGGAAACCCTACCCATGAAGTCCAGGCAATTACCACTTTACGGTCTGGCAAGCAAGTGGACAACAAAGTCCAACTTCCTGTGCAAGAAAAAGAAGAAAAACATGAACCAAACCCCACCCAAAAAAAGGCACAAGAACAGGGAACACAAGGAATAGAGGAGAAACCAATAGAAACTTACACACCTAAGGCTCCCTTTCCTAGTAGACTACAAGACTCAAATAAAAAATCTCAGTACGATGAAATCATGGAAGT
Source organism: Phoenix dactylifera (assembly GCF_051530095.1). Lineage (NCBI taxonomy): Eukaryota > Viridiplantae > Streptophyta > Magnoliopsida > Arecales > Arecaceae > Phoenix > Phoenix dactylifera. The sequence goes on from NC_143199.1 coordinate 15,230,900, forward strand.
CTTTAAAAATGTTCAAATAAATTTACCCTTCCTAGATGCCATCAGACAGATCCCCTCCTATACAAAATTCTTAAAAGACCTAACCACGGTGAAAAGGAAAACCAGTATTCCTAGGCAAGCTGTGATGGCGGCACAAGCCTTATCTCTTATTCAACAACAGATTGCCCCAAAATACAAGGACCCTGGTTGCCCCACTGTTGAAATTAAAATAGGAGAAACCATCATTCGGAGAGCCCTATTAGACTTAGGAGCAAGTGTGAACCTATTACCCTATTCTGTCTACACCGAACTAGGTTTGGGGGAATTAAAGTCCACAAATATTACCTTGTCATTAGCAGATAGGACTGTGAAGTATCCCAAAGGAATTGTGGAGGATGTGATTATAAAAGTTAATGAATTCTACTACCCTGTGGATTTTGTAGTCCTTGAAACTAAACCAGTAAAAAATCCAGAAAGTCACATCCCGGTGATCCTAGGTAGACCATTTTTGGCCACTTCAAATGCTGTGATTAGTTGCCGAAATGGAATAATGACTCTAGCCTTTGGGAACATGACTGTCCAGCTCAATATTTTTCATAGTAGTAGTCAGTCAACTGAGATGGACGATTTGGAAGAAATTCACATGATTGAGAATATAATTAGCAGTTCTTTTGAAGAGTCGATTTATTCTGACCCATTAGAAAGATGTTTGGCTAATTTTGGTCAAGATTGCAAGTTAAGTCAAGAGGTTAATGCATTGTTAGATTCCATTCATGTGATGGATACTAGCAGATGGGCCACCAAGTTTGAATCATTGCCTATTTCGGAATCTCAGCTAGTGTCATCCAATGTCAAACCTCCACAACTAGAACTCAAAGACCTTTCCGAAAACTTGAAGTATGCATTTCTTGGAGAAAACAAGACCTTACCTGTTATAATTGCATCGAATCTAACTAAAGAATAGGAAGAAGCTGTTAAGTATCCTTAGGAAGAATCAGGAAGCTATCGGTTGGTCTATAGCTGATATTAAGGGGATTAGTCCTTCTGTGGTCCAACATAAAATCCATCTAGAAGAAGATGCAAAAATTTCTAGAGAACCACAAAGGCGACTTAATCCAATCATGAAGGACGTAGTTCGAGCCGAGGTCATCAAGCTTTTAGATGCAGGGATTATATACCCTATTTCTGATAGTCAATGGGTAAGCCCAGTTCAAGTCGTACCTAAAAAGTCTGGCATCACTGTGGTGAAAAATGATCACAATGAGTTAGTCCCTACTCGAGTCCAAACAGGATGGCGAGTATGCATCGACTATAGGAAGCTTAATGCCATGACTAGGAAAGACCACTTTTCTCTACCCTTCATCGATCAAATGCTAGAACGGCTAGCTGGCCACTCCCATTACTGTTTCCTCGATGGTTATTCTGGATATAACCAAGTCCCTATCGCACGTGAGGATCAAGAGAAAACCACATTCACCTGTCCTTATGGCACTTTTGCCTATCGTCGCATTGTTGTGAACCCGCCCATGCCGCTGATATTTCAAAAAAATTCAGATGGCAGCGGAATCGGCATAAGCGGGATCGACGTTC